>NC_135314.1:35750690-36387963 GCF_048772815.1 Callospermophilus lateralis
ATATCAGGGTGACAACTCAACTTATGACAATAATTATAAACATTCTATTTAATAGGAATATAACTGATTTATCAACTTGCTGTTAGTCATCACTGATGCCCCTTAGTAGCAGGTAGTATTGGAAATATTAAATTAAACAGTTTAATTTACAATGAAATGAAATGAATCTCAGTAGAATAAATCAAATGTCTCACCCATGAAGGGTAATTATCTTTTTCTCAAAAAAGACATCCATGACTGAGTTATGTCTTCTCACACTAAGAAAGTAATGGAAGCTATTTCTAGGTATGTATTTATATCCCCTCATTTAATTTTTAATATTTGGTATAATTTCCCCTGATTTTTCTAAAATATTATCAATAAAACAGTCATTACTTTGTCAGTTACTGTTGACAGCAGAAATGTTCCTTATGTGTTTGAAAACTATCAATTATTAATTCAAAATCTGTAAATTGTAGACACTATAATTATTGCAATGAGTATCTATTTTCCCCTAAACTTTAGCATTGCAAATTCCATTGTTAATGATCCCACATTTTCACACTCACCCGCCCCCCCCCCCTTATTTTTTTTCTTAAGAGCAGCTAGATATACATAAAAGAGAAGTTGAAATTGCCTGCTGGCTAGTAAGTCAGTGCTTAGCTAGGCTTCAATCACTGAGGGCAGAAATGAAACCCATTAAGGAGGAGGAATATTTAACTGTCACAGTTAAAGGCCCTGGTCCTTCAAATAGTTTCTAGAGACTGTAGAATCAAACTGGAGACTTTTTCTTTGAACTGTGTGTAGGAACGTTAGTTAAATTGCTTTCATTAGCATTAGTAAGAGGCCCCAAGGCCAGCATAGTACTTGAAAATACTGGCAATAAAGTAAACTTGAATTAAAATGTTATTTTAGTAAATATTCCTTCCTTATTTTGTGTGTCTTTAGAAACTTTGTTTTTGATATCATCAACTTTCAAGTCATTAAGATGATCTTTGTGTTGCTGAATAGAACTCAGTTCCAAGAACAATGACACTTTATTTCAGGCTCTGGCTTTGTAATTCCTTCTGCTTTCTATTAGAAAGCATCTCATCTTACCTGCACAGATGCACATGAAAGATTGTTAATTTGAAATGGATCCATACAACTTTTTCTTTAAGACTATGTGTGACAGATACGTGTGTGTGTATGTATATAGATAGGAGTATATATGAATATATACACACACATATATACACATGTTTATATTCATATAAATACAAATGTTCACATATGCACACAGTGGAACCACCTATAATTGTATAAAAGCAATACTTTCCATAGCAAATGTTAAATATTCACATAATAGAAAATAAAAGTCTATTTGAATCACAATGGTTTAGCCACCTGAGTGTGCTGTATCCTGAAGATATGAATACTACATAGCTAGAACATGAGACATCATTTCTCTATAAATTCGCAAATTAAGATAATGGTGGGGTTTTTCATGCGCTAAAATTCTACTATTCTGTTACTTTAAATGTGGTATTCAAAAAAAAAGAAAGAAAATGTAATATAATTACACTAACAAAACAAAGCAAAATTTAAAAAAATATGTGTGTGTGTGTGTGTGTGTGTGTGTGTGTGTATGTCAGCCCTCCAACAGTTCATTTCTCATTTTAGTTGGAAACGAATTTCCAAAGTTTTTATTGAAGATATAAGTTAGTTAGAAAATTGGACAATTGTGAGCAATCAAATCTAGTAAAGGTACAGCAAAGGAATAGCAGGTACTGGTATGACTCTTCCTAGATTCCCTGGATTTTCACATCCTGATGAGGTTCTCTGCTCTATTTCAAAATAACCACTTGCAAATGCTTCCCTAAGCGCTGGAGTTGTTTGAGTGTTGGGCCGAACAGTATGAATCGGCAGTAATAAAAGCATCAGCAGGATTCATTTGCAGCCCCCTGCCGGGAGACACTTTACCTTAGCAGCTCAAATTATATTGAATTGTAATGAATGAAGAAGTGGATCCCTGCCAGGGAATAGTTTGTAACTTGGAAAAGTAGATATAATTACATAATAATTCTGCCTTTGCGGAAGTTGCCTCTGCTTTAGGAGTACCTGATGTTATTTACAGCTGTTACTTGCAGGTCTGTTTAGTCATCGTGTTGGTATATCAATCAAACCCAGGAATTTTATGTTCTTTTTATTTCTACTTTACAACTAAACAAAAAATGTACTGGCATCTATTTCACTCCTGCAATCTATCTAGGGTTTCAGCATCTTAACTCCTAATACTGCATAGCAGGTTTCTTTACAGATTATAGATATCAATAATAAGAAAGTATATTCATAGCTTCACCCCCCCTTCCATATATATATTTGGTTGCGCAAGGATACCTGCTTGAACTAAAGTATTGCTATTTGTACACTTATATCATGCAGGTGAATCCTATATGAAAAAAAGTAAAAGCTCAAAAGGAGATTACATGGGAGTATTTTATCTGAACCCACAAATTCTTTAAAACACACAGAAAATATTTTCTGTTTATTTGCCTTTATCATTTTCTGTAAATTGACTTAACATTATGAACCATAGGTAATATATATTTAATACACAAGAATTATTCTAGCCTATTAATGTAGGATAATTTTATATTAATTATGATCACTACACAGTAAAATACATACATTGAAAACAAGATCATACTCTATACATGATGACTATGGTTATTTAAAAAAAAATTTACAGTTAGTTTTAACAACATATAGAAACACAACAGTTAACCTGCCATCATGTAATTGTAATTTCTGTGAATTTCAAATGGTATAGTAGGGACACAACTTGTGTACATAATCATATTGTGAATTTTGAGGTAACATTTCAAAGATACTTTGGAATACCTTGGGGAAGGCACTTTTCTTACAGCGCAAAGGATAATAAGGTTGAATTGCTACTCACTGTTTAACTGTGAAACATATGTATGCTTCAGAAATATAGCACAAGTTTTGTCAACAAAATGATGAGTAAAGTCTGAGGAAAGAATAAAGTAATGCAAATACTGGTGATACAGAGAATAGAAAGAAAATGACCTCATCAGCAATACTGAGAACAATGTCTGAATTGGTGTAGGTTTATAGACTCCATGTGAATTATTATAAGCTAATAATAGATATTTAACTAAAAACATTTTTTAAGAGATAGGAAAGAGAAAAGCAATGATGATTAGTGATGGCCAGGTGTCAGGCATAGTTTTAGATGGGCACGTATTTTACCATTTGTTTAGATATGAGGTATCTCCCAAAAGCTTAGATGTCAGAAAATGAAAGAAACTTTAGTGGTGAAATGATTCGGTTATGAGAGCTTTAAACTAACTAGTGCATTAATCCCCTGATAGGGATTAACTGGGTGGTAACTGTAAGCAGGCAGGTAGGATGTGGCTGGAAGAGATGGGTCATTGAGGGGGCATGCCTTTGGGGTATATATTTTGTCCATGGTTAGAGGAACTCTCTCTGCTTCCTGGTAGTCATGTCCTGAGATGTTTTACTCTAAACCTTTTGCCTTGATGTTCTACTTCACCTTAGATCCAAAACAACAGAGTTGGTCATCTATGGACTGACACCTCTGAAACCATAGACCCCAAATAAACCTTCTCCTCTAAAATTGTTCTCGTCAAGTCTTTTGGTAACAAAGATGAAAAAGCTTACTAAAACACCATTTAATCTGCACGCGCGCACACACACACACACACACACATACACACCCCACACACAAAAACATGAAGTTGACATTATTCAAGAAGTTTCCTTTAGATATAGAGAAGAAACTTTACCTAGGCCAATTTCTAAATGGAAGTCACCAGATGATAATCAAAGGTCTAGCAAAGACAAAAACTTGCTGTTCTATTCTTTCCCACTCTGAGCCTGGAAATTGCATTAAAAAATTGGTTAGAAATGAGCAGATGGGTCATACAACTCTGTGGCATTAAAATTATCATTTTCTTCACATAAAATATTAGAATAACGAAAGGAACTATGTCATTGAGTTTTTATGCCAAATGTTTGAGTTTGCTTTTCTCTATAGTCCCCATAGGAATAGAGATACTACTTGTGATGTAAATAAGGAATTGTAGTAAAACGGGTTTAATATTCTTGATCTACTTCAGATGTTTGTAACATATTGTTTTCCTGTATTATTTTGTCCTCTATTATTTATAGGAATGTGGATTATGTTAGAAACTGGGACCTGACCTCTTGCTAGTACTCTCTGCAAATTCAGGAATGCAGAAAGTTCAAACATTTCCTGGGTTGATCTCTTCCTTCCACTCCAGCTATCTATCATTCCCTAAAAATCTTAAGATTTCATTGTGGTGAATTTCCACTTTGATCCATGCTTGATGATCTTTAATCATGATCTTTATTGTATGGGAATGATTTTTTCCCTCTACTCTCTTCCAATTGGCACAGTTTGATTTCTTATTTGAGACAAGCCAGTGATCTTCCTCTGTGGGAAACCTTACCTGGCATCACTGCCAACATTACAGTGTAAAAACAGGTCCTCAGAATAATGATCCTCAATTGTACATGTACATAAAAATCACCAGACTAGATCATCGAACAATGTATATCCTCAAGTTTTATCTCCACATACTAATTAACAAGGTATGGAGTGATATCAAAGTATCTGCATTTTTAACTAATCAAGCAAATTATTCTCATATATTCCTAGATTAGGAAGAAATGTAAAATTTCTACCAAGAATTCCTTTATAATAATTCAGTTATTACAAGGGACATGTAAGGGACATTTAACTCTTCTATTCTTTGAGCAGCCATCATTCTTCTTTTCCAACAATTGCTCAGTCTTTTCACTTCAGGTCTCAGGTAGAAAATTATCTCTTTAGACAGACTTTCTTGAAGGCTATCTCAAAACTACCTCCCACCCCATCTCCAGCTCATCTTCATGCTAACCTGTGTCATCTCCAGCACCTGGTAGGAGAGCTGATTCATAGGCACTCATAAACATGTATTGAAAACTGAGTGTACTGTTATTGTGGCAGCTCTAACAACAGTTTTATTCCAGGGGTTACAGCATGTTAAGGTTGACATATTTACATTTGTATACTGAAATAAATCTTTCACCAATTAAAATAAAATAGCATGCTAGACTATAGAAACTTTCATATTTTTGGCAAATATCTTTTCAGCTTGAGCCAGCAAGTGAACTTATATGAGAATACAGATAAGAAAAATCAGAACTGAAGGAGTAAGTTAACAGGACAGTTTCTCCCCCAAATTAATTTCTTATAAACTACTTTTCTGTGTTTATCTGAGACATTTTAAACAATACAATTCTAACAATCATCTAAATTTTGATGTGAATATATTTTCTTCCTAATTGATATTTTGATAAAGCACAAAAATAATAGCAATATTTTTGAACAATCAGTATTATGTCTCAAAATATAAACCTTTTTCAAGATGTTTTTGAATTTAAATCTCCATTGATGATAGCAATGTTATCCTTACACAAATTCACATTTTTGTTTTATTAATATTTGCCAACTGCTGCAAAATTGACTAGTTCACAGACTTGAAACTTCATGTTATATCTTTGGTTTGTTATGATTTGCTTTTTTTTTTTCCTCTACAAAACTTAAGTTAATTTTAATATGAATTAAGCAAATGAACAATAATACCAAAATCAAAATCATGTATCATTTGATGAGCTATTTTATGACTGCATATTTTGTGCAAGAGAATTTTGTTGGCTTAACATAAGTATTTTGGCTGGTTCCTTAATATATGGCTAATTCCTTTTATCACCATATGGTTTGTAACTTCAACCATAAGTGTATAAATTATAAAGAGCTAAAATTAGACTATGTCCCAAACAGCAACCCATTCAAAGATTCCCATGAGGTAAACCTCTTGATTTCATTACTCCCTTTATGGTGCACTTCTGTGAGTATTTTGGAAAATTTCCAGTGTTTATATAACAAGCCCCAAGTTCACAGTCAATTTGTTTAGAGTCACAGTAGGACAAAACTTTTCTTCATGGAAGATTGAATCCAAATTATATGTCTTGAAAATATAATGTGTTGTTTATATGGAAATTTAATGTGAACTATCATCTGACTTTAGATAAAAATCTAACAGAAAATAGAATAACTTCTGTATTGTTTTATTGAAAGGTTTATTTTAATTCCCACGGCTATGCTTAGAAATTCAGTGTACAGCCTTAGGAATTCAGTATAATAAACCATTGTCAAATATGCATGCTATTCATCAAATCTATTGACATCAACTTTAGACATTCTCAAAGCTAGAAATAATATCAATAAATGTAATTTACTGAGTTTTTTTTAGAATAAAATCCTGACTAATCATAGTATTTTGATTAAATAATATTTGTGGCTGTTACTATTATTTATTTATTTTTGTTAGGTGTAATGTTGCAAACAAATGAAGAGCTTTTTCTTGTTGTTGTTTCCAGCTTTGTAACTGTAACTTTGTTGAACACTCTCCCATTATTGTTGAATTTCTGCTTTAGGAACTCTAGCCTGCTGAAGATAATGCATCTTTTATTAATGATATCAACATTTTTCAAACTAGGCACTATTACTTTCTAATCACATGAACTAGTGCTGCTAAATCATTGTGTCTATAAACCTTGTTTTCCTAATTTTGAAACGAATATAAAAATTCTTATATCACTATATTATGAAACAGTGACTTTGAAAAGAAAAATGGGATAATCTATTAGGTTGGACCATGTGAATTGCCAATCCCCATGTCAGTGATGCACAATTTTACATAGTACTTTTTATCAGGGGCATGTTCAAATAATACTAATGTCCATGCATCACCATTCACCAATTAAAATCAAAATTTTAAGGGTAGAAAAGGGACATCAGGATTTTCTTAAATTCAAAAGGTGATTGTAATGCACCTTCAAGATTAAGAATAAGAACCACTAATGGATACAATCCTGTTCTCAGAGTATTGTCTTCACTTTTACGTGGTCAGTCACGAAATGTATGCACAAAATGGTTTTCCATGCAAAAGGACAAAGAGAAGATGAAGTGGGGGGGAAACTGTTAATGAGCTCCAAAAGTGATAATAATAACATTCCAATAACATTCCAATTCAATTTTGTGCAATATAACAGTAAAACCATGACCTCCACAAGTGAGTAAATGACAAAGCATTTAACACTTGTTGCCACAATGCTATCAGTTCTGCCTGATGTTGGACAATAAAGGATAAGGTAAAATTTTAATTAAGCAGGAGCCCTAAACAAAACACCTATGAAATTGTATGATCAGACTCCTGAAATAAAATATAAATAAAAAGGAGAAATCTGTTAAATCAAATTCCAGGGTTCTTTGGGAAGAGACAAAACTCCCTTGCTTCAGACTTTGGGCATACAGACAAGAATCTAGATGACATGTCTTGAATGTAGGAAAGATAAAGAGGATAAAATGAAGTGACTAAACATAACCCCAGGTATTTTCAATAAAGTATTAAAGATATGCTACTACATTCCTCACAGACCAAATTACTTATAAAGAGACCATTTTCTTAAATATATTAGAAGAATTGCAAGATGTGAATTCTAAAGTTTTCTTATTTTATATAGATGTCTTTTATGAGATTTGTGGACTAAACTATGTACTGAATTTGAGATATTGCCTGGGATTTATTTTTATTTTGAATAATTTTCAACTATTTTACTCTTCTATCTCCTTTTTAAAAAGTTTATATAATTGCACCTACTTGCTGACTATACTTTAAGTGAATTTGACATGGTTTCTCTTTCTGTGTAACACTGTATGTGAAAAATTTTTTAAAATTACAGTCATACCCAAACAGAATTAGTATATGCTTTCTTTCTTTGGAAATTTTTGAAAACCATAATATCCTGGAATTAATTACAACATGATGAATGTGTGAATAATTTATTTCATTATAAATATTGAAATTTTATAATTTGTGTCTGTATATTATCCCAGACATACACTTGACATATTCTTCATGATTTATATCAAATCAATCATCTTGGATGTAATTTTGTTAATTCTAAATAGCTAACTTTCTGATATTACAATGAGATTTCTTGACAAAAACTACACTGTAACTTTAAAAATAAGAATAAAAGTATTTGAAAAACAGAATGATATCTATTCGTACATATATTTAACAATTTATTCACACAACTTATGGCTCAGTGTTTCTTGACCTATAAAATAAAGACCAAACATTTCTTATGTCATAAAAGTGTTGTAAAAATTAAATTACTTAGTTCAAGAGAAATCTGAGCATAGCACCAATATATTTTAAAAGCTTAAATAAGTAACAAGTTGACAAAATGAAGAATTTCAGTATATACTTCTTAAGATTTCTTCCTTTGGAGCTTATTCTAAAACCTCACTGCTCTATTTCTTCTATATTTTTAACACAATCTCATTAAAATGGTAAAGATCATGTCATGACTGATGCACAAAAATTTTCTTAGAATATAGGAATAAAAGTCACTTCCAGGAATAGAACCTAAGATCTTCTTCTTTCAGTTTTTGACATATTCTACTCTATCATGCTGCCTCCAGTTTTCCACACAATAAAATTATTTATGAATAAGTAAAATTGTTACAGATTTAACCATAACTGTTCTGAAAACTAGTTAGAGTTGCCTCATAAAAGTAATTTTCAAGATGGTTTCTTTAGTAGAATTTCTACTATTGTTGCATATTCTAAAAACTTTTAAAGTATATTGTTCAGTTTTTCTTCAATATTTTGTATGTTGTAACTCTTACAACTAAGGGGAAGAAATCTTTGAATTAAAGTTTATTCTAAATTAGTCTAGCATTGAATTATCTTGTTATGTTAGTATAATAATAAAGTAATTTGCTATATCACACAGAAATTAAACATAACAAAAATTTAAATACAAAAATGCTATAAATAATATATATACTATTCTAGGTGTTTGTAATAACAATTACTTTGATTTGGATATACAAGAATGTGTTAGTGAAAATATATCTATTTATTAATTCATTCAATAGGTAATTGTGGAATGTCTATTATATGTCATTATAAAATTGGCTTAATAGGAAGAATAACCAACAATTATCCTGAAAGCTAAACATTAACATTATGCTGATTTCTTTTTGGTATTATTTCAGTGATAAATTGTATGCTAATGACTAAATCATGTATTTTCTATTTTCAGTGAAAAATGTGTGTACAAAGGTTATACATTTTCTAAAATAAAGAAATGTAAAGATAAATCTGCATATTGATATTAAATCACATCACATAAACTAGTTTTTCAAATCAAAATTATAATGTCATTTAATTATAATAATCTCTTTTTTTGCATTTAATATGATCCAAATTTGAAATAATTCTTTTTTTCATTTACTTTTCATAGAGCCCTAGGGAAAAGGTATTGTTAAGCTTATTTCTTTCCAGAACAGAAAACAGAATTTCCAAAAATGACAATAACTTAGCCAAGGGCATCTAATAAGTGAATGTAATAACAGAGCTCAACAGGGTATCGTCCACAACCCATGATCTTGCTTCCACTTAAGACAGGTTTCCTTGAGGTCAAATAATATATGGAAGAGGACAAATTTGCTACAAGCCTTTAGGTGACAATAAGGCCAAAACAAGGCTCCTAGACCACTAGAATCAAGTGTCATCAAAGGTACCCAAGCATCCCACAGCTTTTCCATTCGATATTCTGTTGATCCTACATCACACAAGGCAGTAAATAATCTCATAAGTAACATTTATAAAGAGGATATTTCCTAGGACAAAAACATGATCTTTTGATGCAACAAACCCTCTTAACACATTAGGATTATTCAGTAAATGTTGATTTACAACCACCATTATCTCTTAATTGAGTATGTAGATATTACAGATGTCTCCTGAACACTCAAATTAAACAAGACAGAATATTCTTTAGAAGATTTCAATTTGAAAGGAAAGCTATAATTTAAACATCTATATAAAATGCATGAATTTGAAAGTACATGGAAAGAGTATTATATCATGAATAAAGAAGTTAGCTCTCTTTCTGGACATTTTCCAAATTTATAATACTTCATTTCTGTATTTCCTAAATTTTTCTACCAAATAATGAGCTCCACAAAAACAGACACAACTAAAGTTATACATACGTGTAAAATATATTTTTGAATATTAAATGTTTGTTATTTAACCAAGATTATGATGATTAGATCAAAAAGCATTTTCTCTCTAGTTTCTTTTAGTATGTTTCAGCAGAACTAGTTATGAGTTTTATATTTCAGTAAGCTTTAGATCGCTGTGACCAAAAGATTCAACCAGAACAATTTGTAGGAGGAAAAGATGATTTAGGCTCACACTATCAGAGGTTTAGTGCATAGTCAGCAGACTCCAAAGCTCTGGGTTGGAGGTGAGGCAGAACATCATGGTGGAGGATTGTGGCAAAGGAGAGGAACTCAGAACATGGCAGTGAGGAAGCAAAGGGAGTTATGCTCACCACGGACAAAATATAAACCCTGAAGGAATGCCCCCAGAGACCTACTTCCTCCAACCACACCCTACCTGCCTGTCTGTGCATTAATTCTCTGATTAGGTCAAAACTCTCATAAACTAATAATTTCACCTCTGAACCTTCTTGCATTGCTGCACAAATGAACTTTTGGAGGACACCTAATATTCAAACCATAACAGTGTATCTTAAGAAATCTGCAGAATGTCAATGTTTGAAATCTACTGCATATCAAATATACTTATGTTTTTCTTGGCTCAGAGAGTTTGTTTCAGTGTTTTTACTCTATTTTCTACCTTTTCTTTTTCTGAGATTACTTTTTAGTAATGATGGAAATTCTACTTGATACTTCTTAAATTTTGCTTAAATGCTTTAATTATTCATGTATAATTTTTCCTCCCTGAATCTTTCTTTCTTTATATGGGTCAGTATTTATTTAATCTTAAAATATATTATCAATAAATCACAAACATACATATGTAATTTACACAAAAGACAGTTATTAATTTTTTTCTTTTTTTACTTTAGTAGTTTCAAATATTTTCTTATAAATTTAGAAAATATTTTTCAATAGTGTAAAATAAGAAGAGCACAAATTGAAACAATATTTATGATTCTGTAGGTGAAGGTGCAGTTATAGGTAAATAAGAACCCAAAATATATATTGTCTATTATATTTTAAAACAAATTTATAGTTTGTTTTTTAAAACCTATGATGTATGAAAGATGCTACAAACCAGCTTTTATAATTATATCACTTTAAATTCTAATATTGTATCACAGAAGACACCAGGCAAATGTCCATGAAGCATCAAAAGTAGAGAGGTAGTAAGGTAGTCTATCATCAGGGATACACATCACTATTTGCCAAGATTGCATCACACACTACAATAATGTGCTTGCTCTGATATTTGACACCTTGCTTGAAATTCAGGACAAAATTTTAGAAGATGCAGGGAAATGTGTTGGTTTAAAGCTAGTGAAACAATTTTCTTTACCAAGTGCCATTGACTTTTCCAGGTATCAAGTTCAGCTAACTTCTCATATGTTCCACATCCAGGATTTGTCTTGCTCTTTTTCATGGTTATTCTTTTTGTTTCCCCAAAACTGTCAATCTATAATGTGCCTCCTCATTTGTCTTATAATTAAAAGGCATATATTATCATATCACTTTAATTTGTAATGAACAAGGTCCCCCCCCCCCGAGATATATTTTGAGAGTGGATACTAATATGGAAACAAGTGGTGTCATCAAGAGAGAAGGAGGTTCCAGGCATGGTGGCACATACCAGTTATCCAGCTACTGGTGGGAGAGGGTACCTTGAGGCAGGAGGATCACAAGCTCAAGGCCAATCTTGGTGATTCAGTGATCCTCTGTCTCAAAATAAAATTTGAGAGAGAGAGAGAAAGAGAGAGAAAGAGAGAGAAGGTTTCAGGACAGAGGGTATAACAACTTTGATTCACTAATATCAAGTGTACAAGAACAATAGTAACCCAGAATGGGAAATGAAAAGTGACATGGAAATAGTGGTAAATATCAAAGACAGAATGTTTCTGGTTGACCTCCTTGTGATTTTTATGATCTAAAATCTTAAGGAGGCAAAATAATTTCATAAAATAGAAAAGTGCTGTCCACATTAGCATTTGTCTATTCATGCGTTCATTCATTCACTCATTCAAACCATGTTTATTAAGTGCTAAGCAATATATTAGCTGCTCAGAGAGGACCTTGTTCCTTAATAGCTTTTGTGACATTTGGGAGTCTTCTGCCTTTGCTTTTTGTGGACCCTGTGCATCTCACTACCATAGTACTTTTCACCAAATATTGTAGTATTGTAGTCATCTGTTTATTTTTTTCTTTTTCATTGTGAAGATTATAAATCTTATTTTTGTATTTCCACTACTAAATAAAATGCCATAACAGTCACAGGTTTTCATTGTTGAATAAATGAGCAAAGCACTATCCTTGCTTAAATCTCTGATCCCAAACACATAGCCTTCTATGATTAAATTTAAAATGCTAAAGGGAAGGTTTGAGAATTGGGAGTGTATTATGGGAGAGTTTGTAATGACCATGTTGAGAAAATAACATTCAGTCTATTCTCAATTCTAATCTGACATTCAGGAAGGGTCAGTATGGCATTTAGCAGAATAGAGGCTACAAGCTAAAGAAGCACACAGCATTCTTTAGAGAACAGCAGGAGGATTGGTGTGGCGGGAACCTTGGGAAGGCAGACTAGAATGTAAGACAGGGGCCAGAATGTGACAGGATTCAAAGTGATGGAAAATGATTACTTCCTAAAGGTGGCAATTTGTTGGCAGAGGTGTGAGAACAATCTGATAGTACTTGAGAGGATGTAGAAGTGAAAAGTGACTATTAAAAAGAGGCCATTTTAGATTTGTTGCAGAAGTTCAGTGGGAAAGTGATCAAAGTCTAAGTCAAGGTTTTGGCACTAGGTGGAACATATACTCTGGAATTTAAGGATATCTTTGAGGGGCATTTCTATTTGGCTTCAAAAGGTGGGTCTGATTCACCTAAATCTTGACCTAACTGATACCCTATTATGCTTACATTCCAAATACAGATGAATATTATTTGAAGTATTAAATAAAGGAGGTAACCATCATCAGCCTAAGATCAGAGCCTAATACCTACTTCAAGCTACTCAAGTCTAGCTTTATAACTTAAAGCACATTACACTTTAAATTAGCACTTCCACCAGGACATTAAATGTCATGAGTATGTGTCACTTTTAATGTATTATATTAGTGCATTATAGTTTCTAACTCTTAAAGCTATTGCTTCATCATCTTTTCGCTTAAAAAATAAATAAGAATAGATAATGTTGTTTTTTCAGTTGCCTATTTGTTAAAACAAAACAAAACAAATAAACACCTCTCTCTCCTGCCCAAAACTTCATTTCTGGCATAACACAAAATCCATACAACTACAGGAAGAAAAAGTCATAATATGTTGGCTTCCAGAAAATTGCCTAATAGCATAGTTGTGAGGTGAAAAAGGAAATAACGAGAGCTGGACATTTCTAACTAAACTAAAAGCAATTGAAGAAGCCAACTTTCTGAGTCTTCATAGGTTATCCACCCACCCTCTTAAAAAAATTCTATTGTTTGGAGAGGGAGAAGGGAGCCTGGGGTTATTATCTAGCAAAATTATATTTAATATCTTGAAGAAGATCAGAGATATCCAAAATAATGGCTGGAATGTAGATATCTAAGGTATGTGCACTCACCTCATAGTTCTAGGACATTCCATTTCTTTGACTTCAAAATAGAGCTTGGAAATTCACTTTACAGGGCTGAGATGGAAGTGGGTGCACAGAAAAAAATATTAGAAAGAAGTCTTTCTTATTCATTTGCCCAAGTCCAATGGAAGAGTTTGCCATGCAGAGTTCAGTGAAGAGCGTTTCCTCAGATGTGGATAGACAGAACTTTCTAATATTAACTTCCTAAGTTCTGGTGAAATGCGGATATTCCTAAGGGGATAGATTCAAAGATTCTGGAATAAGGCCAAAATTTGACAATATACCTATATTATTTAAACTATATACCTAAGAATTACAGGTTTACTGCTAAAATTAGCAAGTATTAAAGCATTACATAGAAGAAATAATACAATAGAAAAACTGAAAATGGAAGTAAATCAAAAATATTTAATTCATAGCAAAGAGAAGGAATAGAGTGAAAAATGTAAAAAGCTCATCAGGAAAATTTTAAAAGCTCATCACTTTTCATTGCAATTAGATGAAAAAATAAATTAAAAAATCAATTATGCTGGCAAAATTTTGGGGAAAAAAACTTGTCTATTGTTTGCTCAGATAACCTAACTTTATAAGATAATTGCCCAAACTTTCATTTAACTTTACCTCTGAAGATATTGCTTGGAAATGATATTAATGAGGTGGTAGTAATAATGAAATACCTTATAGAAAAGATGATTCATTATTCAGTGCAGTATATTCAAGCAAGTTTCAAGTTGCATAATTATGATAGGAGCAGAAAATGACAAAGATAGAAGAAATTTTGTTACAGGGTATATTTTAAATATAGTATTTGGGAAATGACTGTGAAAGACATTTTTCCCTGAAATGAGAACGAACTCATCTGCCTCACTCTCTTTTTTACCATGTTTCATCATAATGTTTTCCCTTGTTGAATTTAAATGACTGTGACATTCTTTTTCCTACCTTGGCATATTTTTCAAGGAGATATTGTCTTAGGTATATTAATAATTCTAAAATATGTTGTAAAGACTGGTTTTAATTGGAAAAACAATTATAATATTGATTGTTCATGGTTCAATTTCTTGGCAGATATTTCTTCAGCAAACTACTGTTGACCATAAAAATGAAATTGTGATTTTGAATTATATTGTGCTTGTTTAATGTAGCATGCACACTTTCCTGGCTCAACGTGGGCTGTTTCACAAAATTGTAAAAACTGGCCTGTTTTTTTTTTTCCCCTCCAGCATAGGCTGGTACACCGCATGAATTATTCAACTTGTTGAAGCATCCCAGAAAATTTTTCTTTGTTAAAATTGTAGCAACAAATAGAAATTAATTATTTGTTACAACACAAAGAACTTTTATGATATATTCCCAATTTTGTTTTACATTGAAGTCTTGATTTGCAAATGTGAGTGAAAGATTGACTTTAAATTTCCAGAGATGATTAGCTGCCAGCTCTAATCAAATTGAGAAGTAATTAGCAAATCAAAACTTGATTAGCTCTTTGCTTGATTTACTAAAATTATAGTTTATGCAGTTTAAATAATGGGGGAGGGGAGTTGTCTGTACTCCAGATAACAGTACTATGTTGGGGCAGGAGGGCAACCTACCACTTTATTTTCTAAACCTTTGTGCTAGATAATTCATTGCTACCCATTAGTCTTTTCTTTTCTTTTTTTTTTTTGAGAAAAAAAAAACTTTCTATTATTTTCATATAAAATATAATAAATTATATGTAATTTAATTTTTAAGGATCATTTCTAACATACATGGAGTCATTGTTTGATCATGTATGATCACGTATGTTGGCTATGTACATGATTTTTTAAAATTCCTGGGTATAAAAGGTTTGCAAGAAATACTGACCTGTGCACTAAATTAGTGTACATTAAGATATCTGAATGTGAAGCTGGATAGTCATGTATGTGTTTAGCACTGAGCTACTCTGCTGGGCTTCCACTTCAGATCATAGTAGGGTGGGTGGTCTGAACAGTACAAGTTTACTTTCTTTCAGTTCTTGAGACTGAATGTTCAAGGTCATGGTGGCTGGCCAGTAGGGCTGATGTCTGCTGATGGCTTGCTTTCTGCTTACAGATAACCATCTTGCCAGGTCCTCATGTGGTTTTTCTTAATATATGCAAAAACAGAAACAAACAGAAAAAGAAGAAAAACAAGAGAGACCAGAGAGACCTTTTCTGTCTCTTCCTCTTTTTGGAAGGATATAAAACCTAATGGATTAGGACCCCTCCCTATGACTTTGTTTAACCTCAATTACTTCCTTATAGGCCTTATTTCCAAATACAGTTACATTGGGATTTAGGGCTTCAGCATATGAATTTGGCATGAGTATTTTTCAGTCCATAACTACCACTAAATTTTGTTTCTATACAAAACAGTCTACAAGCTAATGATACACAAGAAGAAAACTGTTGGTGTTCACTATTACTACCCAGTAGGGCAGGTTGAAGTGAGCTGCAGGATTCAGAAACTAAAATCTCCCCAGCACTCTTTCTATAAAAGTTAGAGATATAGTAACTGTCTATAGACTGACTTTCCTAAAATGAGTTTTTTTTTTGTTCTCAGATATCAAGCCTTTGTCTAAAATTAAATATGAATGCCCTTAGCCAGATTTAGATATTAGAACTGTGACTCATTCATTTCTATAGCTGCAAGTGAAGTCACATGTCACTTAACAACAGGGCCACATTATGAGGAATGAGTCCTTAGGTGATTTTATCATTGTGGGAACATCAAGGAGTAAGCTTACAAAAATTACTACCACAGCACTAGTTTAAGGGACCATGAATCAGTATATGCATGGGCCACCCTGACCCAAAAGTTGTTATGTAACACAAGACTTCATGCAATTTTATAACTTTGACATTTTTAGAATTACCAAGTTAGTGTCTTATTATTGTTTCTCTGCTATTTGTTTGGTGATTTAGTCATTCTCTCTTGGGCAAAGCCCTAGGGTTCAAAATGTTCATACTTGCCAGGAATAGTAGCACCATTATCTGTGGATCTTCTCAGGAAGTGCTTTTATTTTATAATTCTATTTTTGAAGGTGCACAAAAATCTTAATTGTTTAAAAACAATATCTAGGTCTTTAAGTATTAATCATAAGAATATTCCCTTCTCTATTTAGGTATCATTTATGTAATGTGTTAAAATTCTGATTTGTAGAAAATTAAAATTATAACTCATTTTTATTTGATATTTAATAATTCTGCTTTTTCCAGAAATAATTCTTTAGATGCTTTCAAGCAAGGCATTGAAAACATGGATCAGTCTTAGAAACACAACAAAACTGTTGAAGCAGTTATAAGAACAGCTGCATTTTAAATTAATTTTAAACAGCTGTCTTTATTTGAAATAAAGTAATAAAATTATAGAAACATCTTTCTAGCAAATGAATTTTCAAGAAAATATTATTTCAAACACATTATATTTAGACAAACACTATACATTTATATAACTAAAAAACTATTGTTCTAGTCTTCTTTCTCATTTTGTTTTCTATATAAAAATTATAAACTTGCTCTTATGGGCCTTATTAGTCAGGCTGCTCTGCTAGAAGAATATCAAAGTTACTGAGTGAGTTTTAGGCAAGTATGAAAGTATATCTACTTAGTGAATAAAACTGTGTAAGAAAACAAAATATTTTAAAATAGAAACTATTTTTCTTATTATTCCCTTTACATGATTTGTCTTTTAAATAAAAAAAGGTATTCTCAGAAATGAACTTTGTAAAAGCAAATGCTGAGAAATAAATTATAACAAATATCTTCACAATATGGATACAATGTTTTATTTGAAGAATGATGCATTGCCTTTTAAACTAAATACTCAGAAACAAAAAGAAACAACAAAAGAAAGATTGTTTTTCAAAAATTTGTACTTTTGGAGGGAGAAAACAAGAAAATATGTGAAAAGTTAATGCTCAAAGCAGAACAGCATTTCTAATCTTCCTTATTCTCCTCTTAATGTCTCTTTTAGAATTATCTTTGAACTAAATCTGCCTTCATGTATTAGGAATGGGACATATCGAGGCCAGTACTACAATTGTTTACAGAACTTTGTGATCAGTTGAGGCACTTCTGCATGTATAGGCTTAATTCTAGTGGATCACTTCCTGTAATGAGTATAAGCACTGGAGAAAAAAAAAAAATTACATTCAATGCCAAACTGAAACACTTAAGCCCTTGTTCCTTCTCCTTTGGCAGATAGCATTTCCATGATCTGTGCATCTTCTGATTTCAAATATTATCTATTCTTTAGGAGATAGACTGGGTATTGACCTTCACAATTACTTAAAGAGGTGCTGACCCAATTCCATACCCACTAATCACTTCACGATTAATTTTTAGGTAGAGATGTTTTGTTCGAAAGACTTGGTCTGAGAAATCTTCAAAACCTAACTAGCTTTCTGATAAGTAGTTGCTGGATTAAGTAAAAAATCAAGTATGAATGCAAAAACTGACTTGAAGTTTCCGACATGGTAATTTCCTCCAATGAGATGTCTTCTGTTATAACT
This sequence comes from Callospermophilus lateralis, assembly GCF_048772815.1. Taxonomy (NCBI): domain Eukaryota; kingdom Metazoa; phylum Chordata; class Mammalia; order Rodentia; family Sciuridae; genus Callospermophilus; species Callospermophilus lateralis. The sequence goes on from NC_135314.1 coordinate 35,768,973, forward strand.
GAATATGATTATGAAAGCAGGCAATTTGTCCTCAATTCTACTCAATTTCCCAGTTCCACTGGAGTAAACCCACCCTTCCACTCATTATTTCCCTCTTATTATTTTATCAGATATTCATTGGCATTATCTAATTGTAAAAAAATAATAATTTCTCACTCAAATATACTTGCAACTTAAAAAGAAATGCTCTAAATAAATCACAAAATGTCTTGAAGACCCAAGGAAAGGAATAAAATTTTAGGCACCATAATGATTTGCAAAGAGAAGTTACTTGGATTGGTAGTTATTATGGTTGGTCCTTAACTCTCAGTAGAGAGGTCATCTATTATTGCTTATCGTTGAACAACAGGCCAGATTTAAAGTTTGAGAATAAAACATTTTTTACAATATTTTTGATATCTGTTGTCTCATTTATTTACCTAATCTATTGTTTTACAATTTAAAACAGGAGTAGAGAAATCAGTTGTTTGGAGTTTCTACTTATCCTTGGCCTGTGGTAGAGCATCCCATATAGTATGGGTCTCCTGGAGACTGGCAAGATGTGTCTGTAGAAAACCTCTATTTTAGTGATTTTTTTTTTCTACAAAGAAGTTAAATTTGTGATATTGGGCATTTTAACAATTTAGGCTTTGGTGGTAGCATCTGTAATATGAGGAGGGTTAAATTAGATCAGCGTTGACACACATTGGAAGTAAAATCCCCCAAAGTCTTCCCTAAACCAGGAACCCATGGAAAAAGAAGAAGATAACTTGTCACTCTCTTTCTATTTTAAGTCATGAGTAGTTGTCCAAAAATTGCATTGCATTGCCATTGTGCTTCATATGGTTGCAGCACAGAAGACAGAACTTTCCTGCAGTCCCAAAATTTAGACACAATTGGGAAGTTTTCCTTTTAGTTTAAGATTGTTTATTTTGTCATTTCTTCTGCCTTGAATGTGCCTTACTGATGCTGGATCCTAGTAAATTATGAAATATATACTTTGTACAATCAAATTACAAGTTCTTGAGTACATTATGACAATTAATAAAAACTTTTATTATGTCCCTAGAAAAATATGCATTCAAGTTCATCTATTTTGGAAATTTGGAAATGTTCTTGTAAAATGAATGTTTTAGTAATTTTGAATATTTGAACACAAAACTTGATTACATATACAATTATTTTGACAATTATTTTTTAGAAAATTCCATTTAATTTGTTTTATAACTCCTTATAGTAGAAGAAGCCAAAAAATAATTGAGATGAAGTTTCATTTTTCAAATTTATTAAGATTGCTAATTCAAGAATTGCCATGGCCTTCATTTATTTAAATAGTGAAAATTCCAAAACCAAGTAGTTATCAATTCAGTTATTGCATATCAACACAGATTTCTGTTACCAATATAAAAATAAAAAAGGAATTGACTCACCACTCAGTCAATTAATGTTATAAGCTCTTCCTGGGCTTAATTCAATCTGCTTGGATGATTTCCCTTATTTCTCATACATGTCCCTTCTTCATTTATCTTGTTCTTTTATTAATTTCATTTCTTTCTTTCTTTTATATACTATTGAAATGATTTACCTCTTGCCCACCAAGGAATTGTTTCACAGTACTCTGGTCTGAACTTGAATACAGATTTTTTGCCCATGTTTCTATGGTGTAATTTAGGTAATTGACAGAGACAAAGCCAGTTCACAAAGTTAATTAAAATTTTCCATCTCTTCACTTTCAATTAGTTTCATTGATATGACACATTTTTTTCCTATTTAATGTCTTACCATTATCACTAGGCAGTACACAGGTTATGCTAGTTTGTCAAATAAATAGTGATTATTAAAATAATCTTTAAGTAGACATTATTTTGATGTTTTAATTGTCCTCTTGTCTTTGAACAGCTGAGTGTTGTAATTAGTATTTACTTAGTTTATGTAGCAATTTTAATTTGTACTAGAAGCTTTTTTGAAATTTTGCTGAGGACCACAAAAGGTTTGAAGCAAGGCAAATGAAGTAAGAAATAATAGTGTAATACACTTGTTATGGTATCTCTATGGCAGCAGCTGAAATATTTGCTTAAAATTATAGAATGTTTAAATTAATCCTGATTCTATATGTCACTCCTCCTGGTTTAAAAATTATTCATGATGTGGGTCAGATAAGTTGATCAAATTTTATTTAAACTAAAGGAACTTTACAGGAATGCTATTAAATTTTTTCATAGGTTAATATATTCAATTGAGGAGAAATCCAGTAGTCACTAAAAATTTTTTTCCTGTACTGAAATTTCACCTGGGTGACTTTATTCTGCATACACATACACACAATACAATTGTTAGTATCTTTTCTTTTGATGCGTTTTTGAATTTTGCTCTTTTGAAAGCCATGCAATATTCATAAGAATGAATCATCTGTCAAAAATAGTAGTTTATTTTCTTATGTTTTTACTCATAAGTTCTGACTCATCAAAAGCCTCCCTCTGTTTTTCTCTCCCACAGTGGATTTGATGTCATGTATAAGGGAGGAAATAAGTTGCTCTTTTGATGAATTGTGTTCATGCATATTCCACTTGTGCTCTACTCAGAAAGAAAGTTAACCGATCTGGATAGAGAAATCCAATCAGTTTTAGAGTATATTATTCTTCTCTATGGAAACCACTTTAAATAATTTTAAGTTTTAAACTACTAACAAAAGCAATTTAGATAATTACATTACAAAAAGTGTTACTTGAATTTAGAATACTTTAAAAATTCCTAAGAGATCATCTTAATTTTTTTAAATTTGATGAACAATTTAATAGCAATGTCTACTTTCTAATAAAACCACTTCTCTTTCCTATGAGTTTTTTTATTATTATTTTAAAATAAATAATTCATTGATCAGTGAATTTGTTCATATTTTAATTTTTTGGTACTAAAAAATGGAAGCCAGGGGTGCTTTACCACTGAGTTACGTCCCCAGTGCTTTTTGTTTTTTACTTTGTGATAGGATCTTGCTAAATTGATGAGACTGGCCTTAAACTTGTGATCATCCTGCCTCAGTCTCATGGATAGCTGGGATTACAGCATGTATCACTATATCAGGCAATCAGTGATTTTTTTTTTTTTTTAGGACACCTGTAATGATCATTCTAAATGAATTATTTTACAGATAAAAAGTTTAACAAACAGCCATAAAATATGGCTGAAATATGCATTACTTCTGAATTTTCACCTTAAAGTATTTCCTGCAAAGTTCTAATGTTCATGTTTTTTTGAAATCTGACAAAAATTAGAAACAAGCAACATTGATTTCTTGTTTTCCAACCTATACAACACTAAATGTCATCATCTTTGGGTACCTTTAGTTATGCTGCCTTAAAGAAAGAGACTTTCAAGAAATAGATGACATGGAAATAAAGGAAAAGCTTAAAGATGAACTCCATACAGGGTAGTTGCTGGGGTATCCCTCAGATCACCAAGGACATAATGATGCTCTAGTCTCCAGTTCAGCCATTGGCTCATTGTTGAGCCATGAATTCACTCTTACTTCACATCCTGGTGCAAATCTTAACAGTCAGTGGACTCCATCCAATTATGAATTATGTTTCATTTGGTAAAATAAGTGTCAATTATGGCCACTTGGAATTATGTCATGTTATACAAGAAGCAGATCTTCTTGGGAGAAGGAGTATGTGAGAGAGGATCGAGGAGGTATGAGGATGATAGGGACAGCAAGGAAGCAATTGATAGCCCACATATAGTCTTTACATTAAGGCTCCTGCTTATTAGGGTTCCATTCACTCTGAGAACCTTTTCCTTTCTCTTTAATTCTCTCTGTAAATTCATGTAGCTCTAATTTGACTTTGTTATGTGTTTTCTATAAGCCGGTTATTTAATGGCTATTTGTTTTATGTCAAAAAAATGGATACTCTTCAGGTAACTGAATGTCCTGGATGGGGGAAAACACTATATTTTCTGCATTCAGACCACCCCCAGCTTGGGACCCAAGGGTGCCGCCTTATGGAGAGTTCTTTCAGAAGTTCATATTTTTCTGTATACACATTACACTAGAAGAGAAGGGGAGAGAAACTTTCTGTGGCAAATGTGGCAAGTAGACAAAAGGTATTCCTGGAATAGGATTCACTAATTATGTTTGAAAAGACACAAAAGTACATGTGATGATTCTGCAGTAAGTCTTTTTGATTTCTGGAATACATGACTTTAGGGGATCAATGTTATCAGGTGTTGCCATAGTTTAAGTGAGATGTGAACTGAGAATTGGCCATACTGAAAGCTGATGATGACCTTGATAAGAGCAGATCAGTGGCCATATGAAGGCAAAATACCTGGTTGGTATAGGCTTAAGAGAATGAAGGTGGATAATTCGAAGATTGGATGAACATGCAATTCTTTTAAGAAAGTTTCCAATAAATGGGAGCAGAGAGACTGGTTGGGTGCTTACTGGAAGGGAAAGTAATTTAAAAGAAGAATTTTTTTTTTAAGGAAGAAAGAAAACCATGGTTGTATGCTGATAGGGTATGTCCAATGGTGAGAAAAGATATGACACTGTGACAGTAAAAGGTGAAAATTACTGAAGCTGTACTCTTGAGTACACAGGAAGGGATGGGAATTAGTACATAAGAAGAACATAGGCTTTGGAAAGGACTATGGGGAATTCACTCATTTTTTAACATAAGGGAATGCAGCGCATATATGCAGAATTGTCAATATATGGTTAGTAAGAGCTTTCAAAAACTTTCCTCTGAGTGTCTTTTCCTCAATGAAATTAAGAATCATCGTTGCCAGCCAGGAGAGAGGAAAACAAGAAAAAGAGGTGTGAAGTCAAAGTCATTAAGACTGTGGTAAAACAAATAGCCTAGAGAAAAACAGGAATTCTGAGTAGCAGTAAGGACCCACTTACCACTAGAAGCATAAATTTAAAATTATACCAGTCAGCCTTTGATTGTTCTTTACCCCAAGTTTAATTTTTATTACTTCTTTGGAATACCACATACTACTTTTAGGATGATGGAAAGTTTCATGTGCATATTCCAAGTATAAATGTGTTACCCGGGGTCATGCATTTGTTAATTCTTGTGTTCTGTGCATCATTGACTATACACTCTAAATGTTTTTGTTAAATGATTGATTGATGACTTTAGTAATAAATGAGAGAACATCACTGAAAATGTAGTTGCAAAAAAAAAATCTTAGACATCATTGAGTCCATTCACAATATTTTATGGTTAAAAAATTGAGAGCTAAATAGGTTAATGAACTGGTCATAGGTCATACTTAGTGAAGATTAAGAATCATAAAGTGGTGGGAATTCTCATTCTTTACTTTGGAATATCATATTTCATATTGGCTTGCTTTGTTTAAACCATCAGTGTTCTTCTACGAACCCAAAAAGAGAAAAATTTCACTTTGATAATTTTTTAGTCCTAGTTATTTCTATCTAATTATCACATCTTAATAAAAACTATAATTGTTTGGCATTTACTACAAGTCAGGGACTGTACTAAAGACTTCACAAGAAAAATTTCACAGTCTTCACATTAAAACTATCAAGTGGGAATACTTTTACAAATGTAGAAATATGAAGCTTCTTCAATATAAATGAGTTGTTTAAAATCACAACTAATAAGAAATAAATCATAAATTTACACCCAGACCCATGTTCCCAATCAGTTGAAGCTAATGATTTTCAACCTTCAAAGGGCATCAGAATCACCAGAAGATCTTAAAGCACAGATTGGTAGGTCCCATCCCTCAAGTTTCCTGGTGAATAGGTCTGAGATAAAGTTCCATAATTTTAATTTCTAACAACTTTTCACATTATGAGGTTGTAGCTAGCTCAAGAACACCTTTGAGAACCATTTTTGGTCTATTTTCCTCTTACTGGAAATATGTCCTGAATATTGCACCAAGAATCCCTCTTCATTTTATTCATCTCATCATTATCCTAATTCATGTTCCTTGATCATTATTCTCCTCCCCCATTCACCTTGGAACACTGACTTTGTGAAAACCTCATATATCCTACACTAAAGTTTTTGAATTAAAAATAAAAGTTACATGTTTTCCATTATTAAAATCAGATGTTATCTTAAAATTTTATATGCTTAGTTTAATTATTTTGATTATTATAGGAGCACATTAGATTTTTAAAAATTTATAAAAATAAAACTAAAAAAACCTCCCATTGAGGAATTTATTTATCATCATTAAAGCTTATATAGAATCTTAGAATATGTAAGAAAATATTTGCTACAGAATTTTTAAATTATTAAAGAAAAATATACCCAGACTATTACAATCACTTCTTATGAGAGTGTTCTTTCTCCGTCTCTCTGTATCCAAACTATACATCTTAACTAAATCAATGATTCTAAATTGAATTCTCATCAGTTCATGGCTCAGCTCAAGAATTTTCAATGAATCCCCTTTGCTTAATAAATTAAGCCTAAACTGAACACCTTGGAATTAAAGATACGCAATATGGTATCAATTAGTTAGGTTTGGTTTCTCAATTCTGTCTCCCTGTGTTGCATTCAAAACATGTTTGTGCTACTTTTCAATATATCCAAATTTTAGTACAACCAAGCCATTATGCATCCAACATAATTTTCCTAGAACATTCTTGCTTTTTTGAAATTTTACTCCTTCCTCTTGATTTCAATTTAAGAAATACCTTGTAGGAAGACTTTTCTAAACTCTTAGCTAGTTATATTTTCTCTCTCCTGCAGTCATTGTTTATAGAATTAGAGACAAAACAAAAAGAAATGGGACTTAAACCTGGATCTAATAATTATTTCCATTTACTTAATTATTCATCATTGATTTTCTTTTCCATAAAATAAGAATAATAATATTTATGCTGTAGAGGCACTATACAGATTACATTAAGTAATACATTTAACAGGCAACACCACACTCCTCTAACATAGAAGGTTCTCAATAAATGTTAGTTCTGATGATAGTCAAGAATCTGCAAGTTCTAAGTTATGTAAATGTCACTCACCTTACCTTGAGTAAAAGAAGGATTTGAGGTTTCAATAACTTACAGTAATAAATTATAGTCTATACCCAAGAAATGGTGTTATTACACTTATTTCTATCTCTTGGTGTCTCTATTTAGCTTTATTCTGTATGAGGGTTTTACTCACGGGCACAGTGATGGATATTTATATTAACAATTAAATACTTGTAGCAAGATATATGCAAATATATATATGTTATTAGTTGAATTGTGATAGCTAAAATTTGTGTGTTATAGTCCTAGCCCCTAGGATTTCAAATGTGCTATTATTTGGAAACAATGTAATTTCAGTTGTCATTACATAAAGTGAGATTATAATGAAAGAGCATAGACCCCTAATCCAGCATGATTGGTGTTCTTTCAAAGGAAGGAAAGTTGAGCACAAAGACATAAACACAAAAGTAGGCAGAAATCTACAAACCAAGAAATGGCAAAGATTAACAAGTAATAGCAAACTCATTCAATATGTATGTAGGATTATCTATATATCATTAATTCAGTTATCAGTTTTTCTATCTCTAGAGAATATATGTAAATACATACATGTATGCATAAATGCATTTATGTGTGTAGTGTGTGTGTATGTGTGTGCATATGTGTCTAGAGTAACATCTTCTTGAATTACTGAAATGTCCAGTGAAACAACAAAAACAACCAAATTAAAAATTAATTCCTCCTTGTGTCCTCATATCATGTGAGAATTTTCTGATGAATCTTGCTGGATCACTTCCCCACAGTTGATCCAATCAGTATGGAGGATGTAGTCCATGTTTCCCTTACCCTGAGAGAAATGTGATTAACAGTCTCATCATAATTGTTCTTAGTGAAAGTGGTGGTTTCCTCAAGAAGGTATTTCATCTTACCAGAACATATCTACTATTCTCTTCTCCCTTTCTTTAAAACTTTATCATTACTGTTTGGTATACTTAGAATCAACTATAAATGTGTTTTGAATTACCATTTATCTATTCTTCTGCTAACATTTTAAAAACTGAGGATGTGAATCATTTTTTAATCCTAATATCAAAACATTTTTTCAAGAAAGGAATTCTCAATAAAATTGCTGGGATAAAGTCAATTCAACTGAAAAGGAAAAAGCAATCCAAAAATAATGCAGAAATAAATATTTGCAAAAATACAAAGAAAAATATTTCAAGAAAGTGTGCTATTTGAAATTTTTATTTTCTGGTCTCTTTTAGTCCAGAGTTCCAGATGAAGCTCTCTTTGAAAACATAGCATTTGCACTTACTAATAAATTCAAAACCTTTTGTTGCTTTTATACTTACTAGTAAATTGAACAGGTGGATTAGAAATAAAACTTGTGACAGCTCTCAAAAGTGTGGTCCAAGGTGTTACACAGGACCTTGTTAAACTGCAGATCTTTGTTTCAGTTCATGTGCAGCAGGATCTAAAAATCACATATCTTACAAGTTCCAAGATGGGACTATTGTTGCTAAAGTGTAGACTACACTTTGGGTAATAATGGTTTAGACTAGAGGACAAAGCATGGATCCAGTTTAACTGTGGACCTAATTTGTTTAGCCATCTAACATTTTAACATGAATTTAAATGCCTTCTAATAGACTTAGACACTCTCACTTATCTTGTCCCTGCATTATTGCTATAAAACTGATGACTTTCTGAATTTAAATGAACAACCTGCCCCCAGTGAATGCATGAAGTTCAGATGCCTATTCATAGACTCCCTCCATTCATATTAAATGGTCTCTGATGCCCATGAATGTGTCCAGGAATGAGGCTCCAGATGAGAGGCACCCTCACTGGGACTAGAGAAAAATAAGAGTCCTGTATTCTTTTTCAAAATATTTGAGTAAGTTTAGATCTTCTAATCATTTCTAGTGGTTTCTATTCTGCCTAAAATGGATGGAATGTGTAGCATGTTGGGGGTTGTGGGGAGGAGGCAGTGGGAGAGAGCAGTGGTGGTTTGCTGGATTCTAATTATCAGAGAACAGCAGACAGTCTGCAACCTTTTAGACTTTCTCTTTAAGAACTTGCCATGTCCAGATCAAAGGAATTTATTAGGCTTTTAGCTCCCCTGTTTTTTATAGCTCAAAATGAACAAATTTTAAAGTACAAAGAAATGCTTTAAAAGAGTTCTTTTAGTCTTTATTTGAAATCTCCTGCTCTCCTTCAGTTCACAGATATGTCCTACACTGAATGGAGGAATCAGACTACTACACTTTGATCATTTCACTATCTTGTTTGATTAGTGTTTTCAAACTATGGAGTTTATCAGCAGGGGGCAGGTTGATCCCTGTGGCTTATAATGGGCAAAGTATGGGGGAAAAATAGGTTTTTAGAAATCGTTTAAGATCAATCAGTTTCCTCCTTCTTCAAGGTTTAAAAATAACATCATGGATAGATAGAGTCTGACACAGAATAAGATCAGATATTTCCAAAGGGGAAACTGACCAGCATGTATGGTGTACTTTTTTCCGTTCCTCATTTTCTCTTTAAAATTGTGACTTCTACTCCTTAGATTATTATAAACTATAATCAAACTCCTTTAAAAAAAAGCGGGGGAGGGAGAAGCAAGCAAGAGGTACAACAGCTCAATTTTATCTTTCATTTACTGAGCAAACACCACTTTCAGAATGAAGGCTAGGGCTGTTAAATGAGATTTTAAGAATTCAGCTCTTTGGGGGAAGGTATTGAATTGTATTGCATGCAGCAATTTTAACTATTGCTGTGAACTTGAGTTATTCATCCTCCCCCTAGGGATCATCAATTTGTAGTTCCATAGCTCTAATTCAAGAGAAATAGCTCTGCTTCTGATTTAATAAATTAACACTAGCACATAGGCTTCCTTTTTTGGTATTTTGGAGGTGCCCTGAGTGACATGTTCTGCAGGTTGTTAGCTGGTGACTTTCACTATGGCTGCAGCATGTTAGCTCAAGGACTGGCTTCCTTTGTAGATCTGGGGACTAATGTCTGATTATGGAAACTTTTAACTTGGAGGTAAATGAGATCATGTGGGACTTTCCACTTTAAATAAATTAACTAGTTTTCAATTTGAAATGCAACTGTAAGCACAGAGGATGACAAGAAAAAGATGGTAATTAGGCAAGATTCTGGACAAACTGTCTCTAGGCTTATCCCTCCTTCCTGAGTTTCTACTTTGAGAAAGGCAGTGCAAGAACAGGAGACTGAGGTGTCTGTCTTCTAAAGTTGTTCATGACACAAACCACCTTCTTCAGTCTTAGGTTATGATCTAAAAGTTTTCTTCTCCCCTAGAGTTTTTCATTTATTGCAGTTATGGGGTGGCACTCTAGAAAAACTATTTCATAATAAAATGTAAATTACCAGTAGATCAAATAACCAAATAAAAAGAATTTTAATGAAGAAAATCTCAGGTAGCTTTACAAAATAAAACTGAGTGTATCCTAGGAATACTTTTTAAATATAGGTACTCTAAAAGTCATTTTTTAAGGTTGACCAGAATAGTCATTATCAATTTTAATATGAGGTAGAAACAGTAGATACAAATATATGTAATTTTCTATTGTCTTTATCTGAAAGCAAGATGCCATATATACAGTCTTTATTTACTTTTTTGTTTGTTTATACTTACCTTTATTCAAAAGGACTTTGTATATTTGAATCTTTTGAGAACTTTAAAAATTTTGGTACATTAAGTATGTGCCAAATTTCTGTCAGTTGAGTGTTCAGAATGAATTTGTTAACTAGATCACATGTAATATGTTGACAGAGAGTATGACACATGTTTATTAATTATTCACAGTTACTTTTAATTTTAGTTATTTAAGTCCTGAGAATTTAGGGTTTTTAAAATAGATATATATTAACAGGAGGATTCCAGCTTTGTGGTAAAACATGAAATATGACTTCAAGACATTTCCGATTGTCAGGAATTCATCCCTCCGCATCTCCACAATTGCTGTTTTACTCCCAGCTATTAATAAGCACTAAAATGGCCTCTATGTCTTAAGTATTCCCTCCCACTGCCTTTCGAATATAGCCTCAAAATTGAGTCCAGCATTTTCTTCATAAAATGCAAATCTTCTCATGCCACCCTCCTCCCTCTTAGTTTTAAATAACTCTCCAGCTGTTCCCATCCCACCTTTTTTATGTAATCACCCTACGCTTTCACTATTCCCCCACAGGGAACAATTTTGGGCCCTTGAAAGCAATATTTTTTTCCATGTATTTTTACAGGCTTTTCTTTGCCTGAGGGCTTTGTTTTCTTTCTTCAAGAATCTGCCTGCCTGACCAGCTTACCATCTGGGAAGTGTTTGTGGACACCACTTCCTCCCACCTCTCCCAAGAATGGTTAACACTCCCTCCTCTGTAGTTCCATTGAACATCAATATAGCACCTATCCTGGTATATTGTGTTTCTTTTATTGCCTGTTTCTCTACTGAAATATGAATACTGTGAAAGTTGAGACCAGTTTTATTTTTGGAAATTCACCCATTCTCCTACACAAAGTACAAAATTGCAATGAGTTTCTAGTTTCTTTGTGCTAATGCCTGAAGTCTCCTCATTCTTCCCTCCACATCATAGAAAATGACAATCACATCACTTAGTTTCCCTATGCAGATACTGATGTATTCACAGAATACATAGTTCCTGGGAGTAGTAAGCACAGTGTTTTAGTCAGCATTGCATTGCTGTGACAAAAAGACCTGAGAAGAACAATTAGAAGAGGAAAGGATTATTTGGCTCACAGTTTCAGAATTCTCTTTCCATAGATAGCTGACTATAAAGCTCTAGGCCTGAGATAAGGTAGAAAATTATGACAGGAAGGTGTGGTGGAGGAAATAATTCAGCAAGTAGGAAGCAGAGAGCTCTATTCACCAGGAACAAAATATTTCTCTAGCCACACCCTATCTGCCTGCAGTTACCGCCCAATTAATCTCCATCTGAGGCTGAATGCATTGATTAGGTTAAGGGTCTCTTAACCGAATCATTTCACTTTTTTTTTTTTTTTTTTTAAAGAGAAAGTGAGAGAGAGAGTTTTAATATTTATTTTTTAGTTTTTGGCGGACACAACATCTTTGTTGGTATGTGGTACTGAGGATCGAACCCGAGCCGCACGCACGCCAGGCAAGCGCGCTACCGCTTGAGCCACATCCCCAGCCCTCATTTCACTTCTTAACATGCGTTATCTCACACATGAGATTTTGGGGGATATCTCATATTCAAACGATAACAGATAGCATAAATAGTACAAGCTATTGTACCAATGCCTACCTTGGGTAATTTCCTTTGCCTATCTTTGTTCTTGCATTTCTTCCACTTCAAGATGGAAAAGGCAATACTGTCTACTTCAAAGGGCTGTTGTGAAGATTACTCTATATCCACCCTCAAGCTAAACAAAGCTGAAAATTAGCTCAGGAGCTGCTGACAAAAGTACATTTAAATGTAGGTCCACTAGTCTTGATGGTTTCTAGTGATCATATTACATTCCAGATTTGCTTATTTTGTCATTCTGGTCAGATGATCATGGTATGCTGTTCCTTCTCCTCACCTTCAACACATCTCTCATTCCCACTTGCATTTGATAATTCTGCTTCTTTCATTACTAAGAAAAAGAGAAACAGTCAGAATTGGACTTTTCACACTGCCAATCATTAATCTCTGTGACATGCATGCTCCCTCTTCTCTTGCTCCTTCTACTAGGCCCTCATGCTGTATCACAACATGGCAGAGATACCAAGTGGTGTGAGCCCTCTCTTCCTTTCTCACCTAGCCACTAATCCCACCACAGGGCTCCACTCTCAAAAGTTTATCTCAGCCTAGTTACCTCCCAAAGGCCATACCTTCAAACACCAAGAGCATATGAACTCTGGGGGACACCTTCAAAAAACAGCAGATGTACTTTACGCAATTAGCTCTTGATTCCTAGTGGAAAGATTTTAGTCATTTGCTTGTCAGAAACACATGTTTCTGATTTTCCCTCTTTCCTGGAATAATCCTCCTCAATTTCTTTGGGTGGTTCCTTCTTAACTCCCCAAAGACTTTGAGACTTTGACTCAACCCATGGATCCTCTTCTAATTGTATCAACTTTTATTTGGTGATATTGTTGAGTTTCACACTTGTTAGTGCCATTGCTAAGTTGATGGTTTTAAGCATGTGTCTGTACTGTGCACCTCTTCTTTGAACTTCAGACTCACATAGCTATTAACCACCAAACTCTGTTTTTATGTCTAGAGTATTTTCAAATTAACATGCTCAAAATACTTTTGTTTTTATTTCTAAAGCATATTTCTTTGATGTTCTTACATGTTTTAGATAGTGGCACTTCCATTTTTTCAGTTTCTCAGGACAAAAAAAAAAAAAAAAAACCCTCTAGGCATCTTTAATATCTGTCCCAATCCCACACTACTTCACATGCATCAACAAAATTCTTGTTGGCTCTACCTTCATTTGTATATCTCAAATTACTCCAATACTCATTACTCTCCCAGGCAACTGCCTGGGCACAAGCCATCATCATTTCTTGCCTTCATAATAGCCTCCAATTTATCTCTCAGTTTCTTTCATTACTTCTCCTGCAGCCTATTCTTGTTTGGCAGGGCAGTCAGAGTAATCATTTAAATATGCTATTCATATCATCCCCTTTCTCTCTTATCCTCCCATTGCCTTCTCATCTTATGAAAAGTAAAAGCTGGAGTCCTCAGAGGGACACTGGCTCTATCTGTTATCCTGTTTCCTATATCCCTCTATGGCTGGCTTTCTTTGGTACTTCATTACTACTTCAATAATCCTTACCCCCCATTGAAATCCCTTACCCTCTTTCCACATTTATATTTCCCTCTAGCATTTGTCACAGTTATATTTTTAATTTACTCATTTATTTGCCCTCTCTTTCTACCAACTAGTATGTAAGCTCCATGAGATAAAGGAGTTTTGTCTGTTTTGTTTACTATTAAATTCTTAGAACTGTAAAGAGGTCCAGAATATAGGAAGTCTCATTCAATATTCATGAGTAAATAAGTTAACTGGGAAACTGTTATTATTTGCCATTTAAATGCTAATTGTTTGCATGTGGCACACTGCACATGCTTAGGAATTGTATCACTGTATCACATGGAATGGTGACTTCTAAAATCTTAAGATACATTTAACTCTACATATTTGCTAAAAATGTTTTTTGATAGTTCTGAAAACATTTTGAACATTGTAATGACTTGAAATGGAATCACTGCAGTCCTAGATAAAATGAGTGTGTAGTTTGCCTTTAATCTCTACTGTTCTTTTACTAAAAAATTAGAAGTTATTTGCTATTTAAAGTAGATTTCTCATAACCATTAATTGTGGTTTTAGCTTTCTTCTTTAAAATGCAAGTGAATGGCAGAAATTTAACACTAATATCTAAGCTGTGCTGCCTTAGCACTTTGCTACCAACAGTTGCTAATGGGAACACAAGTACCCTTTTGCCACATGATTTCATTCTTTTTACTAAAGTCTTTTATATCCTTAAAAAAAATTGTCTTTTCGGTAATGCATCATTTCCCATTCTTTCAGCAGCAGTGTTGTTGTATTTCCTTGTTCCTGTCTTCTCTGCCTTTCATTACACTTTCACATTTTTCATTCTCTCTAGCTGGAATATGATCCTCCCCTAGTTTTCTTGCCTCATCTCAATCATTTCAAATAAATGTTATTATGGTCTCCTGAATCACAGTAATGAAAAGGAAGCTTTTTGCTTTCGTAACCTCTTTGAGATATCACATCAGTCAATATTGCAATGTGAAGTGTCTCAATGTTAATATTCAATGTAAAGTTGTTGTGACCTTGATTATTCCATGATGATGTCCTGGAACCACAATACTCAGCCTCCAGATCTCTCATCTGATTTAGACATGCTGCTAGTTTCTTTATTCTATCCTGAAGCAAGCTGAGGGACTATCTGACTTTCTCTACTCTATACATCTCTATCTATAAATATCTCTGTATAGTTTCTCTCTCTCTCTCTCTCTCTCTCTCTCTCTCTCTCTCTCTCTTCAGTTTCAAGTTGAAAAACTAGTTATCTTTCCTCACTTAACACAGGGTTAATAGCTAAGATACCTGATAACAAAAGAAAGATTAACCAGAGAAAAGCACTATAGATTTCCTTAAAATATTTCCTTGACATGCAAAACTTCAGAAATATTCAATGACCTAAGAAAATTATTCTTATTGGTAGTCACACAGAAGTGTGATTGGAGAACCAAAAAATAGCATATAATGGTAATAAATGTGAGGGTTACTTAGAGAGACCTGTTTGTTCAGATTCTTCTTGGTGTTTATTTGTGATTTTTCTCCTTTCCAGGTTTAGGGTAAAACACTTGTTCAATGAGGTTTTTCAGGGGTGGAGTGAAGGAGATCATCAGAGATGAAGTGAACTTCCTGTATTCCATGGCCAGTCTCAGGGAACAAAAACTGGTGACAGTGTCTAAAGGGTGAGGGAATGGGAGTGGCCTTCCTGTTCCTACTCTTTTCTGAGATACAAGGGGTCAGATTATGGGGTGAAGCTTCCAGCACATCCCTAATTAAGGGGGTGATGGAGTTTTTTCCATTTCATCCTCTACATTATCATTCTAAGCTAAAACTGCTCATTAGTAAGTAAACAAACAAACAGGGCACCATAAGATGAACAAGTGGAAATAAGAAGACCACTCACATTCTTATAACTGAAAAATCAGACCTAGGTAATCTGGTCCCTTCATAAAATCAATATATAAGAGCAGTTGGAAATTATAGCTCAATAAATCACTACTAAAAGCAAAATTCATGGAAGAAAGCACTTTAGATCAGCACTGTATGATAGAAATATAAGGACATCCACATATATAATTTGAGACTTCTTAGTAGCTATGGGTTTTAGTCAACTTGCCATGCTGTGGCCAAAAGACCTGACAAGAACAATTAAGAGAAGGAAAAGGTTAGTTTTGTTCACAATTTCAGTGGTTCAGTCCATGGCCAGCTGACTCCATAGCTCTAGGACTGAGTGAGGCAGAACATCATGGAGGAAACACATTGCAGAGGAACACACCTCAGGACATGGCAATAAGAAGCAGAGAAAGGCACACCCTCCAGTTACCCACTTCCTCCAGATGTACTCTACCTACTTACAGTTACTACCCAGTTAATCCATATCAGTTTATTAATTCACTGATTAGGTTTATGATCTAACAGCATTTATGATCTAACATTTCACCTCTAAATGTTCTTGGATTATCTCACACATGAACTTTTGGGGGACATCACATATCCAAATCATAATGTTATATTTTAAGAAATATATTTAAAGGCAACACTTATCTTAGTAATATATTTAACCTAGTGTATCCAAATGTTATCATTCCAACCTGAAATCAATGTAAAAAATACTTAATATGAGCCAGGAGTGGTGGCGCATCCTATAATCTTCCAATGGCTCTGGAGGGCTGAGAGAGGAGGATCACAAGTTCAAGGCCAGTTTCAGTCACTTAATGAGGCCCTAAGCAACTTAGTGAGACCCTGCCTTAAAATAAAAAATGGAAACAACTGGGGACGTGGCTCGGTGGTTAAGTTCCCCTGGGTTCAATTCCTGGTACCAAAACAACAACAACAACAATAAAAAAACTTAACATTTTGTATTGTTTTTCCACTAGTAAGTCTTCCAGACCAAAATATGTTTTCTATTATAACACATTTAAATCCAATTTGCCCATCGTAAATGCTCAATTGCCATAAGTAACTGGTAGCTTCCATGTTGGACAAAAGCAGTCAAAATAAAGAAATAAATAAAGAAGCCTCTGATTGAAGAACACAATTGACATGACTAAAGACCTCATTCAATATAAGTCGAATCCAAATCTCCCTCTGAGAATTTTCTCAATGGGGCAAAAGGACTACTCTGGAAATATTCTGAGTCTAGGACTTTTTCATTTTCTAATTTTGCCTCAAAAGTTTTGAATCTATTAAATCCAGGAAGAAGAAAAATGAGAGAAAAGAAATTTGTCATCTCAGAGCTGCTTACTGTTTAAGTAACCTTAAGTTTAACCCTCTAGGTCTCTATTTCCAAATCCATGAAGTCAGATTCATAGAACTGCCTTCCTCAAGAATTATAGCAAGAGTTAAATGATACATGAAGGTATAATATGAGCTTATCACCATTGTAAATGAGTATGAATTAACAAATATTACCCCTTATTATTCTAAATTTCAAGGTTATGTTAACTATATGTATTTCAAATGTTAGTTCATTGTAGGCCTTTAGCAAATTTTGCTTATGAAAGTGTTTATAAATTCAGTTTCAAGCATTTTTACTGCAGGTTTTGGATGTTAGGAAATGTATAGAACCTTAGAAATCACCGCTTTTGTGATAGGGTTGGGTAGTGCTGAAGGTCCTTGTTTCCTCTTTCCTCATGATAGCAAAATATGAAAATGACAGACACCCTGTCCCCAGGTTTAGCATTATTTACCTTCAGAATGTGAAAGAATGATCATGCATTTCTATTGCTTAAGCAAAAGAATTTACATAAACCTACTATTTAGAAATAGATTAGTGCTGTTTTAAAAATAATCAAGGTGGTTTATAAGTCACCTTTTTGAATGTAAATGCCCAGGACATGTGATTTATATACTTTTGATTCTGTGCAATGCCTCTGGTTATTCTCTTTGTTGTAATAGTCAAATACATTTTTATTTCCCCAGAAAGAAATGAATATGGATTTCATATGTGATAGACTTGTCTCAACTTTTTCCTCTGATAGTGAAATTCAATTTTCCTTTTTATAGTTTTAAAAGCAGAAATAATTTTACCTGATAAAGTGTAAATGTGGTTAACACATTGCCTATCTCATTCATTAAGGAACTTGTTACCTTCTAACTTGTTTACTGTACTTATTTCTACCCTCAACATCATTTTCTATCATTTTATTTTGACACTTTAGTATCCTTCTTGTGCTTAGCAAAGTTTCTTTCTTCAATAATTGATAAGAAAAAGAAATCTAAGACTTCACATCTAGTTCATTTTTTACTTAGATGATTCTGCAGGCATCATTTGCAGCAGAAAGCACATTCTTCCCCCGGGGCCAAAACAATTATCTGTGACATCATAAAGAACTTAGACTAGCACATGTGAAAAATGCTGAATGTATTTCATTCAATGAAAAGAGCAGAAAAAGGTTAAAGGTTGAACGAGGTATGGGGAAGGCATTGGGCATAAAGAATAGGAAGCTATTATGCACAGCTATACCTTTATAAAAATGAACACAATTTCACTTGCTTTTGTGAAATCTGAGCAATGGTTAGTTAAAAAACAATTATGATGGTTTCAGAATGAAGAGTGATTTTAGCCTCACCACATTGTGAATGACTAAATCTTTTAGAATATTTCCTTAAAACGGAAAGGCATACACAAAAGGTAGAATATAATAGTACAAATTACAAGATCCCATTATTTCCTACCTAGAATAGCAAATCCCTAAGCCTAGGGAAAATGTAAGTACAACAAATGCATGGAAAACAGAATATAAAAAAAAAAAAAAAAAGCACCAGCAACTAAATGTAGCAGCACTTACAGGGCAAAAATATACACTAGTTTTTTTTTTTTTTTTAAATATATAGGTTCCTTTGCCCTCTCCCCATCCCTCCATCCCTTTCCCCCTTCCCCCCTCCCCTCCCTTGTTTTTTGGAAGCTTATGTCATTGTGATAAAGGAGCAGCAGCCTGGTATAATGGAAAGTTGCCCTGAGAGAATCAGGCTTTCCTCCCATCTAGGCTAGCAACAGAATAACAATTTCAATAAACTCTACCTCTCTCCTTGGGTTTTAGTTTCCTCATCTGTAAAATGAAAGGATTGTATTGGATGCTCTCTAAGGCCTCTGCTAGCATAAACATTCCCTAGTTCTAAATTTATGTTACAAACTTGCTTCTGTTCCCAGTAGAGAGAATTTAGAACCTACAAATTTGGCCCTAGCAAATAGTGTACTGTAAAAGAGCAATACTATTCATACACTTTCTCTCATTCCTGTTCACATATGAATTATTTTTCTAATTAAACATGAAGCTATATTGTTTGTCGTTTAGGAGAGAAAATTAAGTGAAAATGAATAATACAGTAACCTTTATATTCTTTTTATTCTATTAGAAAGTAGGAAATGTGCCGGAAATGTTCTTGCTCTTTCCTATCTCAAGTATCCTGAATATAGACTCATTCTGGGTCTTGCTGAGTGTTTACTAAGCATAATTTCTGCTGATCACATTTCAACATCTAGTCCATCCCACTTGCTAGTCTAATCCTCACAAATCCCCAAATTTCCTTCAAAACTCAGCTTAATCCCAAGCCAAGAAGATTCAATTTTTTAACATTTCAACATTTGCAAGTGAGAGCTAAATTAGAGATAGTAATATAAAGAAGAGTTCATTATACGACCTGAAATGGTTTGAGAGTGTTAATTCTGAGGTAGAGGTAGATGATATAAAGAAGAGAGAGGGGGCTGTTTCACAAGACAGCAGAGCCATGGAAGAATCCAGGACTGACTGGATTGTGCTCCCTTTATTGTAGGTCTTCTTCTTCTTTATTCTCTGTTCCTGCCCTTGTCATATTAAGATTTTGGGAGCCCTTTTCACCCATAGAATGCTCACCTTTCCCCTCATTCACCCAGCCTGCCAAAGGAAAGTCAAAATGTGATTTGTTTGTGGCAGAGCAATCCATTGATCTTTTTGCCCAAATAGCCCCCATTTAGGCTAACTCTGGAAGGTTTGGCCTTTCATAACCAAAGTGGCCATTAAGTGCTTTCTTGAACAAAAGACCTTCCAGTTCCTGGAGCTAAGAATGCTTCTACCATAGATGGAAGAAATTTTAGTGTGTCTGTTAAGTTACATTTTTTTAAAAAATTTTTTACACTGAACAATAAATCCCCTATCATTTGAAGCCACACAAATGAACTCTGTAACCTGAAACCAAAAGACATGCTGAAACCATGAATATTCGCATCTGAGACAGGGGTGGGAGGAGAAAGGAGCTTCCTGATACTTCTTGCTCTGATAATTCTCACTGCTGGAGCACTATCGTACAGCTATAAAACTATTTTCTTACAGTATAATAATATAAGTTTTTTATAGCTAATATATGCTCTTCAGTTTTCAAGGCAGCAACTCCTATTTCAAATCTGCTTGTGGCATCTAACTGGCAAGTGATGGAAGTGAGAAGAGAAACTGGATAACCTATCTCCTGGCCATCTTTTTACAGCATATCACACTTTTAAGCCTAGGAGATTCAACATTATCTTGCCCCTTTTCACTTCATTAACTCTGTAGCAGCCATATCAGCCTTTCTTCCTGCCCCTTGAAAAAAAGCAAATAATCCTTTACTCCAGGATCCTTATTGGTGGTATATATATATATATATATATATATATATATATATATATATATATGTATGTATATACATACACATATACACACACACATATATATGTGTGTGTGTAATAAGAATTGTAATGCAAAAAAGTACAAGTATAAAGGCATGAATTGGTGTGAGCATACTCTATATACAAAGATATGAAAAATTGTACTCTGTATGTATAATAAGAATTATAAATCATTCCTCTGTTGTGTATTTTAAAAAATAAAATTAATAAAACTAAACCCCCCCAAATTTATAAGTAACTCTTATAATTCAATAATAAAAAAACTGAAAAAATATTTATATATGCTTAACTTTCAATTTATTCATATCCCTAATTAAAATTTATCTCATAATGTATGCATTCTTTAATCTGTTATTCTTAGTACAACCTATTGCTTTCTATCACCTAATTTTTGTTTCCCAGTCTTTAACATTACCTGGCATTATCTAGGTATTGGTAGACTTGGTGTTGCTACTTCAAAAATACCCAGGAAAAGAATCTTCAGGAGTAGACAGTGTGTCCTCTGTTTACTGAAATATCCAGAGATCCTATTAAAGTGCCTGTTGTGGGAGAGAAGGTGATCAAGAAACATTTATTGAGTAAATAAAGCAAACAATCAGCATAGAAAAACAAACTAGTATTTAATGACCTCTAGGTCATTAAATGTTAGGTCCAGAGAAAAATAACCAAATAAGTAAAAGTTCCATGTTTCTAAAATTTACCTCTAGATTTTTCTCAGTGATTTAGGTAAAGGCACCTATGAGATAATATTTCTACCCACCAGCTTGGCCAAATAAGCCTCTGTTCCTTCGTTATTTAAATAGGGATATTTCTTAAAGTGACATCTAATTTAGATCAATATGCTGTTAGGAGAGAGAAACTATACCCTTGAATTTCTGGCAATTTTTACTAATCAAAATTAGTATAATTTGGACTGAGGAGGTATCTCAGTGGGAGAGTTCTTGCCTAGCATGTTCAAGACGTGTGTGTGTGTGTGTGTGTGTGTGAGTGTATGTGTGTGTGTGTGTGTGTGTGTGTATGAAATGAAAAATGAAAAGCAAGCATTTGATTTTTAAAATATTCTGAAATTATTCCTTAAACATGTAAAATTATAAAATACTTATATTTAAATATGTTAACAAAAAAGATTATG
This sequence comes from Callospermophilus lateralis, assembly GCF_048772815.1. Classification (NCBI taxonomy): domain Eukaryota; kingdom Metazoa; phylum Chordata; class Mammalia; order Rodentia; family Sciuridae; genus Callospermophilus; species Callospermophilus lateralis. The sequence goes on from NC_135314.1 coordinate 35,790,493, forward strand.
TACATGCAGAAATATTTAATCAATATTAGTGTTTGTTTATTGAGAGTATACAGATTTTTTTTAATTGCATCTTCTAAATCAACTTTTGCAAGTAAGCAGGAAATTTAAAAGCCTGGTTAAAGACTGAGTGTAGAATGTAGAGTGTTGCAATACCTTATGTTTCTACTGTTTTTCCCTTGACTGAATATAAGAAGTGTGCTAAGTATTTCTTGCCTGCCTGTTTATCAAGCCATGTTGGGTCAGGCTTTCTGGGACTAAACTGGTAGCCTTTGACTATAAAGAATGTCAGGTAAATGGATGTAAATTGTCTTGTCTCTTGACCTAAGGGCTGAAAAACGGCATCAGGGGACAAGTGTTCCACAAACCCAGTCCATTACCAAGAAAAGCCTGTGCTTACGCATAGGGACAGAAGGTTACCAACAGCATGCAAGTAAAAACCTCACTGTCACTTAGTCACAATTTCCCTTACAAGTTTAAAAGAAGAATGCACTCCGCGAGCCAACATTAGTCAGCTTGTGCATTCTGTCTGCTCAGTTCTAAGACACTGACTATCTACCTAAAGGTCTGATTAAGAAGAAAAAATAGAGTAGTCTCCAGGGGCATACTAATTTCAAGCTTATGTGAATGTTCTCATAGATAAATTCACCAAGGTTACAATGTGCTTGCTTGGCAATTTATCTAGATTACTAAGAAGAGAGTGCTGTAGAAAAAAAAGATACTTCCCCAAAAGCTAAAATAATCTTTTCCATTAGGTATGGAAAGGAAGTGCCAAACAAACAAACAAAACACACCAATATCAATATCTCCTCAGAATTATTGAATATGAAGATAGGCCTGTTGTTTCTGAGAATATACACTTAGGTTGGTAAGAAGGAAGGGAAGAAATAAGGAAGGAAAAAAAGAGAGCAAAAAAGCAAAAGGGAAAAATAGTATACTCCCTACTTTAGGTTACTGGATCTTTTTAACTCAAATGAATTTTGCTAAATCTTTGTACATTCTTTTAGGATGTGTAGGATATGGGGAAGAGGTTGCTAAATTAGTGGTTCTTAATATATTTTAAGTAAGCATTAGGATTTTCACTGAAAGCCTCTACCTAGAAAATCTATAAATGAAAAGATCATGGGATGCTTCCCATCTAAATTATGCGAGCATTTTTTATTTGACCACAATTCGCTATTGTCTGTTTCTCAGGGCCATCCCTTGATTTAATAAACTTCCAGTAGGAGGGAAGGACTCTGTTAAACTTCTAATACAGCAGTCCATAAAACCAGAAAGGATTGTTGCTTTTGTGAAAATTACATATTATTAAGACAAACAGATATTAATACAAGCATAGCACACACAAAAAATGCATCAAATAAATGTAAATATGTACAGAACATGCAAACAAATTTAAATTTAAAAAGCACCTGCAATAAGAGTGACAGAAGAGGTCTCTGGTGACAAGTATCTACTTAGTCTCAAAGATAGCAGAACTATTTTTTCTGAAGATGTGACATTTGTAGAGAGAATAGAGAGGTATATGGGAGATAAACAGAGGAAGGCAATAGGAGCAGAGAGTACAGAAAATGCCTTAGGAGAATATGGGCCATGACATTAGAACAGGCCTAGATCCCAAAAGAATGGAGGTCTAGGGCTAGATGAGGGTGGAGAGCAGCCACAATATGAGGAGCTCCTACTTTCTGATTACCTACCAAAACTTGAGGTGGGTTGCAAAAAAGTCTAAAGATTTCAATATTTGAAATTATTTCAAATTAATTTTTCATAATTATTTAAAAAATCTGCCTCATCCCAAGTATATTAAAGCCTCAGGTATCTAAAACAAATGTTATTTCGTTAATAAAAAAACTGGTTGGAGAATAGAAATGCTCAAGTCACAGGGTTTCCATCAGACACGTTAGCAAAGGATTTCATATGAAGTGTTGGAGGAATTGTTCATCCCACAGATACTGACCATTAACCCAGAGAATGTACCTTTTAACCAAAATGTAAATTAAACATTATCATCCAACTTTGCAGTCAAAAGCACTTTTTGAAAATTTGTTCTTGGTATGTCTGGGGTGAAGGCTGGGAGTTAGAAGGGAGAGGAAATAATGCATATGGCTTGTACTGGAAACTTGTGATTTTGTACTGAAAGAAATAAAATCCTGCATATTATATATTATCAGGTTTTTAGCATCAGTGGGCTAATTAGAAAGACTCCTTTTGAAAAAACTATGCCCTATCATTTGGCTTTTGGCATTTGTCTGCATGGAAGTAGCCAGCACACACTGGGCCACTCCTGGCTATTGACACCACAGCAGATACCTCACTTTGATGTCTTCCTGATTCCCACTAATAGAATCTGTTACATTAGGCCCCCATGACTAAGTATTGAAACATGGCCCATTAATTCCAGGGAGTTTTTGTCCTTTATAATAAATAGGCTTAAATTCACTGTATCAGCTTTATATCACAGAAATCCATATTCTGGTGATTTAATGATCATCTTGTCTACTTTCCACCCAAAACCCAACAGGAAGCTCGAGTTCTAGCTGGCATAAAATCCCTGCCAAGCTGCTATCAAAATCAATGTGATTCATAAAATGTTGATAAAATTTTCCTAGTCTATTATTCTAAAATGTAATCCTCTCGGGTTGTATTTTAAAAGTAGAAATGTTGCTCCTTTTGCTTAATTTTTTAAAATTATTTATTTGTTGAAATATGGTTTTGATTCTTGTAACAGGAGATAGATGTATGCAATTCAGAGGTCAGTGATTAACATTATCCAAAGTGATTTCCTGATCATGTAGGGTCTCCCATCTTGAGATGTCACTCAATGTTGGAAGCAATTTCTTCGTATCAAATCAGCATATTGTTTTCTTTACCCCTTGGAAAACAATGGTACCTATTGTAGTGTATTTATAAAATCATACTTAATAATACCTCTTCCATACAAAAATTCCTTCACTAAATGAAACTGTTTTATATTCAATTTCTTTCTCCAAATTAGATCTCAATTTTGCAGTAGCATTTTATTGTCATCCTGTTTATTCTTAGAACACTACCCTCACCATTATACACAACTTTGTTTTTTAATTCCTTTGAAAAAGACTAATATCCAGATTATATAGAACTTAAAGGTGTTTTCTGTACTATGGACAGTGATATGGAATAATTATATAGAACTTAAAGGTGTTTTCTGTACTGTGGACAGAGATATGGAACTATTTCTGCCCAGGTTTACATAGGATACCTCTGCAAGTGTAACCTTAATTGAAGTAATTTTGCGCAGCCCCTTGACATGATTCATATGAGTGTCCTAACTTTGTGGCAGATTAAAACAACCATGCCCTTTACCTACTGTTCGTATTTATATACTGTTCTTTTTTTTAATTAAAAGAATGAGTTTGCAGATTTTGGCAATTATCATTCAATCAAATATTTGATAAGGCAGGAGCCTGAATATATTTTTAGCTTGAATTTTTATTACTTATTCCAATTTTATGTCATTCATGGTATTGAATCGCATGTTCTTTATATAATTTCATTCAAATATCCAGAGAACAGGTTAGTGCTGAGAGAGAAAAATAACAAAGTAGAAGAGCAACTTTATCTGGGTATGGTTGGAGTATCAGCCTTAAATTATTGAAACAAAAATGTGCTTTGAATTTATTATTGCATACTTTATTATATACTAGAGAGTATATGTGAATGGAATTTTAAAAGTTAAAAGATACCCACTGCATCTCATCTTAAAATGCTCAATACATATCACAATAAAATCCATACATAAAATAAGGAACTGTTTTTAAGAAAACATGACACAAAATCAAAAGGGCAAATATATTATAGTCCCCTCTTATCAGTGGAGGATATGTTTCAAGACCCACAATAGATGCCTGAAATCTCAGATACCAATCCTATGTTTGCTGTTTTATTCTATGCCTATGAACACACAATCTGTACCATTTTCATTTCAACAAAGCATTTATCTTTCATTATAACTGCAATTTTTGAAGTCTGAGGCACAACTACAAAAGTAAATTTCTCTTTCCTTCTTCATAATTTCACGAAAAGAATATTTGTTCTTACCATAGAGCTTAGAAACCTTGGTACATATTTCTTTTCTCTCTTTAGTAAGTTGAGAACATTCATCTTTTCACTTAAAGGAAGCACTATATGGCTTCTTTTTGGCATATTTGAATTGCTATAACATTGTGGTCATGATTAAGTAACTTGATCTGATCACCAAGATGGCTCTTGTGTGACTTAACAGGTAGGTAGCATATAGAACATGTATAAGTGAACAAAGGAATAATTTATACTCTGGGCAGGATGGAGGTAGATGGTGCACAATTTCATTCTGCTACTCAAAATGCAGCAAAACTTAAAACATATTAAATTTAACATATTAAGTTTTCTTTTAATATGTTAAGATTGTGGTTACCTGCAGGTAACCAAAGCAGCATAAAGTGCAACTGTGGATAATGGGGGCAAGTAGAGTTGAATGGTGAGGGACAGGAACTAAGGAGACATTTTGAGGATAGTTGAATGGATCCACAAAGCAGTTTTGAAGTTACTTTTTTGGAACTTAGAAAATATTTTTAGTGATAATGTTTTTAAAAAATGACAAGATGAAGTAGTGATCTTCCCATCACTAAATATTAAATAAGCATTATCTAAAAATTGTATTTCTGGTAATTATAGTAGGTGTTTATGAATTTTTCTGACAGCTCAACAATGAGACCTTTTAATTATTTCTAAATTTAATATTCTATGTTTCAGAAAGTAAAGAATAAAGTAAAAAAAAATATCATTACTTTCTATGCTTATCACCAACTCTCATTGAGGGATATAAAATAAATAGAAAACAGAGTCTAAACTCATACTGGCTTACCCAAACTGAAAGAATAATGGTACAATACCATGTTAGACAATGTTCTGCTAAACTATGTAGGATCAATAAGCAAGAAGTCCAGTTGATAAGAGATCCAGGTGGGCCAAGCATGTTTTTTGGATCAAACTTCTTCAAAGTTGGGAATTGAGTTTTGGTTTGTAGGCAAAGAAGAGTGAGATAGATTTAATAGGAGAGACTTTTAGTAAGCAGTGAGCTGTGGAAACCTGCATTTTATTCTAGTTCAGGACCTTATCCTTCATAACATGCTTGGCCGTCCTAGAAATTGTTAGGGTCCTAGGCTATTTTTAGAGAAGTGGCTTTTAATGAGTACTGAATCATAGTTCCAATTTTATGCTGCTTGTTAACAGGTTTTGACACCTTTAGTCTCCAATTGATATCAATATTTCTTTTTCTTTCCTCTAGTCATTCTTCATACCTTGTCAGTCTGTCTTTTAAAATTATTTGTTTCACTTGCATTTCATATGTTTAAGAACCTATAGTGATGGCCAATAGTCCATGTCTGTAACATATAGCCTTCTAATACTGTTCATCCATGGCAGTAATTGCTAACAAGTATTCATTGAAGATTTTACATACCATCCACTAAAGATTCAGCCAAATGCTTTTCATGTATGTTCTCATTTAATCCTTATAAAATTATGAAATTGACAGCATTACTCCAGATAATCTAATATTCACTTACACATCTTGAACATGTGAGACCTTTTATCTATTCATTTATTCATTAAATGCATATTTGTGTTTGCAGCTATTCTAGGGTGATTGAGCTCAACCAGAGAAAATGTTACCCTCTAAGTGACATTTGGTAATATCTGGAGACATTTTTGTTTGTTATAGCTGAGTTAGGTTTCTACTGGCCTTTGTTGGGAAGATGACATGAATTGCATTAAACATCTTACAATTTATAGAGCAACTCCTCACAATAAATGATCATCTGACATTCACGTCAATAGGGCTGAGGTTGAGAACCATGAAATAAGGTTAAGGGTTTTAATACCTAACAAATCAGACAGCCTCAGCCCTGGTAGAGCTCCTGTCATTAGTAAGGAAAACTGATATAAAATCAATAACCATAAAATTAAATACATAGGTATTATATGTGATAAACTGAAGGAAGTTAAAATAAACGGTGCTAGAAAGAATAAAATTGGAGAAATTCATTTAGATTCTGTTGGAGGGAAATAGCTGGGAAGGAGGTCTCTTTGTGAAAACAGTATTTGAAATGCAATCTAATAAAAAAAATAGGAGTTCAGAAGGCTAAATATGTGCAGAAGATCTGGGGAAGGTAAGAGCATTATACATTCAAAGAGTAGGAGAAAAGCCAGTGGGAACAGACCAGGGTGAACTGGAGTGTGTGGGGGTGAGAGATGAGCCTGGTCTCTGATTGTCTTATGTATATAAGTCTTTTCTCTCTAATAAGATTGCAGACTCCCATGAGGAGAACATGACAAATATAGTATTTATTTTCTATCCCATAGAGCACTTTGAACAATATTGGGACATAATAGGTACAGAGTAACTTCTTGCTAACCTGATTTGTGCATTTTTTCTAGGAATCCAGTTTCTAGATTGTATTATGCCTGTTTCCACTTTTGGGGAATGCTAGTGTGTTTGACAATCGTTCTGATTAATTCAGGGATTGCTTTCAATCGTAGACCCAACCTGAGCATTTCCATTTGTCAGGCAGCCACCGTGTCTGCAGGCTGCCCAGGGCTGCACTGAGCATTTTATGTAACCACTATTAGTAAATCACTTTTTGTCAGCTGGCCTTACTTTGGAATCTGAATAAAAACCATAGATGTTATTCTTCCTGGAGAATTCATGCTAAATACCATTTTCCTCTCTATTGGGTATTTGTAAATTGTTTAAATACTAGGGCAAATAGTTGCTTTGTAGTGCTTTGCTATATAAAGAATTCAGATTATTTGTAATATCCTGAATTACTACAATCCATTTAATATCAAGAATAATCCAATATAAATACTCACAAAATATTTTAACATAGAGAGAAAAGCCCTTTGGAACCGATATATTCTTTGGAAAACATTTCAATTATTATTAAGAGGATGAATTTTATAAAGGTCCTGTTAGGCCCAAGGACACATAAAAATATTTTGATTCATTCCAAATACTCTATAAATTATATTATATTCATAAAGTAAATGTATTACATATATAATATATTTATACACATATAACTGCCATTTTAAATGGAAGTTAAGAGAATTGTCTTGGTCTGAATTGTTGAAATTTTTATGATGCTTACTCTACAGAAAAAAATAAAGAACTGATCTTTAAAATTATATGAAAGCAATAAAATATTTCTACTGTACTAGAAAAACAAAATACCTTCTATGAACAATTATATTCCCATGTAATGGGTCTCCAGTTAAATATGTGAGCTTAACATAGTGTTAGATGGCTTTCTTCAATGTTTCTTAGTATGTTCAGCATATGATGTGCTTCATAAATGATTATTGAATAGCAGGGCAAATAAACACTTATTTATAAACCTAATTTTTGTCATGTGCCTTGCAATAAAAGTTGACAAATCGATATGTGTATACATATGTATATACACATACAGAGCCTATTCATATAACTCCAATAGAACTTTGCTTTAGGCAATATTTAAATTTAGGAGAATTCAAAATACCTCTCTAATTAGCACTTTGCTCTTTCTTGTTCTCTTGATTCACAAATTTCTTACTTTCTGAAATTAGGCAGACATACTTCCTCTAAGGTTGCAAAAGAAGGTACAATCAAACTTATTCAAAGGTCAGTTTAAGCTCATGTTCTTTTGGCCTCTTGCCACCAGGGGATAAAGTTCCTGATAGAAGACTGTGTAATCACTGTGGAGAATATTGGTGTTTGGAGGATTGAAAAAGAACAAAATATATGAAAAATTCATGGTCCTTCATTGACATGCATACTGTTCTTCGATTTTCATCAGACAGTAAATGAGAAGAACCTGAAGTCTTGTATGTGTTAACAGAGCTCTTTTAGATGCTGGACAGCCTCTCTAAATAAATGCTCAGCATGTCATGAAAAATCCTAACACTGCATACAAGAATAGACTTTGTCACATGGGGGCCTAAATGTAGGCAGTGATTTTCATGACTGGCCACTATTAATAAACAATCTATATTAATAACAAAATGCATGGAAGATAAGATGCATCATGAGATGACTTTAGCATATAGGGTACAGAGGCAGGTGTGAGATTTACAGTTCATTAGGCATGCTGATTACATCCAGAGTTATATTAATGTAGAAAGATAAGAAGAATATCAGTTTTGCAAGTATATTTTGGAAAGCACTTTCTGCTTAATCTCTAAGCTAAGTGTTGCAGCAGAGGTTAAGAAAATTTTCCATCTACAAGAAGACATAATGAACATGTTGAATTGCAGTGCAGAGTTAGTGGCAGGCCCTAAATATTCACCTTTCTTTGAATGATAATCATCTTTAAGTCATATATATGTGAATGAGAGGCACTGCATGATTTATGATACTAGGGAGGAATAACATGTTGGAGTTGAAAGTGACCTTAGAAATCATCTAAAACTGTCTGCTTCATTTTGCAGGCGATGAAACTGACACCAGTGGAGTCAAATGATTTCTCAAATTTTCATGATAAATTTCTGAAAGGTTTTCATGCTAGTTTTGCTACTCCACAACCCCACTTAGGTTCTTATTACCGAGAAGAAAAGTTAAGTATCATATTTTTACTCACAGAACTCAAAAATTAAATTTGGATTCATTCCTTGTTTCTAATTATTTGGTGAGTACTTTCTAGGTTAAAATCATTGCAGAAACAAAACAATTGGTTTAAGCAAATGCTTGACCTATTTCGTACCTGTAGCTTGTTTGGGAGGTAGATGAAAAGGTGCTAAATGGCTCAATGTGTGTCTTGTGGTGTGCAAAAGAAAGGCATTGTTAGTTAGCTGTTGATCTGTTGCTTTTTGCCACAATGGAAAGAATGTACTTTGTTTTGCTTTTCTCACAGCTTCATTCCTCATGTGTCTCAGAGTGACACAAATAGACAGGCTGACAGCAGATTTATTATGTAAAGCTCAGCTGAAAAATTAAATGACACTGCTAAAAGTCATAGTTGGCCTGAATAGCCACTTGGCATTACAGGAGTGAGTGAGCACTAAAAAACCCAGAATAATAGAGTGGTGAAATATTTGTGAGAAAAAGAGGTGGGGAATAAATCAATAATCTGATCAGACTTGACTGACCAAAGCCGGAAAACATTTTTTATAAATCTCTCATATCTAAGTTTTTGGTCTTTCCAAGCACAGAGAAGTCCAGTCCTTTTCAAGTTCTGGGAGGTTATCTGCCCACATGTTTTTAATGATTGAATTCTTTAATGGCACTTTCTCATATTTTCTTAGGTAAACTGTTGGCCATTAAAAGAAGCTAGTTTCCTTTAGAGTGGTACATGAATGTGTCTCACCAAACTGAAATCAGACCTGAAGAATGTTTGAATTATGTATTATCAGGTGGCATTGCATATACATGGATAAAAATAAGATTAAATGAATAGTGTAGATGAAAGTAACCACTCATGTGATAAAAATTACAAGAACATAAAATATTCTAATTTTTATTAGATGTCTGATAATAATTTCTGTCATGAGATGGACTCCAAAGCTTTTATTTAAAAATAAAAGCCAAAGTAGCATTCTCTATTGAATACAAAGTGGGTCCTGAATTCCACTGAATTGTAGGCATTTTTGTATGTCTCCCCCTTTATACTGTTTCAAGAGGACAATATAATGACTCTGGTGTTCTTTATTTCAAATGTCCATAATCAGGGTAGAATTATAAGGAAATAAAGGTATCTTCAGCATCGAGAAGATTTTAGTGAGTGTGAATAACATGCCCAAAGGTAAAACTAATCTCATGTCTTATTGAATATGTGCCAACACTTTTTCCCCTTTATGATTAAGGAAGGAAGTTATTTCAAAAGAGCTGCAGGGTTTATTATCCCAGCATTCTTATGCAGTGTGAGTGAAATAATATGAACAGAATAAAAATATTTTTACTGTGAGTGCCACCTGGATAATAAGTATATGTGAACACAAAAGTGTATCTTAAATAGAGTAAAACACAAAATCATTCTATTTTTTTCCCAGGGAGAAAAGGGTGGGGGAGGGGAATAGATGCAATAGTTCACTATTTTATCTAAAAGCCTCAAAATTCCCTAATGTGTTTATTCAGAACTACCCTAATGGGATATTGTTCTTTATGGTTGTCTGATTTGCTTATAAGATGCTCTCCCCATCTTAACAGGTTAAAAGCAGAAAGAATGCAATAGAGCTGTGTGAGTCCTTTTGGCTGAATAGAACCCCTAGTGGAAATCTAATAACTTCAAACATAAAATATTGATCCCGTTCTACTTATTCTTGTGAATTCTTTTAATATTAGAGCATCTTATGTTTTCAAAATTACATGAAAAGCAAAATATAAGGTTGAAGTTTGCTTTCCAAAGTATCACTGACTTTTCCTTTGTAATGTTGAAGTTCAGCTTTGTTTTGCTGAATCATTATAGTAGCATTTAACATAGAAAGTGTTCAAATACCTGGAATTATAATGAACCTACTTGGTGCCAGTAGGAAAACTGTCTTTTGTACTTGAAACTGTCTTCTTTCTATCTTCAGGCATGTAGAAAACACTGGAAGAGTTAGCAGGAACCTTAATTTTTCATCTTTTTCTTCCGTTCCTTAAATATGACAAAAATATTACTCTTAGAGGATAATAAGTAATCACTGTTACCACTCAAGGTGTGAAAATATTTGTTGGCCGAGATCTATTTGCTTTGGTATAGACATAAGTATCTGTAGTGCTATACCAGAGATCCACCCTCCTAATCAATCCTTAGGAATCATTTGTTCTATACCCTGCTGGAGCAAAATAATATAACATAGTCACACTGATAAGCAGATTAGGGTTATCAGTTGCAAAGATGTGGAACAAGAAAACAAATGGGAACACATATATGATATCCCTTAATATTTAAAAACTATAAATCATTCTTATACCAATAAATTGTTTGACTCCCTTACACTGACAAGTATGTCCCTATATAACCAGGAATAACCAATTTGAATTATAATTCAATGGATTCCTTTAAATTTCTCCTTACCACAGTGATACAGATAAATTTGGCCACTGCTTCCTATCTATTTCCCCTTGCCTCCCAGACTTCATTTTATGTTAGAAGATCCTTTGCTTGCAAGTATGGATACCTCAGATCTTATGTCAATACAGTGTCTGTATCTCTATAAATAACTGCCTATTGGTTTAGCAGAGGCAAACTGGTTCCCCCCAGAAAAGAGACCCAGGTGGACTCAAACTAGTTTAAAATCATTCAAATAGAGTTCTAAGGTCTTGTGAACTTATAGTAGAGCCCCCAGCTGGCTGCCCCGGTAAAATCTACAATCTTATTAGAATATCTAACCACATTCCAGAACTTCCCAATCAAAATTTGCATTTGAAAAAAAAAAAAAAACCTCTCAGTGGTTTGAGGCCCATTGGTTTAAGATAGTTATGGGAGTCACAGATACTCTGTTGGTAATTTCCTTGATGGCTCACACTTTTGGCTCTGTGATCTACCTACCTTCCAAATCTAGACTGTAAAATCTGTAAGGACATTTTCTTATTTAATATTTAGTCACTATGGATGAAAATACAGGCCAAAGATTTGTTACTTCTCATGGAAGTAATGGATAATCAGAGAGACTACACATATCTGGGAGTTGAGGCTATAATAAGAAATCTCTATATCTTCTTCTCCATTTTCTGTGGACCTAAAATTGCTCTAAAATTTTCTTTAATAAAGGAAGTGCTCTTATAAAATAATTTGAATACAGAAACTTTCTGTCTCATACTCATAGGAAATAATGATTGTAGTGGGAAGTTCAATTTAAACAATCAAATGATTTTATGGAGATTTTTAAACAAATTTACCACTATTTGTTTCTGCTTCGGGGCACAAGCTCAAGTTCTGTTCTGTTCATGGAAATACATATATTTAGATACTTGAAGAGTACAGGCAGCTGTTGATCATAGCCCCAATGCCAGCTGCATGAACTCACAGGCTAAAACACAGTTCCTTCTGTTTATCATCTAATTGTATACCTAATACTTACAACTACAGTTAAAGTTTTATTATTAGTCCTTTTTATTTCTGTCTGCCTTCACTTACTGTCACTGTTAATCATGCACATATTGAAAAAAAATGCATATTTGTCATCTCAGTTGCTTAAATGAATTTTGTTTTAAAAATAATAACACTAGTTGATACCCAAAAAGTTTTAATAAAAGTTTTAATTAAGTATGTAGATAAAGATTTTGAATAATAATCTTTCAATTTTATGTAATTTGACACTATTTTAGATGATGAACACTGATCTCTATATGAAGAATTAATATTAGGTAAGAAATATTAGTAGTTTTCCTTAAAATTGCTTATGAACATACTAATTAATTATGTAAAATATTTAATTATTTATAAATAACTTATATCTACTTTTTATTATCTAATATGATGCAAAAATGTTTATTTAGAAAATCTACATCAAATATCTATTTGAAATTTTATATTTATTTCCAGTACCTCTCAACCAAATATAATTGTATTGCAAGTCATAAAAATTTAAATATTTAAAATTACCTTTAATAGGTCAACACAATTTTAAACTCATTAATTATGAGCAACTACCTATTGAATAGAACATTCAAAATTAAAATAATAATCAGGAAATTTGAAATAATCCCATTATGAGTAAAATATAACTAATCATCATTACTTTCATTTATAATTATTAGTAAACTTACTTAGCTTGGTATTTGTATATGTATATGAGATGGGAAAAGCAAAGGGATTATAGAGGTAAAAGTAATGTTGAAAAAATAAATTAAAATTGTAAATAGAAAAAGAATATAGAATTAATATCAGTTTCATCTATAAGCAGGAGATTTGTTAGAGAATAATTCAAGAAAAAATAAAATATATATATAATTAAAATATATCTAATAAAATATATCTAATTAAAAAATAAAATATATCTAATCAATATTTGATGTATTTGTTTCCTTCTAAACATTAGAAAATGAAGAAAAAAGAGACATTTCAAAGTTATGAAATCAGTATGTCAATGTAAGAGCATGAGAGGTCAAACTCAGGTGTGCCATATTTAGATGACAAGGATGTCATAATTTTTTTGTTTCAATAGTTCTACTGTGGACATTAATGGTCTAGAGCTCTTTTGTCAGCCAAATTTCACAAAGAACTAATAGTTGTGAATCACAAGGAATTTCAATAATAAAGTCAGTATCTTTATTTAAATATATGTAAAGCCTTTGGACTATGGCTCCAGCAATAGTGGTGGATAGTGAAAAGGTAAATTAGTTCTTAGGGAAGTAAAACATAAAACCACAGTGAAATAGCACCACTTATCTTCTATAATATCTTAAAAAAAAAAGGTTGTTTATAGTAAGTGTTGGTGTTGACTAAGTATTGGTGAAGGTGCTGAACAAATGGAAATCTCATAAACTATCACTGAGAATTCAAAAGCCTATGACCACCACAATAAATAATTTGGCAGTCTCTTAAAAATGAAAATACTCCTACCATAGGACCAAAGTTTACCAGTCCTAGGTAGTGACCCTAAAGAAACAACAGGATATATTCATGACAAGATTTGGAGGTAAGTGTTCATAGAAATTTATTTGTAATAGCCAAAGAATGTAAACAACTTCAATGTCCATTAATAGGTGAATGGCAAAAAAAAGTTTTGATAAACCTATACAATAAAATACTACTCAGAATTATAAAGGGAAGAACTATTGATATATGCAACAACATAGATGAACCCCAAATCACACCAAACTGTAATGATAGGAAGATCAGTGATACCTGGGGATGAATGTTGAGGTAGAAAGAGGCAGGAGGATATGATTGAATCATACACTTTCAATTTAGGCAGTTTATTGTGTACAATTTTTATCACAATGAAGCTATTTAAAAAATATTGCAAAAATAAAATCGAGAAAAACTGGACAGTAATACAAGTAATACAAGAAGAAAATATAGCTCAGAAACATTATATGTTTATGTGTATTGTGTGTCGGGGGGAAGTGTGCTTTATAAATTAAATGAAACAAAGTCCCCACACTATGAAAATATACATATATATTTTTAAAAAAACAAAGTCTGCTAAACAGTGAGTGAATCCAAACAATATTGTCCATGCATATCATGACAAAGGGGCATTTGCTTCTTTATTTAGTTTTACTGACATAATTTTTTCAGACTTCAAAAAAAAAAACAAAAAAAACCCCACAAAACTTCTTAATTGGTCTAATTTTCTTCATGCTGATGGCAAAGTTGCTATCATATAATACACCCTAACTGTGCTAACATCTTACTGAATAATAAGTAGGCAAGTAAAGTGTTTCTAGAGCCAGCAAAATACAGATCAGATTAGATGAGTTGGCATAATATTTATAGTACTTCATTTTATTATTTATATCTGACCTCCCTTGTAATATCCTTATGTACTTTAGAGCCCACTTAAAGTGGAAAGGTGAGTTTAAAAAACTTCTGTTTGCTTATGCTGCTATTGATTCGTGAAATATGCTTCTACCCCATTTCTACTTATGAGAGACTACTTACTTTTCAAGTTAGAACTTTGATAACACACTCCTTCTTACAAAAATCATCAAATGAAAATGAATTGCTCTTCACGTTTGATCTATCCATCCTGGTTTTAGATGTTGTTATATAAACTAACACATACCACATTATATTGTCAATTGTGGTCTCTTTGATGAAATTACATTTCTTCAATGATATTTCTCTGCAATAATGATAGGAAACAGATTGTAAGTATTTGATAAATTGACTTCAAATGTCAAATAATCTGTATTTTAAAAAATAACATTGCACATAAAATAATTGGAATATAGTTTAAAATAGAAATATAAGGCTACATTTTATGTGGGTTTTATAACAGCATGTTAGAAACTTGTCCTTTTCTCTTATTTTGTGATTGAAATTCCTTTTGGTCAATATTTATACATTAAATATTTTTAGTAGTTGATCAGTATATTTTTTTGTCCTGATACTTATTAAAAGTTAAAAAAATGTATTTTTAATTTTTTTATTTACTGTAAGCTTGTTATCTACTAATATACTATTAATCAGTATTTTTTCTTACTTTTTATATGTTTGTACTGAGATATAGTATAACATAGGTACCAGGTGATAGCCAGAGTAGCACAGAAATTATATATAGACTACATGCTCAAAACTTTTCACTTCTTTTTTAAAATTTTAAGACATAGATCTTGTATTGCAGAATTTAATTATCTGAAATATTTTCATAAGGAGAACAATATTGTTTAAGGTTTTTGAGTATATTTTGAATGAGATATTTGAGACATTAAACCTTATAGAACTCCAAGTTGCAGCAACACTACTTTATTATCTAGTTTTTTGATGGCAGATTCAAGGAGGCTCTTGTAGCTACACTGCCCACAATATGAATTATACTGCAATTAGATTATATCTGTCATAGATTAAATCAATATTTCTGTCCTTGTAATTCATTCATAGTTTTCTATATTCATAGTCATGAATCCATATAATGATCCCAAGTACTAAACATTGCCTTTGAATTTGTGATTGAATTGACATATGTAAAAAGTCACTTATAGCTAGATAAGCCATGATGAATGTTTAGCTGTGAATCCTAAAAAAAATGGCAGTTATTTTGTTGCAGTCAATGTGCAATATGATGCAAACTATCTGGTCACAATTTATTCCTTTGCGTTAATTATGTGTATGCTGAAGATGTCAGTAATAGAAAAACAAATGATTAATTTGAGGATCTGAGCAAAGGAATATGTAAAAACAAGGGAGAAGAACAAAGAGAAAATCACTATTTGTTGTACATTTTTTGTAGGGATTATAAACTGTGCAATTCTTGTTGTTTTGCAGTGATAACTTGTTTATACGGTAGGAAGTAGGTATTTATATGGCCTTCCCTTTCCATAACTGCAAAAGTCAAAATAGGGATGTACAACTGTTGTAAAGCATATGGAATGTGTGAAAACTACTGTAATGTTCTAGTTCTTGGATTGCTCCTGTTTTCCCTTGATTATTGCAGAGTTTTTAACTTATTTGTATGCTTGCATATGCTCTTATTCATACCTTTTTATATATACATATATACTATATAGTTTATTTATATATAGTTTAATGTAACATAAATATTATATTTTAAAAAATATATAAGGGGAAAAGAAAGGGAATGATTTTGTTTTCTTCCAGCCTTCAATAATCACTGAACTTAGTGCATTTTGCTGAGGAATTACAGCTTTTGGAGACTTTATTTACCTAATTATTTCTGTTGGTGTTCACATATTTAATACTTACTTAATATCAACTTAAGAATAATTCATTATTCTCATTGATTGGATCTTGAAATATTGTGTACCCTAGTTATCTACCATAAAATTTGTCTTAAAATAATAGCCATTTTATTATATCTTAAGACTTTGAGGTTTAAACTTTGATCAGGCCACTGCTGGGTAATTCTGTTTTTTATGTCATCAATAGAATTCACCCATTGCTATTATGCTTGTAGTGAGGTTTATGTGAAGGCTTCAGACAATTTTTACCCAGAAGTGATGTCTGCTGCCTTGGGGCCTCTGTAGCTTGATAGCCTCAGGTGGTTAGCATCTTGTGAGACTCAGGCACCCAAGAGCAAGTTTCCTACTGAGACAGATGGAAGCTCTAGGGCCTTCTAGCCTTGAATTTCACATGGTGTCTCCTTTGCTTATACCCTGCTGGGTGAAGAGTTCATACACCCAGATTCAGAACTACCTATTTTTGAAGATGTTAAACAATTTACAGGCATATTATAGAACCATGGTACTCCATAAACACATAGAGAAAACTATGTTGTTATTTCACAAATTCCATACATCCACATTCTTTTTCAGTACTTTTTTTGAGATGTCTCTGCATCTCTACAGATAACTGGTATATTTCCCAGAACATATAATGAGGCTTTGGATAAAGGTGCCCTCTACTTTTTCTATTTATTTTCTTTGTATGTACTACCACTACTAAGCCCTCTTTTATTTGTAAAAATTAGCAAACTTTTCTGTTGCAAAACACCAGACACAAAGACCTCACAATATATGTTGATTACCTGTATCTGTTATTTGGTTCGGCTAAGGATGGAGAAAAGTCTTGGCCTATGCCCAGGCTGATCTTTCAGGGGCAGGAAGTTGTGCCATCTTTCTGCTTTAGCAAGTTTGCCTCTCTTCTTCTTGAGATTCTTCTCTAGTGGCACAGTCATCCTTTACTTTACTTTGACTTTGTTCTTCTCCCATCTCACTCTCCAGAGCTTCTAGCAACCCTGTTTCAGTCAAGAAGGCGATTAATAAGCTTTCTGCTATTTCTTTTCCCTTTTCCTTTCTAACTTACACTGCCAACTCCTATTAGGCTATGCTTCTTTAGCCCCTTGCTCTTATTCCTACTTTCTGACTTTCTATCTGACTTACAATTAGAAGACTTATAAAAATATTATGAAAATCTTGAACCAGAACCCTCACATTCCCATGACTTGGCTACAACTATCAACTCATTGTCCATCAGGTTTCATCTTTGTAATGTCTGTACTTTTTGCTTTTGAATATATAACATCCAACTGGGCTAAGTTTAAGGTTTTAGAGAGGCTTAAGAAATAGCCTTAAACATAAGACATATGACTTATTAGTGAAAGTTTTAGAGATCAGTGACTACAATAGGCTGAATGAACAGATAGCACCTCCATACCTCAAGGTGCTTCAACAGGCAGTGCCTCCTCTTCCTTGGGGCATTTTATTTAACAGTGACTGGATGGACCAGTGGCATATATATATTTTACAGTTCTCTCAATTCTATGCTCTTGCCCATCCAGCAGCAGTGACATCAGAATTAGCTTATTTAGTTTGCTTATATGACCAACAGCTCAAGGGGCAACTGTCCTGGCATACATTCAAGAAAAGTAGTGTTTTACTCAGCTTTTTCATCACTGAGACTAAAAAATCGAAAGAAAGATTTTAGAGGAGGAAAAGTTTATTTGGCAATCACAGTTTCAGAGGTCTCAGTTCGGGGCCAAGGTGAGGCAGAACACCATGGGGAAAAAGTATAGTAGAAGAAAAGGGACCCAAAGGAACCAAAATATGGTCATCACCAGGAAGCAGAGAGAGAGGGTGGGGTGAGGTTGGAGGGGGGAGACTGACTTCTCACCATGAAGAAAATATATACCATAAAGGCAAACCTCCAAGTACCTCCTCCAGCTACACCCTACATGCCTACAGTTACCACCCAGTACATATCAAGGGGTGACTGTACTGATTAGATTAAGACTGTTATAACCCAATCATTTTACCTCTAAACGTTTTGCATTGTCTCATACATGAGGTTTCAGGGGACACCTAGTATCTAAACCACAATAGTTTATATTGATATTTGTAATGCCCTTTTGAAATATAGAGTTTTCATTTATTGGCATTGATGTTACATCTCTTTCTCTGATCTAAAAAGTAATGAAGTCTTCATTCAAGTCAGTGAAGAGGCAAGAAGGAAGACACAAGAAAATTTCATCATAGAATTGTTCCCTCATATCCCAAAGAGCTAAATTCAATGCAGATGGTTTATAGGATTAGTATTAAAGTCAGTGGAAATTAGGAATACTTCATCTATTCCATACTCTTTTCCATTCTGTTTTCAGGTGGTTAATATTCTGGTAAAGAAGTCAAAGAGTTCTGCACAGAGATGAAAGACTTATATGTATACACTTGGAAAATGTAACAAAAATGTCTGAAATCTCACATGAATAGAATCATCAGTTTATCAACATAGGAGCAAATGGCTTATAAAAGTCTTTCCTGTTTTCTAATGGACTGAATGATTTTAATCAGAGGGTGGAACAAATGCTTACTTATAAATCCCTATCAAAGAGAAAGATAAGTCCAAGGCAATTTCAGCACAATGAAATTCTCAATTTTTATTTCATTATATTGTGTACTTATTTCTTAAAAACTTAAGTGCCAGAGGAAGTACTAAAATTAAGGTCTAGGGGCTGGGGATGTGGCTCAAGTGGTAGCGCGCTCGCCTGGCATGTGTGCGGCCCGGGTTCGATCCTCAGCACCACATACAAACAAAGATGTTGTGTCCGCCGATAACTAAAAAATACAATATTAAAATTCTCTCTCTCTCTCTCTCTCTCTCTCTCTCTCTCTCTCTCTCTCTCTCTCTCTCTCCTCTCTATCTTTCTTAAAAAAAAAATTAAGGTCTATATGGCTGAAAGGAAAATTGAAAATATCACAAAATACTTTGTAAGATTCAATGTTTATTTATTTTTTTAATGTGTCCCTATTCCACATGTAATGGAACCTGGCCTGCTCAGAATCTTCCAGAAAGAGTAACACAAACACTGATATTCAAAAACTGTTAAATTATCTCCCAAACACTTCCTATATCTACTTTGTAAAAGCTGCTCAACTGACTAGTCCTGTTCTGCATTATCTATGTAGCATTTTTATTGTTTTTAAATTCTTCTTAGTAATTATTCAACTGGCTTTTTATAAAGTTTAAGCCTGAGCATATACATTTATCAAAATGCACCTCAGATGAGTAAATATTAGACCAGTCTGGTACCACCTAGTGTATGGCAAATTTTTTTCTCTCCTGTGTTTTCAGTGTGCATGTTAGCACATATTTCTTGTTCCTGAGTCTTTATACTTCTACCTCTGTTTTATGATTTTTAGAAACTTTTCAGTCACAGAGAATTGAGGCCCACTCATGCTGCTTCTCAAAATGGGCTTACTAAACACAGGTGCCAGAAATCATGTCTTGAAGGAGCAATCCAAGGCACCAAGGCACCTCCAGGTACCTTGGCAGCTTCATCTGACACCTGTCTCATCCCCTTTTCATTTTCTTTTTAGCTTGGCATCAACTGTGTACCTTGTAAGACTCTTCAGCTTCAGGTCACTCAGTGCTCACAGTCTCTCAATTAATGGAAGCACAAAGTTAGAATCAGACTTGTCCTTTACAAAGCAGGACAGTCATATTACATACAAGGGTGGGGGTGCAGAGGATTAATCAAATAAGTTTTATGGTAACATATCTGAGTAGGGACACTCATCAGGGATTTTACTAAAGGAGGAGGATATTTTCCAGATGATTGTGTGTGTGTGTGTGTGTGTGTGTATGTGTGTGTGTGTGTGTGTGTGTGTGTGTGTGTGTGTGTATGGGAGGATGTTGGTGGGGGTTTTGGGAATTATGTGATATAGTTAGGATAGTCTTGTTTTGTTTTTGCTGTATATTTTTCCTACTTTAAATGTGAAATAACTAATAGTCTTTTATGTATTTTACATTAGGAATTGTTTTTCTTGTAAAACAAAATAAGTCAGTATTAGATAACTTGAAGATGTATCTTAAAAATATCATTTTTTAGGGGATGTGGCTCAAGTGGTAGTGCACTCGCCTGGCATGCTTGCGGCCCGGGTTCAATCCTCAGCACCACATACAAACAAAGATGTTGTGTCACTGAAAACTAGAAAATAAATATTAAAAAATTCTCTTTCTCTCTCTCTCTCTCTCTCGCTCTCTCTCCCTCTCCCTCGTTAAAAAAATATCATTTTTTAGAATAGTTTGTTGTGCTAAAATTTTTTTTAAAGAGAGAAAGAGAGAGAATTTTCTAATATTTATTTTTCAGTCTTTAGTAGACACAACATCTTTATTTTATTTTATGTGGTGCTGAGGATCGAACCCAGCACCCCGTGCATGCCAGGTGAGCACGTTGCCGCTTGAGCCACATTCCCAACCCATGCTAAAAAATTTTTAATGCCTTCTAGCCAGGTAAAAAGGACAAGGGACATGCAAAATAATAATATCATTGTGTAGTTTAAAAAAATGAAAAAAATTACTTTTTGTCTTTTGTTTCTTAGAATAAACAACATGCATTTTTTAAAAATTAAAATAAACTTCAGAATGCCTATAAAATGTAAAGTTCTGTAGGAGGTAATGGCTTCCCCATAATTACCAGAGAAAATCAAGTCCTCAAAGAGAAGACAGGAAGGAAACAGACAATCCAATATAAGGTGATGAATTTTAATATAAATACAGGACATTTTCTGTGCCCTCATCTTAGTTTAAGATGTTAAAACAAAGAACCATCAACTGAGTGTGTTAAACAACACAAATTTATTTTTTACAATTCTAGCCAAGAGAAGTCCAAGTTCCTGGTAGCAGTGTGGTCCGGTTCTTGATGAAGGCCTACTTCCTGGTTTACAAATGGACCAACTGTGGTTATATTAGAATATATACATTCTGGCAGAGACAAGAGTGAGAGAAGCTCCCTAGTGTCTTTTTATCTGAAGGCCCTCCTCCCATTCATGAGGATTTCACCCTATAAGCTGATTACCTCCCAGATTGTTCCTTCTCCTAACACTATCACAGGTAGGATTCAGGATTCAACATATTAATTTTGGGGGAACATAAACATTCAGTCCAAAGCACCTTACTGTATACCAGCCCCTATTCAGAGTACTATCTGTATACTGATTCATCTATAGTTTATTATAATTCTGCAAGTCAGGTTCAGTTATTATCATTACCCGATTAAAGATGAAGAATTACCAGCACAGAGAAATGGCATCACTTGTTTACCTCAGTACATGATAAGGACTGTGCTGTTCTGAACTTGGTATCAAATGCTTATACTGAGTAGATAATTTATATGAGCCTGACAAGGAGCCGTATATGGATGATTTTAATGAAAGTAACTAGGTTATCTGGCACAAGCTTATTCCTGCATCTACATTGTTTCTATTAAGATTCTTCAATTTGTAATATATGTACAAGGAGTCAGCTCCTGATTATAAGCTTCATGGTGCCTTCGTTATATATTTTTTTGAACTCTGCATGTTGAGACATTTTTAACTAGACCTTGCTGCACAGAACCTCCTGCCATTTGTGAGCTTAGCTCATTAAATATTTGTTAAAGGACTGAGAAGTCTAGTATCTGACCCCCCAAACTTTGCATTCCAAAGACTTAGGAATGAAGAAGCTAATTGGAATCTAATTTAAATTCTGAAAAACTCATTCAATGGTAACATATGGATTTCTCCCCTCACAGTTTATCCTTCATTATTTTTAGTGAATTCCTTCTCATTCATATAATTCACTCATTGTGTCATAAAACCTAGAGAGCATCCAAAAAATACGCACACTAACTCTTAGTATGCCATCAGATTTATTACTCAGAAAATATTCCTCCAAACTATATTAACACCAATAAGCTCCTTTTTAGATTCTTTGTCATTTTATTTTCTTTAGTAAATCTAATAATATGATTAGAGTTGCTCAGATAATCTTCCATCTCAAGGTTTTATTCATTTCTGATTCATTGTGTCTATTATTAAACCCAGCTGTTGATGTTTTTGAACAAACTGATTTCTGAATTAACTCTACATTGTGTTCTCTAATAACCCCACTTCAGTATTACCATGAGTTGCTCCCAATTTACTTTTAGATAATTAAAGCCTCTCTTTATTTCTATCTAAGTTGCCTGTTTTATTTCCCAGAACACAAGGATGTGATTTCATTCATGTTGCTCTAGGGGTCTAAAGTTGATAATCATTTTTCTACATCTGCCCTCATCAGTGTCTGCTTGCAATATATGTTGCTATATCCCCACCCCTTGGCTTCTGCTCATTAGCATTCACATTCCTACTGATATATTATGTTTTTCTGCCACAAGCCATTCCTTGTTGTTTTCCTATAAAGTCGGTACCTTTGCATCAGAATTGTCCTAATTTCCCTAGCATATTAGATATTTTCCCTATTGACTTGTTTATGATGATTATTTACATATGAATGCATCTGCTTCAGAACTGATGACACCTTTTACTGAAATATGAATATATATGTATACATACATATATATATATATATATATATTCTCAATATCAGAATAAGCAATTTGCAAGTGAATATAGGGAGAGAAGAAAATGTAGGTCATCACACAAAAATCCCTGCTTGTTTCTCTGTTATTTTCATGATGGAAACTAGAAAATTTATACATTATTTGTTAAATCTGAACAAAGGAAAAGTGGTTTAGAAAATTATCATATTCAATATATTCTAAAAGAGGTTTACTTTTAGAATTATATACTTATAATTATGCATATGTATCTGAATATGTACCTATGCAGGTATAGGTATACTTTAAATTTGATATGACTTTGGGTTTATACTCTTAAATACTTAATTTTAATACTTAATTACTTAAGATTTTTTTTTTTTTACCAAATATGTATGTCTTATATGACAAAATCAAGTAATAGAATTTTTGAAGAATATGTAGAATCACTAGTTTTCTGTATGTAGATTTAGAACTAATGTGTCTGGTATGAGTTTCTTGGATTTTATTAATCTCCTTTAATAAAATACCATTATTTTCTGGATGATAAATATGTAAATTTCTCAGGAAGACTATGTCATTAATAGTTTTATTGTGAAATAGGAATTGGAATATATAATTAATGCAGGTAGGAAATATCTCTAAAAGTCACCATCTTCTTATAATTCTTGGATCACTTTGTTGTTTAACAACTTTCCTACCTAATTGTATAGTTACCAAAATAGTAACATCTATACTGAAAAATCCATATTCCTGGAAGTTAAGAAAGTGTGCTTTAAGATTGTACAGATTAATTTAATGCTACCTAGTAATATAAAAACAATTTCTTGGAAGTACCCAACCCTCAATCTTTTCCCAAAATTTTTACTAAGCAAAAAACCTAACTCCCTTTAGTTTAGCTTCTTTAAAAATGTGTATTAGTATATTTTGCCTTTTCAAGAATAAGACTTTCTTCGTTCTTTTAAATAACTCTCTAATAATATGTACTTGAAGGAATTAGATTTTAAGTATCAGTAATCCAGATTTTCCTCTTACATGCCAACTCTTTTCACCATGTGGAATAATATCACAAGAATCCCTATTACCAGATGTGAAGAGTTTCTTGGAAAGCTTTTCTATTTTACAAAAGGGAGAGTTGGGAAAATAATTTCTTAAAACTTTAATGCTCCAATCGCCTGCTAGTAGGGAGCTGAGATAGTAAGTAGAAGGTTTTGAGCCTTGATTTGAGACAGCCTAAGAAATCCAAGCCTGTGAAGAGGACTTAGAAGTTGACGTTTGATGTCCTGAGACTTTTCTTTACAGTACCTAGAGTATTAAATGTTTCCTATACTATAGGAATCTTAATTTTTTAATATATAAGAAAAATCCAGATATAAAAACAAAGCTATTTTTAACAATCACCACAAAAAACATTTTATCATGAAAGCACAATCTTATGATGTTTTTCTTAATATTATTGACAATACAAAAATGACAAGGAAACTGTGTTTCAGGGGAAAATTAAATAGGCCTACTTAAACTATATACAGAGGTTGAATGTAGAAAAATTTGAAAAAATGAGGTTGACTATGTAGGACAGTTTTGATATGAAGAGTCTATATTTTCTTTATATTGTTTCTGTTTTACTACAATCCTCTCTATCTTTTGGAATCTAGTGTTTTTCCTAATTCAATTATCAATTTTCATGTTTCTCAGTTTAAGTAATCCTATGGTATTTATTTTTAATCAATGAGAATTAAAAAAAAACTAGTTGTAAGATCTTTTCATACTTTTCAGTAAGAAGATCCATTTCTAAATCACTAAAGTTTTCAAAAACATATTGTAACCTTTACAAATACTTGATATTTTTCAATTTAACTTTGACCTTTAAGTTTATAATTTTACCAATGCTTCTGGTTCTCAGTTTTCAAAACCAAGCATTAAGCTGATCAGTTAAAACCACTGTCCTGTACTAAATAGTGATCAATGTACTGACCTGTTCCCTAACATAATATTCTGTTTAAATTTTAAACAACAACTAAAAACAATTGTGACTGTTTCTTTTAGTCTTTAAGCAAGTGAAAGCATTTTCTATACTTTTCTGTGCCCGTCAGTGAAAAATGTCAACGTGAGCCAGCGACATTATATTACACTCTTTGTTTGTATGTTTTGTTGCTTTACATACAAGGTTTTCCTTATAGTTTATTTCTCCCTAAGAGGTGGCACTTTGTTAATACGGCTGTGTACAATTTTCTGACAAGTGCTGAACCTACGCTAACAAAAAATGGTTCTTATTTATGATGTGTCAAATTACTGTTCTGAGAGTAGACCTTTTAGGTTGCATTCAGCCTTTAATTTGACTGAATTTAAATGGCATAAAATGCCTTTTAGTTGGGCCTTGGCTGGCATATTATATATCTCATTTCAATGAAAAACATTCACATGCAAATACGGTTTGTTTGGAGTGAGGACAAATGCGACTATCATGACTGATGAAGGCTTTTGATCACAGTTCTACACACTGAAACCTTGAAAAAGAAGAGGCTATTTGGACTGGCATCTGCAATCCCATGAATTATTTAGTTCACATTATTCATAAATCTCTTTGAAGAGGAGGTTTTATGAGGTTTTAAGGAGGAGTCGTCTTAGTTTTGTTGCCAGTTTCAATGTATGCTGTAAGTGCCTGCCTGCATAGGAGCATTTTCTTTAAACGCTAAGTCTTCCCTAGTCTGGAAAGTGTGTTACTCTAGTACACTAGCAAGTTAATCTTGTAGCTCTTAGGAAATGGAATCACATGCCCATTCCTTCTTTACTTCATCTACCAGGATCTATTACTATAGAAAAGTGAAATAAGTATAATTTGGAGCATTTCATGCTGAGTATATGTAGAAGTAGACTTTTCCACAAAACACATTTTCTATTTCAGCTTCACAGCAGAGCAATCTGAACTCACTCCTTCCTCCCAACATCATGAATCCCCTTTCCTCTGGACCTTTGCATTGAAGTTGCTGTCTGTAAAGGCATCTCTTGCCCCAGATTTCCAACCAGCTTCATCTAGCTGGGGAACTGATTTTTTTCAAAATTTAATCCCACACTGTTGACCTAGCCCTAGTTTTACACTTAAGTTCTATTTGAATTACTTCTCTACATAGTTGTTTTCTTTTCTACAGGATAAAATCTCCCATGACAGGGACTAGTAGTAATCACATTCTTTGTCCAAGTACATCATTATTCCTGTAATTTATACTGCACATTCAATAAGTGGCTCTTAGATTATCTTAACTTGAATTATATTCAAATTATATCTCCAAAATGGAAAAATGGATATATTTTGTTTTCAGTTTATACAAAGAACTATAACTTCAAAATTATTTCCACATCTGAGCCATTGTGAGAAGTTTAATATTAGGTAGTACTGTGGGGGGAAAAAAAATCTTCCATTCATTGATCTTGCATTGGCTTTTGGCTAGCACAAGGTGTGACTCATGTTCAGGCCTTGTTTTGAAAGTGTGAATCAGAATTTATAGTTTGCTCACTTTAATTTTTAAGCGATATTATCTACATTTTAAAACTAATGAACAGTTGCAGTTTATGATTCTAAATAACTATCTCAGCCTTTCAATTTAGAGTTCACAGTATTTAACAATGCTGGGAAGGAAGAGACTTAGAGTACATAATATTTAACAGTATCTTCCCACTCTTAGGATTCTCTGATTATCTGAAATTATCCCAGGTGGGATTTTAGGCTTAATAGTAGATTCAAATGTAAACAACCTGAATAAATTTAGTTACAGTTTGACTATTTAAAAATCCTGAGAACTTTTCTCTCATAAATATAATTTTCTGTAGATTTGTGGGATTTGTCAACATATTTATTAATATGTATACATAAACTGGTTTGAAAAATTATAAAACGACATTGTGACACAATATTTACTTTCCAAGATAGATAGACTATGTAATTCTATAGATGAGATAAGCCAGAACAATGGCTACTGAAAATCAAGAGTTATGGTATAAGGGGAAGATTCCTGTGTTGGGACTTGGAAGCTTTCGAAACTTCTTAATCCTGTTGTCAGTGACTTGGTATTACTGAGAAAATTTCTTACTGTCCCTCCAGCCTAAGTTTCCCCATATTCAGTTTGGAATTAACAGTGCCAGATCTTAGAATTTTTTGTGACTCCTTATGCAATCATAGATGTGGAAACATTTCATTTAAAAGCATTACATTGCTTGTCAAATTGTGAGATTTAATAATATTAATTAACTCTACAAAATTTATGGTAGATCATTTTCTGTAAAGGAAGGTTACTTATTAAAGAATGTATTTTTAGTTTGATTTAACGAAGTTGTTAATTGTTGTAGGCTATTTACTTTTATCAAATGCACATTTCTAGATATCTTTGGTATGCTTAAATAGGTCTTTCAAGGTAATGGCCTACAAAGTTATTGTTAGGTTTCATTATGAATGTGGCTGTTACAGACATTAAAACTCAAAGTAGTGGGGCATGGTGGTGCACGCCTATAATCCCAGTGGCTCAGAGGGGAGCCTGAAGCAGGAGGATCATGGAATCAAAGGCAGCCTCAGCAATTTAGCAAGGACCTAAGTAACTCAGTGAGACCCTATCTCTAATTAAATATTAAAAAAGGGCTGGGGATATGACTCAATTGTTAAGTGCCCCTGGGTTCAAACCCTATTACCAAAAAAAAAAAAAAAAAAAAAAAACCCTCAAAGTGGAAGGTATCAGTTTAAACAACAGCAACAAACAAAAAGGATAACCATCTAACTTCTTCACGATTGGGTATTTTATTAAACTATGAACTATTGTATATTATAATCATTATCTTTAAAAGTATATGTTGGAAATCTGATAATTCTATGTAGTATTTGATATATAAAATGTCATGATGATATTAGAAGCAAAACTAGAATCTATTTTACCTGTAGCACAATATGATGCCATCTCCCCATCTCCCCACTTGGTTGCCATAGCATTTTTAAAATTTTTAATTATTATTTTCATGTTTTTTATATGTGGCAGTAGAATGTATTTTGAAGTTATACATATATGGAGTGTAATACCTCATTCTTCTGGTTGATGTGATGTAAAATTACATTGGTCATGTAATCATATATGTATATAGGATAATAATGTCAGACTCATTCATTGTCTTTCCTATTCCCATTCCACTTCCCTTCCCTTCATTCCCCCTTTGTGTAATTCAAAATACTTTGTTCTTCCCTAACCAACTCTCCCACCATTATGAGTTAGTATCTGCCAATCAGAGAAAATGTCTGGCTTTTTTGGGGGGGGGATTGGCGTATTTCACTTAATATGATATTTTCCAGTTCCATCCAGTTACTGGTGATGGTCAAAATTTCATTCTTCTATATGGCTAATATCCAATTGGTTGTATATACCACATTTTCTTTAGTCATCTGGTTGGTTCCATAGTTTGGCTATTGTGAATTGAGCTGATATAAACATTGATGTGGCTGCATTACTAGTATGCTATTTTAAGTCCTTTAGATCTAAACAGAGGAGTGGGCTAACTGGGTCAAATGGGGGTTTCTTTCATTCCAGTTTTTCTGAGGAATCTGTATACATGGAGTAGCATTTAGAGATGCTCAGAAAATGAGCACACAGAATATACTTCTGCATCATTTACATATCCTGATCTCTCTCTCTCTCTCTCTCTCTCTCTCTCTCTCTCTACATACATTTTTTTCTCCTTTCAGTGACAAAGTTCATTTCAAATTTCATTTTGACTATAATTTCAGATTACTTGAATCCAATATTAATATAAAATAGTGATACTTGTTTTCATGAGTGAAACATAATTGTTTTGTGTTCATAATTGCTTTCATTTAGAGTTTCTTCTAAAATATTTACCCTGTTCTACAGAGGAGAGACAGTTCATGACATTCCAAGATAT
This sequence comes from Callospermophilus lateralis, assembly GCF_048772815.1. Taxonomy (NCBI): domain Eukaryota; kingdom Metazoa; phylum Chordata; class Mammalia; order Rodentia; family Sciuridae; genus Callospermophilus; species Callospermophilus lateralis. The sequence goes on from NC_135314.1 coordinate 35,819,305, forward strand.
CTGTAACCTAATTGGCTTCCACATATAAAATATGAAGTGGCTTGTTTAATACACTGTAATTATGTAGTTTGTAATTACAATTGTTTTCATGTGTCTGCAAATCCCTATGTCATTTTGACATTATATTTTAATAATGGACACTGTTTGAAATAACTTTCCCCCAAGTGCTCTTTTAGGCAAAGTTTGTGATAAATTTTCCAGAAAATTTTCCATGAAGTTACTGTGCAGAAGATTTTGCTAGTGTACCAAATAGATTTTCTGAAAATGAACTTTTAAGACCATTTTCCATTATATTTCCATATGACCCAAATAATGTTACCTATAGGCATTTTACCATAAAGGGCAGACTACATTAGGTCACCCCTTCCCTCACAATATTGAAATAACCACATAAATAAAGTTCCACTCAGAGAATGTTTGACTCAGATAAAAAGTTCAGACCATAAAATTATGTTCTCCAAAAATTATTCTTGTTAATTAACATTATATTTGACACAGAAATTTAATGATATATATATATATAAAACACATATATAACATATTTATATATATAACACTTAATATATATATATATATATATATATATATATAAAATTTACACATAGCTTTTAACATGATTTTTATAATATGTATTTTTAAATTTTCATATGATCATAAGATGGGCCAAACTATGACATACTAAATACATGTTTTTTAATTGTCTCGAAATACATTTGTGACAACTGTATTATACTGCTAAAAAATGTCACATGTGTTGCTTGTTTTTGTGGATTTCAAATTGAGATGTAGTTATAGGGGATCCTCAATTGCCCAACATCCAATATGCCTTCAGTAAAATATTGATTATATTGTTTAACCATAGTTTATAACCTAAAATTCACCTTATGATTAGCATTGCTGTATCAATCAAGATAGAATAATTCCTAGTGTCCCAGAACTAATTAACTTAATAAAATAAATCATACAAAAATCACTGACTATATGAATATGGAATAAAGGTGTTAAGTAGAAAGAAGACTGTACCAAAAGGAGATGCCTCTGATGTTCTCCATAACAAAATTTTCACTGCTACCAAAATATTAATAATTACTCATCTGTTCATAGTTGAATTAATAATCTCATTTCTTGTTCTGTCACCTATAAAGACATGAATAGTGCATCTATATGTCATGAAACCTAATCATAGTATATTACAATAAAAATAATTGACCATCTTGTCTAAAGGATTTGAAAAATGACATTTCTAAATGAGTGCATTCCTCTCCATTTGGTTTTTAAAAGTTGTGGGAAATAAATAAGAATTTAAGTGATCCTTGGATCAGCATTCCTTAGTGTATGCTGTGCCCGAGCCCTTATAGTGTTTTAAGGAATCATTTTACCTGAAGTGAAAGTCACAACAAGATCAGAGAAGTAGCAGTAGAGAATTGGACATGGTGGCTGATGCACAACATCCTGGAGGTCACCTTTCATCTTGCTCTAGCTCCTCACTGCAGATATATGCTAGAGGGCAAAACCAAGCATTTCTTAAGGTATATATGCTTATGCATGGAGGAGCTTGACCTTGCCAGCTAAAATGATTACCTTTTGATGTCCTGGGATTTAAACGTGTTACCTGAAGACACATTGAAGGAGATTAGACAGACTCTTGAAAATTATTCCTACCCACATTCTCTCTTTGCGCAACTTTTCCAGATTTAACCCATTAGGTAGTAATTAGAAATGTAAGAACATTTACTTTATATTTCATTCATGATAATTTGCTTGAGCATGATAAGACAAATCAATAGCATATGGTCCTGAGTTTCATACCTATTTATATTTAGTGATATTTCTTCACTAAACAGAATTTAGTGAATTTTACATATTTCCCTAGAGTCTATATTAGCTGCATATGGAACTATCTCATTTTATACCAGTGTACCAGTCAATAAATACCTTTAATGGGTGAAACTTTGGTTCTCTCATTGAAAATAATTGTCATAACTAATACAGAGTCCAGCAATTATTCTTTCTAGAAAAAAATTAAAAGTACTAAATTATCGATGATATAGTAAGAACTCAGAAAACTTATATGTGCATATGGTTACACAAAATAGTGTTCCCTATCCACACATACAAAAGCAACAGTACACATAAACATAATGTTTATGTATTTTTTTTCATACTACCTTCAACCATAGATTGGGAACTCTTAGTATTGGGTACCATCTCACCACTGATTCTACATGACAATAAAAGAATTTTGGTGGCTCAAAAATTGTTCAAACAAGCATTTTCAGTTACCAGGATACAATTATAAACCCATAGAATGTACACTTGCAAGAGTGAACTCACATAAACTACAGACTTTGGGTGATCATGATGTGTCAATGTAGGATCATCCATTGTAAGAAATGTTCCACTCCACTGGGGGAGTTGACAGGTTTGGCTATGCACTTGTGGAGACTGGGAGCATATGGGAAATCCTGTACTTTCCTCTAAGTTTTGCTATAAATCCAAAATAACTCAGTAAAACAGTCTTATAAAAAAGTATTCAAGTGAACACATATAATTGCTTTACTGTTTCACCACGGCTAATATGGGCACAGAAATATTATTTACTTTGCATGCGCTTAAATTAGTAAAATGGAATGTATTTTGAAATAAAGTAGGGAATAAAAATTTTAATTAGGGTACTAATTCAGCAGAAAATTCTGAAGGTATTATAGCCCCCAAATAGAAAATGTGACCAACCTCACTGATTTTGGGAGTTATTTTTAAGGATATGTTTATCAACACTTCTTCCATCTAATAGTGTACCTATAAATGGCAACATGTAATTAAGTACATATATTAAATCTTTCAATTAAATTTGGCTGCTGAAATAAAGTAAATTTTCACTAATATATTTTGTTCAGTTATAGGTTTTAGATATTTCTAAAACAGTTCTTGGTTTAGTAGTATTGGGTACCATCTCACCACTGATTCTACATTTCAATAAAATATTTTTGGTGCCTCAAAAATTGTTCAAACAAGCATTTTCAGTTACCAGGATACAACTGTAAACCCATAGAATGTACACTTGCAAGAGTGAACTCTTAAATAAAATACACGTCAAAGGTTGTCCATGTACTCTATGTATTGAGACCCTTTTATGTCTGTAGTTTCTCCAGGCTTCCATAATATTATATAGCTGAGATATCTAAGGTTTTTCATTTATTTTATAGTATCCTCTAAAGGCATGAGTTTGAATCCTATTTTTGACTTGAAAATCTGTATCTATACTTACTGGGGCAAAAGCCATATGCTGTAGGGAAGTATGAATTGTAAGAAAGAGACTTAGAAGTTGCAGTGACTCATGACATTTAAAGAGATTTTTCACAGCAAAAAAAAAATAAATATAGAAAAAAATAGTAGTAAACTCAGTGTTAGAAGCATAGAAATAGTGGAGAGAAAAATATTAATGCTGAATAATATTTTTTGATACATATAATTAATTTTGAATTTATAGACTGCAGGAGCATCAAGAAGAAAAAATTATATATTTTATTTAATTCTCAAAATACACATGAATAAAGTAGTTAAAAGTTTACAATGCTTTTATATTGCATCTTTCTGGAAGTAAAATGATTATATGAGAGAATGAATTACTAAGATTTCATGGTTTTAAGATAATTTAATAAAATTACTTCAGTGTTACCTATTTGACTTATTCATACTGTAAATAATTTACTCACAAGATAAATTGATCGCATCCTATATAAATATATGTAGATAACAAATACTATTTTGTTTAATACACACTATCATATTAAATCGTATTAAGGGAAAATGATAATACTTACAAATAAAATATACCTAGATTTTATTTGAATTTGTAAAGTATTTTAAACAGTTTTTATTATCAAAAATGTAAAACATTTAAATAAATATGAAGAAGTAATAAATATTACAAATTCTAAAATTATTTTGAAACAAATATGAAATAACAGATAACTTGTTATAATTATTTAATTTTATAAACAGATAATGGCTTTAAAAATGCAGTTACAATATTATCTCATCTAAATGTTAGTAATACACTAACCTAATATAATATCCAGTGTTCAAATCAGGATCCAAAGAAGTCCACATGTGACAATTGGTTGATTCATCTTTCTTCTTTTCTTTTGGCATGGCTAGAAAATGAACTCAGGTTTTGTGCATGACTCTACCCTTGAGCAGCATCCCCAGTTTGCAGGTTCTTCCTTCAATTGATATTTTTCCCTGGAATGTATTTAATAAGTGAAAAAATAGCCAAAATTTTATGTGGCTTCAAAATTAAATATCTAACTAATTACATTGATTTGACATATTTTGTGACCCTGCATTTATTGGACAACTGAAGTTTAATACAGAGACATAATTCTATCTAGGTTTGTTTATTTTGGCAAAATCACTTAAGTGGGTAATGTTTTTCTATGAGAAAGCATAGGGATTGGTTATTTCTTTTCTAATCCTGGAAATCATTACCCAATTATAAGAATTTGTTAGGGTTGGGGATGTGGCTCAAGCGGTAGGGTGCTCGCCTGGCATGCGTGCGGCCTGGGATAGGTCTTCAGCACCACATACAAATAAAGATGTTGTCTCCGCCGAAAACTAAAATAAATAAATATTTTTTTTTAAAAAAAGAATTTATTAGGGATTACAGAATGATAATTTTCTAATTCTATTATTTTTAATTTACTTCTTGGTTGAACTATTTTTATTAAAAGAAATTTCTGCTTATCAAATTTTTTTATCCATCAGGGTATAACTTCAATAGAAAATATATTTTGCAAAACATTTTGAATACCATTTTCACACTTTTTTTCCTTGTACGAAATTTGTATGGTTATTAAGAAATAAAAACTTGTGAAACTAAATTAAAGTCACACTTTTCTAAGTCTTTTGATATTACTGAGCCTTATGGAAAAAAATTCTAATGTTTAGATGATGCTACTTGATAGTTCAGTAAGATGTTATTTTAAATAAGTTTAAGGTAATTAGTGAAAAAATGTGTTTTACTCTGTGGTAGAGGTGATTGGAAAAAACAAAAAATAGAAATAAAAGTAGGTGGCTATCTAATTCTACAAGGCAATTTTTATTTCCATATCTTGAAACACTTTAATATTGTGGTATTGATACTGTAGATGTGCTAATACTGCCTCTTTTCAAATTATTTACTTAGTTTTAAAAAAGACATAAAAAATAATCTGGTATTGATTAGCACTACTAATATGCCACATCAAATTATAACATTTTGACTTAGTGGATTTAAAATACATATGTTCATTTAGTGTGGTGTTTTAGTTGTAAAATTGATATTGTAGAGTTTTATAATACAGAGAAAAGCATTTGTCCTTTCTCAGCTACAGTTTGTAATGTTTTGGATCCCTTCATTTTATTGTATTTCCTCTAGGAAGTAGTGGCAATGCCATTCTCATTTATTTCTATATTTTTTTTTGCTATGCACTCTCAAAGTAATGTTTTCATATTTTAAAACTTTATATTATACTATCTGCCAATAGCAATGTTTTGCTTTGTTTTGATTCATTGCAGATATATTTGAAACAAAGGAAACAGCCCACACAACAAAATATTAAATCATAAATGTCAGAATACTCTATCTCTCCTTAGTCTAAACTCTAAAATTTATTACCTATTTTTAAAAGAAATAATGATCCCTTATCTACTACTGTGCACAGGAAAGGAATAATCAAAAACAGAAGACAAAAATATCAAAATATTTTAAAAACATTCTACATAATCATAAAATTAAACAATCCATAAGATTTATGGATCTTAGTATCAGCTATCTCTAAATAAGCATTAGTTATGTTTTTACTGACTACTTATTAAATGTATCATTAATAAATGACTGCAGAAATATTTTTAAGGCAACAATAAATCCTGTAAATTTTATATTTTACACATATCACAAATACTGATAAAAATATGACAGTAAATTTTAACATAAGAAATAAGAAATAAAAGAATAGGGGAAGTGTGACTAGGTAGGTAAAATTCAAGGCATGTAAAATTTGTCTTGTCCCTAACCATGCCTCCGTGTCCTATTCAAAGTCCTTGAGATTCATTTTGAGAGATATTGTTTTAGAGTTTCCAATTCTCCAAACACTTATAAGAGAGAGACACCTCTTATAAATAAATAGCTAGACAAGAACATCCCTCAATGGGACTTATTAACCAAATGGGTAACATGATGAATTAATTTTTTACTTTTTGATTCTTTGTATTAGAATTTTTAGGGAGTAGTGTTAGTAATATAATGACTAATATTATCTAACTATTCAGCATTCATATGTAAAAAGTGAGGATAAGTTCATTACTCAGATGATTTTTCTTCAAACATTATTCGCACAAGTTTTCACATGATGAATATTATGATTATTTTCATTTCTAAATTTAATATTATAACTAATAATGTCTGAAAAACTAGTGTGAACCAATGTAATGCTCTAATTTCAACTTGCTACTTGCATTATAAAAGTGAAGAATTGTTGATTTCATATCTAAAACTTTTCTCTGGTCAAAATATCTTTAATTCCTTTCTTTCCATTTTAACAGTTAAATTTGCATTTTTAAGGTAATTTTCAGTCACTTTTGGGTGGTGTGCAATGTGCACTTTACAATTGACTTATAATTGGACTGTGCTGACAATGGAAAATCTTACAAGTATTGAACATGACATTTATGACAGTATTGCTGTCATCTTGGCTTCTTTTATTGAAAATGCAGAGAATTATAATTGGGCTAACAAGCTTGGTAGCCTGGCCTCTTTCCAATTATATTAACCAGCCTAGTCTAGCATTAGCTGCCTGAACACACAAAGAAACAGGCCTAGAGCTTTTGTTTTTCTTTCTATTTTATTTTGGTACTTGCCCAAGAATCTAAGAAAAAAATCTTCTGCCTTCATGTAATGTTTGAGAATGTTTGATAATTTTTCTCCATCCCACCAAGAAATGTAAACACCTAAGTTTTCTATCTTGATTTCACTGATTTTGGATAAGAGATTAATTCTAATAAAAGACTAGTTGTATTTGTTATGTATGAGAAATTATTATCTTAAAATAATAATATCAATCATTATCTTAAAATTTTATAAGTTTTTGGAAATTTTTCTTTGAATTTATTCTAATTTATTCTAAAGGTTTTTTTTAAGTGGTGGATTGATTTCAAAGTGAAATTTCTTTTCATATGAACCAATCAACATATTGACGCATTACTGTATCCTTTGACTTTCAGCAAGTGATGTAGTTTACTGTATAAGAGAGTGAGTTTTGTGAAATATTAGATATTTTGTGAATTTAAAATATTTTGTGAATTTAAAAACTAAATTTTTAATTGAAAATTAAATACTTAAGAAAAATTATTTGAAATAGTTTTTGATTTAAAACATCTAAGTTTGTAGCATGTCACCTATTAGGAATGTTAGATTCTATACTAGTTTTATCCTCTTTTTCTGGTTTCTTAAGATTTCAAATCATTAGCTTACTATTACATTTCTTTTCCAAATATTCCCAAACCTTCTCTCAAGATATTTAAGATCTTTAGTCAATTGTTTTCTGTATAGAAATATGAAAACAACTTGAAATTTGTCCTATAGACATTAAACATCACTATAGCACAGAAGAGTTATTCTGTAAGGATCTGTGTTTCAGAATTAATATTAAAAAAATACTACAAGTCTATAATAAGAAATAGTCCTTCAGACAAACTATAAGCACTACACAATTATTTTAAAACGTGAGTTAGAACTCTATGTATTAAACTGAAAAAAAAATGTGGGAAAGCAGAATACAAGATAATATGCACAGTATGATCTTGTTTTTGAAAATAAAAGACAAAAAGTACATGTTTGTTACTGAGTTTTATAAGAACTTCAAAATTTGCAATTAAAAATAACATTAGTGTTATTTTTTTTAATTTTATTTTTTTTTTATGTGGTGCTAAGGATTGAATCCAGGGTCTCATGCATGCTAGGGGAGCGCTGTACTTCTGAGCCACAATCCCAGCCCCAACATTAGTGTTATTTTTATGTTTCTAGTTTAATGGGATCTGTTCACATCGGCATCTTAGAAGTTGACAGTGGAGGAGAGGGGTTTCTGTTTACTTTTCTCTGTCTCCTCTAGTTTTTTAGATATATTTCAAATTTGTATTTAAACAATGAAGCAGTCTTATTTCCTTCAATAAAAAGGCATATGTTACTTGGTAAAAGAAAATTTTGAAATTTTAGATTTAATATTACATAATCTATTGTCTCCAGTGGGTTATTTAGTTGTTATAAATTATAGCCTAATAATTAGTAAAAATGTTATAAAACAAATAGTAGTTAAATTTTTGATCTTTGAGGTTTTTTTTTTAAAAAGTTCACAGTAATATTGTAAATCATTCTTCTTTTCCAACCACTTACTTATATTTAAAGTTGTGCAATAAATAGCTTGAGTGAGTTTAAGAAAAGAACTTAATCCAGGTTTCTTGATATAATTTTAATTTTATTTAAGTGTTTTGTTTGGAAAATATTATTTAAAATACAATAGTAAGATAGTGTTTGTTATCCGTGTTTGAAAATGAATTTTCCCATAAGGAAAATTTAACTAAACTTTCTCAAGTTTTTTTTTTTTTTTTTTTTTAGTTCAAATACCTTGGAAAACTGAAGTGTAAATTAAAAGTTTCCATTCCTATTTCATGGGTACTAAATCCAAAATCTAAATTAAATTGCACTAAAGGTCAGTCTACAGAACTAGAGACTTTATATTTCCCAATTAAGGGATGGGCTACTTCATCTTTAATATCCTTTAGAGAGTGAAAAAACACTCCCTCCTCTTTCAGTCTTCATTATCAAATAATATCCAATCAAAGTAGAATATATCACTTCAAAAGTGTTTAGAGGTGTCTAATTATGCATTTTGACTAGGAGTCATCCTTTGCATTAGCAACTGTCCTATAGGACTAATTAATTTAATTTCCTCATTAAATTTATTTCTGCCCCAAATAGTGTTTACCACTAGATATAAATAAGCTTCAATTTCTACCTCTTAAGGGAATCATGCCAATTAAAGTAATGAAGTTTTCAAGTTTCATAGCTATATAGTCAACCATGTACCAAAATAGCTGGGGTTTAATGAATCATATGATTTGAGTTGGGTTTTGTTGAAGAACTGATGTTTGCAGTTTATTAAGTGGCTCGTTCCTTAAATACAAACACCACAGGGTGGAATCTTCGTGCACAGATTCTGGGATTTGATACACCTAGGCTAGAATTCTAAACTTGCTTCCTTTGTGCTCTGTCACCTTCAGCAGGTAACTAGACAATTCTAACTTTCATTTTCCACATCTATGAGGCACAAACATCAAAACTTAACTCTCCAAGTTGTCGTCATCGTGTGGAAGATGTAGGGGAAGTGTGAGACATCAGGCTCAGCATTTAATAAGGCATTCAGTAAATGAAATGACCTGCCCTTGTGATTAATTCATACTTTTTGGTTTACGATTTAATTGTTAAATGGTATTAAACATACTTAAAGTGTGAAGCATGCCTGTAATACCAATGAATCTAGAGGCTGAGTGCAGAGGATCCTTAGTTTGGGCCCAGCCTGTGCCAACTTGCCAAGACCCTGTCACAAAATAAAAAATAAAAAGGAGTAGGGATGTAGCTCAGTAGTAGAGCACATTTGGATTCATTCCCCAGTACACTCCTCTGCTAAATAATAGCTATGTATAAATAACTTTTATTAATTATCGTTTAAGTCTTAGAACTAAGAAAAACATAGAGAAAGAAGTGTGTTCCTTGAGTTCGGTGTCTTGCGGTATTTCAAGTTGCACCTCCCTATTGGCCCTCCTGTCTTACTTTCTTACTCCTGTGTTTCAATCATATACTAATGAAGTATAACAATTGTCATTTTCTTTGTTATAGGTTCTCTTGATATAAAGTATGTGGACAATATAAATGCACTTTTCAACTTAGTACTAATAGCATCTCTGTTTTCTTGCTAACTAGAAAGTCTGTCTAATATCTAATATTTGTTTCTTCTTCTTGTGCAACCTTTCCTTGGTACCAGCTGCTGCTTCAAAGAATAAAGTTAAAGGTGAGCCCATGTCCATTTTGCATGGTTATGGTGATTCACTTTTCTGCTTATTCCAAGTTCTCTTAAATGATAAAATCTATTCTGTTGGTGTCAATGCTATTTCCGTGCATGAATACTATTTATAAGTTACCCAAAATGCATGGATTTCAACCATTCGGTTTTTGATATATGTCTGTTTGCATGGTTGTTTTTAAGTTTGTTTTCTAGTTTTGTTTTTCATTTTATTTCATTCTGAAATGTGCTTTCATGTGCTAATATTTTGCCTGTTGACCTTAGCTTCCTTAATAAAATTGAGAATTAAAAAAATATGTCATAATTAAAGCTTGAGGAAAGTCACAAAATTCTGTATGCCTTCATATAACTATTTGAAAAGGAAATTAAATCCTCTAAAAGATGAATATTATAAAAAGTTCGAGTTATTTATTATTTTTTCTTCTATTTTGAGATTGTATTAAATTTGTCTGATAGTAACCTGAAAACATATTTTCATAAAAAAGGATGCACTAGTCTAAAAACCAAAATATCTTCCTAAAAGCAAAAAATCTGTCATAATGTGTCTAAGCTTTTTTGAATTTGAAAAAATTCAAATTATCTATCTATATAATCTGTGTATCTACTTATGATAGTATGTACTAGATTCATAGTTCATATGATTCAATTTATATTTCCCATAGTAATCTATTCATTGTTTGTAAAGTTTTTTTTTTCTGTTTATATTTCTCAATTAGCCAAAAAGCATTATTTTATTTTACTTTTTGTCTTTTGGGTCCAAGTTCTAGTTTTATGCTTAGTTTTAATATAGTAAGTTAGGCCTACTTTTGAAGTGTTAACTTCCTCCTCTTGATAAAGCTTAGTATTTACTTTAGAACCCATGGTTTCCTAGCAATGTATTTGTCAATAGAATACTAAGTGTAAAAGAGGGGTTGGCAAATTATTGTCACCTCCATGCCTTGTGTAGGTTCTTGTATCAGAAAATTTGATAGAAATATTAGCCAATCTTTACTGCAGTAATTTTCTGTCTGAATTTGAAAAAAAAATTCATAGAACAATTAATGTATGTTTATAAATTAATAAACATAATGAATTCATATAATAAAAGGTTAAGAAGTGTTGTTTCAGAAATGAGGCATTAAGAAAAATGTAATAATAATGTGTCAATGGTGGGTAAACCCATACATAGAGAGACAGAGATTCTTACTGAAATTTGGGTAATACTTTATGAATAAGGTTGAATGTGAACTTAATCTTAAAAGATGATTAGAATGTATATAGAAAAATGTAGTAAAAAACAAAGAAGATTAGAGCCAGGTACAGTTGTGTACCCCTGTAATCCCAGTGACTAGGGAGGCTGAGGCAGTTGAATTACAAGTTTGAGACTAGCCTCAGCAATTTAGCAAGTTCCTAAGCAACTCAGTGAGAACCCTGTTTCAAAATAAAATATGAGAAGGCCCAGGGATGTGACTCAGTGGCTAAGTGCCTGTGTGTTCAATATCTGGTACCAGCAACAAAAAAAGGAGTAAGAAAACATATATAAAGCTAAGGAAGCAGGGGTGATTGCAGTCTATTTCAGTAAAGTGAGAAGACATTTTGAATGAGCCCTGAGTTTTTAAAAATAAATGGAGAAAGTAAATTTGAAGATAAAACAATAAGGAATGGAGTGAGCATGAGTCATTGCTGCATTGATTCCATAAACCTCTAGCAATAATCAAAACTATGTTCACTTAATAATTCTCAAATATAATTGCAACTAATTGAAAATATAATTAAAATTAATTCAAATTATAGAGGTTGCAAAGTTTTAAATACAGGAAATTTTTTTTTCCATTGGATGATGATACCATAAATTATTCTAGAGGTTTCATGTCTTCTGCTGGCTAGAATTTTGCAATGCAAATATATTTTTGTACACAGATTAATACTTCCTACATCTTTTTTCCTACCCTTACACATATGTTCATTGTCTTTTTGTCTCTTCTCACTTGCATTCAGAGGGCTTTCAGACATAGTTTATCCCATGCCTGTCTTTTTGCATGTGCCAGTTATTATAAAGCAAGAATAACACTTTCTAGAATTAACTGCACCTCAATCAGAAATTTAAATTTTATTTCTAACCATTGTTTGAGAAAGATCTACATTATTCAAAGGTAGTAGATTGAACTCTGCAATACTTTTATTGTCTAATTTCTGTGTCAAGGTAAATTGTCTTTAAACAGGAATAAAATTTGGATGCTGAAAATAGAACCCAAGTAATGTAAAAGTGGATGGTTGCTTAAAAATAGTTCTTTCCTCTGACCCAGACAACTTACTTCCCAGCAAATCAAGGGAAATTCTGGGGAGGATCACATCTCATTCACTTTATAAAGTCTTGGAAAGGTGGGGAGATTCTGACAGAATGGAGAAAGGAATGTATTCTCATTTTTTACAAAATAGAAATGTGGTATCATTCCATAAATCATAGACTAGTAAATTCAAAATCAACATCCCAGGAAGGAATTTTAAATAAGGCTCCTATAGTAGTTGTTTGTGGGTGCTTAGATTAAAACAGAGTTCACTAGGAGTCAGCTAATAGTTACTAGTAATGGAATAAAAGACTACCTTAATTTTCCTCCTTTTTTTTTTTTATAATACTGGTTACAACTATTGCACAATATCGGAGCACAATAATATAGACATTGCATATGTAAATTTTATCAAATTATGTAGCAACTGATTATCTTCATTGGTCAAATCCAATGGTGGATTGACAATCAGCATATTACTTATTTCTTTTCTGCTGAATATATATTGCTTCTTTTGATTTTCATTACCCCTGATCTCAGTGTCTCTGTACACATAAGATTTTTAAAAAAATATTTTTGACTCTTTCTCTTTTCTCCGTTTTATTCTGAAGCAGAGGCATCATTGAGATTACATCTCTGATCCTTGAGGAGATCATCCATTGCAGTGTTGGCTCAGATCTCCACAACTCCTTTGAAAAATACACTTCATTTCATACAAAATAAAGGAAGCAGCCATTTTCTAGATGGTTGTCTACCCACCAGCAACCCCTCCCCCACTGCTGACTGGCAAGCCAAGAATAAATTACCCAATCACACTGCTTCTCTGAAATCTTAAGTCTGAGAAAAGGAAAGGAGAGAGGGGAAAGGTGAAAAAGACAGTAGGGTGAAGGAGAGACAGTTGATCAGATAGGTTATTCTCCATGGCCATGAATTCTGTGTGTGGTCTTAAAAAGATAAACTAAATCTAAGAGAGAGGAATGAAGCAAGGTTGTATAAAAAGAAAGAGGAAAGAATACCCTAATTGTGCCCAATCCCCTTGTTTTAAAGTATGTCTAGGCTCTGTTTTATCCCTGCATTTTGGGTCTATGAAATGGCTTTATTTTAGCTAAGCTTTCTAGACGGATTTCTCTTTCAAACAATCCAAAGAGAACCAGTTGGTATAGTTGTCTTCTTTCTCTACAGTTTTCTTTGTTGGTTTTGATGATTACTTTTCTTGGCTTGATGTCACCCACTGAGCTTTTGCCTGCTATTCCCTCATTGTGCAGAACACTTCCCCTTCAATATTAAAAGCATTATGCTTATTTTGCTTTGCAAATCTGAATGGTCTGGATTTGCTATCTTCTCATAACACCAAATTTCTCTGATTTTCTAGGTTTATAAGATTGGGAACTTCTTTCATTTCTACTCACTAATAGCTCTCACATTTGGTTAGGTACCAAATAGTCCTGGTTGGATTGTATTCCCAACGTATCCTCTTCCTCAAGTCACTCATTCCTCAGAGCTTGTCTGGAGTCTTTTCTAACTTGTTTCCCGCTTTAGTTCTCCATACTCTACAATCTATTTTACATCTGTATATCTAGCTGAAATTTAAATAAGATCATCAATGTTTTGCCACTTAGAAGAAATGGGCATCTGAGAGTTTTCTTAAAATGTCTTTGTGTAAAATGATTTTGTTTCATTCTATAATAAATTTATAAAAATATAACAAATGTATTACACTGCTTAATATTGCTCCAAGATCTTACAAATTTTAAGCAGTTTTAACTCAGTAGAAATATTGTATTCTCTAATCCTGATTTTTAAGTTATTTCAAAATTCTGAAACAATAGTAAGGATAACATTTTATGCCATTTCTAGAACACCAGCTTTTAGCTACTATTTTCAAAGTCTTTAAGTCTTAACAATTATATTATCATTATCCAGTGCTCAAATAGAAATTAGCATAATCATTCTGACAGTGCCTAAGAATTCAAAGATAATGCAAGTGCTCAGCTATATAAATTGAGATACACATGTAGTTCAAAGGAAAATCAATATTTTAATTTACTAGATTTATTTAGGAAAAGTCATACAGAATATCATTAAATAAAATATTCACGTGAGACTATATATAAATCTGATGTAATATAAAATATAATATTTAGGGTAGAGTTGAAAGGCATATAAGAAAATGAAATTGGAATGTTGTTTCAAACTATTTTGAGATTTTTATTTTAGGTGTGGCACCTGTTTTTAGTTTGCACTATGTAATATATTTCACACATTAAGTCATTCATTTTGTGTTTAAACATAGGTTGAATCTTGATTTGGGGACTCACTAGATTTCAGTATTTGGACATTTGACTAGCTTCACTAAAGTTGATACAAGATTCAGTTGTTGTGAAAATTATATAGGATGCTGCATAAAAATGAATTATCCCAGGGCTGGCCCATAATAAGCCTTCAGTAAATTTTGCATACTGTAGTTTTGAATATTACATTTTAATCATCAATACCAGTTAAATTATATCTGTAGGGGAAAAATATGAAAACATATAGTCCAAGACAAGTCTATGTACTCAACGCTTTTCTAGAAGTGTTAACTAAATTTCATCTTCATGATGGTGTTCATATATTTATATTCGTTATAAAATTAAAATAAACACATAAAGTGTATGAGTGATCTAGTAGGTAGTTTTTACCTTTCTTCAATTTTGTTATTAAAAACCAAAGTTAATGAAAAATATCATTAAAGAATTTTAACTCAAAGTGAAAAGAAAACAAGAAAATTATTTCATAGAGAGGTCTGTATGATATTTAAATGTAAAATTGTTTTCATTCTGAGTGAAAAAAAATTGAGAAATAAGACCATACTATTTCTCTTGAAAATATCAGTTAGATATTTTTTATTGAAGATTTTGTTTAGATTTTAACTTAAAAATATAAGGAATTCTTCAAATTTTTATATTACAGCTATAAAATATTCATGAAAAATTGCTAATCAAGAAATGACTACTAAAGCTTACATTTATCCTGCATAAAACTGATCTAAAGGAATATGTTTAGGATGCTAGAATTATGTAAATGAATTTTAAAACATGTTATGTTCCTATAACACGGTCACCAAGGGCTCCAGATAAAAGGCCTTCCAGTGGTACCTTTTAGAGGACTGCTTTCTTAATCCACACTCTAGTTGAACTCACTTCTCTAGTAAAATCACAATGAAGGCATTGCTATATATAATAGTGGAATAATGCTTATAAAATTCTAATGTATTATTCCAGCTGTTTTCCAACTTTAGAAATATGAATAAAAATGATAATTTCAACAATTAATCTTTCCTGTACGTTATTATGGGTCACACCATAACCTAAACATTTTATATTAGTTTGTTGAGATGGGTATTATTATATGGGTATTATTATTATCCTCATTTTTAAAATGTGGAAAATGAAGAAAAATTAACATATTTAAGTTCACATAATGAGTGAGAGACAGTGCAAAAATTCCAAACCAGACATACTGACTACTGAACCTATTAATGCCTTTGAAGAGACTGGCTTAGTCGAATTTACAGTTTACCTGAACCTTATTTATTTAAATGCTTTTTCTTGATCTTATTTACTCAAAAGGGAGTGATGTTCAACAAGTTGTATAGTAGGCCAACTTAGACGGAAATACTGGCCAGAAAGTGACTCTTAAGCAGACCTTTCATTTCTTATTCTGCCCTTGTTCTCTTTCTTCTAGATCTTTCACTCTTTCACCTTATGTTAACCTCACTCCCTCTTGGGAAAGTGAGAAGGTAATTAGTTTCTTTAGTAATGTTCTAGAAAATTTTGGGGTATAGATAATGTGAAATACTGAGCTCAGAAGAAGAAAACAGGGTTAAGGCAGGTGCTCATGAAAATTTTATTGTAAGATGACTCAATGGGTCAAGATATGGATAATTTAATATTTTTAAAGTACAGCTTCCTTTGGTGTGGTTTCTGTTTTTTATTTCTCAGTGTGTAGCGATTTTGACATGGATTTTCTCTCTGGATTATCTCATTACTTTATGTTGTATAACTATCTCCCTTCATGTTTCTCAGTAAAATCAAGCCTGAGTCATGATAGAAAGACCCCTCTAGATATTCCATTCTTAAGTCTAAGAGAATATTATTTTTCACTTGAGTTAATGGAGCTGCATTTTCCCTGTCTTTGCTTTCTTTGTGAAATGCAAACACAGGCTTGCACTTTATTGTGGGAATGTGGATGAATGCAACTCATTTGACAGCAAAACAGGTCACAGCTTTGTACAGCAATTAGAAATTAGTTTAAGCATTGCTACTTTAAGTTTATATTCTCATTTCTACCATAAATAAATCATCAGAATAGTTTTTTTTATTCTATTTAAGCACATCTCATCCAAAAGGCATGATCTTCTGGGATTTAATTCATTCACTTGGCTCATGTCGTTCCATTATGCTAATAAAACTGATATTTGCTTCCTCTACAGCTGCTGTGTGGGGGTTTAGAAAGTGTGTAATTAAAATCCCAAGGTTTGTATTTTTTTCAGATTTTTAGACAGAACAAACTTATAATAAGGGAAATACAGTGATCAATGTATACCAGTTAGTTGGGCCTTTAGGAGTATTTTGAAAACATGTTATAAGGACAAATATTAAATTACACTAAAAATAAATGTAACTCTATTTTTCAAATAAATTGATGTTATGGTCATATATTAGTGGAAAAAAAATCCCTTAACATCCTAATCTAAAATGTTTATTACTAGCAAAGTGCACTGTTAAAAGCTTTTTAGAAGGGTATTTGAGTACTTAAGTTCTAGCATTTGCTCTATTTTTATTTTTTCTTTAGTCATCTATAAAATGAAGATAAAAATGTCTACACTACCTACCTCACAGAGTTATAATGATCAAAAAGAATATATCAAAACACATTTAAAACAGCCAAGTATATTCAGATGTAAGTAGCTCCTCATTAAATAAGCCATAATCAGAGACAGGAACTTCAAATTCAGTGATGAATTAAATGTGGCCCTTATACTGAGCCCATGCCAAAGATCCATGCATAAATGTTCTTGTAATATTGAAAACTTTTTAATAGTTCTTCTTACTAAATACCCTTGGAAAGGAATTAAAGCAAGCCTATTACTTCACTGGCTAAATCTATATTGAACTTCTGTAACCTGTGTTTTAGTCTTTCCAAGCTGTAATACAAAAATACCATAAATTAGGTGACTTATGAAAAAACAAAATTTATTTTTCCCAGTTATAGAACCTAGGAAGTAAAATATCAAGGCAGATTCTATGTCTGAAGAGGGCCTGCTTTGTGGTTCATAGATGGCACCTTTTTGCTGTGTCTTTATGACACAGCTCTCTGGGGCTTCTTCTATAAGGGTACTGATTTCATGTGTAATACTCCACTTTTATGGCCTAACAGCTTCCCAGTGGACCATCTTCAAATACCAATACTTTGGGGATTAGGTTTCAAAATACAAATTTTTCAGGACACAAATATTCACATGTAGCACTATGTTAAGATATTGCAGGGAGATATTTTTCCCCTAATTTTTATTTCATAAAGCTTTGATGAGTTTGATCACTAATTCATTCATTTCCAGAATTGCTGGAAATTAATTAATGGAAAAAAGTTCTAAACCATAGTATATTGCAATGTGATAGACTATGAAGAAAGACAAGCATACTTGGACAAGGGAGAGGAGGCAGTGGTTTTAATTTTGAATATGGAGACCAGAAAAAATTGAATATTTGATCTGAGAATTAATAGAGAGAGAGAGAGAGCAAGCCATGTATCAGGAAAAGAATTCCAAGAAAAGAAAGGAAGAAGAATAAAGTCCTTAAGTCAAGGAGGGCCTGAATTATTCAGGGGTCGGTCATTCAGCAACCCACGTGACATGAAAATCATAAACCTGGAGTGTAAAGATATAAAATCACAGAGGAAATGAATACACAAGTCATCTAATGACTTTTGCTTTCCTCCAAGTGAAATAGAGAGCCACTTGAAGTTTGAGCAAAAGAGACACATACACTGATTCAATTTTAAAGAGATTGGTTTCATTTCCTTGATTTTTTTAAAAGAAGACTATAATCAAAATTTTTAGGACACTTTCCCTAAGAAATTAGGGGACAGATGATAGTTGAATTACGAGCATCGTAGCAATGGAGGTAAATTACACCTGCAAGAACTTGAAGGCTAGAAGTGAGGCACCATAAAGAGGGTGGATTGTAGAATGATATTTTAATTGTAGAATGATGTTTTAATTATTTTGTGTAGACTAGAAGGACAAAGTGACATTGATGAGATGGAGAAGACTTGGGAGGAACATTGTAAAATAACTAGAGATTCATGTTGAGTACATGAAGGTGGAGATAGCTAGAAGGCATTCCAGTGACATAATAATTAGAAGCTGTTACATGAATATGCACCTCAGAAAAAAAAAACTCTATACCATTGATAAAATATTCGGAAATCATTAAGTTATAGACATTGTTTACAGTCATTAGCTTGGGTAAGCTCACCAAGGACATGAGTGGAGCTAGAGAAGAAAGTAAAAGCCTTTGGATTGAGTTCTTAGGTATTCAAACCTTAAATAGATAAAGATGATGAGAGGAAGCAGAGAAGAACACCAAAACAGGTGAAGAAAACATTTCCAAAGTAGAAGTGGTGTTCAACTTGATCAAATGCTCTTCTTATTTAAATTCCTTTATCTTGATCCCATTTACCCAAATGAGAGTGAGGTCAGTTGTCAGGGTAAGTAGGCCAACTTAGATGGGAACACTGGCCAGAAAGTGATTCTTAGTAGATCTTGTATTTCTCATTCTGCCTTTGTTCTCTTTCTAATGGGTCTCTCACTCATTCACCTTAGGCTAACCTCATTCCCTCTTGGAAAAGTGAGAAGGTAATTAGTTTCTCTAGTAGAAGAGTAATATTCTAGGAAAATGTCAGGCATATGATCTGTTTTCTCTAAGATGCACTAATCATCTGGAAGACAGTTGAGTTCACTTACTGAACATGCTGTCTAAATACAAGGCATGGATATTCTTTGGCTTAAATAATCACCAAATAGCTTATGAAGTGTTGTTTTCCACATCAGCCAAAAGTTATCTTGGGAAAGAATGTGTCAAATCTCCTAGCTACCTACTTATGGAATGTCGGAGTTTGGGAATCCCACATTCATAATGGCAACCAGTTGTGATAGCATGTGGAAATGGAAACTGGGAAAAAGGGAACAATTATCTGTGTGTAACAGGATATAAAAATTGTCCTATATACTAAGATAGATGCTTCTATGCAATGTGATATTTGATTCACTGAAGACTTGAAATTTTTTTATCATTGAGTAAATATTTACCTTTATGCATGAAATTATTTCTTCTTATAAAAAAGGTATTAGTTTAGATTTAGGAGAAACATAGCTGAGATACAAAACAGATTTTAAAAAGTATTACAAATGTTTGGGGAAGTGTTAACAAATGCTTTGAAAATATTCACACATTAATGTTATTTAATGTATATAGTGCCAGAGGTGGCATGGCCAAGCCATCATTTCAGCACAATAATTGGACTCCATACTTCTTATAACTAAATATGTATATGATGAGTATTTGTTTCTATTACTATTTAAAGCATCATAATTCATTTCATCCCTAATTTTTTTCTTACTTTATTTTTTAAAATAAAGCAGATTTAAAAAACCAAGAATTTTAAAAATTGTGTTTATTTTTGGTAGATTCCTTAAAAGAAAACATGAATTCTCAGAGCCTAGCAGGAGATTTACTGAAAGAAAGCATTTCTTAGAAACTGCAGCCATTTTGTTTTAAAATCTAGTGAATTAAAATGCATTTAGTGATAGCAATTCCTTCACATTTAATTACTCACCAACATTTTCAAAATATTTGTCAACATTATTTAGGGCATTTATAGGCTCTAGTCAAAAGAAGAAATAGTATATTTTATACTTTGAAATCAAATTAAAAATGAACTGGTACACCAGTATTTAAAATAAACTGTGTGTAGCAGCAATAATGACTACTTTTTTAGAATCTAAATTAAAAAAAAGACTAACCAAGATAATAAACACTGCAAAATGTTGCTAACATTGTACCATTTATCACTGACCTCATACAAGATAATGAAACAGAAATTTTCATTATTAGTTTAAATATTTTATTAATAAACTTTCACTTGTACTAACTTACATAAAAATAAATTTTTAGCAAATGAAATCATGCTGCTTTGGTTGTTGAAAGTTCTTTGTTGTCTTAAAGAGAACTGTTATCTTTTAAGTGATATTTCAAACTGGCTTGGAGTATGAATATTAAATTTTAAGATGCCAATCATATCGCAGGTCCTAAA
The DNA here is from genome assembly GCF_048772815.1 of Callospermophilus lateralis. Taxonomy (NCBI): domain Eukaryota; kingdom Metazoa; phylum Chordata; class Mammalia; order Rodentia; family Sciuridae; genus Callospermophilus; species Callospermophilus lateralis. Next base: position 35,840,048 of record NC_135314.1, read on the forward strand.
ATGGGTAGAGAGATGAATACACTAAGATATATTCTATGTTAGTAAGGGTTAAGTACGTTTGACTGGATTTGTTTTATTTTAAAATTATGTAAGTCTCTCAACTTCATTGGTGGCTTGTACAAATACAAATGATGCATCTAGAATTAACTCGATATATAATTGAGAGAAAATCAACTTACAGAAACATAATAAAGCAGCTGGAAAATGAATTGAATGTCAATAATATTATTGAAAATATGTATAAAATGCAAGTTGCATTCATTGTAGGAAACACAATGTTAGAAGATGTTCTTTATTAATGATAATGAAACTATTTTAATTTTAAATATCACAATATATTTTAGTTACAGATGAGGAGGCACCTGGATAAAATTAAATTGTCTAAGTATGAATAAAAGATATTAGCTACCTCATGAGATACAATATGCCATTGGTAATTTTAAAAACAAAAAGCAGAATGTCAGAAAATCAAAATATGAAATTGTGAATTCTTATTATCAAATAATGTTATATCCAAGTCTGTACTCATAAGAATAATTTTTGCTTTTTCTCAGTTATTGAGCATCACATGCAAAAAGTAGACCTGATCTCTGGTGTGAGGTGATATATTTAATTTTTATCCTGGCAAATGGATGAAGCTGAATCAACTTGTTTTACCTTCCACACATGTCTGTTACGAATAGCCACATTAAATGTTAAAGAGTAGCCAAATGCAATTGATGTCAGGTTCAAACAACTTAAAGAAAGGAAATACATTCTTGATGGGAACTAGTTATAATGAGCAAGTTAGCATTTCATTTTTTAAAGAAATTTGGTACAATAATCTTTGTGTCTTTTGGGTATCTATATAGTGTGTTATTCCTTCTCAGTTGATATGACAGAATGATTTAGTCTTCCAATAGGAAAAGAGACTGGACCCCCTGTTTACATGCCTTTTCCCAGTGAGTACTGAAATAAAACTTGCTCCATTTGCCTCTTTTAATAGATCAGGTACTATAAACTCTTCCTGAAAGTATGGAGATCAAATGACTCACTCTTTTTAACATCTATTCCAAAGGTTTGCTTAAGTGACCATTATTTCAATCCACAGCAACTGTTTGTTAGGAAACTAATTTTTGCTCTATGTTGGTACTATACATTATAAACATTAGCATAATTTTTTAAATTCTTCTTTTTTTCTTTGTTTTTACGTTTTGTGGTGCTGTGGATCAATCCCAAGGCCTCAAACTTGTGTGATCTATCCTACCAGCCTCAACCCACTTTTGTTTATTTGCTTTTTCCATTTTCTTTTTCCTACTATAATGAATATGAAATTCTGTCCTTGAATTTATGCAGTTTACCACCAGAGGTTTTCAAATCACCATAAATACCATCATTCATGTCTCAGAATTTCATGTCTTTATGATATCTGCCTTCAATTTTTTGTTGCCTTCAATCAGTTGGCTGCCTTCAATTAAAGTTCTTTTCCTGCACAAGGAATATTCCCACAAAACTTATCTTAAGGTACTTGGATCTTACATCTCTCTGGCTTTTCATTAGAGCTCTGTAGTCTCCCACCTCTAATTAATTCCACATATCTAATAATTAATAGATATGTTCACTTTAAAATCACAGTCTCTACATTCAGATCTCATCTCTATACTAAGTTGATCTACTTTATCCAGAATAGTTTAAAGCATAGATGATTATTGCCTGGAACAAGAGTTTTCTTTGCCATTTGTCCAAATTGACTGACACTTTTATGTTTCTAAATGCTTCTCTAACAAACATCCACATACTGAGACACCTAGTATCAATAATATGATTAAATTGAATCATGTGGAGTGTTGTTCAGATCTAGATATAGGAGTTAATAGAGACTTGAGCAAAAAAATGGTTGAAATTCTTCAACCATTTCACTTGAACATCTAAGATGTTTAGATATCTTCTATTTCAACATAATAAGGAAATATAATTTCCACCTATAGCTACTCTGTTTGTTTTTCTGAAACCTCTTTATATATTTGGAAAGTGCATTAGTGCAAAGTCACTTGCTCCTGTCTTAGGTGATTTATTTCTTCCCAGGAGGAAACAAAAAAATAGAGTGACTGTTGTTTGGTTGCCAAATAACAAATTATCTAGCATACAGATTTCCTATCTCTAGCACTGCATCCTTATGTTGTTTAAGCTAAGATTTAAAAATCAAATGTGTATTCTAATGCACCACTTGAGTTGTACATTTTACTCCTTCACTCACTTAAAATATAAAAACAAGTGTACATATCACTTATTTTCTTTAAAAAATATTCACAGAGACAATTGAATACTATTATTTCATCTATCACTTGAATTATAAGAATCACGCAGTGTTTTAGTCATTTTTTTTTTTTTTTTTTTGCCACTGTGATTAAAAGCCCCAAACAGGACAATTGTAGAGGAGGAAAATTTATTTGAGGGATCATGGTTTCAGAGGTCTCAATCCATAGATAGCAGGCTCCATTTCACAAGGCTTAAGGTGATGCCGAACATCATGGTGGAAGAGTGTGGTGGGAGGAAGAGGCTTACATGATGATCAGGCAGCAGATACAAATATATCCCAAAGCTACGCCCCCACCCCCACCCCCTCCAGCCACACCCCACCTGCCTCAAGTTACCACTTAGTTAATTCCATTAGGTGATGAATTCACTAATTCAGTTAAGACTTTCTGCAAGACATTCCCCCAAGCTTATGTGATGTAAGAAGGTTCAGAAAAGAAATGATTGGGTTACAAGAGGCTTAACCCAATCAGTGAATTTATTACCTGTTGGGATTAATTCAGTGGAAGGTAGGTGGGGTGTTGCTGTAGGAAGTGGTTTGTTACAGGGTGTGTCTATGGGGTATATATTTTGTATCTGGTAGTGGAGTCTCTCTCTCTGCTTTCTATCATCATGTGAGCTGCTTCCCGGTGTCACACTCTTCCTCTATGATGTTCAGCCTCACCTTGTTTTGGGGAATACCCCACATCCAAACCATAATATGTAGTGAACTTCTAAATCCAAAATACTTCTTATCATAATGTACTATTTCCTTAGGTGTTCTAGAGAGACATAAATTATATGTATTTCAAGAGAATTGATCACCTATCACCAATTAAGCACTGATCTAGCAACTAGATTGAAATATATACGAAATTTTTTTTCTAGCAGTATCTAACATTCTCATTTTTTATTACTAGATTAAAGAAAACAAGAGCACACAGTATCATTTTTATGAGATTTAAAATAAGTACATTGATACATTGTTGTTTTCCTTGTTAGAGGCTTTGACCATTGGTCAGAGCTGGCATTGCTAGAGTGGTTTCTCTGCCAGATTGTGGGCATTGGTCTGTAGAGATAGTCTTTTACATTCAGTGAGTGAATTCCACCTGGTAGAGCATGCTCTAGGTCTTATGCATACATATCTTTCTACATACATTAACCTTTCCTGAGATCTTGTATTGAAAAGCGCAAATGAGAAAATATTCTGAACAGGTCACTGACTGTTAGAAGGGACTGCCTGCATCTCTCTTGATTCTGTTCCTCTATCATTTCAAGGCACATGATACAGCCCTACAAGGTATATGATAAATTTAGTCAAACTGCTTTTTAAAAATAACTATCGGTGACTTAAATTATAATTTTCTTTGACCTTCTATTTTTAATGACAGTATTTGACAGAGTAATTATTTACAAACTGAAAGAAACTTAACCTGAGAAATCAGATAGTTTTGCAAAACAGCTCCTTTGAAATGATGTTAGATTCTTTCTCTAATAATTATGTCTGAAATATTCTATATTTTTTCTTTTTCATTTTAAAATATACTCAACTATTATTACCAGCTTTTCATTTAGCAATCCTTTGACACCCCTTTAGGAAAGATAAATAACATCTCTAGACCATACATAAAATTTTCTGATGCTTGGTATTCTTCTTAAGTTCCTGTCTAGCACCAATATTCTATAATCTGTATCTTTTAAAAGAGAATAAATTTTCATGTGAAAAATTATTGCTTATTATGTAAGTACTCCATTGATTTAGTTCTATCTACTATGTGATTGCGTTTTTATTTTTCTAAATCTACCAATTTCTGCAAAGTTATGGACTGAGCATCTCACATTACTCTCTAGGTGGTTTATGTAAATAACAATAATAAAAACCCCTGAAGCTTCATCCCTGTTCCCAGTGGTATCCCACTGACCTCCTTTCAGCTTGAAAAGGTTCTATCTATTGCTGATGTTTTTTTTTTCTCCTTCCCACTGGCAATTTTCAGCCTACTGTGCTTCTTCATCTGATTTCTTGACTCTTTCTTGACTTAAGAATTAATTATTGAAATGTATCAGATGCACTCTGAAAATGTCAGTGTATTTGGTTGGATTTACTAAGAAGCTCAGCTTTTCAGTCAACCTGATATTGGAACTGAATTTCAAGTAGGGCCTTTCTCCATGCATCCTTTTCACAGGCAACACAAAAACATAATGCAGATGATCTATACTATCTCTGAAAGGTTTGTGCTGTATAAGGCCATTTGTCTCTATCACTTAAAAGCAGAATGTTTACCTTTGCATTTTAGTGCTGTTTTTGTCTCATTGAAACTTGAACAAACACTTTATATAGAACTACAAGAGACTCACAGAAGCTGTCCATCTATCCTCCTGCCTCCAAACTGGCCTGTGGCTAATTTAATCTGTCCAATTCAGATGGTTATTGATCCTAGTATAAAAGGAATTCACAACCTCCCTTTCATGTGGTGGCATATTCTACAAACCTTATTCTCACAAGCTCAGACACAGGAATTCATACCTCAAATAGTACAACAAGGCAGGTTGAGGGTGGAAGCACTTTAAATAAAAACTTTAAAATCTGCTGAAAAGAGACTCAAAAGAATTTAAGAAAAATTTGTGGTATGGGTTAGGAAGGGGAAAAGTGCTTGAAGTCACAAGACATAAAGTTAAAAGAATATCAATAAAAACATCTCTAAGTAGCTTTAATTCCACTCTTATAAAATTCCAATTGCATTACCTTACAAAATAATGACTAGGTACTTATTCTATGCTAAATTCTGCTTCAGGTGCTTCTGTTTCACTGTTGTTTAAAATTACCAACAAACATCTCCAGCCTTATATAGCTTATATTCTATTGGAGGAAGATGAACAACAGTAAACTAAGTGGATAATGTAGTTTATCTTTTAAGGTGATCAATATTGTGAAAAAAAAATAGATTGGCAAATGCCTAGAAGTGGCAGAATCACTATTTTAAATTCTGTAGTCAGGGCAAGGCCAATTAAGAGGGTCATGTTTGGTCAAAAAGAAGGTAAAGAAGGTCATGTTTGGTCAAAAAGAAGCCCTGAGGATATTGTGGGAAGACTACTGAGGGTAAAAGATAAAAACAGCATGGAGCCAAGGAAGAGTTATGTTTGCCATGCTCAAGAGGGAACAAAGTCTGATTGGGTGGAGCACACAGAGGCAGGAGAAGAAAGGGTGAGAAGGGTGTGAGCCAGGGGAGTTAATAAAAGCAAGTAAAAGGGTCATAGGCCTTGCTTGCTTAGAGCCAAGTAGGCTACTTTATGGATTCTGCTTTTGTGCTGAGTGCAGTGAAGCAGCAGAGGAGTTACACGATCTGCCTATGAATGTAAAGAATAACTCTGGTTGCTGTGGGAATTGTAGAATTTATTTCCAAACTTAGGGGAAGGGATAATGGTGGCTTTATCATGTGCTAGCATGCAGTTGGTGAAAAGAAACTGAATTTGATTTGAAAGGTAGTCAATGGAATTTTCCAGCAGTTTGAGTCAAAGGCAGAGAATGAGGAGTCAAGAATGTCTCTGAGGCTTTCTTTGGCCTATGCCAAATGACACAGTCTCTAAATTAAATACAATGACTGGGACAAGGAAGAGTACAAGGAATAATGTCCAGCCGGTGAGTGAAGCCCAGTGGTATAGCACATGCTGTTTCTGAGGTTGGCTTTGAACTTGCAATCCTCCTGCCTCAGCCTCCTGAGCTGTTGTGATTACAGGCCATGGAGCCCTGAATCTTCTAAGCATTTTTTGAATCATCTTTCTGGAAAAGGAAAATGGCTAGTCACTATGTTCCTAACTATGCTAGTTACTATACATTTTTAAAATGTCCCTCTTATTGTTTTAAAGTATTTCAGAAGATAATATTATATGGTAGAATGCTGAGCTGAGAACTGAGTAGGTACATATATATTTTCAAATTCTCTTTAATATATTCTTCAATACTGATACGTGACAATTTCATAGTTAGAGATTAGAAATTGAAGGATTAGAATTTTTGTTGTGCTCAATTACAAAACTGTAGCCACTTTCTACTAGCTACTTTTTTATATAAGGAATTTTATATAAAATTAATATTAAATATAAAGTAAAATTGGACAGTATTGAGTTTTTTCTAAAGTTACTCTTTTGTTAATCTTTCCCTTTTCTTCTTATTTTGCTCTCAAATTTCTCAATGATATGTTTATTTTCCTGGTGGATTCAAAGTGCTCTTTCAAGTTTACCACTCCTCACTCCAACAAAATTAAAGGTCAACAACATTCATAGGCAGAGAATACAAGAGGATACATGTGTCAGGAAAATTTGATGACCAAACTAAGTAAATTTTCTAAATTAAAAATGTTTTTTTTTAAATAAAAAGATTTTAAAAATTACTTCAATTGAAAATTTCCCTAAGAGTAACTAGGATGTCATATGAACTCAAAATATTGTATAATATTCTAGATCCTATTGAAGGAGAAGTTGTTTGACTCTTCAGACAACTATTACAGCTATTTAGGGCTTATATTTGCTTTTTCTCTATTTCTAGAAACATTATGGTTGGCAACTGAAAGTGTTTTCTTATTATATAAATAGAATCGATGGCTATTTAAAGAAATTCTGTGTATTGTTCTCTATCTACTCATTTAAAACATGTAGAAGGAAATGATAGGCACATGCATATTAAAACATCATAATTCTAGGCATAAAAAACAGATATGTAAGGAGTGAAATTTCAAGTTTTAAAAATTTAACAGAACTGTATTTTGAGCCATGATTTTCCCATGTGCCTTTCCTTTTTTGTTTCTCTTTTTGTTTTTCTCTGTCAGTTCTTTCTATAGAGTTCTCTGACCCTTGATACCATCACACACTTCTTCAGAGTCCAGGTACCACAGAAATGAAGGGCTGCTTGAAGCTCATTCTATCTGTAATACCTTTCCTTCTGCTTTGAGGGGGCTGTCCCAGTTTGCAGATCTACTCAGGCAGAATTTCTTGAGAATCCTTCAGATCTACCTAACCCTTCCCTGGTCTTTCTTGGGCTCAATATCAATTTTCCCACTCCCAATCTCTGCTACTCCAGAATTTTTCTCTCTAACCTCCATTATATTTTCTTTCTAATCTTTTATTAAATCCAGGTTTTCCCTCTTATAGTCTAGCCTTTTAAAACACAAAAGCTAAGACAGATTCCATTTTCCTCAAATTTTTGAACATATATTTTCCACTGGTACCTTGATACTTAACCACTGCCTAACTTAGGAGGGTGGGCAGGATGAAGAGGAGACCTTAGCAGATCAAAAAATGCAAGAATGCCACATGTGTGCATAGCTCAGAGATGCTGCAGAGTCAGTTCCAGACCACTGCAATAAAGCAAATATTGCAATAAGATCTGTCACATGAGTTGTGGAATTTCCCAGTAAGCTTGAATGTAATGTTTACACTGTACTGTAGTTTAGTAAGTGTTCAATAGCATTACAACAAAAATAGAACATATGTAATTGAAAATACTATATTGTTATAAAATGCTAACGGTCATCTGAGCTGTTGAAAAACATGGTTCTCCTTTATTTGGTTGACCATGGTTGTTACAGTTATTCAATTTGTAAAAAATAAAAGTAAAAAAGCTTCATTGGCATGCACAATAAAGCAAAGTACAATAAAATGAGGTATGCCTATAATGAAGTTTCAAAAATTAATACCACATTCCAATGACCCACAGAAATATAACACTCCATTCTTGTCTGACCCTTGAATTGCTGATTTACAAAGAAATCTCATATTTTAGATTGTTCTCCTTTATTCAAAGTTGTGATATTCAAATTTTTACCTATTTTATAATATATAAAAGGAAATTCTTGCTGATTTACTTTATATATTACTTATTTTGATCATATGGAAAAGTTTTCTAATAAATTATGTACTGTAGGATGATATAGAATTGGCCTCATATAAAGAGGCACAACAATAGATACAGTAAAAAATATTTGATATAAATGAGTTTTCTGTGCAAACTGGAATGGCATTTGAATCAAAGGAGCATGATTTATTTTTAATTTTTTTGCTATAGTACCAAACATATTTTCAATACTTTTTATAAGATTCTTGTGTACGAAGTTGTTTTATAAACAAATTTAAAACTTTTTCTCCCTATTGAATAATTAGTGGTAAAAGAAGATTTTTTTTTTAATGTACTCTTTTTTTACTCTTTTTTCCCTCTCAGATTCTCAGGAACATTTCTCCTTTACATATCAAAGTCTTTCTCTCATCACATTGCTCTTAATGGGTCTCAATATTGTTAGTTTTTAAAATAAAAACTCTGAAAAGTTCATTTATATTCCTCTTATAATCAATTTTATCTTATTTATGTCTAGACAGCCACTGGAAAAAAAAAGTATGCAGCATTGCCAAAAGACATCGAAGCAGGCAATATAACCTAAATTGTCCTTGTGTCTCCTTTCTAGTCAATTTATTTCTCTACCTAGGTTTCTGATGGGTATCTGTGTTTGTGCAGGAGCTCCGACTGTATCTGCTCCTGCTGAATGCTCACTTATCTGAGACTAATAAAATCAGGGCCCTGGATGCAAATGGGATGGCAGAGACTGAAAGAGAGAGACTGTGTTAGACACATTGCATGGGCACATTTTCACATACCCACTTTATTCTCCCCTTCCACAGTTGCTCTCCTCCCCAGGACCATTTGGGTACTTTCCTTCATGAACTCTTATGGTGCCTGCTACCTGTCTCTCTCTCAGCATTAACCGTACATGATTGTCTTTATTTTGTATGTCCCTTTATCTTCTTAACTTTTAATGAGTATTACTAGTCCCTAATATCATGCCTAGTCATTTGTAGGTATTTAATATATGTATGCTGAATTGATTATGAATATTTTCAGGTGGTACATAGAGATGAAGGCAGCCCAAATAACATGATACGAAAGTAAAACTGATAATAATAATTCAAATGAATTTTTGAGCACTTACTAAGTGCAGATGCTTTGCTGCTAAGCATTTTGCACCCTTTATCTCATATCATGCTTATTATCATCCTACAGAAAATAAAGTTCATTATGAGTTTTACTGTTAGAAAAATTATTTGCATGATAATTATTTTTCTGATATTTCTACTTTCCTGGTATAACCTATTTTTCTTACTTATCTTTACATTATTAAATACTTTAATGATGTACAGATCAACTTTGTTATAAATTGCCATTCTAAAGAATATTACCTGCTCTAAAATAAATGCAATTGATGTTATAGAATATCTTGTACAAAGATGCTGGCAGGAAAGTCCATGCAAATATACATGTATTGTGTGTTTATGTTGTGTGACTATCACTAAGACCAGAATATTTTTTATTTGCAGATGTTTATGAATGTATTTGAAATTGACATGAAGTAAATGTGGCCTGAATCTACCATTCATTTCCTTTACTTTCAAGTACTAATATACTAATATTTGCTTGTACTTTTAATCATTTTAATTTTATTAGTCAAAGGATTTGGGGGTATGTTTAATATCAGTTTTATATTGTTATTTGTGCTATTGTTTATTTGGTTTGTGTATAGCATTAGGTTCTTTTATTTTAATTGTATATACCCATTATGAAATTTTCTGTTTACTACTGACCAGAAGTATGGAAAAATTCTGTTTGTTTGAATTGACATAATTTTCACCCATGAATTACTCTAGGTATTTTTTATTGTGAATTAGTTCTAAGCTCTATTAAGGCTATGCCCTGGGAAGTTCATTCAACTGTCTTAAGACACTTTTTATACCCCATACTTTTGGGTTTAATATCAAACATTCAAACTTTAATCATGCCTTTTCATTTTGCTGAGGATGTGCAGTAATTTTCTCACCAGCTACACATCTTCTGGGATGTGTTTTTGTTTTGAATGATTTTATTTTGACATCCAGGTTAGCATTAGCTAAAATGTAAATGGTGTATTCTTTGCTACTTGATTTTCTGAAATCATCTCCCTATCTTTCTAAAATATCCCATTTGTCCATCTGTGTTTAATCTAAATTTGAAAATTTGAGAACAGATAGATTGCTATAGTCAGCAGGACAGGAAACACAAACAACCTTTCTCTTGATGTGTTTTCATATTTGAAGCATTCTGTGATTCACTGAAGTATGCTTTGAGTTAAAGCATCAGGGCTTATGGGAAATATGCTATTATTACTTTATGTTCAGTTATGTAATGCTTGTGTTCTTGGCATGCATTAATAATGCATATGAAAAAGGATAAAAAAGCAATTTTATTGTTTCTTTTTCTTGTGATAAAAGTACCTATGTTCTTTAGTGGAATTGTTTTATTAAAATAAGATTAAAAAATGTCAAATGCCTTGATATAGTATAATTACTAGTTTGATATCTGAAGTTGCTGTGACACTGAGGAAAAAAAAAAAAAGGGATCATTCTTTATTTATTTATTTTCTGACTGATTTACTAAGCTAGTCTTCTCCCTATTACCATTGAGCTTACCGTTGCAGTACAAACATAACTTCACTTGAGAACCCATTTATCATACCTTATAATTTAACAAGTTTGGTAAAAACTTTATTTGTGGAAAGTAAACATTCATAACTTTCTCAGAAGACTCATTGCAAAATTAGATATAATATAAACATTGGACTTGAAATTTAGATAAGAGAGGAATTCAATGTTAACTAAATAAGTATTAAAGATCATTTATTAAAGCAATTATCAAGGAGTCTTGAGACAAAGGAAGAAAGAAATTTGGTGGGTTTGGAGAATGGGGAGTCCTCCAGCTGGGGAGGTATGCCAAAGCTGAGGCCAAGCGGGCAATGATGGAGTGCTGCAGGTGAAGGAAGGACAGAGGATCTAAACTTCATTGCAGAAGCATGCAGAGTGAAGAAAGAACCTTCACATACCTGAAAATAAAGTGAATCAGTTGCAAATTTAGCCTTAATTTTTCCAATGTAAAATGTTTTTCAAATACTTTCAGGATTTTAAACAGTGAACTTTCTGAGGACATTTTCAGTGCAGTTAGATTCATTACTCCAACATTTATTCATTATCTTTTGTAAAATATGTATTTAAGTAAGTATATTTTATAAAAGACATTAATGAAAAAAATGGCAGTTTCATTTCTATTCTCACATTTCAGGGACTTTTTTATTTTTTTTCATAGTTCTCACATTTATCATTATTTTTTCAGCTTTTTCACTGCCTCAACTAAAGGACCTAACCAGAACAATTTTAAAAAAGAAAAGCTTTTTGGCATGCTCACGGTTTTAGAGGTGTTAGTCCATAGAAGGATGGCTCCATTCCTGGGGCTCCAGGTGAGGCAGAATATCATGATAGAAGAGTGTGGCAGAAGGAAGCACCTCACATGGTGATCAACAAACAAAGAGACACTCCATTCTCCAGATACAAAATATATACCCCAGAGCCACGCCCCAATTCTTATCTCCTCCAGCCACACCCTACTACTTTAATTACCACTCAGTTAATCCCACTAGGGATTAATTCACTGATTGGGGATCTAATCCAATCATTTCTCTTCCAAACCTTCTTTCATTGTCTCACAGGTGAGCTCTTGTAGGGACACCACATCTAAACACAACAATTATTAATACACTGTCTGGCCATCACTAAAGTTACTGTGGAGTCATTTACATGACTTTCCCAGAGGCATATCTTCACTTCCATTTAAATTATCTGAGATACTATAAAACTTTTTGATGTGTCTGTGATCCTGGCACTCAACGTTTTAACACAAGCCCAAATTATACATTTACTATTCTTAATCTACACAAGATAACTACTTAATAAATTCTTAAAGGATCTTTTGAAAACTTGACAGTCAACCCTGGCAATTATTAAAGGCATATGCTTATGACTAAGTCCATCTGAAATACTGTCTGCTTTTATTTTCCATTTTGTAAAGATTATATTAAGTGGCCTTTATAAGCATCAGAACTTTCGTAAATGAAGTCATTTGGTAAATGTGTTTTCTGGCAATAATAGTGTAAAATCCTTTATAAGGATTAATATCTACAGAAAGTGTTCTTACAACTGATTTTAGATGGAATGAATCAATAAGCATTGCAGCAGGAATACTCAAGATAATTTGAACAGAATTTAACAAAGGAACTCTTAGCAAAGGAATAGGTAGGATATAGGAAGATTACAAGGGAGAGTGCACTACCCCATGGTTGGTAACAGGGAAGCTATTACCCACCCTCAGCCTGAAGTTGCAAGCAGAGATAATGATTTCAAGGTAAGAAAAAGAGAACAGTGTAGAGAAGGCCACCTTCAAAAGTGAGACCGAGCCACCCAACATGACTCTGCAGGGAAGTCCAATTCTGACCTCCTTTTTCTTCTTCCTCTGATCTCCTGAAAGGGCTCTGCATTTGTCTAACTTAAGCAGTGGCCAAAGTAAAAAAGGGCATTGTGTAGGTCAGCTTCCTGGGGCAGAAGGAGATGGAAGAGAGGAGAATATGGCATGGATCTTCACAGGCAAATGAGTCATCCAGTACAGGAAAAGCTTTAATCTCTTTCCTCTCTTCTCCTTATTTCACATTTTTACACACACACACACACACACACACAAACACTCTCTCTCTCTCTCTCTCTCTCTCTCTCTCTCTCTCTCTCATATTCATGAATAAATCAGGCTTTTTCAAAATTCATATACATGGGATCTATATTCTAGTTATATTATAAAGTGATATTTTGCCTTATCCAGTAAAAGAGCCTGTGGAAAAGAGTGTCCATTCCATCACCCCCTGTCTAGGAAGACACCCAAAAACTACTTCCCAAATTCAACATTAATATCCAAATTACCACATGCATGGAAAGGAAAAGAACTCCAGAGTTTTTATTATGCATGTAAATAGATAATTTTTATCATGTAAATATGGTGTTGAGGTAATAAAATTAATTTTCAGGAGAATTTAATCATTCAGTCTTGAAGATAAGTAGCAATCTGTAGGGTATTTGCAAACCAAAGTGGATAAAGAAAACAAATATCTAAAACAGAGGCCAGAAACCAAAGCACCTTAAAAAAAAAATACAAAGTAGACTTTCCAGTATAGCCTGTGGTAAATTCTTTCCTTACTTGGTAGTTACAAATAAAAGATGTTTACAGAGATATTTTTGTCAGGCAGCTGCAAAGGTAGGCAGATCTGCTTCCTATGATTGATGATATTGTTTTGCCTTTTAACATGACAGAATTTGTTAAAAAACAAAAACAAAATGAAACAACTGTGCTCTCAGGGACATCGGGAGCTATGCTCTATACCACAGATGTATAGTATATATTTAATATCCAAACACATTAAAATACATTTCAAATGCTTTTTGATGAAGTAGGAAAGAGAAGACATTATAAGAGAATGTTGGTGGAGACAAAGGAATGCAAGAAGAGGGAAGAAATGTGAGAGAATTTACTGTGAGAAACTGAATTGCTACCTATATCCTACCTATTCCTTTGCTAAGAGTTCCTTTGTTAAATTCTGTTCAAATTATCTTGAGTATTCCTGGAAGATTGTAAAAGGAGAAATAGAAAACAATGATTGGAAGGAGAAATAGAAAACAATGATTGGAAGGAGAAATAGGAAAATATCAGGAACCCTGGGTTACTATATTGTTACATATGATCCTAATAATAAGAGAAAGTTGCACTTTTTCTTTTCATAACAGCCAATGAGTTAAGATGCACACACAGTGTGTGAGCATACTCGCACACCCACAAACACACACAGACACATACACACAGATTCTTCAAACTTGTTGGCAAGATACAAAAATCAATCTCTTTCTAGGCTGCCTTCTCAAGTGTCACCCTCTTCTTCTTCAGGGGTGATGATCTGGGGTTAGCTAGGAACAACTTGATTAGAGAAAACAGAAACTATAACAGATGAGCAGCAAAGTATGTAGTAAAGGTAGTGGAAATCTCTACATGTGTCTGGAGGCAGCATGCCTGGATTTACCACTTCGTTCCTAAGTGTGACACAGGAAAATAAGGGCAACCCTGAAAGATGAGCTCAGCCCTGACTGATCCTCTGTGACCACTGTTATGCATTTTCTTATCCTTTTTTAATCCATTATCAATAAAACCCAAGCAACTCTAGCACTGCACTTTGCTGGACTTGTCAGTTTGAGTATTTACCCCACTTTATCACAAAGTAGTACAAATCAAGTTCCCCTAAACAAGTTTTTTAGGATGTAAAAGCAAAAACTAGGCAACAGAAAATATTAGTGTTGTTTGCAATTCTTCTCAATAAAACAAATATTGCTATTGTCATATCTTTCTGTACGTATGTTTAAAAAGAGAAGCTAATATTTTAACAAAGTTTATAAAATACTATTTCAGAGCATTAATATTTTTAAACAATATACAATTCCAAAGAAATCTTAGCTTAGAGAAGGATGAAATGGAAATATGAACAGAAGTTGGAAGTATTGATTTAAATTAAAAGTAAATTATGAATGACCAAGAGTCAGATTCTTTTCAGGTCTGATTTACAGAAACAAATTTTTAATAACTTAATCATATATGATTTCAACATCAATTCTCTGACACTGACTATCTTTGTCATAATTCAGATCAATTCTGCTCCCAATTGAATTAGCATAGACCAACAAACTAGGACTCAGTTCCTCAGCCACTTCCAAGGCTAATGTTCTGTCTAAGAGATTCCCAAGTCACCCAAACTTCTGCTAGGCTGATTAAACAGATTCAGGGATTCCCATGACCCACTCTCAGGTTAGAAAATTTCTAAGAAGGACTCAGAGAATTCATAAAAACCCTATAAATGTGGTTTTACCAAGGATAAAACTAGAGAATAGCCAAATAGAACAGAAGATTTAAAAAAGTATTGACTCTTACACCAGGCTCCCAACACACCCATGTGTTCACCAATGTTCACCAACATGGAAGCCTCCTGAATCTCATGGTTCAATAGCTTTATAAGGCTTCATTTTTTAGGTATGAATGATTGGATCATGGCCATGTGATTGGACTAAATCTCTAGTTCCCCTCTCCCCCTAAAAGGCTGGGAGGTGTTGCTGAAAAGTTCCAAGTTCCAATATGTCTATTTGCCACCCCTTTTGTGAACTCAAATAATAATTAAAGGGGCTCATGAATAACAAGATAAAGAAATTTCACTCAGAAAATTTGAAGGGTTTTTGTAGTTTAGTACCTACCTGGAATCTGATGGCAAAGATTATACAAGAAAAAAATATATATATACACTTATACCCATATGCAAAATAATTTTATATAAATAAATTATTTCATAATATAAAATTATTTAATATCTGTTGTGGTCTGCTATGAGATGTACCCCCAAAGATTCTGTGTTAATACAGAAATGTTCAGAGATAAAATGACTGAATTGTGAGAACTGTAACTTAATTAGTTCATCCTAGTTTGAATGGACTGATGGGATGGTGAATGTAAGCAGGTGGTGATGGTCAGAGAAGGAGAGTCACTGGGGGTGTGCCCTGGAAAAATTCATCTTCCTTGAGGCCTTTCCTCCTTCTCTCTGGTTCTGCTTCCTGGCTGCCACAGCATTCCCCCACCATGCCTTTTTGCCATAATATTCTGCCTCATCTTTGGGCTCACAGCAGTTAGTTTGGCAAACCAAGGACTAAACCTCTGTAACTCAGGGTCAAAATAAAATTTCCCTCCTGTAAGTTGTTTTTGTTGGGTGTTTCGTTCATAGTGGCACTAAGCTGACACACAGGAAGGGTTTAGGGGTCTGGGAAGGCAGAAATGCAGCTAACTTTAGATATACTTGGTTTCCAGGGCTTAAATGATATCTTTTTGTTTCTTTCTCATCAACTTTTGTCTCCATTTTCCTCTAACTTGGCTTTATTCTTAGATGGTCTTTGACCATAGTGGGCAATGATGAATTGTAATCATGGATTTTTATAACTATTGATCTTTGCCACATATACATGAGCATTGGCTCTCCTAGTGTCTGAATGAAAACAAAAGACTAAAAAACTTCCTTCCTCTTATCATGCACGTGTGTGTGTGTATGTGTGTGTGTGTGTGTGTGTGTGTGTGTGTGTTTAAATCCATCTTTGAGAACATAATTTTATCAGGTTGAGTTTTGTCACTGTTTTATGCCAGTCATCATTCGGTAGGGACTGGGTACTCTGAGCACTGGGCCTCAGTCTTAAGTTCATCATTCTGAACAAGGAACCAGAATCAAATGACTGGCTGTTCCGCCTGTACTCTTTCTATTACTCTTTGCAAGAAAGCCAGTTCTGAGATATCTTCCCTGCTTAGCATCCCAGAAAGCAGAAGATGCCCCCTGCAAGCCTTTTGGAGATATTTCCTTCATGCATCATTTTTAATGAAGAGAAGGTAATCACAAGGCACTGAACTTGAATAACAATGCATAACTAGAGGCAATTAAAAAAACAGTAAAGCCTGGAGTCTTAGACTGAGTCATTAAATATTAGTGAGAATAAATATTTCAGCAAATCTCTCTTATTCTTTTTTATTAAAAGTCACACAAAAGTATGTTTTATTGCCCCTAACGGTCTTTCTATCCACAATGTTTTAAATATATTTGCAGAAATAAACTTAGGTAACTAGGTATCCATTAACTTCACTTTCAAGATTAAGTCAATGTGTTATTTTAAACCTAGCTTAAAAATATAAAAAACATAACATCTCTCAACCTAAAAGAAAGACATTTTTTTTTAAATCATAAGATTGGGCAAATACTTTTGTTTTTAACTCAGCATGTATTATTTCTTATCACTGTATTTTTAAAGGGTTTTGAGAAGTTGATTAATTTTAATAAAATTTGATAAATCTTTAAGGATATCAAAATGAATCTTTCAGTGAGTCCTTCAGCTTCCTACTTTGAAAAAGCATAAATTTAATGTTTTCTCTTTAAAAATAGATCTCAAAATTTGGGTAATAAGTGGAGAACAAAGAACTGTTTTATTACATACACTATGATTTGTCAATAAAAAGCCATAAATGCTTTCTAATTAACGGGATTTTTGTAAGAGGTGGTCTATAATGTTTGAAGATATTACATTTTTAAATAGATATATAATTAAAAGTTATTTGACTCTATTGGTCTTACTATTTCTCCTGCAAGTGGCATTTAAGTCACAACTAATATTTGTAAAAGAAGAACATGTAGTAACTGATATTGTTGATCTTGACATTATATATACATATTATATTCATTCTTCAGATATTATATTAAATATGTAACTAAGTTATCAAGCTCCTGTATTTTAAATTATCTCAGCATAGATACTAGAATTATTTTACTGACTTTTCCCTCATCTCTTATCTTGATCCAATTTGAACAATATTGAATAGAAAATAGACTATGACAGAAAATAGACTTTCATTTTATTTTTAACTTCAACAATATGACCTTAAGAAATCTTGAAAGATTATTCCCAAAAGTTGAAAATTCAGAATTCATAATAATTGCATATAATTGAATCTCTGGCACAGTAGAAAGAGTGGAAGAGCAAAAATGGTTTAATAAAAATATCCATTTAATTTTTAGTACAGAGAATAGACATGTCAGATAATTCAATGATCTCAATTTGGGTTGTCAAAGCTCAGGAAAGAAAGATTATCTTAGGTGAAAATTGTTGAATATTGGCTATTTATTGCCTCATAAAATATCAGTGTTAAGTATATCAATGACTCCACTTTAAAAATTCACCAAATGCCTGGATTTAAATATCACAATGACAATGCAGAGACAAAATTAACATTAGCGATATGCTTGGAAGATTATGAGAAGAATGGAAGATAAAATTTGGCTTGTAAATGCATATTTGTTTACCCTTTAATTTATTCATACAATGTTTTATTGAACACCTATACTATAAAAGATAAATAGGTTTAAGTTCTTTGGTTATAGAAATTATGAACAGTATGTGTATATACGTTAAAGCGTTTGCAACTGAGGAGAAAAAGACCAATTATCATTGTAGACATATATATACATATATACACATTGTAGACATATATATATACACATATATACACATATGGATATATGAATGATCAGATCAAAGAGATAAATTGAAAGAGACACCATGTTAGATATGTGTAGTCACTGTATGACATAGGAACTTTAGGGGTAGAGAAGAGGGTTTTCCCTTCCTTGCCCATCATAAAGGGTAAAGGATAACAACTCTATAACAAAAGATTGATCAACACAAGAAATTCATGACAAGTTTATTTGGTCATGTTTTAGGTGGAAACTTCAAATTAAAGATTCAAAAATTCAGGTAGAATTATCCATTTTTTATGATTAGGTTTAATGTATCATGGACAGCAGTATAGAAGTATGATAGCAAAAAAAATGGATAAGAATTTTCTTAAGGTTGACTCTTACCCAGATAGGTGGGAGAAAGAGTAGTATTTTTAGTTTTCTGAGGATGTCTTTGAGGAAAAGAAGTTCTGTTCTCTAATTTGCCTTGAGAGAGGATAACAGCAGAAGGTCTGAGAGAAATGTAGCTTTTTAGGGCACTTCTGGGTTCTATCCTTTGGAGTGTCATTTCTGAGCCCCAATAAAATGTAAATTGATTTCTTTGTTATGAACTGGAGGACAGGAGAATTAACAAAGACTGAGTTTTGAACACTTAATAGAAGTTGAATCAGATACTGAGGTGAAGTGATAATGCACATAAATTGATTGGAAGGAAAGGTAGTATTATAGATTAGGGGACTTCAAGTTCTTTATGTCTTGAGACTATGGTAGAGAGAATGGACTCATAGAAAATGAGGTGCGGAGTGAGGGATGGTTCAGATCCTAGTGGAGGATTTTGAATTTAATCTTTGAATCCATGGAAGGATCTTTAATGATTAGTCTATTCAGTGCTAGGTTTTAAAAGATTTTTCTAAGTAGTTATATATTGTATTACTATCCTAGGATGACTGAACTTAATAATCAAGTGGAGGTTTTATAGATTGCACTAAGGTGTGCAAAGGATGCAAACTACCACGGACCAACAGATGGAAAAGTGTAAAGTTGAGCTGCTTTATTTGTTTTTTAATTACTCTGGATATATTAGTGGCTTGGCAGTGCTAACTTAGACACAAAGGGAGGTAAAAAAACAATAACAGGCAGGGATATATATAAACTGAAATGTTTTGTGTGTAGCACAGAGTTTTGTAAATTAGCACCAGGTTGGTACTGTCACATAATTTGTTGGTAGGAGCACAACAGAGCAGCTTGTAAGAACAGATGAGCCAAGGCACAAATAAAGCAATGAACATAAATCAGAGAAACTTAATTTAGCATTGGACATCTAGATGGCGGTCAGTGATGCTGATCATTATTACCATACCACCATGCACAGCGGAGACTCAAAAATGTTTGTTGATAGTAATTATAAACTCAACAAGAAACATGGCTAGAATTTTTCTCCCCATTTAGACTACTCTTTCCAGAAAACATTTACATGTTCATCATTACCAGCAACAGACACCTTATGTAGAAATATTTTCACTGGTATCTTAACCTTAAGATACACTTGATTATTATGTGTGTTTTTTCCTAAAACGGAGGCAAATTTATTCACACACTGTATTCTGTTTCCAGTGGAATGTCTCATCTGTGCATGTGTCTAATGACTCAATATTTGGTTTGATTTTATTTAAAATGAAGGCTTAATATGTAATCCATTAAATTTAAAAACAAATATCACTGTGATTTCAGTGTAGCAGTATTTTCATACAAGATCAACCTCATTGGCTATTATATTGCTAATTTCACTTGAACTTGTCATTCTTACATTAATTAATCATATTGTTTTGTATTAAAAGTTTCAATGTTCTGGCTTGCCTATGTCAACATGTTCCTTTATTATGCCAAAAAGAGAGGAAAATGTATAAATAGTTTTTTTTTTTTTTTTAATTCAGAGTCCTGAGTATAAGAAGAGGTAGAAAAAGAACACAAAATCTAAGATAACTTATTCCCACATAATATAGTCAAACTTAATAGAGTTCATTTTGATAACAGTAAGTGAGACTAGTGTAGGTGTAGTTCATGCTATTATTCAGCACACATTGTCACTTGCTGTCTAGACATTGAGTTGGGACTTAAACAGAGGCAACTATTAATATTTTTAAAGGCTTTGTTTTTTAAATAATAATATCAGTATATGAGTAACACTCTAACTTTTATCTTTGTTGTTGCTCTTATGTTTACAAAAGTTTTCTTGCAAATGGAGGGAATTGTTTGAAATCCTCTGTTATAATTATTCATTTCTGCATGGCTCTTTTGTATTGTTCCTCTTTTCCTCAAACATACCATTTTAAAGCATTTGAATTTTAAGAAAAAAAGAAGGCAATGCAAAATTAAAATACTTTAATATTTAAGGCATGAACATAATCCAGTAGTTATGTATTTCATATATATTGAAATATAATGTAACACCATGCAATATGCAATAAAATACAATAGAACAAAACACAATAAATTGATCATTTCTATCTAGATTTTTAAAAATGCTATTCTCTAGAATATGTCAGCCTCAATATTACCATTATGGATTATGGTAACATCTTTATTTTGTTTGGTTTAAGAAAGAAATAAGTACAAAAGATAAGAAGTTTAACTCTTTGTTTTTCCATAAGTTGCCATATAAGATATAGGATTATATTTTATTGTTTATAACTTAGTTAAATGGCTATATCTGACTTTTAGAAAGTCTGGAAATTTAGTCTTTATTGAAGTTACATACTCAGGTAAAATTTAGCAAAGAGAGAACAAACGATTAGCTGTCTTTGCCGTACTTAGTCACTTGGAGCAGATTAAATTTTGTCCTCTCTCTACCTTGATGTTTGTTTTTAGACAGCAGAAATGTAAAACTCTTTTTACTAAAAAACAAAACAAAACAAAAAACAAACAAACAAACAAACGAAAAAAAAAAACCTCTCCAAATTCTGTTACACTTTCTTTGAGAATAACAGATTTATTATGTCAATGAAATGCATATGGTAAATGTAGAAATTCAAAAATAATATATAAGTTTATGAAAAAGAGATAATACTGTTCCCCCTAGTGATTTACTACTCCATAAAATATTAGAAAGACCTTCTGTAGCTTGTGTTTAAGTGTGTTTTATAATTTCATTTTTTATATAAAGGAAACATCTATATGTAATGTCAGACTTGCCAGAAATACAAAGTTTTCTGAACTCTCACTGCTCTGAAAGAAGTGCTTTTCTAAAAATAAAATGTACATGTTGGGAAAATGTTCAAATCAATGTGCTAGTTGTTACGTTCAAAATTCCATTACTGTTAATGAGATTTGCAGGCGTAACTTGCCCAGCAAGTTACTCTGAAATTTTTCCCAGCTGCATCCTAGAAAAATGGAGACTCTTTTTATTTTTTTTCTCTTTCCTTTAAGAAAATCTTTTTATCTGAGCATTTGCTTCTCAATGTATCCATTTGTGCATTGGTGGCATTTATTCTACACCAATGTTGGATTTAAATATAAAGGAAAAAATAAGGTATTTGTTGACTGCATCTGTATGAGTCACAAACAACTCATGGGCACGAACTTTAGCACCTTAGCATAGTTGTGGTATGGAACTCCTGAATAATTCATCATAAAAGAACATGAGGTATTCAGAAGTCTGTGTTCATTCAGGGATGTGCTGCAGTATTAGTAGCACAAGGAAGTAAGCCTTCTCTATAAATAATTTACATGAAGCAGCTGATAATATTTTTGGTTCATAATAGAGTTATTTTAATCCCTTTATAGTTGTTTGAGGATATTTTAAAAGTGATGCATTAAGAGAAATTATATTAGAATATGTTTTATTAACATACTATACTATTTCCTATTTTGTATACATTTACTTTGAAGGCAATTAATAGTGATTATATCCAAATTTCCAAAACAAATGTTTTAAAATAAGCAAATTAGCATTTAACAAAATTGTAAAAGGCTATATACACCATTTCAAAATTATTAACACTGTTTTTTTCTAATCTTTCCATAAACCACACAGACTTGTTACTTCATAAGAAATAGAAAATTGATTTATATCATTCACAAGTTCTACAGGCTATATTTTTTTATTATCAGAGCTGATGCCTTTGGCTATTTCCTTTAGTTAATTCTCTATAAGAAAGGAGAGAAAGTACATATAACATTCACCCAAGGAAACACTTGCAAAAAACCCCTGATCACCACCATGTCCCCCAAACTGTCTTACTCAGCCAGGAAAGTGTTATCATTGATTGGATTGTTCTGTGTTCTCTTGGAGACATAAATTCGGATGGAAGCCTCTTTTCTAGCCTATTTTTCTGCTTCCTGATCCTGCCATGAACTGAAAATCTTTACCAGCTCTTTTGCATGATATTCTGTTTCATCTTAGGCCCATAGCAATGGAGTTGGCCATCTATGGTCTGAGACCTCTGAACCTGTGAACCCAGAATAAACTTTTCCTCCTCTAAATTGTTCTTGAATATTTTGATCACAGTGATGCAAAGCTGACTAAAACAGGAACAGATGCACTTTTTCCCTAAATATTTTTGACATGTAGCTGGTTGAATCTGAAGATGTGAAACTCATAGGTATAGAGGACTAAATATTTCAAGACATATGATAGATAATTAATGTACTAATAGGGAAAAAACTCAAGTAAAATGAATGAATCTTATGAATAAAAACTGTTGGTATGTAATAAAAGCTAATAGATGAGAACATTATATTAATAATAAGATAATGAGTTCAGCCACTGCGTGGTATGGGGGATGCTTTCATTCTTGTCTGTTGGCAGCATTGTGCAATCTTCCATATAGATCAGACTTAGAATATGTAATGAATTCTGCCCTCAGAAAGATTGCAGTCTTCGGTTGCTTTGCGTTAGACAACAAAATATAAATGAACAAGTAAAGTCTTCATATTTTATATGCCCAGAGAAGAATCTAGGAACATTTTTTTCACTGAACAAATTAAATATTAGACAAAAATGATGAAATAAGAATTTCAAAGTTATTTATCCATAGAAAGAATCAGTGAAAAATTACCTGATTCTGCAGGAAAAAGGCACAGAAACAGAGATTTCGTTTCAAAGTAAGCAAGAAGGTCAGAAGGCACGGTATGCAGACAATGGTCTTGACTGATGGCTCCAGGAGTCATAAGCTGGCATGACTTTTAAAAGTTATTCTTAAGGTACTACATGTTCAGGGAGGGAGTGTGAAACCAGCAAGTTATCTTTCTTTGCCTGAAGATAGTCCAGTAGAGCAGTCACCCAGAAGTGGGAAAATGAACATCCTCAGCCTGAAGTGGCAGCTAGATGGTGATCCCACCAGTATGGACTTGATTTTTTCACCTTGATGCCAGTGAGTTAGTTATGAAACACCTGGATTTTGTGGAAATGCTAAATGCAATGATTTTGGTTAGCGAGATTTTTGAAATAACTGGGGTATCTTTGAAAATACAACGGAAGTCCTTTGCACTGGTAAGAGGATTGGGAAACATGAAACAGGTGGTGGAAGAAGTTGTAGTTCAGTAGGAAAACCCCATTACTAAGGCAGATAGGAAGGTTTGTGACAAATGAACTAAAACTTTAAAGAAAACCTGGCAGTCATGACACTACAGGCCCTGCAGAGGCCCTTCATGTGGCCCCCAACCTGTTGACTTCAGTTCTGTTCCTTTTGGCACAGTTCCCACCTTAACTACTCAACATCACTGGGGCCAACACTAATTTCATCAGCTTCAAATATTTCTCATGCTGCTCTTCTACTTTCCTTTCTCCATTTCAAATGCTCTCATCCTTAAACTCCTGTTTCAACCCTCATTCTCTACCAATCTTCCCGTTTACCCATACCTCCAGACTTCCTTCCTCATGAAACTCTTTCCTATGCTTTCTTGGAAATTTACTGCTTGTTCTCCTTTCCTCTCCTCTCCTCCTGCAATCTCTCATTTTCCCTCTTCTACTCTCTTTCTCTTCTCTCTCCCCCTCTCTCATTTTACCTTTCCCACTTAAGTATTGTCATTTTACTTTTATCATAAAGTCATCAATAACATCCTGTACATGTATACATTACAAATATACACACATGCTGTATCTACTATGTACTATATTTAACGCTTAAATAGTTATTTATTTATTATATGTTAAAGTATACCTAAACTTTGGCATTTGTTTTTTTCCCCCTTTATCATAGCAAGTTATGTAATTAGCTCATATCAATAGATTTAGCTATAGCTTACTTATTTTAATTTTGAATTTTATTATACAAAATATTTTATTTGCTGATATCTCTGATAACAATCTAATCAGTCCGCAGGATGCTACAAAATACAGTCATCCTGCGGACTGATTAGATGGAGAGCTGCAGCCTCTGTCCTATTTATAAAAAGAAACTACTAGGGAGGTAGTGATCCTATCCTTGGGTATTTGATACCACATAATAATTATTCATGACTCAGAATCTATCAACTAGGGTTCTGTTGCATTCTTCTTTATTTATGTAACACTTACTCGATTTCTTTTCATTTAATTGACACATGTCAATTTTACCGCTCTATTCACAATGCTAAACTTGCTTGCAAATAATGTCATCTATACAAAAGTAGCTTTATATTAATTTCCCTTCCAGTGGCTCTTTTGTAGAAGTACATGATTTATTGCCATTTTGCCAATTTATTCTGAGTAAGGAAAGTATGTCCTCATTCAATGGTGTCTCTTGGAAGCATTTCTTACAGTGTTTAAGTAGGTCAGTGATGTGCCCATCTCTCATGTTAACTGTCTCACTCATCTTGGTCTTCCTGCTTTAAAGGTTGCCCTTCTCTAATGAATCGCCAATCTGCAGCTGAAAAAATGATCCTGTACTCCCATTTCTTTGACTGTGATTCTTTTTCCATTTCTATCTTCCCACACTTTCAGAATCTAGACATCAGACTGGAGAATATCAGCTTCTATGTCAAAGTATTTTATCAGAAAGCTTTTTATTAGTGCTCTCTGACCCTTCCCATCTTCTCCTTGCTGATACTTCAAGAAAGTCTCACCTACCACATCCCTTTTTTCAATCAGCCTACTTCACCTTCTTTTCCTTCAGTGCCTTCTCCACCTTTGCTTATGAGAACTTTATCCTATGAGTGTATGCTATGATAATTTGATTTATGAAAGGTAAAGGGTGAAATAAAAAGGAAGGAGAATATTATCATTTAGGGACATCTACTATCAACATGTTAGTATGTTTTCTTTATTTTTTCTGTGTTAAAAAATTCAGTTCCAATTGTAAATATAATTTGTATTACTTCTTTTTTTGATAACTATTATATCACAAGTCTTTATGAACACTAAAATTTCATGGCAAACAACATTTCAGAAGAAAAGAACAGTTCATGGAGATAAGATACTCTACTGTATTTGAAAATATAGTTACAAATGAAATTAGTAATATGACCAAAAAATTCTAACAAAGAATCATAAATTGGGCTGGGTGCAGCTTATGTCTATAATCCCAGAAGCTCAGCAAGCTGAGATAGGAGGATCAGAAGTTTAAAACCAGCCTGTGAAATTTAGCAAGGCACTAAGCAATTCACTGAGACCCTGTCTCTAAATAGAATAGACGAACTCTAGATAGGGTGCAGGGGTGGGAGGGAAAGGGAGGAGGCATGGGGTAAGAAATAATGGTGGAATTTGATGGACATTATTATCCACAGTACATGTATGAAGACACAAATTGGTGTGAATATACTGTATATACAACCAGAAATATGAAAAATTGTGTTCCATATGTGTAGTAAGAATTGTAATGCATTCCACTGTCATATATAAATAAACAAATTAATTTAAAAAATAAAATAAATAAAATAAGGACTGAGGATGCTGCTTAGTGGTTAAGCACCTCTGGATTAAATCCCCAGTAATAAAAAGGAAAAAAAAGAAAGAGTCATACATTATTAGTGATATGGAACCATGGTGAGGTAGAAATACTCAACCCCTTTAAATAGGAAAACATCATGAATGATCATGTTCTGTATAGGAACGAGTAAATGAAGAATTTTTAAAGATACTAAACTGAAGTTAATATGGAGATGGGAAATGGAATTATTATATATACATAAGATGAAGGCAGACATTTTATATCAAAGTCAAGATTTTAATACCAAGAAATATTTGCCTTTATATAACTAAAACTAAAATTAGCATTTGAAAGATTTAACAAGGAACAATTGTCCTATATGAAATGTTCATTTCAGTTCCCAATTCCTTATTCATTAAGAGATACTAACATCTCAGGATTGGGTCCATTTCTAGAAAGGAACCTGGATATGACCCTTGTTCCTCCCCTAAATGATTAATAATTATTTCTTACATTTGTAAAACAAAAGTGTTATAAGATCACTTTAAATTTAATTATCTCCTTTTATGCTCTCAACAAGGCTCTGAAGCAAGGATTATAATCACTCTATTTATGAATAGATAAACCAAAGTCAGAGAGGTTAAGTGATTTACTGAAGATGGTGCAGTTAGCAAAGGGTACACAATTCTGGACTTCTGAATCAGTCTGTTTTTATTTTTTAAGTCATATTTTTCTCTAATGTTAGGGAGGCAATCTACCATAAGCATGACAGAGAATGTAGAGAATCTCATCTTGAATGTTTAAGATTTAATTCTTTATTGGTTGTTTGATATTCATCCTAGCATGTAGGGGATATACTTTCTTCTTTTTCATATAGGAACAACTTTAGTAGATATGAAATATCTTCTCAGCCTACCTGCTATTATTCTGATGTCCTCTGATAATTACTATTGATAACAAATCATTACTATTGATAACAAATTCTTATTTTGAGAAATACTTTCTTGGAAGCTTCTAGGATTTTAAAATATATCCTTTGTGTCTGTGTGTGTGATGCTGGGGATTGTATCCCAAAATCACACACATTCTAGGGAAGAGGCAAATGTTCTACCACTGAGCTATACCACCAGCCCCAAATATATTTTTAAAATATGAAAACTTTCAAGAACCTGCCTACTTGAGGGTTTACTAATGTTATTTATGAGCTGGTGTGAGCATTCAATCTTCTTTTAAACCACATTTTTTTTAGGATTTGTTTTTAATCATCAGACTCCCCATTATGTTGATCCTCCATCTTATAGAGCCAACCCATAGAACCAACCACGCCATAGAACCAACCCTTATCATATCTATCATGCTCTTTCCTACTGTTTAATACAGTTTGCATAATATTATTAGTTCTTAATAACTTTTCAATTTTTCTTTTAATAATTTTATTTTCATTCTAGGATCTGTGATGCTCTTTGTTATCTCCTAACCCAGATATGTGTGTGAGTGTGCGCATGAATGTACACACACATGTGCTGTGGGCTGAACACAGAGCCTCACATGTGAGAAGCACTGAATTATCTCTAGCCACTCCAATTCAGATTTCAGGTGCCTTTTTATTTTTTTAAGATTTTTTTTAATGATTTTTCTTTCATCTCTTTGATTACTCTGTTCTCATTTTTCTTTTCTTTTTTTTTTTTTTCATTGAGACCATCTTTCTTGGATTCTACTGAGAATATTGCTAAGAAACTGTCATCTAGAGTAATAGCCAGGCATGGCAACATGTCCCTTAGGGTTTTGTTCTGTTTGCTTTCCATGAATAAGGAAATTTTATCCACTCTGTGTTTTCCAACAGAATGCTCAGATTATATTGAGGCTACTTTCCATCAACATGAATGTTGGATGTATACTCCTTATATACAAATGAAGGGGGAAAGTTTTGTATAGCTCCTGAATCAATTCCTGTGTCTCTTTGAAACACAAGTACTATAGATCTATTATATTAAGATACAGTTTTCTGCTACTCGTGCCATCCTTGGCCCAATATTCTGAAAAGAGGAGACATTTGCACAATGAAAATTCCCAAAAATCACAAGAGCAATGCCTGAATTAATTGCTTCCATTTTATTTTAAAATTTTAGAATTTGCTTCCAGGTGCCACAAGAAATTGCCAATTTCTATAAACCCCGTTGTACAATGTATCTAGGGCAGGTGTTCTAGGTATGATAAACATATAAGTTATTGTCAGCAAAAGGAAAATTTGAGATTGAAAGTATGCTCTGTTAAGTTATATAGGAGAACTAGTTATACTAGGATTGTTCCAGGGAAAGTATGAAGTTTACTCCCCTCAATTCTAGGCTGTTCAGATGGATATACAGCCAAGGTACTTACCCAAGAATAAGGAGAATAATGTTCTGTTCCTTGCAAGCGAAGCCACTATATTCCAGAAGGTTGGATACTAAGTTTTCAAAGTGGCAAAAGTCATGCATATTTGGAGTAAAGGAGAGATTCTTAAATACTTTTCAATACTGTGATATGGAAGTTTGCTTTTGAAATTTCATAAGAGAGGCAACCGAACATTTCATTATTTCAGTTCAGTTTTCTTGGTCTTGTAGATCTTTACCTGAAATGCTTATACTACACTGATGTGTCCCATTAGTATGTTTTTAATAAGTCTTCATTTTTTCTCTGTCTCTATAATAATTTTTTGAATACTGGGAGAGAGTAAGTCAGATTGTAATAGGAAATTTTTATTTAATATTCTGTTTCTGTCAATATAATAATGTGTAACCTGAATTGCATATTGAAATAACAACACATAAATTCTTTATGTATTGCCTTTAATAAATATTTATTCAATTTTTCTATCATTACTTGTCATATATTAGCATCTCTTACAGAGTATGGAACAATAAATGGTTTTAGTAAATGTTTATGCTGAATATCTACTTATGTATCATCCTTTTTAGCTTGCTTGGAATGTACTCAAAACTACCTCAATGAGTAGATGCCAAATATTTTTCTACTAGTAACAAAGTATGTACCATATTTTTAAAAGTTTCTAATTATCATATTTCCTTTAATGATCATGTTAAAGCTTACCTGAGGAATTTTAGTACATTATCTGGTGTAGCTAATTGTACTCTTCATTTCTTGATAAGTATGAGCCAATTGGATATTGCTCCAATGCATGTGTAACCTTGGAGCCTGCCTCAAAGACATTTAGTGAATAGATGAAGTCAGTTTAAGCAAAAGAAGTTTCAAAATATAAAATTGTGTCTTCATGCTCATGATCTGGATCTAAATACTATGCCTGGTTGTAGCCTATGTGCAATTTCGCCCGATTTTATTGATAATATGGAATAGAAATTGCAAAGTGGTACTGATATTAGACCAAATTTAATTCATGAAATTTTCTTTTGCCTCTAAATTTTTGGCTGGCTGGGCTATTGTGTTCTCTTGTTCTAAAGCCAGGTATCTAGTCTGCTTGGAGCTAAATTTCAATTCCACTGAGGAAAGTGGTGTTACCTTCAAACATGATCTTTCAGCATTTCTACTTTACAAAAATTATATGTAGCATTACAGAAACAATTTGAATTTTTAGATACAAAATGTTGGTGTCGTACAATAGTGGGAAACTTTAATACCCACTTTTAACTGTAGACAGATCATTTAGATGGTAAAACATCAAGGAAACAGTTAAATTACACCCTAGACCAAATGTACCTGACTGCCATTTAAAGCATATTCTGTTCCAAACTTCAGGATACATATTCTTGTCAATAGTCCATGAAATATCCCTATTCCCTCCAGAAGTCTAACAGAAATAAAAGCATGTAGAATGCTGGTAGATCTATGGTGTTGGGTAAGTAGTAAAGACAAATTGTAATTTAGCTTCCTAAATGTATATGTTATCTACTGTTTCATTGTTTTACTAGGACAACAGAGGAAGTAAATAATTGTGTTTGTTGGTCTTATTCCATATAGTTTAATTTATTATTGACCAGAGGAACATGTATATATTTTGTTTATTTGTTTTAGATTCTTTCTTTCTTAGATTATCTCTTAGGGTAATTCATTAATTCTCATATTTAGTCCTTTTCGGCAGCTCATTATTTTTTAGAATACTTATTTTTCAGACTATTTGTATTTGTTTAAAATAAATAAGGTACATGAATTTCTTTAATGTGTAATTTAAATCAATAAAGCATCATTATTAAGTGGAAGATAGGATGAGAGGAATTTAAATATTTACTTGTATACCAAACTGTCTCTGGTTTTACTTTGAGTTACAAAAAGAAAATCACAATTTTTATTTCCAAACTGGAAACAAGTAGTATTGAGCAAAACGTCTTGGCTAAATAGATAAACACATATAATCACAATCACTGTTAAAAAAATTAACCATGTATATCATAAAATTATCTTAAATCCTAGATTGGAGATTATTTCTGGATGCTACTGATAGAAATTGAAAAATTATTTACTTATGTGTCATTACACATATTTTTTTCTAGTGTCTAGAGAAACTTAACTCAGAAAACTATTGTAGAAAATTATATTAAGTAGTTTATTAGGGAAATGCTGTGTTTCTTAAGTTTGGTTTATTCTTCTATATATTTTATATACTAATTTGATATTTCATGTTAACCAGATTCTTTTTCATTTTGTTTTAGTGGGTGATGATGCTTAGTTTTGCCTGGTTTTGTTCTGTAAGAGAAAATGTAATATTTTGTGACCTATATGTTAGTGTCCAAACTTCAAAAGAATAAAAAAGAAAAAAAGAAGCAATTAACTTTGTATTTGATGCTGAAAATTCATAATATACTGATGGCTTCATAAAAAAATATCAGTTTCAATGAAATGTGCTTGCTTACTGCAAATTTATATGAGACTCATGATAAAGAAAAAACATTTCTGCAGCTTTTTCTTTGTGGGGGCAGGTACCAGAGATTGAAATCAAGGGCATTTGGTTACTGAGCCATATCTATAGCCCTATTTTGTATTTTATTTAGAGACAGAGCCCCACTGAGTTGCTTAGTGTCTCACTTTTGCTAAAACTGGCTTTGAACTTGCGATCCTCGTGCCTCATCCTCCAGAGTCACTGGGGGCAGGTGCCACCATACCCAGCATTTCTGCAGATTTTCAAGGTGAGGTGTGGAAAGAGGCCACTGGATGGGGCAGCAGAAATCCCAGTTCCTTGGTCAACACTCTCAGTAACTAGCTGTACCTTGGAGTTGGCAGCCACTTCAACTTTCTAGGCTTCAGTCTTGCCTTTCTAAGACAACAAGTGAAACCTCACAATCTTCAATGTCATGTCTACACCAAAATCCCAATTCCATGTGCTTATGTGAGAGGAATACTAAATTCCAAGTATCTTCACATTGTTTTAAAAACTACTAAAAATGAAGCACAATGAGCAGAATATCCAAATACAATGATATCATATGATAAGAAAGTGAAATATGAAGATTAGCTTATGATTGTCATTTTAGAAATGTGAAAGAGACTTGTCTAGGTAAAAGTGACAAAAGTATGACAGAAAATAAAAAGCACAAAGTCAAAGCCTTATAATATCTGCAGAATCCCTTCTATTTCTTACTTTTAACCACAAAGGGGTCATTCTTCCCTTTTTCATGTCCTTTTATAAATCCAGAAATCAGTTTTGTACTGTTTCAAATCCAGATGTGTTTTTCCATGTGCTTAGATAATTTGCTGTACCACAAGGGTAGACATACAATGTACTTAACTTTTGTATTTAGCAATATAATGATGTTGTACTTGGTTTTCATGGTCTGTGATAGATGTCATTTACAATGTGTCCCTTGATAGATGTAATTTACAAGGTGTCCCTTTTTGACTCTGCTAACCCTTTTCTCATGGGGATATGGCAACACTCTTATTTTTATGAATTAGAAAACAATCATTCTTCCAGTAAAGCTATGTGAGACCTGCAAGTGAGCACTTTATCAATCTAAATTAGACCATAAGCATTTTGTTCAGTGAAGCATAGGCTACAGTTCATTGGTTCAGTAACATTAAATAATTATCATGTTAGAATAACAACACTTCTTGAACTTCTTGAATTCATTGGTCAATCCAGGAATGAATCCATAGTTTTCTTCACAGAATGGAATAAAAATTAATGTTCCTTTGATGAATTAACAGAATTTGCATTTACTAACTTAAGTTGGAATGACCTGACCTGAACAGTTTCTCAAGAAAGGTCCTAGAATTCAGTAATTTTGTCTAATCTAAATAGGAGAAATGTAGTTGGCTTATAAAACATCATAAGTTTCAATAGAATACATATGCTTAATGTTATTCATAGTATATTTAATATTTTTAGTTTGACCTTAGCTTCTGAGTCTTTACTTAAGTGTTAAATGCATTGTGAGTACATCTAATGGAAAAATTCAGAAGATGGATAGAAATAAACAAGTATACTTAAAAAAATCCTTTGCCAGCAAATAATAAAAAAGAAATAAGTAGCAGTATGGGAATTTGTAGTATGCTGATAGAAATATTTCTAATACTATGGTTTTTAAAAACTGACATGTCCTTTTTTTGACTTTCATCACTGTATATGGATCTATAAAGAACTAAAGAGAGGATTTTGATTTTTCTTAAGAGTGTTTTTTCAGTAATCAAAAAGAACTGGTTCCATTTCTCTCCAAGTTATACCAGAATGTTACCAATCAAGATAGGTAAAGCCTTGTTTCCCCCCACTTTTTCAAAAAGGAATAGCAAATGCAATAAACTTTTACAAACTGGTGTAGTATTGTGTGTGTGTATATATATATACACAATATATATATATATTATATATATATATATATATATATAATATATATATATAATGGAACTATATATATATATATGGAACTGTGAAATTCTGAAAATATTGGAAGCAAGTGGAAATATCACAGGAAGAAAGAGAAATTGAGTTTAGCAGATCATTTCTAACCAAAGCATTTAGGAAACATAAAATAATTGGATAAGTTTTAAAATTGTGACAGATAAGACATTTACATGTATTCATCTGGAAAATGAATTTTCATAGTGTTAACAGATCTTTTTATAGCTCTTTCTAGTCATTTTTAGCTCTAGAAGTTTTTCATATTAATACCAAAATTTTCATTGTCTTAGTTAAGTCTCATTTTAATATATCACTTACTTAAGTCTTGTTTTAATATATTCAAAGTTTATGTATGTTGTCTTTATTTCTGTGTGTTTTTGTCTAAGTAACATCTATGGAATATCTAAGTTTCTAAAATAAGACTTGAATTAATATATCCACAGATTCTCAGGAACAAGGAAGATTTATTTTTCATTCACTTTTACTTTCCTTGTGATGATTAATAACAAATATATAGCTTAAAAATTCCAAAGTCAAAATTAATAATTAATCATCAAATAATAATATGGAACATTTCTCAGCAGCTAGCAATTGGCTTCCAGGCATTACCTAATTTCAGTGTAGAGAGGTAGGATACTTAATACAGCTCAAAATACAAAATGCTATTGACCATAAGCAAGTTCCTACTTATGTTTCACTTCTATGTTAGTCTAGGTCTAGAGGCCAACTTTTGTTTTTTCTTCATATCTTCTGAGTACACTCTTTAGAATTCAGCAACTCCAGGTCTCAGTTTGCTGTATTTTGCAAATTTCTTTGTGTGTTTTTTTTTTTTTTTTTTTTTATCCTAAATTCTCTTCCATTTCATTTTTCTGTTTCCACTTGCTGGATAGTTCCTTATGCTAAATAGATAAGTAATGCTAGCTTTGGTAACAGATAGATCCTAGGTTTTATGATGTTTTAAACAGTTGGAATATGTTTTTTCCCTTTGTTCACATTTCGATCTGAGGACTAGTACTTCTCCCCAGAGAAAATTCAGGAAAACAGGCTTACAAACAAAGGCTTTTTCATCTTCTTAACGAAAAAAATAAAACACACACACACACACACACACACACACACAGGCACATTAAAATGCCACCTTAGTCAGTCAGAAGGAGGGAACTTTTTAATAGGCCAAACCCACAATGTAAACAATCCCTTCTGCTTATGTTCCTTTGACATTTAGCCAGATGATCACACTTAATGGAAAAGTAAGATAGATGGGCATGCAATCCTGCTGTGAGGACAAGAAAGGAAGGAAAAGCATTTTCATGAATAGCTGGCTGTCTCTGTATAAGGAACTTGACATTAAATGCTACTTTTAGTCCATTTGACCCTGACACATGTATATCCCCAAATCTATATTTCTAGATGAGAGAAGTAGAGACCTAAAGAATCTTTTTTATTGCTTATATAGTTATTATACCATCATTTTTTAAACTGGTCATGCAAGCATTTGTATAATTACTTATTTGGATCTTATTTGGATTATCAGTTTTCCATCTGATGCTATTGCTTTCAGGTATATTTATGTGTGGGATTTAATCAACATGAAAAGTATCGTTAGGAGAATAACCAGAGATTTTGTGTTATTTAATGTCCAGATTTTTCACACTGTAAGTTCTATGAGGGCTGGGTCCATGTCCATATTGGTCATTCATAGTCCCTAGCATTAAGTGTGTTGCATTGTTCATATAAGTATGTAATAAATATGTAAAAATGTGTGTTGAGTGAATAAAAAAGACTAGAAGCTGATGTGATACTAAATTTTATTTAAGTAATAGCTAAATTATTAACTCTAATATACTGAACGTTTTTCCTGCAAGATTTATACCAAGCAAGAAAAGTAAAAAAAAAAAAAAAAAAAAAAAAATTTTGAGGCTGAAACTTCTTGTTTTGAAGTTATTTTATATTGGGCGAACTTGTCTCACATTATCTTCAGTATATAGCTTTTGTACTTTCATTGGACTTTTGCATTTTTCATCCTCAGATCAATGTTCCCTGTACATTCTTTTACTTTCCCCCAAAATAGAAATGATGTATTCTGCCTGAAAATTAACTGAAAGAAATCTAAGATAAAATATGATGGATGTCTCAGAATATATGTAAAGTTTCCTAGATTAGCTGGACAGGAAAAAATATTATTCATATGATTTACATATGCATATTGGTATTCTTCCATTTAATATGGATAGCCTAAAGACATTTTATACAGCATTTTTCATGGTAGAATATTTTATCATAAGAAATAAGCAATTAATAACAGAAAGGCAATTATTTTCAATAGTTTAAAGAGGAAGATTCTATGAAACATTTATATATAATTGTTCAGTCTCCATATGCAAAGCAGCATGTACAACATGCATTTTAATATAAAGATATTTAAGAAGTGTTTTATGTTTTTAAAAACAATTTCACGGTATATTTTATTTAATGATTATTCCTTATTACCTTCAGTTGCAAAATAGTACCCTCATGAAACTTTTTGATTAATAATCTCTTGCAATCAAATTACTTCTGTTTTTAGTTTAGTTTCACTTATTTCTTTTAATACTGAGAAAAGTTCTGGAGTTAAAAAAAAAATTGTGATTTTCTTTAAGCCTTGAATTTTAATCTTTTTTAACTGAAAGATTATTAAGTATGCCATCCTAATATTTAGATGTAACATCATGTGGCACAGTGATATTGGATAGCACTGGCAATTATTTTTAGTATTGGGAAGACTAAAAACACTAGGATGCTAAAGGAGTTGTATTGCCGATTTATATTTAAGAGTCAACAGGTTTACCAGGCTCACTGTAATTAAATCTTCATAATACACAAAAAGGATAAAAAAATGCTTCTCTTCATTTTTTTTGTATTATACTTAACTATTACCAGTCTGTTGAACCTAGAAAATGCACATATGTTCACACATAATTTTATGCACATATATATGTAGAAATGTTTATATACATACCATAATGATGAAGATAAGTCTTATTATAGCACTTCAGAGTGATTTTATGATTTTATAAAACTATATTTAAAACAGGGCATATACAAAATTCAAAATTATTAATAAATACAATATTTAATGTAGGTTAGGTGGCCATGCACACAACATCTGTGTAGGGCAGTAAAGAATTTTAGTGTTAGGTATAATCCAAGACCCAAATTTTCAAGCCACATTCACTGAACTTGTTTTCCAAATTCATACTTATTTCAGGTCTTTAAAAAAGGAGTTCACTGCATATCTGTAACATAATTTAAATCGTCTTACTGTTTTATTCCATGTAATAGTATAATGATATTACTAACATTTTATTGATTTTATAATTGCAGGAATTGATAACATATTGATTCCTGCTTTAGTTCTTAAACATAAAGTTTAAGAAACTTGCATAGCATCCATCAGATTGTGATAACTCTATTATGGTTTTATAAACCTAAAATACAAAAATCTATTCAAAATGGCAATCATTTTTATTCAGATTTGTATGAACTACTTTTTACATTTGTTGAGGTTGATTTTTGTTAATGCTTAGATATTTTGCATCCTCTAAATTCACCCTGATAAAACAGACCTGGTGCTTCACTAGGTACATTGGTGTTTTACAAGATTACTGGGGGGTGTTCTTCCATTATTTCAGTTAGATACAATCTGCTACAATAAACTTACTTACTGACACACAAAATGAATTACACTCTCTTTTATGAGAAAACCATGCTCCAACACACAGTTGCTATTCAGATAAATCCACTCATGTCTACATGTTATTAGGTACTAAATTACCTTTAAAATAATTCAGTAATTTAAAAAGTAGAAGAATTTTATTAAAGGATTTTTACCGCAAAAGAAGAAATATAGTTTTAGTACAGGCAACCATTTCTAACATGAATTCACTGATCTAGAAAATTACTTTAATGCACATATCAATATCCAAGCCAGTAGCTTATATTTTAGCAATTAAAAAAATCTCCGAATTCCTTTCTTGTGTGTATAATGAAAATACATAAGAATTTTTAAGAGTAAAATCATAATTACCTCTCATTATTGTTATCCTAATAAAATGAGTAATAACTAATAAGAAGTTGAAAATAGGGAAAACAAATCACTCATTTGAAGATTAATATAGTCTTCTTATACTGAGAAAAATATGTGTGGTATAAAATGTATCTTTACTTTATTTAAAAAAGACTTAATAGCCACATAATTTGAGTATTAAAAATAAGGACATTCAAATATTAAGGATAATGTGAATGAGATCCAGAAAGAGAGAGCTTTTCATGTTTTAAATTCACATGTACTACTATAGTTAAGTCATTATTTTCATTTTGAACATTATTTTAAAACCCCATGCCTGTAAAAATATTGCACATAGACACTGAATAAATTGCTTTTTCAATGTATAGTTGAGTAGAAAATTATTTAAAGTAAGGTTTTGTTTGAAATTATAATCCTGGCATTCCCTAGATATTCACTAAGACAAATTACTTATCTTTATTTATATTGTTCTTGACTATAATATATAACTTGAAATCTCTAATTATTAGATATTATACTTTTATGCACAAAGCAATGTAATATCCAACATAAATGATAAGGCATCTTGGAAACATCTGGTTTCTAATACCTTAGAAAAGTAAACATTCAATGGTGATTGTTTTTATTTCCTTATCATGTTGATTATTTCTATCTACACAAAGTTTCTGAATTTGAAAGAGTAAAATGATTCTTGTATAACTTTAGCTGTATGGGATTTGAAAAGCAGAATAGCTCTCTGACATGCCTGAAAGTTCTGCTAAATGATATGACTTGATTTGATATGGTCTTTGAGCTACAATTTAATTCATTCCTGTTTATTTGTTCCCCTAGTATAAATCAGGTTATACATTATTTATTCATGTTTTCTTTAAACCATCTCAAATTCATTGCTTATTATATTTCCAAGATGTACATAAATATGCATATTTTTCTTTCTCTTACTTTCATCTATTTATGCAAATTTCTCATTTTATAGTTCAGCATTATCATTTTCATAAATAAATTCTTTATGAATTTCTTCTCATGACATTCTAATGTATCTAGTTACAGAAAATATATTTGCCATATTTTAACCTTATGTTTTCATGGTTGGCTTTCTTACCTTTGCCCACACTCTTTTACTATTCTTTCTATCTTGTCACCTTCTTTCTTTACAATATGCCCAATTTAAACTAAAATCGAATCATGGAAACTCATTTTTCAGTAAGTTCTTTCTTATTCAGTGAGTTCTAACTTATACATGAATGAAGTAATAGAAAAGCTTTTTAAATATTTCAGTTTAGAGCAGTGATAGTAGCCTGTCTGGACCTTTAGAAACAATGAACAGTGTTCCTGAAATAACTTTAAAGTCAAAGTGGATTCACTCATGGATATTACTCCTGAGCTCATTTTAATATAGGTAAGTATATGAGGTGTGCATATGTAAATGTTATTTTTTTCTTCATTACCTCAACCAATAGCCATTAGCAGAATTCTTATTGATTTCTGTGTGAGAACAAAGAGAGGGTTTCTAGAATTCTGCAAGGGCAGGACCTGATTTGGTACTTGCCCTAAAAATTACAACATTAGGAAAATTTTTGGAAATAGGAGAATTAAGGATAAAATCAGGATTGTTGGTGTGTTTATATATATTTTTTGATATTTAATAAATTCTTTTAAATTTCCTGTTAATGGAAATATTAAAGTTTCTATATGTGTATGTACACTATTCTAAATACAAACTATTGTTTTAGTATATTTAGTATTTCAAATGTATTTTATGTATATGAATTCATGCACCTGCTCTTTTTGCTTTGCTAACTTGTCACTCCATTATTCAGTCTCTGAGGATTTCTGCTGAGGTTGCTTTGGTTCCCTTTTGCTTGTCCATTTAGTTATTCTTCCCAAATGAGAAGAAACCTTTGCAAAAACTCTAAAGATTATGCAAAATAAACTTGTTTATTACCTAGTTAATTCTTCATACACTTTATTTACATTGTATAATACACAAATACCTGTTGTACACCACCAATAAACAAGTTCATCTTGCCAGATGCACAAGATAGCTCATGGTTTCCTTTTTATGAAAAACCTTGCATTGATTAGGTCTAATCAATGTGATATCTACATACGAAATTTCCAAGGGCAGCCTTTCCCAAAAAGTGGAGCTCCCCAAAACATGGCTGATAATTAACCCTAGGTGTGCTGAGATGAACAGTCAAGATCTACCCATTGAGGCCAATCCAAGTTGCTACGTCACAGAATTGTGAACTACAAAAAAATGTATATTGATCTGAGAAACTGTTTTGGATGATTTGCTAAACAGCACAAGTTAGCAGGTAAACTAGTATGCCTTCTGTGTCCACATTGTAATTGGTGACATCACTATCTGTTCTGTTACCTATCTGGAAATCAAGTTTCGTTTGCAATGGTTTCCTTTCCACTCTGTCTTTCATCTAATTAGTCTTCACATCTTTTTCACATTCTTAAATTTAAAATTAATGCTACTGAAATGATTGAATTTTTATGAATTTAGAATACATTTATCTTAACATAAACTGAGCTAAGAATGACTTGTTCATTTTAGAATATGGATTCCCTTTGAGTTCTGTATTCTATTGTCTTTTTCATAACATACAGTATTTATTATTATTATTATTATTATTATTATTATTATTATTATTATTATTACATGAAACTGGTGTATACCAGGCCATGAGCACAGTTAAGGGCCTGTTGTTAATATTTTTGTTTCATTTATTACCTAGTAAATTCTAAGCCTTCTGAAAGTCTTTTGTAGTTTTTATTTAGGGCTTTATCTTTATTATAAAAATCAGGAATCATATTTATGATTGTTTCAATGAGGTATAAAATATTATCATCTTGATTCCTTGTTAACCTAAAACTGTTTGTACAGCTTACAAAGAATACTTCTGTTGTAATTAAATCTTGACAATGCCTCTGTCTTATGGCGATGATTGCCAGCTTTCTGGTCTAGAAATTCTGTTTCCTTTTCACAAAGCTGCATAATGTCCAAGCAATCTTTGAAGGAATGTAAAATTCAGTTTCTGACAATTAGAATACATGGAAGAAAAACTGTTAAATGTTTGGCATTACAAATTTGTTAGAGTGGGGTCTTATCTAAACACACCTATCATAAAGGTCTTGTACAAGAAACATTTTAAAATACCATCAACATTTTCTATCCACTTATTCTTTGCTACTTCTCTCAAAACAACATGCCCTTTCCAAAGTAATAATAGAAACAATGAAAACCAAGCTTATGCCCAACAGCCTCTTAATGTAGGTTTTGGTGTAGATTATGTGTCTTATAGAACATGTTTAATGTTGACCTTATTAAAATAACTCCTATTAATTATCATGCTATATGTGTGTATTTTCATTTGAATTTACAGAGCCTCATTCACAGTAAGTATTCAAAAATATTGTTAGAATAATGAAAAGCAACAAACATTTGTTATTTCTTCATTTAAATTTCTTTCCTATCTTTGTTTTTCTTTTGTCAATAGGAAATAAGTCCTACTGTAAAAATAAATCCTCACAAAAATCAGAGAAATAAATAGTTTTATAGTCTAGGAAACACATTCTATCTCTTTTGAATGTTTTTTCCTCTTAAATTACTGCATTCTTTAAAGGAAAAAACTTGCATACAGTCTATGCAAGATTTTAAAATATAGAATTTGGATATAGGTCATTAAAAACCCAAATCTTACCAAATCAATGAACAGTTCCCTGGATCAGCAAAACAGAGTGGGGGAGAGGGAGTGATAGATGAGGATAGCCACGTTTATTTAATCAGATTTCATTCTTCAGAAAGTACATTTAACATTCAACTGAACAAGAAGAATGAAATTCAGTAAAAACAAATACTAAACTTACACTTTAAATACTTTTTTCTTGAATTTTTTAAATCAATACTGGGCCTAATATATGATAATCTGCAAGTGGATATTAGTCAATTTCTCTGTTCAGATGATTAAAAATAGTAATAAATGGTTTTCCTAATTTAGATATTTACAGTTTTTATTTACAACTTGAAATAACTAGCATATTCTAGGATTAGATTTATATGTTTATATAAGTGCTGTTATGTAACAAGAACAGGGATTATAGAGGTTTGTTTAAATGAAGTAGCAAATGAACAATATAAGCTGTAAGAAATGGCTTAAGAGTCAATTCAAACTTCTGATGATCACTATTTGTGAATAAGAGTGTACCCTATGTTCTCACCAACTCTTCTGCTTCTCATTTGGCAAGCATCCAAATTTCTGCTGTGTTAACATTTGCTCCTGGGAGGACATGAAGGAAAAAAGGTCCATAAGGTTCCTATTGGCCTAGACAGTAGAAACATCTGCTGGATTCAGGAGCAGCTTGCTGGCCCAAGTCTGCAGGGAGAGTTGATGCTTATCAACCCTGCCACATGAGTCAATATTTCCTGTGTCCTGGGGCTATGCAAGCTAATTCAAGAAAAATGAAGGAAGTGCATTACATGTAAAAATTCTCTCATTAAATAAGCATCATATATATATTTAAAGCAGCTATCATGGCATTATAAATCATTAGTTTAATGCTAATGCAGTGCAGATTCTAACAAATACAAGTTTATTTTCTTATCATTAGTCAGCCTTTTGCATTTTATGCATTTAGAAATTTTCTGTGAGAGATTTGACCCTAAATCATGAAGGGTTGGCTTTTGTTGATCTCTGGTAAGGAAATGTTGTAAAAAAGAATATGTACTACTTTCTTTTTTAAGGTCATTTTTGTAGTCTACTTTAAGATTAACTTTAATGATTTCAATAGTGGGATCTGGGATTATAGCTCCAAACATAAGTTTATTGAATGATTACTAAATATAATTACTAATTTTTAATGTACACACACACACAAAATTTTTCATTTCAAGAGTAGTTACATTTAAAATATCTTATTCCTTTGTTGCTGTGAATAAGCTGAACACTTGCAAATTTTGCAACTGTCCTTTGAATCCTTGATTTATTATATTTACTGCCTTGAATTTGAAAATTTGTAACTTCTAAGGGTGCATTAATATTTTGGAAAAATATCTTGAAAAATATAGGATCTACGTTTTTAAAAATTATATAAAATTATAAATAAAGTATAACTACAAAACAATAGGACCAATTTTCTATTAGAATTTCTTTCAGAGAAGAATTTGGTATTGATAATATTTGGAATTATAATAACATATTCTCCCCATGAACTGATTTGAAAAACACAATACTAAGTACATATCTAAATTTGAGCAATGAATGTCAGCAATTGTTAATATGTCAGTGTAGTTTTGAAAGAATGAGAGAGATCTAAGTTCTACCTATCTGTCTATGATTTATCTATCTATCATGTATCATGTATCTGTCTGCACTAGCACACATCTTTGCTTTCAGATTTGTCAAGGCATGTAAGGCTAGGACCCTGAGATAAAAATCTGTGGCACAAATTTATGTAAAATCATGAACTATATCATAATTTATTTAGTTCCAATCTGATAGATAAAAGGAACAAGACAAATAAGAACAGTTTCGAACATGTATAATTTCGAACTAATTTGCTGATGTTGGAACAGCTTGTACCTCAGCAAGTAGACTATGCAGAGATGTTACAGTCTTATCATTCTGAAAATATAGTAGCAGTGCCCACTATGCTAGAGTAGTAACACTATTTTTTCGGGGGGAGCGGGGTTCAGGGGATTGAACTCAGGAGCACTCAACTACTGAACCACATCCCCACCTCTGTTTTGTATTTTATTTAGAGACAGAGTCTCACTGAGACCTGCTTTTTCTGAGGCTGGCTGTGAACTCACCATCCTTTGGCCTCAGCCTCCCTAGCCCCTGAGATTACAGGCTTGTACCACTGCGTCCAGCAGTAATACAATTCTTGGTTTCATATATCCAACAATGTCCACAGAACACAACCATATATGTTGTACACCGAGTTTATGCAAAGGTAATAATCCAGGTGATGTGAAATGGATGTCGATAGCCAACAGGATAATTCCCTGAAATGTTTCAGAATGTGTGTAGTCATTTTTCACCATATTGACAAGGTCAATATGGGCTACATTTACCCAGGGATGCCTCTAGTTTGGTGGTCCCTTTGACTTTTATGCCTTGCTTGTCACACAGCCTTGTCTGGATGTTTTCCAGGCACATTCACATCTAGTCAATCCTGAAAATTAGTTTTTCCATTACCAATCTTCAATGGCATATAGATGCTTAGTTCAGTACAAAGCAATCTCCCTAAGTTCTCTCTTTTTATTCTGTGTACATTGGGATTTCCTTGAATTGCAAAGACGATTCAGCCAAGAGACTGCTTTGTGGGAGTGCTAGAGATGAGAAGAAAGGTCAGGAATCCGTTGTTGACACTTCCAACACTGTAGTTTGGAAAACGCTGGCCTTGCTACAAATGTGTCTTTTTGTCTGGTTTTCATTTTGCAACACTGTTTATAACAAAATTTCTAATATTTAAGTCAGAAGAGATTTTTTTCCAAATTCCACCTCAATTTTTGTTGATTTTTATTTTAATAATTCCCATTAAAAACATTATTATTATTTTCCAACCAGAAGATTAAAAGGGAGTAACCCACGCCCAAAAGGATGTGAGAAGATAGTATTAATTCCCTTTTTTCCCTTATCAGAAGTATAATTCTTTGAGCTGATTTATCTACACGAATCTATACAAAGTATCAAGTTTCATTTTAAAATTTTCCCACAGCAGTTTCCACTTGCTCTCGTAGGGGAATGTTCCCCTAGATCTAATGTGGCACTACAAAGGGCTCAAACATCAAAGCATGTAAACATGGACAAGAAGGGTGAAATCAACATTAATGAAATCTTTGTGCATTCAGAAATGATCAAACAGTGAAAAACACATCCTATTAACCACTGTGTTATTACATTTTTTTTTTCAAAAGGGAACTTGCTCCTTAGGGAATATTCCAAGTTGATTCATATGTTACTACATATTGATCTACACTTAAATAATTAAGGTGCTATCATTTGAACACAATGTTCATGTGTTCAAAACTGTGTGCCCACTATGTCTAAGGAAATATCTTATACCTATCAGAGAATGAAAATGAAAGTGCATTTCTGACTGTGCCATTGAGAACTTTAAATGTTATCTTGTATTCATATCACCAATGGCTGCCTTAAGAATAACAATTCTGTAATTGGTAAACATTTCTATACATGTCAAAGAAGGAGTTGTATTTATAAGTTTATGTAATACACTCTTACACAGGGAAAATATCTCAAAAATTTTTATTCTCTCATATTTTAAATCTTTGGAAATGCACTATTTATTTGAAAGCATACCACTATTATCCACTTAGGAAAATATATCTATGAAAAAGAAAACTCTTTTAAATGTAATGTTTATATCCATAGTAGTTTACCAAAAAAAATTCTTTTCTCCAAAATAACTACTGCAGTTTTAAAAATAAGCAATAAATCCACCATCATAAATAACAAGAAACTTACAAAACCAATGATATTTAAAAGTCAGGAGTA
Source organism: Callospermophilus lateralis (assembly GCF_048772815.1). Lineage (NCBI taxonomy): Eukaryota > Metazoa > Chordata > Mammalia > Rodentia > Sciuridae > Callospermophilus > Callospermophilus lateralis. The sequence continues at coordinate 35,884,573 of NC_135314.1, forward strand.
TATGGACATATGGTTGATGATCCTATTTGAGAACAAGCTCAAATCAATAAGGCTCCATTTACCAGAAAGTTAGCTATATATAGTATAAAATTTTAAAACCCCAAGAGATTTGAATTTTTATAATAAATAATCCCAGTGAATTCTTTGTTTTCTCATTTAAGATTTATTTTTTTGGGGGGGGGAGTTCTAGGAATTGAAAGGTTCTTTTCTACTAAGCCACATCCCCAGAAATTTTTAATTTTTATTTTGAGACAGCATTTCACAAAGTTGTTCAGGGCCTTGCTAAATTGCTTAATCTGTCTTCAAATTTGAGATCCTTCTTCCTCAGCTTCCCAAATCACTGGGATAATAACCATGCACCACCATTCCAAGTCCTCAGCAGTATTCTTGATAGTAAACATAACTTTACAATGATACATGTGCAAGATTAAAACTTCTTTATTTACAGATAATGATTGATTAATAAAACAATGTTTTCTGAAACAGTGAACTGAGACATATAATTTCTTTCAATAGCTTGCCATTGCATTAAAAGGATGGCAGGAAAAAAAAAAAATGTATGCTTCCTATAACTTATGATCTGGCTCTGATCTTCTTTTCTACCTTATTGGGGACCATTTTCATTTGTCTCTCATCTCTCATGCTTCAGGTTCTTGACCTCCCCCACTCGCCCCACACCATCTCCTTCCACAGCCAACCTCTTTTCTGCTCTGGCTAAGGAATTTAACATCAGCTAATTTATTTTTCAGGGTACTGAGCTGGTTTCTTCCTTGTCTCTGGACTACTTTGAAATGTATGGCTTTCTCTGGTTGTTTATATTTCACTTGAAATGTTAATACCTTCTTAACCAGGTCTTTTTCTTATTTATTTGTGTTTTCTTATTTTTACTGACTCATTCTCAGCTCTGAGTGGGCAAGAATCATTTTAATCTTACCCACAGTTATATCCCCAGTTTCTACTATGAGAAGCATATTCTGAGCATCAATTATATGTGTGTTGAAATGATTAAAGGCATCAAAGTATGATTTATCAACAAAATCCATTAAAAATATAAAAGTTGTTTCTGAAAATATTACATTATATTTATAGTTCAAATGACTAATATGAACTGAAATTATTTATTATTAAAAGATAGTTTATATTCATATTATTTCAAAATTTATCACACTCCATATTTGAAGAGGCTGAATCTAAAGAGCATCTAAGTTGCTATTTTCCATGACTAACTATATTCAATATACTAATGCAGTCATTTTGATTTTTTGCAGAGAATAATAAAGGAAAATAATATTAATGAACAGGCAATTCAGATAATAGTCAATATAATTTTATGTTTGTGGAATATTTATTATATATGACACAATCCAAAGGAAAAAGTGATTCCAAAACATATGTACTAATTCAAAGGAATGATAAATCAGGCAATGATGAATTTTAATTGTTATAATTTGATTTCATTTAAAATAAGAGAAAATCACCATAAAAACCAGATTGAAATTCTTGTATATTTTCTATTTTTAATTCCCTTCTTAATCTTGATTTTATTTTGCTAGCAATATTTTATGTTTTTGAACATTCTAAAAACTTGTATATTTGAAATTAGGATTTTAATGATACTGCTTATACAATTTAATTTAGTTTGCTTTTAGATGTGTTTTAGGGATTTTAATTTCCATTGAGGTCATTTAATATGTAGACTATGTTAGATATATGAACTTTCTAGGACTTCTTGGATGAGACAAATATATATGTATAACTTTCCGCCCTGTTAAATTACGATTGAATTTTTCCCAGGAACTTCAATTTTAAACAGTTACATCCCACCCAGTCAATTTTTTATTTTTTTGTCTCCTGAAGATTTATTATTGTACACTCAGCACTACATCCCTCACCCTGTCTTCAGAAGAGTCCTACCATCTGTGTGTTCCTTTCCAGAATATTTCCTCCAGGTTGACATCTCAATTTAAAATTTAGTTACGTGATTGAGCTTCACTGTGAACCAGACTGTGATTGTGGTCATAAATTTCTTTTCACTGGAAGGATGCCTCTCAAGTGTTCATCAGTTAGCGAGAAAAGCTAGTCAGTTCTAGGTCTTGCTCATTCATCCTGCAAACAATATTCTAGAAAGATAAAATGACTTTATGCACACATGATAATTACCATGTGAGTTTGTTTTGAAGTAACAGAATTTTACAATTCCCTTATTCTTGTATATTGTCTTGAGAGACATATAATTGTTATTTTATTTTTAAATTACTTTCTTTGATTTGGATTCTAACATACTTTGGATTCTAATATACTTTGATTTGGTTTTAAATATACTTGAAGGTATATTTGTATGAGAAGCAATGAATTCTGGTGAATATAAATTTGAACAATTCATCAACCTCATTTTTACCTTGAGAAAACAGATATGTTCATTCAATGAACTATTTTTTTGAATATTTGACAAAACAAAACATTTTAGGGAATTAAGTAAATACAAATAAATTAACAAAACAAAATATATTTTGGGGTGTGTGTGTGTGTATGTGTTCTGGTATGTGAACCCAAGGCCTCAAACGTGATATTCAAGTGTTTTACCACTGAACTACACTCTTGCCCTTTTCATAAAATTTATTTTGAGACAGAATTTCACTAAGTTGCCTAGACCAACCTAAAACTTGCAAACTTCCTTCCTTAGCTTCTCAAATAGCTCGAATTGAAGAACTATGTTTTTATATCAAACGTACATTGTGGCTATTAAACTGGATTAATTGTGTTTATTTCAGATCACTGTTTTTAGTATATAAGAAGTTTGTGTTTATTTAGCATATTGGCAATGTTATTAGCAAAAAATAAATAAATAAGCCAAGAATAGAAAGAATTGACTTTGTGTATATTCAAGTTTTTAAAAATTTAGGAATTCTTACCATCAAGTAATGTTTTAATACATGCTAAACAATGCAACTATTAGGCAAAAGCATAAAGCAACTATAAAACAAAATGTCCTAGGGTTTTATAAGTATTCTCTGAAAATTAGAATTTTGTAATTTAAGAAAAACAAAAACTTAGTGATATGACTAAATAATGCAAAATCAATGGCAGAAATTAGAAAAATCTATTTTATGTAGAAATAATAACTGTGCTGGGAATATTATAATGGAGAAGGATGAGGTATACAATTATACAAAGCATTTTTTTAAATGAAGGGGAAGTCACTAATGTTATGTTTCACCTATATTACAAATTTCTCCAGGGACAGCACTGATCCTGGTACTCAGGAATTACCTCTCATTATAAATTCTACCAGACACTGCAAATGGCAGCTAGTTTTGATATAATGTTATATAGTTAACTGGGTAATAACCTGCTCAGTCAACCTGTGTAGATCAACAGGAAACAATGCAATGGTTATTCCCTAGGTTCCTGGTCTGCCAAGTGTCCTAGAAAACTATAATCATATTCTGGAAAAGTAAAAGAGAGAAGGAATTTCTACCAGAGAATGATAATTCTTTGGGTCAGGAGCAGTTGGAGCCACTGTAAATCTGAAAGGGCCTTTTGTCATGGATCAGAAGCCAAGGAGGGACCAAGGCCAAGCTTTGGGTACACAAGGACTTCTGTTTCTGAGTTGGTAGCAGGATGGGCTACTCACAATGGCCATAGTGAACACCAGGATTTGGTCTACAGGATTGTAACTACTGATGTTGCCAATTTGGCACTGTCATGCTCTGATATCAGAAAGAGAAAGCCCTTCCAACCTTCCCTGGCCTTGCAAGACCCACTGCCCGCCAGCTTTGTCTCTTCCTTACTTTGGTCTGGCAGTTGCAATGGTACATAGGTCTCCAAAGTGCTTCCTGTCTCTATGGAAACTGGCAAGCAGCACCAGTCTGATGGCTATGCTCCATAGTGGCTGGGCAAAGGGGTGGCACAGAAGGTGGAGACCAGGTGTTGTACTCTAAAAGGCAAGCTGAATCCAGAAAGGATGAAGTAGAATCAAAGAAAAATAAAATTATATGTTATAAGCCTAGGAAAGTTTTACAAGCAAACCTAAAAACTGGAATTCAATGATAGGAAAAAAATAACTAAAGAATTCTAAGTATCTGAAAGAACAGACGGACATTGCAAAAGTGGAAATATTTTGCACTTAGTTACCAGTCTTAATTTTTCCTCTGATTTTCTTTCTCACATGATAGAGCATTCATTGCTCTTCTCTTGAGAATTGCAAGCCTGCATTAATGACATTAGTGCTTTTCAATCCAATAGGTTTCAGTATGCAATATGTGTTTCAGTCCACACAACTACTGAGCCACAACTTTCACATTAGAAGGTTATTTGTTTAGAATGCTTTCAGTAATTTAGTGGAAGTAATAGCATGCTGTGTGTGCATTTAGGTATATTTTTAGACTCTAATTTAGGCAATAAGAATGATCTTGAACTTTCTAAGATGCAGGTTCTTTGTATAAATACCCCAAACCAGTTGATGGAATGAAAGGGGGTGGGGGTACGGGGAAAGAGACAGAGAACAAAATCCTAAGAATACTTGAAAAGGTTTTTAAGAATAGTAGGAATAGTAGGCTAGCTTTGTACTTCCTTTAAAAAATGTGTTGCTATTTCTGTCATTTTTTGTTGAGAGTTGTATTTAAGAATGATTTAAGAACATATTTTGTATTGACTGATCCATTTGGCCTCAGTGTTTTTCACATACAAGAGAACTGTGATGAGGAGAGTGGTTTGCATTTAAGTGGGGTTCTTGAGAGAACATGTAAAAGTATTTAAAAACATCTCAAACATTATGTATGCTATATAATTCAGGTGGCAATATTTCTGTTGAAAGAGATAATTTTGGATATTAAATTGACAGCTTTCACTAAGTATAGATTTTTACACACTCTTATTGGAAAAACAATATCTTTAATTCTTTTCATGTCTTGTTTTTGTTTGTTGCCCTTCACTCTTTTTAAATCTGGCTCTTCTGTTGAGAAAGTTTTGCTCATTTTCAGAAAGAAAAATATAATGAGAGGTCCTAAGTTCCCGTTAAATAGCCCATAAAATGTGATCATTTACTCTGAAAAATTACTGACTGTAACTTACTCCTTCTGAGCTGTGCAAAGCCTCAGCCTCTGCCCTTCTGTCTAGATATATCTCAGGTGATTATTGCTCTTAGTAAGGAGGCACTCATGTGCAGTGAGCACTAGTCTACTGTAGTGGCCCCCTTTAATCTTAAGCTCAGGAAGAGAGATGTAGAAAAGCATTGCCATCGCTCATCATCCATTCAAGAGATAGCAAAGCTTGAATGGTATTGTTTGCAGAAGCAGCATCATAATTTGGAATCAGTGTTAAAACATGCATCTTTAGCTGCCTTCACTCTTTCAAAAGTACTGCAGGTCTCAAAGATCTCTCTTCATGATTTTGCTTTTTGCTCCTTTTTTTCTAATAACACCTCACAGTCCAATGTCAAGGTTAGGGTGGCCATAAACTTGGATTTGACTTCTGTATGTCTTATGTGACAATGTGTTAGATTCTTACAGGTCATACTGCAAAGAAATTCATGAAATTTGTGAGGAAAGGACTGTTCTTAAATAAGGTCAACAGGAGACAAGACTCAGTTCACTTGATTTTGAACTTGGTTCCTAATGTTGACAAGGAAAGATTTTAACTATTCTCTCCATAATTATATAACAGATGGAAACAGTGAAGAGATAATGGCAGCTGCTCAGTCTATTTCAAGACAGGGCCAGGAGAGCTATCTTTTCGGGATATTGAATTATTCCTCTTCATTAAAGTGCCTTTCACAGCAATAAATTAGAAAATGATATCTGTATAGCTATAGAAAGTTTTTAAACCACTGGTAATAATAGAAATAAATGTGGCAGCCTAAGAATACTAACACTACTCTCTACATAGTAGAGGGTAAATAGAGGCCCATTAGAAAAAATTTATTGAAAGAAAGGTGGGTCAGATGGGAGGGGGAGGGAGCTAAAAACATGTGCAGCAGCACCAAGAAGAGACATCAATGACATCTTTCAGTGGTGTGCTATAAATATTTTACAACTTGCTCTATGGGGAAATTTATTGACCTGTAATGTTTGCCAATTTCCATGGTAAAAATACTCCCTCTGTGGTCAATTTCAAGCTACCAAACCTATGTCACTGAACACGAAGTGGGGAGAGCTAGAGTCTCAGGATTTGTGTGAGCCAGCTCTAGCACATCATGGTTTTTCTAGAATTTTAAACATCCTTTCATTTGTTAAAAATAGGTATGTAGGTCTAAATGTATCTTTGAAAATGCTTCTACAAATTATGTTTTTCTTTTATCACAGTTAGGCAATCAGAATTAAATTCAGTTTATTTTCATAACCACTCTGTGATTAAGCAGGTAAGATATGAAAACAAAGTGCAGGAGTTCAAAATACAGTTCGTGTGATTTCTAGCTATGAGACTATGGGAACATAATTTAAGGTCTCTGTGCATTTGTTCCCTAATATTCAAGGTAGAGACGATGACAAGCTTGTCATTGCAGATTAAATCATTGATACAGGAAGCACAGTTAGAATTGTAGCTAGTGACCTAGGACATTGTGAACACCCCATTCAGGTTAGCTACATTTCACATATATTTAAAGCTGGCTTAATAATGGTGGAGGAATGAGATAAGATAGGAAAGGGACTATTAAACTGGATACAAAATAAAAGTAAAATGCTTTTAGAATTGTAGAAATCCATCTACCTAGGAAAGCTTAGGGAGGGATTTTACTAAATATTCAAGAAATATTATTGTATATTGTTTTTTTCCTCTTTCTGGTGTACACATTTGCCATACTTCTATCATTTCATGTCCCATTTCAGTGCTGAAATAACATTAGATATCTCTGTTCTTAATTACCATTGGTTATATATTCTACATACACTTCTTATTTATTTGAAACAGAACTTAAAATATCTTAAGATACTTACTAATATATCTTTAAAGTTCTTAGGATTGACCTTTTTCTGTATTCCTTTTCCTCAATGAAGAATTAGTCTCTACCTCTACCTTTCAATTTATCCATGAATAAATGCAGCTGGCTTGAAGTAGTTTTGCCTTGCTGCTGTCACACATTCCCCTACAAAAAACAGTCATTGTTCTAAGAAAACACATTCACTTTAGATAATGAACACCTTTAGTTTACAATACAGTAGGTTGGGTACCATAGCTGATTCAAAGATTAGATGCCTTGTGACTATAAACTTAATTTATGTAGAATTAAGTATGAAAGACAGATCATTATACAGATAATAAGAGGACATAAACAGAAGTGATGAAAAAAATGGGGATCCTTAAAAAATAGCCAGCTTCAGAGATTCCAAAGTGGAAGTTTCATAAATCCCATCATGTGCTATTTTGATAAGAATGACTTCTCTAAAATCTAGGATCAGGATGAGCTCAGTTAGAGTCAAGGTTATTTTAAAAGGAGGTCATGAAACAAGTGATACATTTTAGCAATCCTTGCAGATGAAAAACAAGATCAGTACTGTACCAAAGCAGATTGTCTCCTTCCTCCACATCACTGTCTCTTCTAAAGTTTCTGATAGTTTTGCAGGTGCCTTAGCAAATTTCTCTTCCTTGAACCATAGTTCCAATGTTGATCCATACAAGACAAATCTTATAGTCCCACAAAATATCTGTATAATAAATGCATTGAGGATGAATTCTTAATTTGATAAAATGTTAATTTTTCTAACTGAAAAAATGAGTAATTTCTTTGGAAAGACTCTCTGAGATTGAATGTCAACCTTGAGCCATCAGGAGTTAAAAGAGAAAAGTAGTAGCTAACTCTATGCTCTCTGCAGGTTATAACCACAAGTGAAAGGCAATTCAGACCCCAGAGAAGAAGTTCGACTGCCTATAACACAGGCTTTTGAATTGATTTTGGAAACCACATATCCTAAGGGTATTTAGGATTAGTAGATTCTCCACATGAATTTGCTCTCTATTGGGAAAAACTAAATTATTTGACTGCAGGGATTTTAGGCTGCAAGTCCCAGGGAACTGAAGTCATAGTACTTTAAAGTCAGAATCCACTCAGGGAAAAGATGGAGGACACTGTCCTAATCTCCTACCTGGAAGGACAAAGCTCACATGTGCTGATATATGTAAACTACCCGGCATGTAGAAGACCCTAACAAATACCAGTTTCTTTCCTCAGTAGGCCAGTAAAGAAGGACTGAAATAGTTATCAAAATTAAATTCTCTATAGCATGGATGATTTAAAGGTAGTTAATATTGAAATCCTCTCTTATTTGACTTAAAATTTAAGTTTTGTTGTTAAAAACGATCATTCACTTTTTTTCATTGTTATCTAATTCACATTTAAATAAAATAAAGCTATTATGACGCAGCAGTTTTTATGGAAAGTAAGAATAAAAATGTTGAACTTTCAGAACAAACTCCAAATGGTTCATTGACTTTGTTTCACCATGGGAAAAAAAAAAATCACTTAACCTCCCAGTGTCAGTTTACCCATCTGTGAAATGAGAAGGATAATATTTTCTTATGGGGATGTTTTGAAAATTATTTTGCAAATGTAGTGGATGAAATTGTTGCAAGCATCACTGCACTTTTTCCACTTCTTTAAAGAGGCAGACAGCATTATTTATGTACCAGTTGATAGTCAAAATGTCATCTGAGTAGAACTATGTATATTTATTAGCAGTTGTGTGCTTTTTATTACTTAAAGAATCATCCCCAGATTGTTCAATTTATGCATTACATTCATACCTAGGAACCTGAAAAACGTGTCTTAAAACCATACTGAGCTTCATATTTATGAGCTAAACTCTGGTAATTATTCCTTCTTTCTGTCTTAGCTCATGTTTTCTCTGATGCTGTTTTTTGCCTCACCTCACTTCACAAGATTGATAGTTCTCCATGTTTCCCTGCTCAGGTCACCTCTGAGCTGTCGGCAAAGCACATCCCACTTTGGCTCCGGTTGACTTTCAAGTCAACTATCAAAGAATTTATTCCAGACAAATCCTAACCTCAATTTTAAAACTCCACCCTAAAGATTACAGGGAGACATCCTGGGGAGTTGCCGTAGTGACCCTAAGAGGTTGGCATTGAGAAGACAAAGCTCCTGATATCAGATTTTTATTCTTGATAGGCCTAATTATATAACATGGTCATGAACCTCTGTGCTTGTGTCAGTAAGGTCTGGAAAGAAATTTTTCCCTTCAGGCTCTTCTGTCTCTTATGGTGCCAATCAACAGGCTTTTTGGTAATAAGATTTTTTTATGCCAATAGCTCCAGCATAACCTCAAGTGGTGCTTGTAGTAATGATAGAATCATTATAAAACTAAAGAAAAAAAGGGAAATATATTTCATGGGTGTGATTAAGTCCTTCTAATGTTCTTGCATATATAAATTGTATTTGACTTAATGAATGACATTGCTCACATAATGGTATTTTAACCTGGCTCTAGAAAATCATTTTTACCCATGTTGATCCTCACTATCAGACTTGTCAGAGCTCATCTCCAGATCATAGTGAAGTGAAACTTATCTATAATTTCTCTGCATGTATGAGTTTAGTTTTAACTATTTGAAGTACACTTATTAAATACATTACATGAATTATTTTAATAAATTAGTATAATACTTAGGAAAATGGAAAACTTCAGAACATGGAAATAATACCAAAATTGACAAGGGTAATTTAAGAATATCTATTTTCCTGATTATAAAAGAACTATATATTCACTGGAGAAAAGCAGGTAATTACAAAATGAAATGATAAAGAATATTACCTGAATCTTCTGAGTTACAGTAATCACTATATATATATATATATTTTTTTTTTCATTCCTTTGACAAAGTCTCTTGCGCATACTGGCCTTGAACTCCTGAGATCAAGGAATCCTCCTTTTAATCTCCTGAGTAGCTTGGACTATAAGTGTGTGCCACTATGACTGGCTTTTGTAATAGTTTGATGAATATTCTCCAGGATAAACACTTTAAAGAATATTCACATTGCTTTCTATAACACATTTTGTATTTCTAAAAACAGTTACATCTATTTAAGAAAAAAACCCTGGTGAAATAGGATTCTTTTTTAATTTCCTTTATCAAAAATTGAATCTTAAGTTCTAATATTCATATTTCATAGACTTTATTCAGCATTATAAAACCTATCAGAAAAGTATTTTATGGGTTTCATATGCTCCTTTAGAGAGTTCAATTCATCCAAAATTATTCACTGCCTTATCTTCAGCAATGACCCAATCTAGCAACACAAAATTAATACAAGGCCAAGGAAAATTAATGATTATCATGTTACTGTTTGAATGTAAATCTTTATGTGTGCTTAGGAGGGAAAGAAGTTTTTGGAACATGTAAGGGAGTATAAAGGAGTCATAACAGTGCATCAAAAGTGTCGTCCTCTGATTAAGGATTTTCAATTATTTTTCTGTCTTTCATAATATATAGATTTGTTGTTATTGTGTTGGTTTAAATTTTATTGAAAGTGAGAAGTGAAGTCCAATGCAGATCTTGGGGAGTTAATTATTTTATAACTTTCATTTAATCAACATTCTCTTTAATCTCCTTTTAGGCAGCCAAGGGCAGTTTCCACTAACACAGAATGTAACGGTTGTTGAAGGCGGAACAGCAATTTTGACCTGCAGGGTTGATCAAAATGATAACACCTCCCTCCAGTGGTCAAATCCAGCTCAACAGACTCTGTACTTTGATGACAAGAAAGGTGAATACATTTTCTTTTACATGTTTTAATCATATTCTGAAATATCCTAATTATAATGAATTTATTTTTCTGAGATGATTCAAATTATTTCTTTTGATTACCAAACTGCTGCTGCTTGTATTTAAACATGTTAAATATTAAATACTTTAGTTTGCAAGTCATAAACACTAAAGATAACCTATGTCAACTTTTTAATAAAATAAACAGTTCTAATTCTGTTTTTAAAATGCTTTTATGACTTATCACCTTCTTTCTATGGACTTTATTTTTTAATTCTTATAGCTGTCTTGTGTATAGTTTGAATATTTTTTTTCTTACTCCTGGTAATATAGAATCATTTTCATTCATTTTAATTTTATATGATTTAAGATCCTATATGATTTTGGACAGTTTAATAATTTATTTTCATGTATTGGGCCTGAAAGTAAAAATTGTAGAAATTAGTTCCACAGTAAGATTAAGTCTTTCTGTTTTTAAAATAAGCAAAATTAAGTAAGAAACTTTATTTACTTAAAGTCAAGTTAGAATTCATTAATTAATTTGAGGCTCCTAATTGGATAAAAGGTAGATTTTGGTTCAATTTCTTTAGAGTAGTAATGAAACTTACATTTTATAATTCACATAAACAACTAATAATGTGTACTGAGTTTCTAAGATTTCATCCATTTTTATAACATGGATGAAAAAGCGAGTCCATGATCTGTAATGAAAATATGGAAGGGTTGCTTTAAATAAATTTAAACAACAGATGTTATAAATATTTATTTACATATTATCTGTTTAACATAGTCTTAATAATTTTTTTATTACTCTATGAATAACAGTAAGATAACTTAATTTCATTTTAACTAATAAAACCAAATAAAGTTTAATAAATATGCCCAATCTATGTAAAATATGTGTTCACTATATTTTGTTCACTAGTATAGCTTTTGCCTTTTATAGTGCTCTAGATTTAAAATAATTTCTTAGTTTTTTAAAAATATTTAATATATAAAAAGGTTGATAAGACATTAATTCATTGATTTAACAAATATTTATTGTCACTTTGTACCAAGCATTAGAGTGAGAGATCAATGTCTCTGCCTCTTTAGGGTATATTTTCTTCTAGAAAAAAACACAGATAATAAACATGAACCAAACGTATTTTAGAGTTTATTGGTAGAAGACACATGCTATTAAAAAAGAAAGTTAGAAATGAAAAGTGTGTTAATCAGGGTAATTCAAAGAAACACAAACAAAAAGATGGATGAGTAGATGGATAGAAAGAAAAAAAGAAAGAGAGAACGCAACAGAGAGAAAGAGAGAGTGTGTGTGAGAGAGAAAGGAAGGAAAGAAAAGAAAAATTGTTGTCCACCTGGCTCAAGTTGACATGACAGCTAGCAGGTTGACAAGCTAAGGACCCAGGAAATTGTTTATGTTGCAGTTCAAGTTCAAAGGCAGTCTGGAGGTAGAACTTCCTTTTCCTCAGGGCACCTCAGACTTTCTCTTAAGGTCTCCGACTGATTTAATAAGGTCTACCTACATTATAGGAAGGAATCTGCTTTAATCAAAAGTCTATTCATTTTAATATTAACCTCTTTTAAAAAATACCTTCAAACCAAAATTGAAACCTGTGTTTTCCAAATATGTGAGTACAGTAGCCCCAACCCCCTTATCTATGAGGAATATGTTCTAAGACACCCAATGAATGCCCAAAAACTTAGAACTTAACTCCATATGCAGAATTCCCTCTATTATTTGTGGTTTTGCCTTCCAAGTTTTCAGTTACAGACACTCAACTACAGGTAACTATTAAGTTATGTAGCACATCATTGTATAGTAAATGGTTATACTATTTAGTTTTTTAATTTGATTATTTGTACATATTTAATAGCATAAAATATATTAATTTAGGTATATTGCTATTGCTATTTTCTGTGCCTGCATTTAATGAAACAATTTTGCTTAGTAGCACTTTTTGAAAGTGTGTATAATTCTATCAATGAAAAATTGTCCCAAGCAATGGCTATGAATTTTTACAACATTAGAATATATTTTTTCTTGTTGCTCATTCATCCTGCAAGTGTAAATAGCAAACTCTGCTTTTTTGTTGTTGTTTTAACAGTTCCTGTATTACTTTTTGAAGAGATCTTTGAGAGTCATGTTTACAGTGGCATCTACAATTGTGAGGTCAAGTCCTTAGGCACAAAGACAAAATCTATATTAAATGTCCTTGCCTCCTCTTTCAGTGATTTTTTAAGTTACCTTCTACAAAACATCTAAAGCTAAAACTGAATCTGAGTATTTCAAACTAATGCTTCCTTCCTGTAAAAACAGAGCAGCTTATGCTATTTTCAAAGACTGGGAAATAAAGAGATGCTGTGAATTCTAAGGGATAACTATGGAAGAGAAAAAGCTCATAGTATGTTTGGGATATTTAGGATTATATTCTTCATACTGCCATAAAATGCCAAATGCTTCTGATAATATTAATTCTTGAAGTATGTACTTGCTTTTTTTACATTTTCTTTCACAAATTACAACTTAAGAGTTATGTTGCAAAATGCCAGTCTCTCGATCCGTGTATGTGTGTGTATGTGTGTGTGTGTGTGTGTTTGTGTGTGTAGTACAGCATGTTTCTGACACTGGTATTAAACTTTTTTTTCACTCTGTTGTGGTTCTAATCATCAATTGTAATAACTTAATTAAGAGTACTAAATGAAAAAAAAATCCTTTTATTAATGGCATTCTAATGTCTAATCCTTCACATGTTGGTGGTTCAGGTCTTACATGATGTCTTAGTTGATGGAAGCTCTAGACAGTGATGTTCATTAAATGCAAGAGTTTAAAAAGTAAAGCATTTTTAAGGAATCCATATCACAATTTCTCCACACCATCTTTTTGTCTGCATTTGCTTGCCTAACTCTCCTCAATCCTAAGGCTTATTTTAAGTAAACAAATATGCCATGCTGTGCCAGAGTCTAAGTGCAGAAGCTAAGCATGGATTAGAGAGTCCAGACCAATCCATAGCTGTTGTGCAAGTGACAACTGCACGAGAGTAAAACAGAAGGAATGATCATCTAAAAGAGAATTAATCAGAACACCCTTTCCTAGGAGTTTTGTCAGAGAGGTTAAATGTAAATGACCAGGAACTTTTTCACTGAACATGAGACACTAGGTGGATTTTTTGGCTAATATGCAACTTATATTGTCATAATTCTGATTCAGGTCAAATAAAGAGGAGAGCAGTAAATTCAGACTTTTGCTTCTTTTTAACACATTTAATGTGATTGGTAGCTTTCCCCATTGACAAATGAAAAAACTGATATCAGAAACCCAAGGCAATTTACCCACACACACTTAGCTCATGCCAGGTAGTGAAGGGTTTAGAGTAAAGATACAGCTTACTTGGCCTTAGTTTAAACTGGAACAACTCTGAGAACAAAGGCATTGGAACATCAGTTCATTTTAAGTGGCCATCTCTGACACTGATCTTTGACAGGTTTTTTTTTTTTTTTTTTAATTAAAGAGTAACATTGCTTCAAATCATTGAGAATGTTCATAGAGTGAGATGGAGGGATACATTACAGCAGCTCTGAAGAAAACATTTCATGAAGATGGACATTTTCTATCCTAGCCTGAATAATTCAGTATCCACCTATAGATATTCAGATCTGAGTTAATTACAATTCAATGAAATTTAAGCATTTCATTTCTCAAGCATATAAGCCACATTTCAAGTACTCAATTATTATCTACAGCTATCAGGTACTCTCTGGAAAGCACAGTTCTAGATGCTGATTTACTCTTTAGATGACATATAGACCCAGCCTTGGCTAGAAGAATATATACTTTCTAACCAAGAACCCCCTTGTCCATCACAAAACATACATTGAACATTAAATAATTGTAATTTTGCTGTTAAAATTTTAAAACTTTAATGGGAACATTGAATCATGGTAGATAGGGAGTCATATCTGACTTTTAATCCTGCTTCTAATGCCAACCAGCAGAGTAATAAAAGGCACTCACCCACACCCCACTAAATCAGATGGTTTGGTGATTGGATCAGAACTGCATTTTTAACAACTCCCTGCCGGCTTTGTGTGCACGCGAAAACCAGAAATCATTAACCTTTGAAGTAGAAATTCAATTAAATTCCATTTCATTTCTGCATAGCTTATGTAGGAAGTCGTTTTCTATAATACTTAACAACCTGCAAAAGACTAAAATTGAAAGCAAAAATTGAGAGGAAAATTTTGAAGTCCTTTCGGGTCAGAGAAACCTAGAGCTCTCGTAGCGAAGGCAGCATTCACTTGTTATGGTCCTCTTCTCTTTCTCTTTACACAAACCTAAGCCCAGCTATTATAACTAGTATCTAAGCATTTGAAATAGAGTGGGTACAGGGAGACAGAGATTGAGGAGTAGAGGTCATGGAAACAGCATGTGAATGCTGTGTGGTGTTTGGCAATAGAAATAAAAAGCAATCAATCAGATCATAGTGTCAATTCCTCTGCAGATGTAGAAAAAACAATTGAAGTAGCAAAATCTGATCACTTAATGCTCAGGAAATAACACTTTAGTTCCTTCCCATTAGTGATAAAAATACTTGCGACAAGCATTTCCAGTAGTGCATATTGTACACGATCAACAGACATACCTCTGTGCTTGTGTTTGTTTTTTTGTATAAAAAGGTAAAATATGTTAATTTTTATGATTTTTTCAGTATTTTTGCTTTTTTGAAATGTTGTTTGATTATCCTCAGAAATTTCCCAAAGAAATGAAAATAAAAATCTGTTGAGAGCAAAGACAAAATTGCTGATTTTAATTAGCCAATTATTCTGCTGATAATTTTACATTAATAATGGGTACAATGAGAGAGGAAGAACATGAATAAGATGTCCAAAAACAAGGAGAGATAAAGAGAAGAAAAATGAGATGAATTTCAAATGAAGGTATAAATTCTCCTGGCTCTGTACCAATCAATGCCACCTAATGGTGTCTATCCCCACAACTGATATCAATCACCTTGACAGGTAGTGAAATATTAAAGATTAGCTGCGTAAAGCAGGTACCAAAGGGGCCAGTATTATGCTTCTTCTATTTTTTTTCCAAAAAATTCAGTTATTCTATATGTACACAAGATGTGAAATTAATGATGATAGTTACTATTACATAGTACTCTACACTTATTAAATATTATCCACATGTTTACTTTTCACTGGATTCTCAACAATATACACAGAAGACATTTTCATTTTATATATGAAGAAAATGGGAATTACAGATTCGAATATCTTAAATACTGACAAAGCAATGAAGAAAATTGAGTTTCCTAGTGACAAGTCTAAAGCACATGCTTGGTATTCTGAAAATGACTTTATTTTATTATCTTTTGTTTTTCTTGATTAGTTTACTCTTCCTGTGGGAACTATTACTACTTTTAAGGCTATACTCCAGTGTCACCTTAAGATTGATCTCAACACACCTTAGCTAATATTTCATCTCTAACATATCACAATAATTTTATACATAATAGCAAATTTCCTAGAAACTGCATATGGATTATATGAATGTGAATTGGGTCCCCATGAGGAAATAATTGAGTTAAAGAGAATGAACAGACTATTTACAGAGATACAGTCATAATTAAGTGAACTAGCCAAGATGATGCAGCACTCAGGAACTATCCCTTGGGACTGTGAGACAGAGAAGAGGGAGCTATATCTACCCTTGTAGAAGAAGGCTTCTTTCTTGTTAGGAGCTGTAAGTGCTTGGGAAGAAGGCAGTGTGTGTAGATAAGTAAATTGGTGTTCTGTTCTCTTGTTAATGCCTTCCCTGGGTTGAGCTCAAATGGTAGCTGTAGGTGAAGGGGTGCTGAGTGGGTTAGTCTTCCAAGGCAAAGACCATGGATCTGGAAAGATAAACAGAAAGTAACCAGTACAACATGCCATGCATAAATAGTTAACTTTTCAATATTTAGATACTTTCCACTGAAAACCTTGTATCACTCTCTGTTCACCACCTTCAGTTGCTTTGCTTCTTTCCAGAAGAAACAAGTTGCAATAATGCAGCTTTTCCCTATGATATTAATTCATTTTAATGTATGTTAATATGTCTGTTTATAGGTTTCTTAAAGAAATCACTTCAGTTTCTGCTAATGATGATACCATTATTGAGCCTTTTCTCTAAGCAAGGAAAATATTTGGTTGTGGGGTATATAACTATTACCTTTTTCCTTTTTTGTCATATAACTTGAGTCATGAAATACATGAAGAAAATCATATGTTTTGAATTTCATTAGTTACATGGTAGGTTAAACATTAAATAAAAATTTGGAACTTTAACACTCAAGGCCACATATACATGCTTGAGCATTCAACCAATTTTAAATTTTGGGACATTTTAAAGTTCAGCCAAATTTTCCATAATTGACACATGTTATAGAAACTGGATTTAATTTAAGGTGTTACCTTTTATAATACATTCCACAATGTCTTTATTTTAAAATAAAAGTTAAATTTTCTGCAAATAAATCAAATCATGATGCCTTTGTAAAAATGGCTTAACTATTGAATTAAATTCTTTTTGTTATTACACATTATTGTTCGCTAATATACTCTTTTGCTAAAACCATACAAAGAAAGCAAACAATTTCTACAACACTGAAACATTTTATTCTACTTTCTATTGATTAACTTGTACATTCATTTGATGATTCAACAAATATTTGTTCACCATCTCCTGTGTGATGGATCCTGTGCCTGATTGTTTGTAGTTATTACTGCTCTCAGATTTTCAGTTCATTTCATGTGGAAGAAAGCTACTTGAAAGAAACCTTGTCCTTATTAAAATCAAATTTACTTTATCTTCTAATCATATACATTTCTTAGCACATGTTTTGTAAGGACATGTGCATGTTGGAAATACCTATAAAGTGGGCACATGGCCAGAAATTACTGAAATGGCTTTTAACCAACTGGGGAGTATCACTTGTACCAACCATGGAAGTGTATTGAACAATTACTGGCTAGGGTCAGACTGGATAGATAATCACCATCATTGGGCTATATATTTTCCTCTCTCAAAACAACAAAAAAATTGCAAACAATGAACATGGAATAGGGATTTCCTTGGGGTGTGTATGTGAGTGTATACGTGTGTGCGCGCGCATGTATTTATATATATATAACTGTTATAAAACAGCTCATCCAGTTTCAGTTTTCATCATTAAAAGAAAGATGGGCTATATGTATTTGATGGGGTTTTGAAAGTTCAAACATAATACATTACATCTAGATTTGCCATTTCTTCTGAATTATTGCTGTTCTTTATAGCTGATTAAAATGAACACTCAAAGCACTCTCTCAGCATTTTCCCTCCCAGTTTTCCATTTGTACTTCAGTCTACTCACTAGTCTTAATATAAATGGGTGTAAAACCAGGAGACTTAATTCTTACAAACACCCACAGTTAGGTACTAAAATAACATTGCCTCCTACATCTCACCAGAACTGCAAATGCTTGTTTACTGCTGTTTCCAAGGATCACTCACAATAGCCTGCTGGGACTAAAGAAATAAATTAGGCAATGTAGAGTACCTATATTAGTTTATAACTCTTCATTGCTCTCACAATTTAAAAATATATTTAAAATATGTATTCAGGGAAAGGTATTTCTAAATTGTATTATTTTGTATGAATAGTGGAGAAATGGTTTCTGAAGAGGCAAGGGGGAGAGAAAACACTCAATGTTTATAAATATAGGCAATATCTAAAGTAATTTTTAAAAAATCAAGTGAGCAAAAGTAGAGGATAGGAAAGGTAGCAGAATACAACAGTCACTAGTATGGCATTATGTAAAAACGTGGATGTGTAACTGATGTGATTCTGCAATCTGTATATGGGGTAAAAATGGGAGTTCAAATGTATGAAATATGATATGTCAAGAGATTTTTAATGTTTTGAACAACCAATAAAAAAATCAAGTGAGCAAATTAAAAAATAGACTTTTTCCATTAAAATTATAGCCACAATAAATTCATAATTTGTTTTCTAATAACTATTGTCATTAATGAGTGACCATGTACAGTTTTTATCGTTGTCTACGTTATTGTTTTTTTTCTCTTCATTTTTGGATAGCCTCCTGGTTTTACAATTTACTTAGTACAAAGCTATATGGGTTTAAAAATATGAATTATTTTCAAGAGGTACCCAAGTATTAATCTTTAAAAAGGAATTTTTTTATTCTTGTTTTTACTTCATGTTAAAGTTACTTTCACAAAGAATTTATTAAGAGAAATTATTTGCATAGATTCTCTATCTGAATAAATGGAATCTTCATTTAATATACAAAATATAAGTTCTAGTTAATGCCTAGATCAGCACCCATATACTGCTAATAATAACTCAAAATACAGTAGAGGTACTCAGTATAAGCTGAACACATCCATTTCTGTTTGAAATGTTGAAATTATAGCCAAGATGTTCAGTGGTCTCTCAGTGTTTTGAGTGGAATAAATGTTATGTTAGGTTCTAGAACTCAGTTTTTATCTGCATCAAAATCAAACAATGAGTTTCCACATTGTAAATTCACCACCAACAAGGGCATCACTCTCTTCAAATCTGCTGTACATCATTAGGAAAAATGCAGACTGGGAGTAAAACTTGAATGTGTCTTGTCTAAAACATAATATATTGGTATGCAAATCACGTGATTACAAATGGAATTAAGCACAGGTATTTTTGATACTATTAAGATTTTCTAATACACATTAAAGTGCTATAATGATAATGGTATTTTGAAATTTATTTTTGAAATTTTAAAATATGTTATCATGGTTTCTGTGCTGATCATTATAAATAGGCTACACAACATAGAGAAAATATGAATTTTTTAAGTCAATAGGAGATCCTCTGCAGCATGTTGGTGATTTTCAAATTTGACAAATGCTATATAGTAAATACACAATTGTGATTCTCTGCTTACATTATACTTCCTCACACTTACAAATTTAAGTAGATGAAGTTCTCCCCCCAGATATGCCTTTCTTTCCCACTATAGCCATACAGAAAGCCTTTGCATATTTTCCCAAGGAGACAGCAAGGACCAGGGAGCAGAGGATCAGACATGGGGGACCTTGCTAGGAAAATAACATCTACTCAAATGTCATCAAAATGGAAAGAGATCAGTCCTAAATCAGAGCTGGAAGTCTGTGGAAGAGCCCACACACATCTCCAAGTCATCACAGATCTGAATTATCTACTTTCTACTGTTAGTTTAAGTCCCTTCCTATCAATGAACAACAACAAAAAAGTGAGAACAATAACATCTAAAAAGGCAAAGCCCTTGTCCTAGATACCCCTTAGCTTAATTCAGGTTTTTTTAAAAATTTTGTTTCACACAGGGGGATTTGGTATATACATTTCTTTGTAACAGACCTTGTAGAAGGGCCTGTTCTAGCTTCTTGATACCACTGAAGCCCTTCCTTCATGCAACTAACATGTTCTGAGCAAGGCCCTAGGTGTGGGGCTATAACAGTGATCATGAAACTAATCTTCATGAAGCCTGGTCAGTATTTGTCAAATCATCTGTGAGAACCATATTTTCTCAAATATGGTAAAGTACAAATGATATCTCTATAAAGTATGGTAAAAATTAATACTAGATAACAAAAGAATGAGACATACAAAATGCAAGTCCCGAGTTTTTACTATTTGTTTTTGCAAATATAACATATTTAAAAAGCAAAGAATTACAAAATTATCTATTCATGGAATGTGGCATATCAGGAATAACACAGGTAATTATTATACTTGAAATATTTTATTGTTCTTCAATCAGAAACAAAATATAAAAGAAATAGGGATTGTTCATATTCACACTTTGAATTAAAATTATAAATATATATATATATATATATATATATATATATATATATATAATTTAAATGTAATGGGACTTGTGTGCTGTCTCTTATTAATTGGGCTAATCTCTGTGGATTTACTACAGCATTTCTTGCAAAGAATAATGTATAAACTAAAGTATTCTATGTCTTATATTAATAGCTGTCATAGTGGAAAAATAAGTCTCAGACAAGTGCATTGACAGAAATGGAAGAAGAGATTTTGGAGCAATTTCAGTAAGCTTAGGATACTTATTTCAAACTTTTATACAAAATGAGGCAAATTTTGCTGCATTTTCGAAATTCATGTTCAATCTGGCATTGGTAATCAGTTCCGGTATTTATCCTGTAAACTTATACGTAAATGCACTTTTTGATGAAAGAAATCAATTCAGAATTCATGAATTTCTATATATGTATCTTTTTTCGATGGAATATAAAATTCAAAATATCCCATCAGTGTTAGCAGATGATATATGGTAACTTTTGCAAATATGAAATACCAAGCTAATCACCTATTTTGCTAAAAAATATACTTAATCTATAGAGATCATGTTATAAATATTTGTAGGAACTGTTCTAAGTATCTTTTATTTTCCCTTTGATCTCATAAGTCATGAGAAACATAACTTTCTTTCATGCTAGAAGCAGTAAAATTGTTAAAGATAACAAGTATATCAGACTAAAGAAGGAGACTGAATGTTTACATATCTAAAATTTAAAAACGGACTGATTCCTTTTGTTGTAGAAACTAGAGGGTTTTCGTTGTTGTTATTGTTCAGGCTATAAAATCTGTGCCTCAGTCTAGAGTATAGTTGCTTATAATCAACATCTATTATTGCATAATACAGAGAATAATCTTGTGTTTAATGAATTAGCTTTTACATCTGTAACTCATATTTTTTACTACATTGATAAGAACCCTGAAATTTAATTGATATTGTTATTGGGTAGTAAGACTTTCTTAATGAAGGATGCAATACATTGATTTATGGTCTGCATGAGCCCTTAATCTGAATTTTTCAAAATGTTTCTCTGCCATTGTTGCTTGCCAAACCACTTCTATGAAAACATAAGCTACAAATTACATTTGCTAACACAGATCACATACTTGGAAGATATGGCAATGTCAAGTTGCTCTAAAAGATCTTCAGCATTTGCGCTCAAATTCTACTTTTATCCTTTTGTGGGTAACTAAAAGTTTCTGAACTACCACTCTGAGATGCACTGAGTTGTCTAAGAAGTGGAAATCATGCCTATTTTTCAGAAGTGCGATTAATATTACCAATGGTCTTAGAAAGATTCCTTGTGAATAATACATGCATGATTAAAAGGGACTATTAAATTATATTATACAATTATACCTCACTTTAGGCAAACTTATAGTTATAAAACTTATAGTTGTAAAACCAAAACAATGTATCTGAAATGAAAGTGTGGATATTCATGTACAGAAGTGTATCTTTCTTTACCTATGATTTCACACTTAGATGTGTAAAGATGTAGATATGTAATAATAATCAGTATATCTTGTAAGAAAAAACTGACAAATTGCTGTAGAGTGATGAGTGTATGTGAAGAAAAAATGCAGCCAATTAGAGAGATGAGGAAAAAATACTCAAAGCAGAAGATGGACTTTGAGATTGGTTTAAATAGTTAGCAGAGTACTTTGCTGCAGTTTGCGACAGTTCCCGAAGCTTCCTATGCAATTTGCTCTTAGGTTCCCATCTGGTACATTTTTCACCCATACAAAGTTTACGCAAGAAAAAGCAATAGTTTATTTTATCTCAGAGTCCTCAGAAAGCATTAAGTTATATAGTATTCACAATCATTATATTGTTATATGCATTTTCCATATAAGAATACTGAGGGAAAGAGAAAACTAATGACTTGCTTAAGTCTTCCATGTTTGCAGTGGTGAAAGGGTATGATATTGGAGAGTCCAACCTCATGGCCTTTGCTACCCAGAAGTGGAGAGTGCTGTCTTTCTCATAGTAAGTAAATGGGAGCTGAGAATAGAAAGGTTAGAGTGAATTTATAGAGGAAGAAAATGAGCAGAGGGCCTTTCCAACAAAACCTAGATGAGCTGACAGTGCACGGGTGAGCTGTGAAGGGGACTGAGGGAAGGAGGTGTGACTGTTCTGTTCTTTGAGGGAGGGAGGCTGGCTGGTGGACACTGCTGTGGATGAATTAATGTAGAGTGGAAAGGTAAGAGTGGAAGCTGGGTGAAGTCAGTTGAACACAGTCAGGAAAGTGAAAATCACTTGTAAAGTTTAAATTGTCTGAAAGTCTTTAAAATGATATGCAAATGTGGCAAGCAACACATTCTGAGGAAAGAACAGCTACATATCCTCATATCTCATTTTAGCACTTGGAAATTTACTTGCTGGGTGGAGTGGCAGACTTTCCCATTTGGACTAAGGCCAGGTAATTGAACTGAGAAACAGTAAGGAGACAAACTAACAACTGAGAAAGGAAAGGTAAAAAGCAAAGTTAGGAATAACTGAAAAAATTAAGTTTATATTGACAATAAATTGGCTGACTACATAAATAGGGTGAGGTGTGAGTGATAATCAATAAGGATTCATATCTTAAACCTCTGTGAATATGATGCTTTAAAAGAAAATAGGAGCTTTAGGAGGAGGAAAAGAATGTGAAGTGATTAATTAAAATATTGAATATAGGCAATATGAAGAATACTTTTGAAAACTTTCAAAAATAATAATTTGTATGGAAAAATTACTATTTGCATATATGCATGCATGAATTATAGAAGCTGACGTATAGGTGGCCTGAGTGTATAACAAAAATATAAAGCTGATAAGAATTTAAATAAAATAACCATGAGAATATGTACTCAGTTCATATAGAAAACACAAGGCACCATCAAAAGTTTGAGGTTAGATGGGTTGAACGAGGGCACACAAATAGAGAAACTAGGAAATGACAGAAGACACAGGATGAACCAGCAACAGGGAGAAGATATTGTTTAATACCCTCAAATCTGTTATGGCATGTAGCTTAAGCTGTAACCAAAACATGCTGCCACTATAAGAAATCAAAGTGACCCCTGCCTTAGTCCTGTCCTACCCTACAGTTTCTAGTCAATGCCTTTCTCTGGTTGGCCAGAGGATAAGATTTCTGAGGAAATGCATTCCTTAAGAATATTATCACATTAGCAAATATACTCAGGTAATGGGGTAGTTCATACAAAGTACAGGGGTGCAAATGGCCAACTATGACATATCGCCATGAGTAAAATAATTATTCATTGAATAATCTTTAAAGGGCTGTGGGCTTGGAATATGCATTTTATCACATATTATCTGAATAAACTTTTATTAAGACCCTATGCCAAGATGGTTTGAAATACTAGTTTGATTATCAAAGCTTACACTCAATGTTGTAATTCTTTTTAGATGTTTTCTTTACTCTGTAGAAATGTGGATATTATTGAAAATGATTTCTAGTATAAACTGTTTTAATTAATAATTGCTATGTTCCACAATTCCGATAATATATCTTTGCAAGTAAAATAATATAGCTTAGAGATTAGTTTTGTAATTGTATCATGACAGTATAATTACTGACCTTTTATTTTATCATGTAATTTACAGAAATTCAGCATAATTAAAAAAACTTTCTCATTCTGACTCATTTATTATACATTTTACAAGTACATTATCAATCACTTTGTGAATAGCATTATATAGTACCAATGAATTAATCATAGGATGTGTGTAATTATTGGCAAGCATGACTCTATTTTTTGTATCAAGCTGCCCACTGTACTATTTAATGAACAAATGCACTTAGACATAATCATTACTTTTCACGCTATTTCTTTTAAAATAATGACAAATCACATGTTCACATTTCAATCATTAAAATAACAGTAGAGAAATGAATGGTTTGCCTGATTGTAGGCTGTTGTAATTCTTTTTGTTCTAAACAACTTTTTGTATCATTTATGCTTTCATGATTACCAAAAATGCAAATAACTGGAATTGTCTTAAGAGGCAGAAGTTAAGTAAAAATGTGAAATACCTCCTTTTTCTCCAAATTTTAAGATGGAAAGATCCCCCCTATAGTTACCAAATGGCAAAGAAATGATGGAGAGGGGGACAAAGAAGAATAAACATTTTTCTTTGAATTGAACCATGGGGAATTTCTAGAAGATTTACAAGCATATTGGCTCATTGATTACTCAGATGGCAGAAAGATATTCTCAGTGTGTGCTCCTCTATCCTAATGAAAAAGACTATTAACCTACCTCAAAATGAATATTAAAAGTTTTATTTTTATTAAATGGAGAGCTCTGTTTAACCCATTTGGAGAATTGGTCCTCTTTTTGAAAATTGCAACCATTTTTGAAGAAATATCACTGCAATTACAAATCAAGTGGAAGTTAGATTTGATACAGCGTTGTTACATTCTGATTGCAAGACAAATGTACTCAGGAACTGAGTTCTTTGTGGCTCAGAGATTATATGGGAAATTCTAATTTCACTAAGTTACCCAAATTGACCTTAAAATGGAGGGTCACACATGCAGGCTAGAAATTGCTTGAAGGACGCTGAAAAGCCCCATTAATACTGCCGATTTCAATAATCTCAAAGAGAGGGTATTAAGGCAATCACAGTAGGTTTCATTGAGATCTTTCTTTTTATTGAATAAAATTGAACATTTAAGTAAATGAATAATCATTTTTGGACAACATAATATGAAAATATATGACCATAAAAACTTGATAGCCCTCCAGCCGTGCTTGTAGAAATTGCAGTCTCTTACAAATGTTATAGTGGGTGGTAGCTCTGTAGAAAATTATAATGGCTGTCTGAATTCTAGTACATTTTATAAAATATGCATTTTTATTACTTTTTCAGGTATATGTAGTAATGTTATATATGCTATGTTGTGTAGTGGCCTGTGTAGATCCACAAAATACTATATTTTCTTTAATATCAAATAAATTGAGCAGGAAATTATAAAACTCTGGAAATTCAAGTCTGTATAGGTAAATTAGGCAACAGGGGATTATTCTACTTATAAAAACTTTAATTATTATCTTTCTGTTTTATCGCTTTAGAGATTCTGTTCCTTTCATTGTGTAGGAATCAGACCAGAGGCTACTAAAGGGACAATGTATTAGAAATGTTCATGTTAAAGGTTTCAAAATGAGACTTTTCCTGAGGCTTACTTTAATATGTGTTTAGAAACAGTAGTGAATCCTGCTGTGCTGTATTTTCCTCAAATGTATTTATCCATAGGAAAAAATACCTACACATTTCTACTAGAATTTTTAAAATAAAAATTATATATATTCAAGGTGTACAACGTGAGGATTTGATACATGTACACGTTTTGTAATGGTTAAGACAATCAAATTAACACATCCATCACTCCCCATGTCTTATGCTAAATCCCCAGAATTTCATCTTATAACTCAAAGTTTGTACATTTTGACCAGCAATTCATTTCTTTTCCCATCCTCCTAACCCCTGGTAACCACTATTCTATTTTCTGCTTCTACAAGTTCAACATTTTTAGATTTTCCATGTATGTCAGATCATGTAGTATGTGTCTTTTTGTATCGAGCTTATTTCATCCTAGTGTAATGTGCTCCAGTTTCATTCTTGCTCTTTCCAAAGGCAGGATTTCTTTTATAATAATAGATTATATTATCTCATGTTTGTATACCACATTTTGTATTATCCATTCATCCTATTATGGACATTTGGACTAAATTCTTTTTTTTTTTTTTTACTCTTTTTTTTTTATTAGTTGCTCTGGATTGAATTCTTATCTAGACTAGGGTGAATAATGCTATAATGAACATGGGAGTGCAGATATCTCTTCTATTGATTTCTTTTGATTTGGCTATGTGCCAGTAGTGTGATTAATGAGTAATATGGCAGTTTACTTATATTTTTAGAGGAACTCCATACTGTTTTTCCTAATGACAACCACCAGTTTTCATTTCCACTAACAGTGTACAAGTGTTCACTTTTCATATCCTCGCCAGCACTGGTTTTCTCGTGTCTTTTTGATGATGGTCATCCTAATAGATATGAGGTGATCTCACTGGGGATTTTATTGTTTTTCTTTCTTGATGATTAATGATACTTAACACCTTTATATATCTGTTGGCTATTTTTATGTCTTCTTTGGAAAAAAATTCTATTTAGATCCATTTTGTAATCATGTTATTTGGATCTTTGTTTTTTAAATTTGTGGTTATAATTATTTTTTTTCCATTATTTTTGTACAGGTTCTTGATAATGTTTGTATATTAGCACATCATTAGATATTTCATTTGCAAATACTTTCTCCTATTCCCTTGGTTGCCTTTTCATTTTGTTTATTGCTTCTTTGATCTTCCAAATATTTGTAGCTTGATAGAGTTCCACTTTTTTATTTTTGCTTTTACTGTCCAGACTTTTTGTGTCTTACTCAGAAAAAAAAATCATTAACCTTATTGAGGCACTTTGCTCCTTGTTTACTTCTAGGAGTTTTATGGTTTCACATCTTACATTTAATTCCTTAATCTATTTCTAATCATTATGTGTGTGTGTGTGTGTGTGTGTGTGTGTGTGTGTGTTGCATAAAACAAGAGTCCTATTTTATTATTTTGCATGTGGATTTCCAGTTTTCCCAGCATAATTGGTTGAAGAGACATCTTTTCCCTTTTTCTTAGCACTAGTTGGCCTGTATACACAGGTTTATTTCTGGGCTTTGTATTCTGTTCCATTGATCTATTTGTCTGATTTTATGCCAGTAATATACTGTTTTGATTAATATAGCTTTGTAATATGTTTGAAAATCCTCCAGCATGGTGTGTCCAGCTTTGTTCATTTTGCCCAATATTATTTTAGCTATTGTAGTTTTGGAGGGGGTTCCATAAGAATTTTTAGATTTTTTTTTCTATTTCTGTAAAGAATGCCATGGAAATTTTGATATGAATTACATTAAAGTTGTAGATGACTTTGGGTGGTATTGAAAATTTAATAATATTGACTTTTTTAATTCATGCAGATGGAGGCATATTTCCATCTATTCCTTGCTGCTAATTTTAATATGGAATGTTTTGTATTTAAGCATGAATTATCTATAAAATATTTAATTTATTAATAAAATAAAAGTCCAAAATCAGCTCCTCTGACTATCAAATAATTCTTAAAATGAAAGAGAAACATTATGGATCTAGTGTTTGTGTGTATTTTTCATTTGATATTGTTTAAAATGAGAAAAATGTGTATATAACATTCAAATAATTTTTTGACATTAATGCATACTATGCTATCTGTTCTTAAAAATTATAAATGTAGAAAATCTAAGCTAAACATAAATATTATCCAGTATGTAAATCAATGATTACTACAAAGCTTCTAATTAGTTAGAAATTTTAACTATGGCATTAAGGAAACTGTCTACAGCATAACCCAAAATACAGAAGTTAAAAATTATCAAAAAGATGTACTTATGAGTATAAATAGAAAAAAATTTACTTTTCACAGGTTAATTATATTCACTTGAATGGGTTTGTATTATTTTAATATATTAAAGACATCTTCTAGTTTCTTGTGTTGGGCAACAGTTTTTTAGGAATATTAATATCAAAACATGATCATTATTCAGTCCCTCTTCTGAGTTTGATTTTAGTTATATATCCTAAGGGTATATGTCTTTTATGAAAAAATCAAGATGACCCTGGGTACATAACAATGGGTTAACATTCACTAAGAGATTGCTGTATATCACACATTGGGTTGAGACTCCACAGTTGACATCTTGTTTAACTTTTTCAATTTTAGTACACCAGTCTTAGTTTTTCTGCAATTATACTTTCTTCAATTTTAGCTACAAGTGGTCCATTGTGCTTCAAAAATATGAAATGCCAGGCACAATGGTACATGCCTGTAATCCCAATGGCTTTGTAGACTAAGGCAGAAGGATCACAGTTCAAAGCCAGCCTCAGAATCTGCATGAGACCCTAAGAAACTCTGCAAGACCCTGTCTCAAAAAATTTTCAAAGAGATGGGGATGTGGCTCAGTGATTAAGCACCCCTGGGTTCAATCCCTGGTTAAAGAAAAGAAAGAGAGAAAGAGAGAAAGAAAGAGAGAGAAAAGAAAAAATGGAGGATTCCAGAAATAAGTAACTCATGATACTTTAAAATATATATATATTTTTAGTTGTAGAGGACACAATACATACATTTATTTATTTATCTTTATGTGGTACTGAGGATCAAACACAGGGCCTCACACATGCTAGGTGAGTGCTCTACCACTGAGCCACAACTCAGAGCCCATAACTCATGAATTTTAAATAGCATGATGAAAACTCATGCTGACCTATGTTCTCTTGCACCATCCATTCCAGGCTATGAATGATTCCTTTATCCAGCATATCCATGCTGTATGGTTATCCACCCAGCAGTCAGTAATCAACTGACTGAATAGATCAACCGCTATGACATTGTACTACTTGCATATAGAGTTTTGTACTCTTTGCAGGTTTAGGCATCCATTGGAGGTCTTGAATATAAAGTAGAAATTACTGGATACAGAGGCTCAGAGAAGTTAAATAAATTGATAATGTTTACAGAACTCATAATGGACACAGCTAATAAAAAACTAGATTAGCCAAGAAATTAAAATTACCTAGATACTCATTACACATGTAGGTATGTGGGAGTGTGCTTGCAAACATGAGTGTACATATGCGAATGTTGAAATCATGAGTGTGATGGTCTCTTGATCTCATTGAGGTGACAGGAATTAAAACGAAAGAAATGTATAACTTCTTGAAGCACATAAAGCCTTCAGGGGGGAAGGAAGGAAGGAAGGAAGGAAGGAAGGGAGGTAGGTAGAATTTAGAAAAACTTTCCTCCAAAAGCCCTAATTGTTTTTGCTGTGGTTGCCTTTTCTTATTTTCTCACATGCTTGTGATTAATGTTTTGATAGACATATTTTGATAGCTTTTTAAAAAGCTACACTTTAAAATTTGAAATGTGGGAGAGGCAGCTACTATGAGAACAGTTTCAGCTTCCCTTTTTTTTTTTTTTTTCTTTTCCTTTCCTGACTTGTTGGCCTTGTCCTGTTAATCACTACTCATTCTGAGCTGTAGGGAAATACTCAAAAGATTGCCTGGAAGTGGAGCTCACAAGGGCATTTTTCATTTGAGAAACTTCAAGAAGCTGTGTAAGGTACTGTGAACCTTTGGATAAAGCACAGCTACAAAGACTCTTCGTTAGAATTCTCAATGAATTTTTTTTACAAGTGTATTTTATAGAATGATAATGTCTTTCGTTTTTCTGCCTTCATTATTGGTGTTTTCCCTAAAAAGCCCCTATACTCTTCCTACTTTACTTAGTAAAGGAACTTGCAAATTAATCTCCAAAATAAATCTTAGAGACCTTGTTTGTAGTTACAGAAAATATTTTAGATCTAAATCCATGTTTACAAAAGACTCCGCATAGGCTGGGATTCATATACTCTCTGTATAAAACTGTCTCTAACTAGTGAATTTTCCCTTTAATTAGGTCTTTTCATGTAACTCCCTTTATTTCTACTGAAAGTTGCCATATCTCTAGTTAATTCCTGGCAATAAACCACAGTACATGTTTAAAAAACACTCAATGAAGGATTTTTTTTTTTAAAGTATTACTCTCATACAGGCTGATATTGTAAATGTTATAATTGCTCATAAATCATCAGTTTTGAAAAGGTGTTTTATTTTTGTGATGCCAAATAGAATAAAAATGATGTTGATGGCTTCTAATGAAGGAACAGAAACACTCTGATAGCACCTGACCTTCTATCATCACTTACTTACACAGATTTTTTAAGGTAGGAAGAGAAAATTCCCTTTAAACAATTTAGGTTGAGTAACTTGCTGGTAAAGTGCATTTTCTGTTAGTGCAGTGAGCTGAGAATAGTCAAAGGAAAAAGCCCCGAAGGCATGATTGTAAAAAATGACCATTTGTTATTGTCGTAGATAATAATTCATTCCAGGGAAAGAAAAGAAGATATTGTGGTCACATATGGCTTCAGGTTCTTTCTACCTTCTGCTGACTGCTAACAATAATTAGAAATTTTTAGAGGCAAACTGATCAAGGCCTCGATCAGGCTCCTTTTGCAAGAGTCAATAGTGGAGGTCAGGATTAATTTGTTGCTTTAAAATGTGGAAATTACTCTCCATGTTTGAGAGCAGTATGTGGCACCCCTTAACTATATGATAAAAAGGGCCTTGAATTTCACTGTACGTGTGTGACATAAAGGATATCTATTTGGAAAGATTTAATGGGGCTGGAATTGAGGGTAATAGAAACTGAATTGGAGTAATTTATGTTGTGCACCGAAGAAGATGGCCAGGAAACTTCAAAGAGGATCCCTTCTGCATGACTAAAACTGAATAGACATTTTAAAGCTTTCTTCTTTTTCATGAAACTACATATCAATGTATTGATTCCAGAGTTTATATATTTAAAGATTTTGATATAAGCATCCATATAGCTGGGTTGGTGGCTGATCAACAAAACACGAGGACAAATATAATTCAGATAATAAGGAAAGTTATTTCAGTAGCTTCTAGTTAAACACCAGAGGAAGAATTTGAACTTACTGATCCTGGTAGTCATAGAAGAGACAGTTCTCCTTTTTAGCTCTAAAACTGAAGGATTCAGTTTCCATACAGCAAAGTTCAAGAAACTAAAAAAAAAAAAACCAAAAAAAAAAAAAAACAATAATCTGGTATTCATTGGTGTTTTATAATCTATCATTCAGAATATATACAAGTTTTATTTACTTTATAATATTCCTAATTTTTTAACAATATAAATTAAATTAGCATGCATGGCTGAATCCTTCATGTGATATGTCTATGGATTTTAAATATGGTTCTGTCTGCTTCATTTACTGAAGTGAACCAATGACACCAAAATGAGGGCAATTTTTAAGCATGCAGTTTAATTTGATTGTGTAATATCCTCCTTCCTCTGAAGTAGAAACATTTAAGTATGTTCAATAATCTTAAGTGACCAAAATATTAAACATGATAATTTTTTTAGCCTTTAGGAAAGAAGCCCAGTTACAGAAAAATTCCATATCATTAAGGAAGAACAATTCATCATGGTGGGCTTAAAGTGTCAGAATGGGGAGGGAGCAATGGGACTATGGGAAATTGCTTTTGTACAAAGTGAGTTATATTTATGTATTTATTTTTTCCAAGTCTGTCAGCTCTGTGTTATCAACATTCTTTGGAACCAATATCTGTGCTTCAGCAATCATTTTTGAGCTTCTATACACAGGAGAATCTTGAGCCAGTGCAAGAAGAATTTCGTGAAAGTATCTAAGTGAGTTCTGATAAACAATGTACTATCTAATTAAAAAGTGCTCTACTGTGTTGCTGTTTTGCAGGTATATTAATGTAGACTTTATTTTTACTGTAACACATAACTTCTAAAATTAAATTCTACTGGAAGGTAACTATTACAACCAAAGTATGTTGCAACTTATCTTAGGTAATATAGGGAAATTATTTATTGGAGAGATTTCTTAAAAAAAAAAAAAAAAAAAAGATTGAAGTAAGTTATATTTTTTTTAATATTTGTTTTTTAGTTTTAGGTGAACACAATATTTTTATTTTGATATGGTGCTGAGAATTGAACCTAGTGCCTCACGCATGCTAGGCGAGTGCCCTACCACTTGAGCCACATCCCCAGCCCGAAGGAAGTCATCTTTATGATGGATAATTAAACAAATTGTTCCTTTCCTTGTAACCCTTATATTTCATGTGCTGTGCATATATTGGCATACGGATAACAATTCATTAGGCATTTTTATTAATATACATAAATCAAAAGACATGATTAGTTGTTTAGATAACCTTTAAGTTTATATTTTTGATAAGTACATTTTATATTCACTTTATCTATATGCTTAATTTGAATTTCAGACAGCTGAGGCATTCATAGTGGCTAAGGAACCAATCAATGGGATTAAATGTCCAGTGTGAGAACCTCATTCAACAACGTAAGAGCTGTGTAAATTTGAAAAAGGGTCTGGAAACATCCATATCATTAAAATACCTACTGGGTCAGGACTGGCTACATAGTCTGTGAGGCCCAGTGAAAAGTTAATGGAGGCCTCTTCATAACCAAATCTCAGTTGGCAGAAGCTAGAACATTAAACCTAACCATTGCTGACAGAGCTTTAACCATCGCATTAACATTCAGAATGAAGCTACAGGAAAGCATAGCAAGATATCAGCAGAGTAAGATTCAAGCATGCAGCACATCTAAACACAGGGTCCTATGCAACCATGCTTCGAATTATAGTGAAGATCAAATAACTTTATAGATTGTGTCCTACGTTATATTTAAAAATTTAAAATAATTTTAATGATTATTTGTACAAAATTTTTATTTGAGATACTTTGGCCATAGCATGATTTTTTTTCATAAAAATTAAATGTATCACCAATATTTTGTTTTTACTTTGAAATTTATAGCTATTATAAAAAAAAAAAAACATAATTGAGCCTTTAAAAAGACATGTGGTCAAGTGAAATTATTCAGCCTAGGAAGGTGTGAGGTAGGGTGAGGTGAGAGAGGAAAATCAATTTATGTTGCACTATTTTTCTTTGGAAGAACTTCAGAGGAGAGTGACTTGATCATAGGATTCCAGATTTTACAAAGATCATTTGGACCAAGATTCTAATGCCTAGACTGTTTGAGGCCCAAGTCATAGAAACAACAGTTCACACAATTTCATAAAATGGGTAATATGGAAAATTCAGCTGTGAGAATTGAGATAGAATTAGATTTCAGAATCAATTGCAATCTCAAATTTGAGACTCACATTCTCTCTCTTTCTTATGTTTTTGTTTTCTTTCTACCTACTGCCTCCATGCTTTCCCAATAAGGACAGGTTTGTTGAGTACTGGAGAAAAAAAAGGACTGACAACAACTTGTGATCTTTAGCTCATTTCGATTCTAAGAACAAAAGGATTTTATTTAATGTATGTAAATATATATGCATGATATATTTATACATCTTATAAATATAATATATAGAAAAGTTTTAAGGAAGAAGTCATCTTTGATTGACAGTCCATCCCAAACTACTAACTTATGATTGGTCAGGGTTAAATGACCACAAAGTATAGTCATAGTCATTGAGAGCTGAAGCTGTGCCCATATTAGTATAAGCATTGTAAAGGCAAATACTTGTATTGACATTCAGAATGACGCTACAGGAAAACATAGCGTCAAGATATCAGCTGAGTAAGATTCTGTCATGATTGTTTCCCCACAGACACACCAATTTGAACAGCTATTTATATACCACATTATCTTCATAAGAACTAAGAAATCCAGGTGAGAAACCACAAACCCATTTTTAATATAATAATAGGAAAAAATTCATTGAATAAGGAAGGAAGAATTTAAAAAATAAAATAGAGTTTTATTTTTATTAAAAAATAAAATAGAGTTTCCTAAGACAGCCCTTTCCCTACACCAAGCAATGCAGTGTGGAGAGATACCTCTCACTTTGGGGAAGGAGAAAGAAATAAGTTCAGATCATAGACTTAAAACTCAATTCTGGTCAAGGCCTCATGACCCCTGCCATGGGCCTATACCCACAGACAGAGTGTCTGGAATTGCAGCCAAGCCATGACTGTCATCACCACCATGTGACATTTAGGTCAGAAGAGTAGGGAGCAGTAGTTCTTCTGGGAAGCAGGACATGAAAGTTTGCATAATAATTTGGTTTCCAGCTCAGTCTGACCCCTATTTCAGGTGTCAGTGCCTCTGGAGGTAACCTGTAGAACAACCTCATTCTCAGGTAGAGATAAGTGGTCCCATTCTGTCAGATTTTTTTTTTTTTTTTTTTTTTTTTTCAGCCAGTATCATTTGTGACTTGTTGCAATGGTCTTGGGTCAGCAGTAGGTAGCCAAAGAAAGCGTATGCCTTGGAAGTTTAACAGCTCAGGGTGGAACACACTTGAACATTGCAACATCCAGAGCCACAGGCATGGCATAGGACCTGGGCGCTAGTCCTTTGTGGTGATGGTGATTCTGTGTAGAGCTAGACAAAATTTCACAATTCTTGTCTAGAGGCTAGTCACTGGAGTTGAGGCATTTGGAATTACCCTGACCTCAAGGAGAAGCTTGTGGGGATGAACTACTCTTTATAAGCACTTTCTTAGTTCATGCTGCACAACCTGCCAATGCAGATTCAGGACAAACCTAGGCTTAGATTACCCTTTTATGCAGAATCAGTAACATACTACCAGCAGATTTATGGCTAAACATGGACTTGGAGCTCCATCTAGTGCTAAAATAACAGGAGTAGCTATAGACCAGATGAAACAGTAAACTGAATTTCTGGAAAGACAGGTATAAACAAAGCCGAATTGTAAGGATTGGAATAAGTACCTAATCCTTCAATGCACAGATACCACTGGATACCAAAAACATTAAGGAGGATACAGGAACTTCCCTAATGGTAAAAATAAGGTGCCAGAAACCAACCAGATAGTAACCAGTATGGGTATACTCTATGATGAAAAACTTTAAAAGCTATTTGAGGAAACTCAATCAGCTTCAAGAAAGCACAGAGAAATGATTCAACATTCTAACAGAAAAACTTGTCAAAGAAATGCAAATAAATTTTAAAAATCAAACAGAAATCTTTGAGCTCAAAAACAAACTCAATAAAATTTTAAATGTTGAAAAACACAAGAAATGAAATTAAAAATACAATAGAATCATCCATAGTAATATAGATCAAACGGAAGAATTAGTGAGTCTAGAGTCTTGTTATTTGAAAATACACACTGGAAGGAAAAAAAGGAAAAGAGAATGAAGAAAGCTTATGGAAATACTTGGACAGTATTAAAAGAATAAATATTTGGGTAATTGGGGTTCAAGAGGGATATGAGAAGGCTAAAGATGTAGAAAGCTTATTCAACCTGATCATAAGAGAAAAATTCCCAAACCTAGTGCAATGGTTAATTTGAATTGTAAATTTGAATAAATTAAGAGATACTGAGGATTAAGGGGATCATGGTGTTTCAATGAGAGTATGTCTAGGAATGATTGGCATGTGAGGTAGCCAACTGAAATAGAGACCCTCTCTAAGTATGGGCAGCACCGACTAATAGGATGATGGCTTGAATGGAACAAAAGTTGGAAGAACAAAGAAGCAGCAGCAGATGCAAGCTCAATTCTTCTTGAATGGGTTCTTGATTGCTGCAGCAATATTCTGAGTATATCAGATTCTCACTTCTTTAGTCTTCCACAGCAGACTCTGACAGCGATTCTCCAGAAGGCTTAGGTCTCACATTAGGTTAACACCACTGATCCCTCTTGTTCTGGGGCTTCAGCATCTTGAACTGTGCAGCTACTGGTTCTCTGTACAGCTACAGCAGATGGCCATTATGGACTATCCAGCTTCTGGTTGCATAAGCCAACCTAATAAGTTCCCTTTTTATAATTATAATTTCTCTAGAGAACCCTATTACACCTTGGGAAAGATAGAAACATCCAGGTACATGAAGGTCAAAGGTCACCACATTTAACTAAACCAAGTCTAATACATGACCTATTATAATCAAGCTCACAAAGGTGAAAGATAAAGTTTCTCAAGGTAATAAGAGAAAAGGAAAAACATCCAAGCATGTCCTAATTCTCATAGCAGAATTCTCAGCAGAAACTTTATAGGCTAGGAGAGCATGGCATGAGATTTTCACTATAAAGAAGGACAAAACAGTCAGCAAAGAATACTGAAACCAGCAAAACTATCCCTTAGAGGTGAAGAAGAGCTAAAGCCATTCCTAAACAAACAAAAGTTGAGAAAATAAATCCCCAGCATATATGTTGTGCCAGAAATGCTGAAGAACAGAGTTCTTCAAACTGAGAGAAACACTATGCATAAGAAGAAAACACTGGAAGGTAGAAGGTAAAAGTAACCATTCAGACAAATACAGAGTGTTCTAATATTGTAAACATGGTAGCTAAACCACTTATAACTTCAGTATGAAGACTAAAAACTGAAATAATTGTTTTAATCAGCTTTTTCACTGCTGTGACTAAGGGATCCCACCAGAACAATTGTAGAGGAGGAAAAGTTTATATAAGGACTCATAGTTTCAGAGGTAGTAGCCCACAGAAGGCCAACTCAATTCCTTGGGACTCCAGGTGAGGCAGGATATCATGGTGGAAGAGTGTGGCAGAGGGAAACAGATCACATGATGAGGGGAGGGAGGGAGGGAGGGAGGAAGAGAGAGAGAGAGGAGGTGGGGGGGAGGGAGGGAGGGGGAGAGAGAGAGAGAGAGAGAGAGAGAGAGAGAGAGGAGGTGGGGGAGAGGGAGAGAGAGAGAGAGAGAAGAGGTGGGGGAGAGGGAGAGAGAGAGAGAGAGAGAGAGAGAGAGAGAGAGAATCCACTCTCCAGATACAAAATATATACTATACCTGCTAGCTATGCCTCCATTGAGCCATTTTTTTCAGCCACACCCACCTGAATCCAATCATCACTCAATTAATCCCATCAGGGATTAATTCAATGGTTAGTTCAAGGCTATAATCTAATCATTTCTCCTCCAAACTTCTCACATTGTCTCACATGTGAGCTTTTGGGGAAACCACATCTAAACCATAACAATAATTTAAAACAATAACTACAGTACCGTTTGAAGAGTTAAGCAACATGGAGTGATGTAAAATGATATATCAAAAATTCAAAGTGGAATGAAGACAAGTGCAGTCAGATGGAGGATAATAGGAGAGGTTTTCTGTTTGTTTGTTGTTTTTTAATTAATGTAATTTATGTCTCTTTTTCTTCTTTCTTTTTCAATATTTATAATCATGATACTTTGCTGCTAATTCTAAACATTTTGTTATAAACAAAGTATAAGCCACAAAACAAATATCCCTGCAAACCAAAAAATAGTAAGGATGGAATCAAACACACTATTAGAGTAAATTAGTTAACTACAAAGAAAGACTATATGAGAAGGAAAAAGAAAGAAATTACAGTAGAACTAGCAAACAAGTCACAAAATGAGTGTAGTAAAAAGTTACCTAGTGATAATTACTTTGAATGTAAGTGCATTGAATTATCAAATTTAAAGAGAATAATTAAATAAATTTAAAGAAGGAAAACAAACAAGGCCCAACTATATGTTGTCTAAAATATACACATTTCATCTGTAAAATAATTGAAATAATATCAAGCATCCCTTTTGACCACAATCCAATAAAACTAGAAATTTATAACAAGGTAAACTTTTCAAACTGTGAAAATATATGGAAATTAAACAACATTTTTGAAATACTAATAGATCAAAGAAGAAATCAAGAAGGAAATTAAAAATTATTTGAAATCAGTGGAAATAAAACATGGCATACCAATCTATATGGGATTCGACCAGAGAAATTAATTTGACAGAGGGTTAAAATCCAGAATATGTAAGAAACTAAAAAAAAAAAAAAAAAATTAACAACTGCAAAAAACAAAACAAAAAAAAAAACCCCAAAACATAATCCAATTAAAAATGGGCAAATGACTTCAATGGATTTTTTTCAAAGAAGAAATAAAATGGCCAACAATTATATGAGAAACTGCTTGAGATCATCAATTATCAAGGAAATGCAAAGCTGCAATGAGATATCCTGTTGTCCCAGTTGTATTTATTATTATCATGAAAGTAAAAACTAATAAGTGCTGGTGAGCATGTGGAAAAACAGGAACTCTTATACACTTTTGATGGATAAAATAGTATAGACATCATGGAGAACAAATATGGAGATTTCTCAAGAAACTAAAAAACAGATTTACCGTATGATCCAACTGTCATACTTTTGGGTTTGTATCCAAAAGAAGTAAATTCAGCATACCAAAAAGATAACACCATGCCCCTGTTTATTGCAGAACTATTCACAATAGTTAAGATATGGAATCAATCTAAGTGCTCATCAACCTATGAATTGGGGAAAAATGTGATAGGTAGACATAATAGACTATTATTTGGCCATAAAAAGAATGAAATCCTGTCATTTGCAACAAAACAGATGAAACTGGAGATCATTAGGCAAAGTGAATTAGGCCAGTCACAGAAAGATAAGAACTCTACTATCTCACCTGTTTATAGAACCTAAACAAGTTCATCGAACAGAATTTTGAGACAATGGTGATTATCAGATTTTGGGGAGAGTAGGGGTAAAGAAAGAAAGGGGAGAAGTCAATCAATGAGTGCTAAGTTACAGTTTAGATAGGAGCAAGAAGTTCAGTTGTGTTATTGAATATAGGTAGCATTAATATATATTTCCAAAAGCTAGAAGAAAGGAATTTGAATGTTTTCATGATAAAGAAAGAATGAATGTTTAAAGAGATGGACATGTTTATCCTGATTTAAACATTACATAATGTATTCATGTATTGAAAGTCACATGGTTCCCTGTAAATATGTACAAATTTTATGTATTAGTTTAAAATAAATTTAAATGAAACAAAAGAAGCTATAAACATCTCAGAAAAAAATTAATCTAAATTTTTGAAATAGCAGATGTATAAAATTGGAAAAAGAAATAAGTCAAACCTTGTCACAGCATGTCCTAGAAGTGGCATATAAATAAGATCCTATTATAATTGACTTGATCAATTACAGAAATTTCAAAATTTCTTATTAGAAATGTATTCTTGTTGATAAAATTGTTCTAACCATCACAGTCAGTGACTTTCAGTCTTTGCTGTATCTTAGTATAAGCCTAAAAATACAGATATACAGGGCTCACCCCCTGAGATTGATTCAATT
This sequence comes from Callospermophilus lateralis, assembly GCF_048772815.1. Classification (NCBI taxonomy): domain Eukaryota; kingdom Metazoa; phylum Chordata; class Mammalia; order Rodentia; family Sciuridae; genus Callospermophilus; species Callospermophilus lateralis. Next base: position 35,923,997 of record NC_135314.1, read on the forward strand.
GTTTTCGAGCCTAACTCCAGAAATAGTATTTTAAAGAGACCCCTGGTGAGTTTGACAACCAAGAATGAAAATCATCAGGTATTTAACTAAATTACATATTATTTCCTCTGTACTATGTTTTTATATTTATACAACATATAAAATATGAATCATTGATTTAAATTTTATTCCAGTTACAATAATAGCATGGGGATGGGGTTATGGAGGTAACTAGAGTATCTTTGTTGGTCCAAAGGTGAATAAACACTTACTGCCTTTAAGGAACTTATAACCTGCAGCTCAAAATGTAATTGAAAGGTCCTTACTACAAATCCACTTGAGGGAGCTTGTTAAAATTTCAGATGCCTTGGATTAACGTGACCTACAAAATCAGAATCACTGGAGGCGGTCCCCAGAACACGAATTTTATCAAGTTCCTCTCTCAAACACATGCACATGGAAGTTTAAGAGCCATGTTCTATTGCCACAAGTCTCCTCCTCACAGCTATTCTTTCCTGAAGCAAGTCTAACAGCCAAGACTGGAGTACTCTAATTAGCATTGCTGCTTACCTGGTGACTATAAGTCATTGTATAGATTAGTGCCTGGAAGGAATAAAAGAGTCGCTTTGATTTTTTTTTCTTTTTTCTTTTTTTTTTTTTTTTTGCTTTTGCTTTACTAGCAGCGTCAACCCTCTCTTTAGTTTTTAAAATAGTACAATGCCTTCTCTATGCAGTTATAGAGGACTCTTATGGACTCTCTATAGAAATTGTATCATTACACCTCTTGCCCCTTGTCTCTTTTGTAATCTTATAATAATTATTTTCATTATCTATATATTTTTCTCCTCTTACCTAGGTCTTCTGAAATGGCAATAATGAATACACATAAACAATAATCATGTTGTTTTCAGTTATTCTTTGCCTTTTTTTTTTTTTTTTTTTTTTTTTTGGTTTTAACCTTGGGACTATTTGTACTTTCTATTCTGCCCCCTATTATGGAGCTCAGTGAGTGCATATGGCAATTGGCATAACTTAACTCATATGCACACCATTTAGCTTTCTATGTAATTAACATTAATGGAGATGAAAGGAATTGAGACTGAAAGAGCAAAATCAATGATACACTATGAATGCAGAAGTCAGGGCCAGTCATTTAATGATGAGAAGGAAAACATCCAAATCCTATGTCTTTATACAATCAGGAAAATACTGAATTTACTTACTGTATTTTAGATTAAATAAATGGCTATATGCTCATTACAGATTTTATGAAATTATTTGGTTAAAATAAAACATTTCACTGTTGCCATTTGAGAACTGCAAGTGATGCTGGGTAACAAAAGAGGGACAATAAACAATAGCATCACTTCTTATAATCATTTATTGCTCATGGAGACATGTTCATTAAAGTCAAGATATGTCTTTCAAATTACTCTTTATTTATATGTGCTATAGCAGTACACTCTGTTTCAGCCTCTTTTCTGTAATTACTTGAATTTTATTCCACATGTGTCCTTTTTTGACAGCCATGTCTCTTTAGTTCAATAAATGTTATCAAGCATTCTTTGACTGTTCCTATTGCATCAACCTTAATTAGCTTTTGATTACTGTTAATTTCACAGCATTTTCCCTTTAATAAGTTGCATCAAAATGCTTTCATTTCTGTTGCAGCAAGTTTAATTAGTTTTTGAGACTTGTTTCTGTTTTTCTTTTCATTTTTAGGGAAAAAATGACAACACCCACTTTCTTTGTTTCTATGAGAAGAAACATGACTTACAACTTGGTGTTAACCAGAAGACCTCACCTCAGGCTTACAATACCAAATTGTAGTAACATGTAGCCTTTTCATTTGCATCAGGAATGTTGTCATGTACTCATAATTCTTTCTGATTGCTTAAAATATACAGTATAATTAAATTTTCAATTTTTAAAGGGGTCAAATGATTTATTTTAAACAACTAGTTTTCTAATCGGTCCATCAATTCAATTATAGAAGCTGATTTGTACTTCATGTATTCAATTATATGACACAAAATACCGAATATCTGTATTCTCATTTCAGAAATCCCTGAATTTGGTCTTTTTGAACCAAATTGTTACTTTCAACTTTCCTTAGGATAAAAGGTTTTCCAAACTAATTATTGTAACTTTAAAATAGTTACAATTTTTTACACAATATATCTATTATTTATTTATGAATGAAGCTGCAATACTTATATAAAATAGTATGCTATTATAATTTGATACATATCATATAAAACAATATCTATTATATTATTTTACATAAATAAAACATTAACTCACTGGCATTTATTTATGTGACTTGAGCTATGAACTAAGCATATATAAGGATTTAAAACTTCTATATACTTTCTGCACCAACAAACAAAATTACCCCCAAACTGTACATGTGGTACATACTACTATTAAATGACAATGATTCAAATACCAATGATTCTGTATTTGTTTAGAAGATTCAGTGGTAAAATTCATCTTGTGATATTATAATATTAATATAAGTCAATATTTCAGAATAATTGGAGTTCAGCAGAAGAAAAGTAAGGCCTAATTAGAGAATCAATTAAAATCAATTTAAATTCATTGTTGTCATTATCACTTGATAATACAAAATGTTTCAGAGAGAAAAACTGAAAATCACAAACTTAAAATTGAACATTATAGGCAGTGGTTTTCAATTAGTCACATATTTAAAACCATTTTCCAATGCCAAGTTAGAATTATATATATCATACCACATGGAATGAGGGAGGAGTAGAATAACAGAAAAAAATATAGAAAAGAGAAGGAACCATAAGTCCAGTGTCATATGGTTAATGTGCCTCTCTTAGAATGAACCTTGGTATTAGAAGGCGCTGAAAGGTTTAGGTCTACTATCTTTCTGATGTTACCTTCATTTCTAGATTGTTCTTCTAAGTGGTCATTCAAAATTTTGCTGGTCCCTTCAGAGGAAATTTCCTACCTTCAAGGCAGCCCATACTATCTTCAGCTAGTTCTGAAATACAGATTTTGAACTAAAATCCATCTGCTCCTTACTTTCCCCTTTGGATTCTAATTCTACCCAACCAAACCACATTGTTGGTGAAGGTGAGGGTACACTTCATTCTCTAGCACACATAATTGGGGTTAAGAACAACTTATCTCTTTAGATTAAGAACTTTACTCATAACTGTATGGCAACAAGATACTGCATACTCACAGAGATACATACATACACATTTTTTCCTGGTTTCATATTGAGGCAGAGAATTGAAGAATTTATCATTTCTTTCTTTGATTGACTTTCAAATGATTCTAATCTCTCTAAATTCATTGATATACTTTTACTAAGAAGCCCTTATAATATTGTCATAAACATTTCAGGGCATGTGGTTTATGAAATCATAGTTTCTGTCTAGTAGCTAATTTTAATGTATGTTTATTTTCTGTAATAAACCCTATCGTGCACACATTACTGGTATGTTATGCCTCTTACACTTTTTTTTAGAATTTAATTGCTTTAATGCGTATATTTTCCAATCCTGCAGCTGCAACAGAGGTTAAAAACTCTACCAAGAAAACATTCACGATGAACCCTCATGATTAGTTCCTCTGCGTATTGCTCCAGAGAAAAACAAATTAGCACTAGAAGGAAAATCTGTTCTGGGAAGTCCCACACTGCGGTGTAATGACCTATCCCCACAAGAGGATTGAATAGAATAGATCCATTGTGACTTCCCAAATGGCTGTAGCTGGCAGCCTCTGGAGATGAGGAACAACAGCTGAAGTGATGGAGGAAATAAAATGTTCTGCTTGAATGCAAGTTATATTTGCCTGTTTTCCCCAAGCCTCTTTTTGAAAAAATGTTGCCCTTTCAGACCAGGACACCTGCTATTTTTTGTCAGTGCTTCATGGAAAAACTAGACTTGGATCGATGAGATCTATCTTCTGGGGTCAACTAATTTCCTGTTCATAGTCACTCAAATTCCTCTGAAATCTAAATTTCTTTCAGAAAGGTGTCTTAGAGATAAGGCATAATCACAAATCTTCTTGGCAAGATTAGGAAGCAGGAAAGTCACAACTCCCCACCCCCTTTATCTCTGCAGACCCTCCTGAGGAACTGAGAATAAAGAGTGTCTGCCCCATATGCTTTAATTCAAGGTCTTTTCTGTTTTCTGAACTCTAGCTTCTGACTGTCTTTTGGTTATCATGGTTTTGCCATGACTGTCACCTTCTCCTAGGAAGCAGGATTATGACTCACAAATGAATACACACACATTCATTAGGTATCAAATACATAAAATAGACACTGTATAAAGAATATATTTTGCTTTAATTCCTATATATTTGATAGAAAATTAAAACATAAAATGGATCCATAAAATATGGGTATTCATATAATAGCCAGTTACAGGTGCTACCTGATAAAGCAAGCCTAAGTGGTTACTTAGAATTATATATTATTAATACCTATGATTGTTTATGTTCAAAAAGGAAACCATGAAATTACGGTTAAATTTTTAGTATTGTAATGGCTTTGGAAGATGCCATCATGTTTAGAATAGTAGGAGCATCTTTTCAAAGTGCATTTTAGAGAAAAGAGAATAATTACTAAAATGGGGCATTCTGAGATCATATTTAGCTTACATTAATGCAGTTGAGAAATATTATATTTTTTCTAGAAATTTTAATGTTCTTTTTTTTCTTAACTGAATTTAAGCATGTGGTCTCAATAGTAGAATCTTTGTCTTTTAACCCAATTGACAAATGAATATCTTTATCTCTTAGGATACAGTCTCTGTGTGTCCTTTTCTTCAGTGTAAATTTACAATAGAATATATAAAAATTTGAAACTTTCTATTATCTTGAATTTCCAGAGTAATAAATATCAAATTTGACTTTATCCTATCAGTTTAATTAAATGTGATAAAGTACCCTCATCAGATTAAGGAGGTGTTAATTATATATAAGACTATCTTTAATACATGTTTAAGCTGGCTTTCCTCCCAAGCCCAGCAGAGCATTTGAAGATCACCTAACCACTCCTGGTAAACAACAGAAGCTAAAACTCCAGGAGGAACTCTAATGCCAGTGTGCACCAGTGTGTTCCAAATGTTAGGCTTCAGCAGGTTTCTATTATACTTCTCCAGAAAATGGTGCAATTCACATGTGTGTGTTCATGCACTTCCACATGTGTGTTATATGAAATTAATGTTTAAAAAAAAAAGTTGCTCTCAGTTTAGATCTTACTAGCATCCAGGAATTCTGGTTCTGTAACTAGACCCTGTGGGTCTCCATCTGGAGACAATTCTCAATAGCATATCTTCATTGCTCCATACAATGGGATGGAGTAATGAAGTTTTCTGAATTTAACTTCCTCATCTATCCAAGCAAGCATTAATTATAATAATATTTCATCATATAGCTTTCCTAAGGAATATATGATGTAATCCAATTCCAGGGATATTTGAGCCTCAGAGAAATTTTTCTCCATATAACAAAATAACACTCAATTAGAAATGATCATTGTTATCCTGAAAAAAACATTTATGGCTTGATGGGGAGACTTAAATTTTCTGCTGGGCATGGTGGTGCATGCTGTAATTTCAGTAGCTCTTGAGGCTGAGGTAGGAGGATTGCAAGTTCAAAGCAAGCCTCAGCAATTTAGTGATGCTCTAAGCAACTCAAGGAGACCCTGTCTCTAAATAAATATATATATATATGTATGTATATATAAAAGGGCTGGGGATGTGGCTCAGTGGTTAAGTGCTCCTGGGTTCAATCCCTGGTACCAAAAAAAAAAAAAACAGAATTCAAAATTCTCTGTTTTGATGTCCTTTGGGGGACTAAAAGGAAACACATTTATACACATTTATATATGTTCACATTTGTTAACCTCGCTTTAGGGAATTGCTCCATTCCTATAGAATTAGGAAAAAAAGGAAAAAGTATTGCATTGAAATACTTTTGCAATTTTCTGTTCAATCATAATTATATAATTGAGAGACTTTCTGAATCATATATTCTCTTTATAGATAGTTAAGATCAACATTTATTTTTCATACATGTCTATAAAAACCATAGTTGAAAAACAAATCTAAATTGTATGCCTTTAATTTTGATAGTCTAACTCCTTGTTGATATTTGTATATTAATAGCACAGTCATATATATACTATGTGTAATGAGTGTGTGTGTGTGTGTGTGTGTGTGTGTGTGTGTGTGTGTGTGTTACCTGTTGTATTTAGGATCCTAGAGTGAATGTAGATAACGACATTCTCCAAGGGTAACTTTCCCCCTTTGATCTCATTCTTTTAAAATGAGTCTTAGGAACCACTGTCAAGCAGTTTATTCTGACAAAAAAAAAGCCTGCCAAGCAGGAGTAGAGTCATGGTGAAGGCAAGATATAGTCAGGGATCAAATGACAGCCTCACCAGGAGGGTCTCTATCTGGAGACAATTCTCAAGGTTTCTGAGATTTTTCTTCCTTTCTCCTACATGTATTCAGTCCCTATTAGTTACAAGGTGTTTCTTTTGTGAAGGGAATTTTAATTTTTTTTTTTTTTTTTTTAATAATTAGCTTTATTTCAAGGTTTGGGAAAGTTGCACTGGTGCTGAAGTGGCCTTGCCTCTGAAGCTATCAGGGTTTTAGGTCCCATTGTCATCGAGATCAGGCAAGTTTCAGGTAAGGCTTAGAGATCATTAATCAAGGTTATATCAACTGCTCAGTGCCACATAGTATAGGCTCTGTGAGCTATTTGAGTAGGCCTTATGGCTACCATCAGTCTTAAACCACAACATATCTTTCATAATATTTTCAACACTATAGATAATGAGGGACGGTAAAGAAAATATCTGAGGAATAGTATTACTTTTAAAATAGTGGTTGGAAATCTGGGTGAGCTCTCTGAGAATCAGCCTTACTAGAGCCCTGGACTCACAAAGTCTTTGTGAAAGATGCTGAAAGTTTTTGTGGGGGTGGAGTTGAAACTGGCCAAATAATACCAAGTTATGCCTCTACATCAATGGAGAGAGTAGATTCCAAGTGAAAGAAGGAAATCATAGGTTACCCTTATTGAAAAGTGTCAGAGGACAGAAAAAGCATTCAAATCCTGAAATGTTGCTATACCTGGTGTCAATTTAAAATAGGTGTTACATTTCAGAGTACACAGGGTCATAAGATTAAGAGGTTTTTGTTAGTAGAGACATTACTGCATTGATGGTTTAAAAATGGATTATCTGAGAATTTTTCTATCCTTGAATTTTAAATTTCTATTTTTAAAAGGTTAATTTAAAAAAGCCAAAAGTCATTTTTTAATCGTTCAATTAATATATAATAAGTACCCACTATACTCTAGAATGACTGACTGACACTACATTGAGGAAAACTTGGGGGCATGTAGAATTTATTTTTTTGCTTCAATTTTTTTATATGACAATTTAGGAATATCCAAATTTGAGATATCTAACAGATATGGTATTGGAAGTTTGAGAGGTAGTGTATCACTTAGATAATACTCTGTCAAAAGACTCTTAAATAGGGGCTGGGGATGTGGCTCAAGTGGTAGCGCGCTCGCCTGGCATGCATGCAGCCCAGGTTCTATTCTCAGCACCACGTACAAAGATGTTGTGTCCGCCGATAACTAAAAAATAATATTAAAAAAAAATTCTCTCTCTCTCTCTCTCCTCTCTCACTCTCTCTTTTAAAAAAAAGACTCTTAAATATATACAAATATTTGCAATAAAGCAAAAATTCAAATATAATTAAATATTATGCACATATTTTTCCTTCAGTCATTGTTACAGTGAGTAAACATGACTACAAAGTATAGATTCCAAACAAAAGAATATAGGTTTAGAACTGGATCTACTTGGCAATAGGACAGCTCAATTTGTTGCTATTTGGTATGAATCAGAAAGTTTTTTGCAAGTCACAGTGTATTATATAATAGCCAAATTGTCTTTAGGGGAAAAAAAATGGGTAACAATACTGATATTAACTTTACCTCAGACTGTAAATTTCCACTCTGGCAAAAGAAATTATTCATGATGGGTTTGTTAAGGTATAGTATCACCAAAACAATGTCTAGAACACAGATTTTTTTTTCTTCCAAATCATTTATGCAACAACATATAACAAACCAAAATGAACTCTTAATGATATATTTCCATTAATTTGGTATCCATGTGCATCTCAAAAAGTCAGATATTTTCACTGAAGGGATCTAGATAAGATTTGCTAATATAACAAATTACATTCCTAGGAAATTACCTACACAGAGATTGGTACATGGTGGGCTTTCAGAAAAATAATATTATCAGAATATAAACTTTAAAATTTTCATAGTACTTTCTTTTGGAAACATTAACTTGTGTGGTAGTGGATTTTTATTACTGAATCTTTGAAAAGTTATTGCAGAAATAATTCCTTAAGCTATAAAAATGTCTCCTGTCATTTCTATTCTAATGAGTAACAAGTATCTATTAGATAGCTATTGGTACAATAGAAACTGTCAGAAGATAGTGGAGGGTTTGTCAAACAGGGACGTGGAAATAAATTTTTATCATATTACGGATATTAAAGAAAGTCAAAATCCATCAAAAATCTACTAAATGAAAAAAACAATAACCTTTATAATTATAGCAAAAGCTTCAGAGTAGGTAAAGTTTGGATTATTGATTATATGCTATTCATATATATATATATATATATATATATATATATATATATATATATATATATATATATAATATTCCCCCCACCTCTATTGAGTCAGCCAGTTCTAACTCCCTATTTTCATTTCTTTTTATTTAATACTAGGATGTCTTATGCTATTTAACATTAGTTATTTGAAAAAAGCCAGGATGAACACATAACTGCTACTCTTTAATTTTCTGCATGCAATCACTATATTTCCTTATCATTGAATAGTCAAATTTCTTTTTATACTCATAAAACGTGTTTATTTCTTCCATAAAATACTTTTCTCATTATATATTTGCTAATCTCTTCACAATGAATTATCAAAACAGGCCAGAGAAACTAGTAAAGGAAAAGTAGATCAACAGGGAAACATTTATCTCAGATAACTCTTCTATTATAGCTTAAAGTTGTGGAGTTTACAGAACAGACCCAATTATTTATTAGAAAGTTTATCTCAATGTTTGATTTATCATATCATCCTCAAACCTGTAGGGCAGAAAGATTATGGGATAACTACAGAGATTTTATTAATTTCCTATTCTGTAGTATTTTTAAATGTATCTTTTAAAATGCATTGGTAATTTTTTTCTTAATTTTATACTATATTCTATTCATAGAAGAAAATAATTGAAAAAAAATAAATAACATAAATGAAAAAAGTAAATCTGAAGTTGATTTTTCAGTGTTTTCTGAATTGCCTAAAAATTGATTTAACATAATTATATTAACTAATAACTTTTAAAAAATAGTATCACATTTTTGGGCAATCATTTTAAATTACAGCACCTATATTAATACATGCTTACATTGCCTTGAGTTCTTAATCTTCACATTGTTAATGAAAAATACAGTAAAATTTATTTCAATATTTTTCCTAATTAGTGTTTTAACAGATTTTATTCTTGAACATGACTTTTAAAAAAATGCTCATAATAAAATGACTGGAACAAAGTATGAATAACTGTTTTCTTTTGATTTTATTTAATAAATAACAATATTGCTTGCTTTGTGTCAGGTACTATTCTAATTAATCTAATACTCATGACCCAAGTAGAAGGAGAATCTTATATTAGCTCATATTACAGATGAAGTAACTGAGATTCAGATTACTGAATTTAAGTAACTTTACTAATTTCACATAGATAATAATTGCCAAAGTCAAGATATGAATTCAGGCAGACTATTATTCTCATATTCCATTAAGTGAAAATTAATTACATAGCCCAAAATGAAAAGAGACTGAAAAATGTAATCTCTCTTTGGGTCATTGCTCCCTAAAGACAATTTCATAGAATTGTAGGAGGAATCCGAGTTTCAGCAAGACAGTCAGCTATCTTGTCACAATCATGTCCTCTAAATGCAGGACGGTGCTTATTAACATATAGGGAAATGCTATTGGCTAGTTCACTGTTTACAGCAATCTTCATAATATTATGCATGATCATTGAGATTAAATGCATTCCTTGAATTGTATTGCCTTAACAATAATGATCACATGATATTCTACATTTGAACATATTGGTACTTTCAAAATAATCTTTTTGCAAAAAATTACTTTAAGCTAGGCAATGGTCAAATGTAATAATATGAATGTAATACATAGTAAACTTTACTAAATGTAGTCCCTGCTAAAACACCTTCCTATATTATTTCTCTGGTTAGCTTACCATGAACACCATATTTTCATTATCAATCATCATGTATGATACACTACAATATTAATACCAGAAATTCCAAACTTTTCCTTTTGAGAACATTTTTAGGTTTAACTTTAATAGACTTATCTTCAGATGAGATAGGCTGGAGCTTATGATGGATCTATATTATCAGAGGACTTCTCAGAGACTTTGCTTTCAGACATTCTTTTACACAGAATATCACCAAGAAGATGGTTTAAAAGGCAGATGTTTCAGTTTGAGACGACGCACACCAATATAACTGAGCGTAATTTTAATTTGGAATACCATAAAGAGCCATTAAGGATTACTACATCCACAATAAGAAATGACAAACTGTGGGGCTGGGGTTATGGCTCAGCGGTAGAGCACTTGCCTAGCACGTGCATGAGGCACTGAGTTTGATCCTCAGCACCACATAAAAATAAATAAATAAATGTATAATGTCCAACTACAACTAAAAAAAAAAAAATTTTAAAAAGAAATGACAAATTAGTATGTTTTACTGTTTATTGATTTACTGTTTCCCAAATATTTCAATTTTGGAACATATCAAAACAACAATATTCATAAGGCAAATGAGGGTTTAAAAAAGGCTTTTTGTGGCTGAAACTAAGTCCTAAGGCTCTGTCTGCTTTAAGAGGGCTAGGGGGATTTTTATAATTGTGGCTGTCACTTATGGTTGAGCAAGTTATAGAACACAAAGAAACTGATGCCAACTCTACTATGGCTGTGATTGCTCTCTGTTCAGATCTATGTGAGTGTCACTTTCCTGTCATAAGATGTGCCATCCTATTTTGTTACTAGAAGGATGCTTTAGCCTGTGCCAGGTGTGTGGATATCTGTTGTCTTTGAATTAGTTCAATGTGCATAAAGTTTGTATTCATTGAATCTTCAAATATTAAAAGGTTCATTTTATATATGTTTTATCTTAGTGTTTGTGAAAACAAAGATTTCTTTAAAATTGTACTGCCCAGGGTTGACTGTAAAATTTCAGGAATTGGATATAGTCACTGTTTCTTGTGTTAATCGGAACCTTTGTGGTCTTTTACTGGTTGCTGAAATTTCTACAATACTGTAGCTAAAGGAAGGACATTCAAAATATTTGGGGAGGAAAAGTCTTATTTCTGATTTGATCCAATTTGGATTCCAATAGTCCCCCCTTATCCATGGTTTTACTTTCCATGGTTCTAATTGCTTGCTGTTAATCATAGTCAAAAATAATAAATGCAGAATTTCATAAATTAAAGGAAAGTGTAAGTTTTAAATTGTATAACATTTTTAGTAACATGATGAAATCCTATGCTATTCTGTTTCATCTCTCCAAGAACATGAATAATTCCTTTGTCCAGAGTATTCACACTGCATACACCTCCCACCTGTTAGTTACTTAACAGCAATCTCAGATATCAGATTATTTGGGTATCACTTTTCTTGTGTTCAAGTATATCTATTGCCCCAAAGCACAAGAGAAATGATACTAGTAATTGATGTATGCCAAACAGAAGCTGTGAAGTACCTGCTTTAAGTGAAAGAGTAGAAGTTCTAAAGTTAATAATGGAAGAAAAAAATCATATGATGAAATTGTTAGGATCTACGGTAAGAATGAATAGAAAATAAACATACTATTAATAACATATCATAACAGACATAAAATCTAGTACTCTACGTAATTTTAGACATCCACCGAAAGTCTTGGGAAATATCCTCTACAGATAAAGAGGGATGACTCTACCATTTAGACATATGAAATTTGTAAGGTGATTCTCAAAGTTCTTCCTTTCCTGTATTTTTAACTTGTTCTAATTAGTTATACATGACAATAGAATAAATTTTGACACATCATACATAAATGGAGTATAACTTCTCATTCTTCTGGTTGTACAGGATGTAGAATCACACCAGTCATATAATCATATATGAACATAGGGTAATAATGTATGATTCATTCTACTATCCTATATCTCCCCCTGGTAAAGGTGTTCCTGCACTTGCTGTTTGACAGGGTCACAGTGTGGGAGATGTGGCAGCAGGGCCACACCATCTGGAAACCGAAACCATGAGGAATGTTAAGTGTTTTGTTTATGATACTCATGATATGGATAATAGGGCATATGTCAATCAATAATAAATGTACATATTGCCTGAGATTGCCGGAAAATTCCCAGAATGAGACTAAGGATACAATTAAGACATGCCCCAAGGTGTGTTTTAGTATCTCTCAGGATACAAACAATAGTGTCATTCCTCAAGCCTAAGCAACAAGAAATGTTTATCCCATGGTTAACAATTTACACTAAGCCACCCCACCCCCATTCTAAAGCCACAACCTGTGCAACAGCCTTGCTACAGAAAAGCAATTGCTGTGCCAATAGTACAAGGACCACAGTATGTGGCTTACTTAATTAAAGGAAGATTATGGTATGCCCCTCGAGGACAAGAGGCTAATAAAAATACATTGCCCCTACCAACAGACTCTCCTTTGCCTTACACAGGAATTTATGATGAAAATGGGAAACACATAGTTAATATTAATGGTAAATGGGTTGAGGTGCAGAGCCTGCCCTTTGAAGAATACAAAGACATAAGACTTGGTGTACTTTGACCAAGGATCAAAGAAATTCTTTAAGAAAGCAGTTAAATAGGTCATATTAAAAAAGAAAATTACCTTGGAAATTAAAAATAAAATAATATAATGTAAAAGTAACGTTGATATATTTTAGAGGCACTTCAGAGTAGTAGGCTTTTAAGTAAGAGACTTTCACTATTTTTAGTGTATTTTATTGGGATTTTAATTTAGAAGTAAGAAAGCTTACCAATAATTATAGGTATGCTTTAAAGTTAAAGGTTAATGAAATGATTAAAGGTATGCTTTAAAGTTAAAAGTTAATAATAGGTCAGGAGACATCTAGTCCAGTTGGGTAATCTAGCATCTAGTGACTGAGGGAAAAACGTAAAAGCTTAATCATGATTGACAAAGGTTACAGGAAAATATTTTAAACAATATCCTCAATATCTTAGGTAATCAATGTATGGCAGAAAAGAGTGTAACTCATGAAAATTATGTAAATCAAAGAAGTTTCGGGCTTTGAGGCTATCTATTAACTACCTGAAAAAACATCTGCAAAAAGGTATAAAAATAAAGTCCGCTCTAGGGGCAACAGATCCTTCTGGAGGCTGCTCCTAACTTGCAACTTGTTGTCTAGTCTCTTCTTTCAGGAAAGCCCCTGGATCCCTGCTGGGGCTAGACCCAGTCAGCCCTGCTTCACTCCCCTCTGCCTAATCCAAAGTACTTCTATTTTTTTCCTAGCCACCTCCACCTAATTATGAGTTAGCATCCACATATAAGAGAAAACATTCGACCTTTGGTTTTGGGGGATTGACTCCTGTATTTTTAGTTATTTTATGCTCGATGTTTTATACAATACAGTGAAACATTTTGATTGTCTTATTAAAATAAAATTATAATTTGGGCTATTTTGTGCTAGAAAATTCATAATTGAATGAGCTGTCTGTTTTCTTTTTAAATTTAGAATTTAGAGGACAGTTTTGACATTTTGCAATTGTTTCCCATGATTAATTGAAATAAGCGTAGGAAGGTGAAGAATCTTTCCAGCTGTGACTTCTCTGTTGGAATGATCTTTCTTAAATTGCTCACAGTTGTTCTACTATTTGTCTTTTCTTGTAAAATCATTTTACAAACAAGGGTGAAAGTTCATCCACTTACCACATTCCCAGATCTGTAAAATAATACATGTCTCCTCTTAGGAACCAGAATGGCTTTTAGTACCAAGTCTTTTGTTCCTTTTAAAATAATGAAACAAGTATATCTAATCTATTAATCTAGTTACTTTGCAGTTTTTTATAATTTTAATATTCACAGTAAGCACAGCTTAATAAGTATTCAAAATCACTATCTGCTATTAAAATTTTATACTGGGTGCCATGGTGTAAATGTTTGTGTCTCCCCAGAATGACTTTAATTGAAACCAGATAGTAGTAAGCTATATTTGGAGCAAAGCATTATCAAAGCAAATATACATAACTAGAGAAAATCAAAAAAGATTTTTGAAGTAGAATCCATAAAACTTTTTAACTATTGGAATGAAGAAAAAAAAAAGATAGCAAGAATTTCTAGCTTGAACAATTTAGGTAGGTAAGAGTGTTTTTGGAGAGATAATGAAGAATGAAGGAGAATGGATGTGTGGGGGGAATGGCAAGGTGAAGAAGTGTCTGGATAATTAATTGATTTGTTTTTGGTGTTTCTTATTTTTGAGATTCCTGTAATATACCTACCTAGCAATTTCACATAGCCACATGGGTCTAGAGGTCTCAAGCTCATCTGCACAACTACATAGCTTTCAAAATAACTGCTCTTTCCTTTCATGTGTACTCTTTCTGACCTCCAGTAATGAGTTGGATTTTCATTTTCTCTGTCCAGAGAGCATTAAGTGCTTACTGTATTGGTTTACTTATTAAATATGTTATCTCTATGCTGTTTGGACCCTGCAGACTGTTTTCTTGAAAATAAAATATGGTGTGCATAACAGCTCTAAGTACATAATAGGCAGTCAATAAATATTTGTTGCATGGATGAATGAATGAGTGAATGGGTAAATGGATTAGACACTTCAATGAGATGGGTATATTTGTCTTTTCTCTCGACCAAAAGACTAATAGATGCTTGTGGAGAAAGATCTTGTTTTAATCTCTCCAATTCTCTACAATGTGTAACACTCTAATGGACATTAAATAAATACCCATTGATTCATGAATATTAAAGGAAGATACACTGGTTCACTTGAAAAGTCCCAGAATCTGTCTGCAAAAAATCAGATGATTTACTTTATTTTTTTCATAGTTCCTGGGAATTAAGAGGAAAAAAAAATACATCAATACATGGATACAGGTATGGAAAAGTAAAGACAAAGAAAATATAGAAATTGACAATGTTCAGACATAAAGACAAGGAAGCACTTTACAGTAACTTCTATATCTGAAATTGTGTCTAGTGACATTTTGTTTTGACTAAGAATCTAATTATCACCATACTTTGCACATGATTCAGATGGAACTAAATATTTTGTATTATACTTAATTGTGTACAGATAATTTTTTTTTCAACTGGAGACTTCTCTTCTCATAGCAGTATCATCTAACCCAGCACCAGGTACACAATATTCATTCAAATTTTGTTCTGAAGAATTTAATGGATGTTTTATTGCCAATAAGTATTCTTGCTCAATCCCACAAATCAGCATATTTATTTTGAAAATGTATTTAAAAATTTATGAAAATATAGCACTTACAAATGTAGCACAAATTCCTCGATAGAGATAACAACTCTTTTAAAACCCCCGCTGGGCTTGTGATTCTTTAATTTTTTTTAAAAAAATCTTTCTTAAAAATCGTCTTTCTCTTCTGGCATTGTCATTAAAACATTAGAAGTAATTAAAACCATAAGTGGAATTTCTAGATGACTGGGCAGCTAAGAAAGAGCAATTAGCCATCCAGGGCAGGAAGGAATTCACATTTCCACATAACCAATTGTATAGATATTAAAAAGGCATTGGGGGCCAAGGGGAACAGGAGAAAGAAACAAACAACACCAAAAAAAAAAAAAAAAAAAAAAAAAATAGGAAGAGAGAATTGTAAGAAATAATAAATGGAACACTTATTGTCAATGTTTCCATTTTATATTTTTGAAAAATCAAAAAATCTGAAATATAGGCAATTCCAAAAATATATCAAAAGCATTAATATTATTAAATTATGAAACATAAGCTTTATAATTTTCTTCTCTTGCACTTTATTAAATTGCTAGAATAGCTTTGTTAAGTGGCTTTGATATTCATGGTTACTTTCTTTTTATCCCACTTGTAAATATGCAATATTCCAAAATAGAGAGAAGGAAAATGAGAGAAAGTGAGCCACCTTTGAATGTATTTCTTTAAAAATATATATTTCTTCAATGAAACAAAATTTAGGAGCTATGCCATGACATTGAAAGATACTCATACAATTATTTAAGAGAAGTCATTAGAAAATACACAGTAGTATATCTATTTAGATCTCTTTTATAGAAAATTAAAAACAAGGGAAACAGTATAATAATAAATAATGCTCTTGGTAAGCAAAATCATACAATGCTTAAAATTTCAGTTTTAGAAAAGAGTGAAATAGATTTTTCTAGGTCATTTCTCAAGGGCTGACTTCACAAGCCACCCTCCTCCATTCTACTTAACCGATGTTGAATTGCATAAAAATGAAAGAAATCAAGTTCTCTGGTGATGCAGTGCTGAACTGAGGCCCACTAAAAACCTTACAACTTAGAGAAGGAGACAGATGAATACATGGTCAGCTGACTGCAGACTATCTACATTTCAGGATATAAGAAAATACGATGCTATGCTATGAATTCATTTTTTAAAATTCTCTGCTGAAAATATTTACCTATGTATCTTTGCCAGTATATAAAAAGATAATAGACTGGGATTTTCTTCAGGACACCATATTCTATAAACCATCTGAAAGTGCTTATAAAAATTGTAAGAGAATTTGCTCAGTGGCAAAGTGCTTGCCTAGTCTGTGTGAAGCACAGGGTTCAAGTCTCAGCACCACATAAAATAAGTAAATATTTTATTTACTTATTAAGGTATTATTACTTATTAAGGTATTGTGTCCATCTACAACTAAAAAATAAAAAATAAAAAAAAATGTGGATATGCTTGTCATATTGTTACATGACTGTAATCTCAGATACTCAGAAGACTGAGGAAAAAGAAGATGGTAAGTTTGAGGCCTGACTAGGCAACATAGTAAGACCCTGTCTCAAAACAAAATGAAAAAGGACTGTGGCTCCAAGTTAGAGAGCTTTACTAGCATGTGAAAAACCTTGGGTTTAATCTCCAGTTCTGCAATAAATAATTGAATACATAAGTATATATATATATATATATATATATATATATATATATATATATATATATATATATAAAAAGTGTGGATATATCACATATCTAACTGAGATATGCATATGTCCCACCTGTACTCTTTGTGGGTTACTTTTCCCCTTCTGAGAGTATGGATAAGGACCTTTGTAACTGTTCACATTGGCCTAGAACATTCTAATTTTGAGTACACTGTAGAGTAACTTCAGCATAACTTGGTTTTGCAGATACACTATATAGTATCTGCTGGATAACTTTTGAAATATGCATCTTACAACCAGAAGAAACATTTCATCAGTACCCTCTCCCTGCCTTCCATGTTATCCAGAGAGGTTTTCTCCTGACCTCTGGTCTATTTTTCCCCCTGTTCTCATAATTTCTCCTTCATTATCTAGAAGTACATACTTTTGTCCCATTGGTTACCTTTCTACCCTAGTCACCTTGCTATTGAGCTGAAAAAAAAAAAAAAAAAAAAAGGCCTACAATGGCTCTCATGAGAATGCAGTTGCTTATTAAGCTTGTTTTAGGTCAATTTCCCCATCTCCAGCTGCTCTACAAACTATCTCTAAAGGATATATATATACTGCCCTTCAGGAGAGTCTAAAAAGTAAAATATTAATATATCCTTATGTACTGATTAGGTTGCTCTTACCTTGTAAATTTAAATTTTCATATTAAGTTCCAGAGGGTTCTGATTCAGTGATATATAGATTTCCAACATCCCTTCATCCCTTTCTGAGAATTGAGGGATTTATTCAAGAGCAAGTTTTCCAAAGTATTCTTTTTTTAAAAAAACTAAATCTTCAAGTATTTTTATTCTTTTTAGCAGTCAATGAACAGCTATTTACTACTTATGGGTTGATTTAGAGAGAGAGCAATGTCACATATTGCTTTAGTTCAAACTTTAGTCTTTAATTTTCTTACTAATCTTTTACAATTCATGGAATTAAGACATTTTTCTTATGCTAATAGAAATTCTCTTTAGAATTTAGAGGGTATTGAAAATAAGAAAACAGAGCTTGTGTAGTTCTTGTTAGGTAGATGTTATAAAAATAGTGTCTGTCTTCTATGTAACTTGGAAGGATATTACTGAATCAATATTTTAGGTTAATTTCTTCCAGAAATCTCTGTGAATTTGTTTTTAGGTTAATATTCAGGTGCTTGGCCACATATTCTGTAATTCTTATAATGGAAAATAGCCCATTTAGGTAGGTACTATATATTCTCATAAAGAAGATTTTTTTTGCATTTTGGCTAATTTCATTAAACCTGTATAAGCACAACTTATTTAATGATGTACATTAATTGAGCACTTCTCCACCCTAATTGATTACTCCAAACTATTTGCTACCCATTGTTTCTTCAGGACCATCATAGTATGTTCAATCTTTTTTCCTCCATGTGTTCTGTATCATAAAATTATTATCAAAAACATAGTAAAGATTATAGAAACCAACATCTTATATTTAAAATGAATTGTTTGGAAATGGCAAGTGTAAAACTTAAAATTATTTAGGTTTTGATATTGAATAATATATTGAAAAATGCCCAAATAACTCTTGTATCTCTGGATTATGAAATGAAGAATGATATCACTTTAATAGTCTATATTATTATATAACCCCCCCCCCCCCAAAAAAAAAAAAAAACTCATCTGTAAATCACATTTAGGTAAATGAAGAATCAATGCTTGGATAATTAAGTAAAAAATGTTTTTCCTCATCCTGTGTTATGGTAGGATGGGCAAGGTAGTATCCTGGGGTAAACTGTGCAAGAAGTTTTCTGATGAATATTGTTTTAGTTCAATGTACTATAGACTAGGTGGCATGTAAAGAACAGAAGTTTATTTCTTGCAGTTCTGAAGGTCAAAGGAGAGCACAATGTAACATAATCAGGTTGTAGTGGTTACTTTCTTTCTAGCTATGAACTGCTATACTCTTAATGTATCCACATGTGACAGAAAGAGGGTGAGAGAGCTTTCTGGGATCTCTTTTATAGGGGCACTAATCCCATATATGAAGGATTCCTCTTCATGACCACATCACCTCCGCAAATCTCCACCTTCTAATACCATATCATCAAAGATTAGGATTTCAGCATGTAGATTTGGGGGTCATTAGAATATTCAGTTCATTCAGAGATTGAGGTCAAAGACAGGCAAAATAAACAAAACAGGAGCCAGACATGTGGGATTCAATGTGTTAGCCAAGAATGGAGAAAATGCTAAGAGCATCTAGAATTTAACAGGGAATATTGGAGAATATTGCAACATAGGCTTCAGTGCCTATTATAAATATCATTCTCCTGCCTTCTTATTTGTTGTTCTGCAAATCCCAGGCTTGCTGGAGTAGGTGCCTGGTTCACTTGAAGGGACCGAAAGAAAAAGCTGGGACCTAGAAGACATAGTCAATTCTTATAACAGCATTCCTACAAACTTAGATCTTCAGAACATTTGACAATATTTTTATGAGAATTTCCTGGCATCATTATTTGCTTCATTATGAAGACATATTAAACTTAATTAAATTTTATTTTTACCACCATCAATAATGCAAATTAAAAGAAAAAAGTAGGAGAACAAACATCTTTGTTTACTGACAATTTTGTTTGCAGCCCAAATGAACAAACAAACAAACAAATCTAATTTTAGTTCCCTCATCTTGAGTGCTTGTGGGTGTAAGTTACAAAGTGAAAAGAGTAATAAACTGATCATTGACCCTATATTAAATTTCAGTCCTAATTATGTTACTTAGTTTTGTGTTAGCAATGGAGAATATTGTGACAACTCACTGACAACTCATTGATTTGTGTTTCAGTCATAAAATTGCATTGTGGAACCTTAGGAAAGAGCTCTGTCTTCAGTGATGAGGGGGATCTGGTGTCTTTTTCCAAAAGTGGAATGTCCTGATAAGTTGTGATAGCATATGCTTAACTGCTAATGAAAAGAACCTCTGTCTTGATGTTGCCTGGATGCCACGTTAAAAGATGGATTGTTCATTAACCCCTGAGGTATTCTAACTTTTAAAATTCAATTATACTGCTTTTACTACACAATTCTTATTATAAAATGCCATCTGAACATCCATTATCATTGAGACACAAATGTTCCAATGAGAACACAATGGGCTTAAATTAGTCAAAGTTGATGACTTTCTGAAGTAAACTAACATTGCAGAATTATTTTTCCAAAATTTATAAAGCAGTTTCATTTGAGTCCATAACAGAAAAAAAATGAATAAAACCAAATTCAACTCACATATTTCATTCACATATTTTACTTGTATACTGCCCTGAGGAAGCCCAGATGGCTGAAATGTTGGCAGATTTCTGCACCTGCAATGATAATAAACTGCCCTGTTATTACCTGACCTACGTGAGTTGAATACAATTACACTTTGCTAGCTGTTACATGAACTGGTGGGTCAACGGTTTATATTATATTTTTATAGGATTGGTGAATGCGTCTTGCTGGACTTTGCTGAGTTCACCTTTAGCAATAGAATGCCAAAGGCCACTAAAGCACCTTTGTTCTGACACATTAATCATATGCCAAAGCTTGATGTGGATTGCCTTATTACTGCTTGGATAAATAGGGAAAGAATAACTAAACTGCCTATTTGATAGGTTAATAAACAAATGAATACTCCTGATACACCAAATAAATGGGCTTGACTAAGGGTGAACAACAGTTTATATTTTTAAAATTCTGAGCAAGTAGAATGTATTTGAAGGACTCAGCCAACAATCCTTCAATTTAGTGACATTTTTAATGCAAAAATAAAAGAACAAGGTCATGGTAATATATATGAGAGTTATAGCAATAATGAAAAAGGAAGTAAGCATTACTCATAATCCCAACGCTCAGAGACTGCCCCTCTTGTCATTTCAATGTGTTTGTTTCTACATGTGGGCATGATTGAGGACACATATGGGTTGTAAATATTTCCCTATGTCATTAAACATTCTGTAAATTCTGCACTGGTCATCCATTCTTCACTCCCAAACACTTACACCTTGTTGGCTGTTAATCTTCCCTCTCTAAATAGCAATTATTACTTTCACATGAGGGATTTTCCTGGCTGTCATTCTAGTGAAATTTCTTTTCTTAAATGACCTGATGGCACTCCAAACTTTTTCTTTGTAGTAGCACTTACATTAATTTTAATATTATTTATATTTGTGTGAATTTTTGGAAAATAATCAGTGATACTTTTGGTTGGAATTGTGTTAAACCTACAAAACAATTAAGGAAAAATTGTTATATTCACAATATTAATTGTTTCATTAAAAATGAGTTTTCCATTCAATTTCATTTCCATTTAATCCACTCATGTATTAAATTTTGAAAGCATATCCTATTTCTTTTTAATTAATACTTGAATAGATATATTATACATTATTACATATTATTGAGCTTCTTTGGGTTGTGACATTGTGAACTTATTGACTTCTAGATATTTATATTTACTTTGAAGTGCAGAAACTTGGGTGAATGCTATAATTTTAAGTGTTTGCATACAAATGCTCTGATACTATTACATACTTAGTGACAAATTCATTCAGTCATTCATAAATAATTATTGAACATGTATTATTTGCCTTCACTATTTTGGATATAGAAAGTAACGAAGGGAGTAAAAATATCTTGGGGTACATGGAGGTTAAAGACTAGGGAAGGGATCCAAAAATAAGGTAAATAAGTATTATTTATATTATGGTTATGGGGATTTGTTCTATGAAGAAAAATAAATCAAGAAAAGGGAATAAGGTGGTGTTGGGGGAAATTTTAATTTTAAATAAGATCTTAGTCCTATTTGGGTTTTGATAACAAAACACCATAAGTTGGGTGGCTCATGAAGAAGAAAAATTTCTCAATTGTGGAGGGTAGAAACACCAAGAACAAAGTACAGGCATATTTGGTGTCTGGTGAGGATTGACTTTTGGATTCAGAGATTGAAAGGAAGTGACCACAACACTCAGAGCAACCAAGAGATCTTTATTACAGCAGTGCAACAGAGGACGAGAGAGAGAGAGAGAGAGAGAGAGAGAGAGAGAGAGAGAGAGAGAGATGGCAAGAGAGAGAAGGGCCCGGCAGGAGGGAGTTTTTATAGCCCAAATCTAATGAGGTCTCTGGGTCTGCAAGCTGCCTTGTTGGCACAAGGGGGGTTACATGTTTGGCCTTGAGCAGGGGGTTGAGTGTTCAGCCTTGAGCAGGAGCTTGGGCGTTTGGGCTTGAAGCAAATAGTTGATAAAGAACCAGACAGAGGGTTTGAGAGGCCAGGTCATCCTGCAACTGACTTTGTTTGGCATGCCCTGCAGACAACTTACTTAGCCTGTCCTGCACCTAACAGAGATGACACTTTTTCATTAGGTTTTCACATGGTAGATGTGAATAATAGAACTCCCTTATGCTTGTTTTGTATGGGCACTAATTACATCACAGTTGTCTCAGTTTGGTGGCCTAAAACCTTCCAAAGGCTCTACCTTGGAGGTTGGAGTTTCTACATATGAATTTCAGGGAAACACATTTAGAACAGTCCTAAAAGATGTTAGAAAACATGTTTTGTGAATATCAGAGTAGAAAGTCTCACAAAATAGGAGAAAAATAGCTATACAAACTATGAGATGGGAACATGCTTGTTGTGTTTCACGAACAACATCAGTGTTAGTCTGGCTGGAACAAAGAGTGGAAATTGTGATATGAAGTCACAAAAGTAATAGTAGGCAGAGTATGTGAAACCTGCTCAACCTCTGTAGGAATTTTGATTTAATGGTGATACAGAAGGTCATTGGAGCATCTCAGAGCACGAATGACATGACCTGCTTTGGGCAGGATTACTCTGGCTGAAGAGTTTTGAGAGTATAGTACAAAGGATAACCTGGAGATCTGGTAAGAATCTAATCCAATTAAGAAATGTTTTTGTATTGAAGTAGGGTCTTATTGTAAAACGTTGTAAGAAGTAGTTAAGTTTCTGAGACATAATTAGAAACAAAGCTACTTATTGACTGTTGTATATGGAATGTGAGGGAGAGAGAGGATTTAAGTAGAATTTTATGGTTTATGGCCTGAGCAAAGATGAATTTGACATAAAATGAGATAAAGAATATTCTGGAGGAAAGATTTAGTAAGAAATATCAGGAAATCTGTTTTGAGCATGATAAATTGGAAATGTCTGTTAAGCATTAAAATACAGATCTATATCATATATATATATATATATATATATATATATATATATATATATATGAAGTTATATACATTTTGGCAGGTAAGGATTTAGGTACAGATAACAAATATAAATTGTTGAGGAAATGACTGTATATTTTCAAGCAATTAAATGGTGTTTTACTTGAATATTTGTTGATGGCAATAGTAAAAAAAAAAAATTCAACTTAACAAATATTTATCTGTCATGTATGGAGATGTGGTAATTTAAAATACATATAGTCCCCACCCTCATAGAACTTAAAATATATTGGGTTGATCGAATGGTTTACATTTAATATAATTTATATTTCTCCTAATAAATGAGAATAATTCAAAGATGATGATATCATAAATAAATTAAAAAATAACTTGAAAGAAAATTTAAGATGTAACATCTCCTGGTGTATTATCAAAAACATACATTTCACCTGTATCCTCACCCCATTTTGACATTTCTTTTATCTGTCAATTCAATGTTTTTCATGCTGTAAAACTGCAATAATTCTCATTAATAAATGCCATGAACAAAAATAATTATATAAGTTATTTATTCATTGCTTGTCAGAGCAATTTTACTTTGGTCAGAAAAATAACTGATCATAATCTTGTGTATTTTATTCTCAAAACTTTCTTTAGCTAATGATGTCTCAGGATATTTCAATCAATTTTCTTTAACTTTTTTATTTAGAAATAAATGATTAATCATTGTGCGTCTCATAATTAAGACATTACTTATTCTTTTTTAAAATTATTTCACTGCTATTTTTGAGTGCTCATCAAGAAAATACAATTTTACAATAATTTAACAAAAGCAATAAAAATATATCTGACTAGATGATTCTGAAGAATTTGGCTTCTTTTATGTTATATGCTTTCAAGAACTTTGAAGTTGAAATCTCAAAGAAAGTTTTTGAGTCAGAATTAATTAAGCTACATTTATAGAATATTTGCAAGCTTATGCCAACAGAACCTACATTGTAGACAATGATAACAAATGAGTTTCCAAAAATAAAAGAACATAAATTGATATTAATGTTTTCTATAATAAGCACAGTAATTAATACTTTTTTGATTAAGTAATTATTTCCAGTTAATCTGTAAATTGCCACATATGAATGATACCAAATTTTAATTGTATATAATTGTATATATCATTGGACATAAAACTACCATTTACAGATTATTTTGAGTATAGGATGAGCTACATAATGAACACAGAGAGAGATGGTTAGTAACCCAGGTGAAATATCAAGATGGTTGATCTTGATGAAAGCAGTGGAGGGAATGCTGGGTGTTGAATTACACTTTGAATATATAACTGCCAACATTTGTTGACCTCATACCTAGTGGAAAAGAGAAGCAAAAGAACAACTCAGAAGAGTTTTGTTTATTTTTAACCAAAGAAACGAGATGACTGAAGATGTTACCCATTGAGATTTTGAAAACATAAAGAGCAAGTTTGGAAATAAAATGTTGTGAAGAACTCTACTTTGGATGTGTTAATTTTGATCTGTGTATTAGGTGTTCAGAAAAGATTTCAAGTCATTTGGATGTTAGAGTCTGTAAACAAGTCAGGATGGCGCCTGGCATTTTGCCAGAGAAATGTTAGAGTCTGTAAACAAGTCTGGATGGAGCCTGGCAAAATGCCAGAGGGAGTGGTTTGTGAAGTAACTCCATGGAGTCATTAAGTGTGGAGATTCCTTATTGGTTGACTGATGTATCTAGTTTATGCTAATTAAGATAAGTTGTGTGGAATGTATAAATACCACTCCTGTCCTACAATAAACGGCTCCTACTCCTGCTGTATCAATCTATACAAGTTGTTCATCACCCCCCCCCCCCCCCCCCCCGGTTATTTTGCCCAGCCAGCCCGGCTGCGACATTTGGATAGATGGGTCATAGATTCATGGAAGAAGTCCACACTGGCGATATAAATATGGGAGTTGATGCTATATTGACTGACTGTATTGAATCCATGTGAAGAAGAAATCATTTTATATGCAGTTTATAGGCATGACTAGATGAGGAGAGTGAATCTTACTTAACTCAAGCATGAACTTGAAGTCAAGATAGTAAAGTAGCAAGAGGTCATTTAGTTAAGAATGAATGTTAAAGAGTGATCTTTGTCTCAAATGTGACACAGAAGATCCAAGCAGCACTCATTTTGGCTACCTAAATGAATTTTATAAACTTACCATGAAACCCAAGCTGAATAACATTGGAAGAAAAGTTCTAAAGGGCATGGGTGACAACAGAGTGTGGCAGCATTAAAGAATGTGTGATTCTGGCTGGATTTAAGAAGTCTCAGAGATTGACCTGGAAAGATGAGGGCTTGTGGTCAGAGAGTTTGATGTGTAGAGTGGAAGGGCTATATGTACAGGTTATGATAAAGTGAACAGCAGAGGCACAGAGAGGGTTTGAAGGAGAGTGAAGAAGAAAGTCAGGGAACTAGGAGCATGATCAGTATGATCATCTGCATGGAAATTAAAATCACTGGATGCCTGCTTATCATTAATATTGTTAATTTTATAAAATACTTACATGCATCTTCTGAAATAATTATGACCTTATCCTCCTTTATTTTGTTGGTATGGCAAAACACATTGATTGATTTTTCCATAAAAACCTTGCATTGCTGGAATAAACTCAAATCAATAAGTTTGTATTATCCTTTACATAGACCAATGAATTCAGTTTTCTAAAAATACATGTGGTATTTTGTTTAGTATTCTTTGCATTTATATTCAGGAGACATAGACAAATAATTTTCCCTTTTGGATTTCCTCAGAATATACCTTTAGCTATATATTAGAAGATCTCAATGTGTGTGTGTGTGTGTGTGTGTGTCTGTGTGTTTGTGTGTATGTCTGTCTGTCTTTATGAGCCTGTCTATCTTTATGAGCTACTTGTCACATAATTTTCCAATAACAGCTACATATTTGTTAATTCCATTTTTTTCAATTTCAGTGACTGTATTTTCCAAGGCTGTTTAAAATTAGTTTATCATGTTGACCTATCTTTTTCATTTCTTTTGTTATGTAATTTCTTCATTTTAATGGAAATTATCCTTCATTTATAACTGGAGCATCTTTAACATTACTTACTTTATACCTTTGTTCAGCTGATTCACATTATTTTAATGCAATTTTTTAAAATACTCTTTGAAAGTGCCATTTATTTTTGATATTCTTTCATTGTTTTCCTCTCTCTTTTTATTCAACCTCCCAATTTTACATCTCTGTGATCACTCTGGCTTTTCTTGAGATTGTTATCTCTTATCACTTCCCTCCCAAGTCTCCCAGTGTAGACCTCCACCCCATTTTTTTTTTAATCACAGAATTTTATCCCTGTTGATCCAGTTAGAGGAGGCCTTTAGTCAGTTTTTGATTATAAAGCTCATCACCAGAGACCTTCAAGCTGCTTGAAGCCACAGATTGGGGGGAAGTGAATAAATGAATTTGCATTTTTAGCCTTCTAAGGAGTAGGGGAGGTTTACTCCAGATCCTGGCTTAAAGAACTTTCTATCCCTGGTCCTTTTTTTTTTTTTTTTTGGTTGTTGTGTAGTGTCACTTAAATCCTTTTCACTCTTTAGGAGTAATCTTAAGATGCCAAGGTAAGCAGGCCTGCATATTGTGCTTCTCAGCTTTCCATTTATTATTGAGTTCCAATCTTATTTGGAGGATCAGTTTGTATGTATGTTGTTTTCTTCTTTATATTTTCATTCTTATTATGTGCTCACAACAAATGTATTGATTTAATGTACTAACCACTATACCTACATACCTGCAATCTCTTACATCTGAATCAGTTTTTCTTGATGGGATTGCATTTATTGGAAAAACGTAAAATGGGGTAAAAACAAATAAATTCCTAGTGAACTATATTGGCATTTTTCAGCATATATATATATATATATATATATATATATATTTATTTATTTATGCACATACACACACACATATACAAATTTTCAGTTGAATGTGGAATTTTTATTTCTGCCAAATGATAATATGGAAATAGCATATCTAAAAGTTATGTCCATGTCTTTTTTCATGAGTTTTAGTAAAGCTGTAGGGTGGACACATTTACTTACACAGAACTACACTCTGGAACTGAAAGTATACAGACACAACAGTATCACAGGCAACAGTAATACATCACAGGGATTGACAAATCCTAAATAAAAACTACATTCAGTGAATTTAGAAAAATATGATATCTTAATATCTTTTTTTACACCTTTATTT
Organism: Callospermophilus lateralis; assembly: GCF_048772815.1. NCBI lineage: Eukaryota > Metazoa > Chordata > Mammalia > Rodentia > Sciuridae > Callospermophilus > Callospermophilus lateralis. The sequence continues at coordinate 35,951,756 of NC_135314.1, forward strand.
TATTTATTTATATGTGGTTCTGAGGGTGGAACCCAGTGGCTCACAAGTGCCAGGCAAGCACACTACCACTGACCCACAACCCAGCCCAATATCTTAATATATTAATGAAGGTGGGAAGCATCATTTACACGCCAAGGACTGTGAAAGAGAGAGGTAGCCTTTCAAAATATATATGCCTGGTCTGGAGCAGGAAGTTTATAGGCAGGACACTGCAGACAGAGGAAGCCAAGAAAACAGAGGCCCAGAAGTGAACAAGTTTTGCAGAAAAATCAGAAACTACTTGTATTTTTTCTATGAAGGGCAAAATAAATGTGGTTGGGAAGAGATGGGGATACTTTTATATATGTAGAAATTTACATTGTTTTTTTTTTTTTCTGGGCCTACCCACCCTGTTACTGAGTTTGTCCCTTCTTTTGCTAGAGATAATTCTCTGATATTTAAAATCCTTCTTTAGCCAGTCAATGGCCTAGATCCACATTCAAAGTGATCAAAATGGTGGGTTTGACTCATTAGATTCTTATTTAATCACTTTTTAACTCTGGGTCTGATTTATGAATTTTGTACCACATTATTATTCAGTTGTTTTCATGTTCCTTTGCAATTATCACCTACGTATTTTATATCTGTACGTTTAATCTCCTCCAAATAAATTGCAAGCTCTTAAAAATCAGTACAGGCACTTACTGCTTCTTTGGAACTTCCTCTATACATATTCAGTGTTTTGAATGAATGCTTCAGTCAATAATTTATGTATTTGGAAGAAATATATATTAGGAAGCAAAATTCACGTTTTAGGTATTCTTTTTAAATGTTTCTCAATTTGTCTTTATTTTTCTTTGTCTCATTTTACTAGGACTTTCTTATTCGCTTTTACCTGATGTCATAATTATACATATATACACATAGACAAACACATGTATAACAAAAATATAACATATATTAACACATTTATATCATAACATAGTACACCAAGAAGCAGTCATTTTTGAGAAGGGTAATACAGAACTTTTCATGTAATCTAACTATAAATTCCCTTACTAATACTATTTATTAGGTTAAGATAGCATCTTAAAAGCTAGAGAAGTAAAGTGTATTTAAAACCATCAGCCCAGTAGTTTTGTGTATGTGAAAAAGGTAGTAACTGTATATCTGAGACAGTGTCTATGTCTGTGTGCTGTCAATCACCTTCCTCCTTTTATTAGTCTCAGATAGAAGATAAACAACAAGACTGACAGTTTTGTGTCCTTTGCCATTTTGTGTCACCATCATAGACAAGAGAGTATTATGTCATCACTCAAGTCTGTCACATTTGGCGTATGCTGCTATGTGTCTTAATGATTGTTTTCTTCTTAATCCTCATAAATACACAAACCACATATCAATTACATATTATTTTTATAGAAATATTTCCCTTAATATAATGCCCTCTACTTCAGGTGAGAGGATTTATGCTGCTGCCAAACCCTCCAGGGTACAAAGGTGTTTTGTTTTATAGTACTACTTCTTAAAAATATGAAGGGACAAATATGATGATAGATAGATTTTCTTTTTTTAAAATATGGAAATGATATTTATCTACATAACATGTAATCAAACACAGTGTTTTGGTTTTTTTTTTGCCTATAAACTCCTGACATATTTAGTTCTATTCAAAAAGATACTTTCAAAAACTTTAGACTATATTTATGGATGATAATTCTTCAAAACATGAAAGATATTTGTTCATAAAATTGATATGCAGCTTGAATTGTGATAAAAATGGTACAGTGTCAAGAATAAAACTATTTTAATATGATGAGTGTGATAATCAAAACATTTTTGTCTTCTTTATATTTCCTGCAACTTTGTCTACTTGTACAGTCTCTAATTTTCTAACTTTCCAATGACATTTTATGGCATGTATATTGCAAAAAAGGAGTCTAGATAAGTGTAACAATTCTAAATCTAGCAAACACTTATACTCAATAATTATATAGTAAGCTGTCAACCATTTAAATTCATGTATATATTCTATAAATTTCTAATGTTTTAGCATCTTAAAATAAATATGACTAATTAAGTCATATCTATTTTAAAATAAAATAAAATAGTTATTTCATAACTACTTTTAAAATACAGAAAAATTTAAGAAAATCAAAGAACTAGTGGGAGGATATCCAAAATTCCAATATAAAATTCATTTTCTATGTTATTATCAGATTGATAAGATAATGAAACTTTATATACTTCTATTTTCAATTAAGATTATATTATTTCTCAGTTGCAAAAATTTTCATGCCCATAGTATGAAGACTTTCTAGTGTTTAATAAAAAATTATTTCCAGATATTGGGTATTGAATTTATTTGTACTTTTACTTTATTACAAATAATGGCATGATGATTATGTATGCATGTAAATCTTTATGCTTATAAATCTTAAATTTGAAATGATTGCCACTATAATGAAAAGACCATAAAAATACTTCTTTAAAATTAGCAGACTAATGCCTTGACTTTCTTCCCTTATGCTTTATAAAATAATTTTCTTAAGAAAAATAAATAGATGGCACTTTTCTGAGAACTTGTATATCTAACAACTTTTCTTTTGCAATATCATGAGGAAAAGAAATTGGTCAGTTATAAGGTTTGGTCTTATAATATTTCATCCTGAAATTGTGATGAAATTTGTCCTTCATTTTTGGGATTTAATAACTTTTAGGATGAAAATGCAGGTGAATTTTAGCCCTAGAAATAATGCTACCAATACACCTTTATTTATAGTATCATTGTACTATTTTACTCTGCAATGTTTGTGTGTGTATTTTTATATCTCTTGTTCCTACTAACTTTTGTTCTGTTTTCTAAGAGAAGTCAAGTTGGTCATCTAGTGTTGTTGTTGTTTTTTCCATTTGGGGGTACATTTATATGCCATTAAATGTTTTTGATTCAGACTTGAATTCATTTGCATCTTAAATCTGTCTTCATCTCCATTTTTATCATAATTTATTTTCTTTATATTTAAGATTATTTTTCCAATGTGTTCTTTTGCCTGTATTTTCTTGCAGCTTTTATTTAAAATTTTTTAAAAAATGTTTTTGTGGTTCTGTAGCAAATCCTAGTTTTGAAGAATGATGTTGTCTTCTTCTTTCTTTTTTAAATTAATTGATTTATTTATTTTTAGTTTTCAATGGACCTTTATTTTATTTATTTGTATGTGGTGCTGAGAATCAAACCCAGTGCCTCACACATGCTAAGCAAGCGCTCTACCACTGAGCCACAACTCCAGCCCCATGATGTTGCCTTCTTTTTATCAACAGTATTTATCATAAGACCTGCAGTATTTTTACTTAGTTCATTTTTATTGTTATTGCAATCCCAGTTTCATTAGCAAACTTCTAAATTTCAGGAGTTTAAGACAATAAAATTGTAATTTTCACAGAAGTAGAATTAGCACAAAAGTTTTTACAATATGTTAAACTTTCACAAGAATTCAGGGACATGAGCATTTTTAATCTTTCAGTTTTTCCATTGCCTTGGGAGCCTTTATTTATAAAGAGAAGATGGAAAAAGAGAATGGAAAAGCTCTACTACTTAATAAAGTAAACTTCAACTTAACTCACACTCTATTGGCTATCTGATCACATGAAAGCCCTCCACTGTTCAGCTACCTCCTTAATTTAAATATGAATAAACATATTTCTCACTTTTTTGGGGGGTGAGGGGGGTGAGGGGGTAAGGGGGTGGGGGTGGGAGGTAAAAAAAAAAAAACTAGTTATCTTAGCTGCATTTTTTTTTCTTCTTCTTTTTTCTTTGGTACTGGGGATTGAACTCAGGGGCACTTGACCACTGAGCCACATCCTCAGCCCTATTTTGTATTTTATTTAGAGGCAGGGTCTCACAGAGTTGCTTAGCACCTCACTTTTTGTTGAGGCTGGCTTTGAGCTAGAGATCCTCCTGCCTCAACTTTCTGAGCCACTGGAATTACAGGCATGTGCCACCACTCCTAGCTCTGCATTTATTCTTTTACAGGGAGAGATTTACCCAGAATTATATAGTACATAAATATGCTAGTTCTTAGCTTAATCCCTAGTTTCTACCATATTTAGTCATAGGTGGCCCTCTGATGGTATTTCAACTCTTCTAATTTTTCTTGGATCTCAGATATTCATAGCAATTCTGTATTACAGCAGTGCTCACCATATATTGTGATCAACTCTTTCTGTTTCTAGCATTTCCTGAACCTTCTTGAACACAGTGTACCACCACCACTTCCAAATCCACCTAGGATGTCAGAGTATTGCTTTCATAATGTCTCACTCCTTAGTATGACATAAGCTCTCTGTGGTTCTTTAGGAATGGCATTCTGGTTGTTTCTCTAAACACTACTTCTTTGGAATGTTCTGCCTGTTACCTTATATTATAAATATTAATGAGAACACTAGAGAAAGAGTCATCAGCTTGCTCTTTAGATGGATCCCCCCAAAATTTTTAAGACTACCTCCATCTCAGTCTTATAGTTAATGAGAAACTTTCTAAGTTTTGCTAAGAGATCAATTACCAGCATTAATAATTATTTAACAGGAAGTTAACTGAGTGCAATTTTTAAGAGATTATAGATTGTACAGTCAGAATGCTTAAGTATCCATCTGAGCTTTCTTGTGTATTAATTGTGTGACTTTGGTAAATTTGCCTAATCTGTGTGATACTTAGGTTTTTCATTTTAATACCCATTAATTCCTATATTTACACTTTGAGAATACAATAAATATTCAAATATTTTTCCAAAGTTACCATATCTGTTATATTTTTTTAAAATTTAAATTTAAATATTAAATATTTAAATTTTTATAGGTGATCTATATCAAACACTATGAGATAAAATGTATTTAAAAAGAAACATAGATGGAAACTCTCATGCTAAGTGAAATAAGCCAATCTCAAAAAAAAAAAAACAAAGGTTGAATGTTTTTTCTGATGTGTGTATTCTACACACAACAACAGAAGACAGAGGGGAAGAATAGAAGTTCAGTGGATTGGTCAGGGAAGGGGGATAGAAATAGGAAAGAGAGTGGAATGATATGTACATATATCAATACAATACAACAAATCTTCACATCATGTATAACCACAAAACTGGGATCCTAATTTGAATAAGATATACTCTAAATTTGAATAAATATGTCAAAAGATACTATACTGTCATGTATAACTAAAAAGAACAAATAAAATTAAAAGGCATGGCAGTAGCATCTGACATCAAGATACACATCTAGAGTAATCTATAACCTAGCTAATTGGAAGGCTGAGTTGGGAGTATGGATTGAGCCTGGAGTTTGAGGCCAAACTGGGTAATATAGCAAGATCCTGTCTCAAAAATCAATCAATCAATAGAAATGAAAAGAAAAGAAAATAGTAATGTCTTTCTCAACAAGCAACTATGAATGAAAAAATAAAAAGGTTAGGAAAATCTATACAAGCATTCAATGTTTTCTCAGATAGTACAAAGTCCATAAATGTTTCCTGAAATTAGCATCACACTATCGTCATCACCATCATCACCAATTATCATCTATGAGTTTTCCTCCAGTTGATAGGTGTTCTTGTAACCATCTTTGATGAGAATGATATCTATTTTCTCTTCTTTGTTGAACAAATAGTTGGTAGTCATTTGATTCTTTAAAAATTTCTTGATTTAGTAACTTGAATTTAGAGATTTTTTTCTTCTTTCCTTTTTAGTTTTTGTTTTCTGTTTACTTGATAAATTTCTTAAACTATTTGCTTGATGTTCTAAATATGTTGTAAAATGCATAAGCACAGTTTTAATGTGAATTTGTTCTGAAACATGTATTTTTCTCATTCTCTCCTGTATTGGAAGGCTACTTTTGTTCTCTTCCCATTTGTTTGGTCCTCATTATCTTAGTTAAAGCTCTCCGAGGGAGGCAGGATCTTTGGCACAGCATAGGTTTCTTGTTGGGTTACCCAAATACACAAAGCCACATTAAGTTCAAAGTCAGTAAGTCCAGGTCTCATAGCATCAAATGAAAGCTGCAGAGTCAGCAAGTCTAGGAACATTTGAAGTAGAACACATCACACTGTGGATTTCTCTTGAGAATTAGTAAGAATGATGTGTGTTCAGAGCCTTCTCTCTGGGTTTCAGAAGGCACCTCCATAGTATGTCTCATTTCAACCTAGCTACAGAGTAGGAATTCAAGGGTACTGCTGAATCATTATATTTAATGTGATAAAATATAGTGTGCTCTTTTATTACAGAGTTCATGTGATGTTCCTAATTTAATGTATATTTTTCATCTTTTCAATAAGTTTTGTGTGAATTACAGAAAAAGAAAGCCTCTTACTGTACTTATTCAAAAAAAAAAAATATATATTTACCAAGTTAGCTTTCCTCAGTCATGTGTACTTGGCACCACAACTTCAGTCACTTAAGATATACATTGGCTTTTGTCCTTCCCCATCTTAAATTTCTTCTTACATTTTAAATTTATTTATATAATTATTTACATATACAATATAGACTTATAATTGTATAAATTATAAATGTTATCTGTATAATATAAATAAATATACATATTTATACAATGCTAAAGACAGGGTAGAAGATAAATTTTCTGAATTTTATATTTCAACCATAGCAATGTATTAAGATATCTTGCCTCTTCTTTTTAAAATCGGTTTCTCTATATTTTGCTAAAATTTTTTATTAAAATTTGAAATCCATGGATTTTTTTCTAAAAAGTAGCACATAATTTAATATGAAATAGAATTTTAACAAACAAGATAAGAGGATGAAATTAAAGAAAATTCAAAATATTTATGCAAAAATGAATTAAGCATTTTAGGAAATGTTTCAATTTACTCTTGAGTGCAGGATATCATCCTTCAAATTTTGCATGGCAAAATATGGTTTTGTTTTTTTTTTAGATTTTATTGTCCTGATTTTTCACTACTTCATCAAATATTTGATCAATGTAAGAAGATATTTTACACACAATATTAGTTATCAAGAGTAATTTGCCGATTTTTCATAAGCATTATATTGTTTGTGGAACCTCTCAAAATCCTGCCATTGAGAAGAATTAGTAAAAAAGTGAAGAATTGGTGAGAAGGAAGCAAGATCAGAATTATTTGACTAAACTTTCAGTTTCAAATATATATTGTTAATGAAAAGTACTGCACACATTTCATAGAAGACTATCAAATCTTATTAACAAAATTTCTACTTTTTAAATATCTTTACAGCTGTGCCTTATATTTAGAAAACATTTTAAAACTGAACAAAAATATTTTCTTAACTACATAACATGTGCTGAAAATTGCAAAGTTTACTATTAGAATTTGTCTACTCTGAGAATTTCTGTCTTTAATAATTATGTTGTCTCCTTAAAAAAGACAAGTTGAGAATTTTAATGAAAATTCAAGTTGTAGGAGGTGCAAACTTAGGATTATTAGAATCACATCCAATGTAAGTCTAGAGTTATTGTCTCTTCCTATGTTACAAACACCAGCTGTAGGCTTTCCCAGAATGTGGGGTGATATCAGGTTGTAAGATTGCAAACTTCAGGGGCTGATTTCTGTGTCTAATGAGGGCAGATGTTTTCATTCCCAATTTACATTTCTGTATGCATTTCCATAATAACATGACATATAATCTTCTTGTCTCTTTGATCCAAGTGCTCAATGAGAGTTATATCACATGGTTACATATGGTGGTTTTATGGTCAGATGTAAAAAATGAATTTCATATGTCTATGAGAAAGACCAATATATTGTAGGTTGTTGGAAAGAATGAGGGCTTACGAAACTGTTTAGTTCAAATACCACATCATTTTCTTGTTCTATGAATTCAGGCCCATAGAAAGCTGCATCCAATTTCAAACTATACCAAGTGCTGAAAGATATTTTCACAAAGAAAATAAGAAATAATGTGACAAATACCTAGGAAAATATTGTGTTTTCAAAAAGCAAACAAAATATTCATAAACTTTGATTTGTGGGAGATGAATAGGAAGCATTTTGTCTGCATAAAGTTCTTGAGTATGTATCTCAGAATTTTGTAGTTTTTAAATTGTGATGATTATCCATTAACAGTCTTCTTTAGTAAAGCTGCATATTAAATACAGACCATATATATGTTAAGTGACATTATGAGTTGTTTATATTAGGAAAAAGCTGTAAATAAACATGGTCATTGTTCACCAAACGAGACTGTTCTTGTACACATAACAGCATTTGGGCATTTGGTATAACTAATAAATCATAATGGACATTTTATATTTATGAGTCATTTAACCTTCAACGCTTAAAGAAGATTCTGAAGACTGAAGTTGCCAAAATTGTGTTTTCCTACTTTATCTACTGGTCACATTTTTGTTTATATGCTCCTAATATTAATTTTTACATATTTATTTTTTTTCAATCTGTATGCTGTTGATATTAATCTACATTCATTTGATTTTTTTCCCAAATGAGCTAGATGGCATTTTAGGTCTGAATTTTGTGAACCAAACGTATGTTCTTATACCATCTGAAAAATGCTATATTCATTTCTTCTCAAACCAAACACTTTAAAACTGAGAGATACACAATTAATAGACAACAAAATATCTAAATTTTATTCTGGAAAGACAATATTGGGGATAGGGAATCATCTGATATGAGTGATACTGTCTGTGCTGAATTTATATAAATATAATATATATATATATATATATATATTATATTTACAAACATGTACATCTGTAATACTGAGTGTGGTATATCTATATATATACAGTAATGAAGTACTAGTTTTCTAACTTTTCAAAATTCACAAATCATTAGAAGTCCCACCTCAATCAACTAGATATGTGTGTATTGTTAAAGACTATGTTTTCTCTCTGTAGGATTTGGCATTTGTTTGATGAGAACAGTACAACCTAGGAAAAAGAGACAATTTTGAGTGGATACATGTCAATTTTTTAAAGATAAAATTGAGGAATGTGATAGACATCATTATCCAAAGTACATGTATGAAGACGTGAATTGGTGTGAACATACTTTATATACAGAGATATGAAAAATTATGTTCTATATGTGTAATAAGAATTATGATGCATTCTGCTGTCATGTATTTAAAAAATAAGCAATTAAAAATAAATAAAAAATAAAATAAAATTGAGAAACATGCTTGAATATCTGAATGGTTCTTATTGAATCATTAACTTACAAGTGACCCTATTTCAGAAGAAAATCAGTCAAATTAAGCATTATATTGATCCCAAAATTAATTAATTTTAGATAATTTAAAAATATTCATGAATAATAACATAAATAAAATTAAGATAGACTTATTATTTGAAAACACTTAAAAATCTAACAATTTTTTTTAACAAATGAAAACACACACCATCACAGAGTTTTTAGTTCTTGATAGAGAGTCCTAAAATATATCAGGATTTTCCTGAAAGAATTTCAAAGGCTAATTCCTAAGCATATTACAAGTGATTTCAAATATCCCCATGACTGTATTCCTTGAAAGGTGAAAGAGATGCTTAAATATTACTGTCAAACTATCAGATAGATATTATATAAATAACTTTTGGACAATAGTTCACTACTTCATAAAAAAATCCATTAAAATTTGGAATATCTCAATAAATAAAAACAAATCCCTATATAAAACCCAAGGATAGCTTCAAAAATTCAATGGATTTAAATAGAATAAATAGAATTTTCTATTCTTGTGCCAGCCACCATTCCTTTACTCTCAATATCCTCTTTTCAAATGAGAACTTTGCCAGATTTAAATTATGTATTGATCAGATATGGATGGCAGTCTTGGAACTGCTTTTTCTTCTTTCTCAAAATGTACTGCACAGATTATCAGAGAGATGAAATTGTTGTAAGTGCATTGTGTGTGTGTGTGTGTGTGTTAGCAGCATTTTGCATTCTCAACAGCTGCCTTGGTAAAAGTTTATATGGAATTCTCAAGAGATTGTTTCATATTTTATCAATGTCATCAATGTATAAAGGAATTATAGAATCTATTTTTTTAAATTGAAATAAAAGTGAATTCTTATTTTATGTAGAAGAATTATATGTACAGAATTTCATTTTTGATATAAAATTAAAATGAATATTGTTTATTATTTAGAAAATGCATACATATCTGTATATAATTATTGTGACTTTTAATAATATCATCCATTCTGAGTACTTGATTTTCTTTTTTCTAAAAAATAATTTAGTAGATAATGAATAATAATTCAATTCCTTCCTTCTAAACCTAGGGTCATGCTGTGAGCTTAGAGCATGACATAATTGATACAAAATAACAATAGTGTCACTTCTACAGATATTTCTTATTTGTAGACTACAAATCACTATTATTGAAAGCATATTCATATCAATAGATTCATAATTATTTTTCTTAATGTTGTAATAAGTAGAATTTATGCCAAAATATGCTAAAATTATGATTCTTTTAGATAGATTCTATCACTTACCTCTTTTTCAACATAACTGGATATCTACTCTAATTTGTATATAAACATAAGAGCATCTCAGTATAGTAATACCAATATCTATACAATAGCATGGCGGAAACCGCTAATTCTTACTAATGGCTCCCCTCCCTTTGAATTCAGCTAGACTATGTTTTCCAGACTCTCATGGAGTATGGAATAAATAAGGAAGGAGAATGGAATGACATGTGCATTTCAAAGCTTCTGCCATTAACATTTCTCATACTTGCTTCCTCAGGGTTCCTTTTCCTCAGATAACTTTCAAAGTCACAAATTGAAGATGGTAGCTCATGTCATTGACATCTTTTATAATAAGCACTGCCCCTCCCAACAATGACCTTGAACGCTTCTTTACTGTTAAATGATAAAGTACCTGTAGTTTAAGCAGCTTAAATGTAACCCTGTGTCTAAAAGCAAAAATATATTTTCAAATAAGTAGGTGTAATGAAAACTAGAGATCACAAAGAAGATTAAAGCTTGTCTTTATAAAGTTTTTTTGCCATATGACATTGTCAAATGAGTAAGACATGACTACTTATTATCTTAAGAGAAGTAAATTTGTAATCTCTGAATCCATAGTTGTAAAAGGTTTATTAGCATAGTCCACCATAAAAAAAAGGATGACAACTTAAATATCTTTTAAGTGTACAGGTAAATAATTAGAATTTATACACAGAAAAAGGTTAGAATGAAGTATTAGAAAAAAATGAAAGTTACTTTGGTAGTTACATTGTAGAAATATTATACATTATTTTTTATTTTTACTCTATTAGTGTTATTTTGGAACTACAAATATAAAACTAATTATCTAAATATTTAGAACCTAAAAACCAAAACCACAAACTTCTTTTAAATCTAACTTTATAAAATGAAAGTTTGCAGGTGTGAAATATTTATTAGAACATAAAATTTTTAAGTAACTGTCATGTTAAGTATGTCAATCGTTCTAGATATTTATTTTAACCTATCATACTCGATGAGGTGATTCATTAAAGGAAACTGCCATTTTATATACTCATTTGCATTGTCACTTATTTATTCCTACATTTATTAAATAGAGAGAATGGGAATTACATTCAGAGCACTGTTCTAATTACTCTGGGCAGTGGGAAGTAGTCTCATCTCAGTTGAGATGCTCTGAAAGATTACCATGTCCTAAGGTAAAGGTACATATTAGCATATAAATAACAGACTACATAATGTTCACCTTTAATTTCTTATTGACATAACAAATAATTACTGAGCTCCATTATATAATTCTAACCTTGGGAACTCAAACAAGGACCTGGATGTGGTTTGAGGTGGGCAGTATAGGAAGATTTATCAACAAAAAATGTAAGTTCATGAACTTGGAATTTAAGTATAACCTGGGGTATGCAGAGGGACATACGCCTTTAGATAAAGGGGCATGTTTCGTTTGCCATATGTGAACTATACATTTGTAACCTTTGAGGCATTTTGAGGGGTAAAGGGAAAATAACTAGAGAAGAAAATATTGTTCAGATCTGTAGGGCCTTATGTTATATGACAAGCAATTTAAATGTTACCTTATAGGAGGGATATTATTGCAGGGATATGGCTGCATATGGAAGTGGTTTATGGTCAGAAGTTTAGGAATTTAGTAGAGTAGAGTGGAGATTTTTACCTTGAGATTGGCTGTCGGGGGGATGCTAAGTGGCAGTCTTTGGCAAAGGCAAGAAGCCTGGAAAATAAAACCAGCATGAAATTTATTTCATTCTTTAAACATTAAATTTTTCATAACCAACTTATTAATATTTGGTATATTTTACATTTGGCAGTTCCTATATTTTTTCAAATGTTTCATAATAAGAGATTGTACGTATTCAAGTGGGAGTAGTGACTTTTTGCTTTTATACCTTTGAAATAAGAAAAGCTGAGGTTTATAAATTGGGATTGACTGCTAAAAAACTTCCTTCAAATAGTGACAGAGTTTCCAGATTTATTGCTTAGCTTCTGTTCACATTTCTATTCCAAAACTCCATTTACTATGGTTTCAGTAAAGATTCAGTCCAGGCTGAAACTTGGTATATCAAATAGCATCTCTGGAGCAATGGTTGTTTTTACCAATTTTCCAGAAGATTGATTTAGATTGTTTTATGTTGTATGACTGTAAAAGAACAAAACAGAAAAAGGATTCTAGCTTGATACTTTATTCTATCTGTATGTTTTAACTGGTCCTCCATAGTACTATTACAAATGACACAAATTTATTTTAATATATTTTTGTTAGGCTATCAAGAAATACAAAAACACTTTGATAGGAAGATTGAGAGTGATTAGATTTTCTTTTTTAATCTTAACTCTTCCTTAATAACTAGAGATGTAGTTTCACAGCATACATGTGAAGGTACAAAATGTAAGATCTGAAAGAGTTAAGATTTAGACCTATGACCCTTCTGTAGGCTTTATGATAGTTTGATCCAGTTTTCCTTTCAAATTAGTACACAGGTCTCATTAGTAGAAAAAAATCAGTCTGGTATGCTAAAACAAAATTGTCTTCACTAAAGCTTTAAATCCTTGTAGAGCTTTCAATTGGAAGTATTCAATTGCAGGGATGGGGTGTGGGGTTGGGGGACAGGCCCTGATAGATGGTATAAGTAGAAATGGTTAGTGTCCTGTTCTGAAATCAGTAGGACTAAAGTAGATTATGCTGTAAGCACAGGTCTAGGTGGAAAATGAGTGGGCTTATAGTTGAAGCTTGGAAAACTCAGAATACTGGTTTGGGCAGCCATGAAAATAAAATTAGAAACTGAAGAAAATGTCTATTCTCAGGCACCAAGCAGCAAAATTAGACTTGATATCAAACCAACAGTCTATGGATGAAGTTCTTCCACACATCTTTCCCATAGGTAAAACTTGGCTTATTAAACATAAACATTTAAGTTTCCTACAGGAATCAAGTGGGGACACTTGGGTAGAGATGATGTGTACTGAGGTAAAAGAGAATAAAGGGTGGAAATCAAAGTTCTTAAAATTTCATCCCATTAGTGATGTGTTTTTTGTTGTTTTTTTTTTGACTAATACCCTATGGATGTAGAATGATATGATTTTGAGGCATTAATTATATTAACACTAAAATTTAAGTAGCCAGGATGACAGGTAAACTAACTTCTGTTATTCTGATTTTGTTTTTTTCTTTAGTACTTGTCTATGGAATACAGTGAATTATAATAAAATTATTTAGTATACAATATTCAATTAATATATAGAATTTTTCAAAATGTTAATATATAAAATTATAGAATATTTTCACAAAATATTGGTAATCCACATATTAAATTTAATTCAATAAATTAAAAATGGGTATCTATAATATGTACCATGACACATAGGTTATTGTGTAAAATGATTCCAATTTTGAAGTTTTAGGTCAAATGGGTGAACAAGATAAAATGTAAAAAAAATGAAGTTGTACTTGTTGCATTTTATTAGTCTTAAAAATCATTACATAATATGAACTTACACAATTACTTAAGCATCTAAAATGTGATATGAATTAAACCAATTTAAAGATACTTGAAAAGTTCCTGGCAAGATGTTCTTTATAATAAATATAACATTAAAGGAAGGAGAGCTATAAAAGGAATGTACACAAACTGTTAGTATGTTCTCACTTTGTTTTCTGGTTTTTTTTTTTTTTTTTTTTTTTTTTTTTGGTGGTGGTTCTGGGACTTTAACCCAGGGTCTGACCATGCTAAGCAGGCATTCTTCCACTGAGCTGCGTCCCTAGCCCTGCCTGTAAGTTTTGAATGAATCATTCTAGAGTACTACTTTGGTTTAAAACTAATTAATATGCAACTTTTAAAATATAACAATAAATTTTCTTAGTAACAACTATAAATCGTGACTAAAATTCTACAAGTTTTTGTCTTAGAAATTTTTATTTTATTCAACATGAATATGAAATATGCATTTGTATTATTGATGAACAAGTTAGAACCAATAGTATATTGGGGAAATAAATTTATTCACAGTTAAGTACTCTTTAATATACTTTTACTCATTGGTCAATATTTCTTATTTGCAGCTAAGATTAAATTCTCCAGAACTCAGAGTTTTGAACCATTAAATCCCCTCACCAGTGGATAGCAGAAACCTAGCGGGTAATAAGATCTGACATTCATGTAGCCAACTTAAACTGTGAGCATGTATTTAATCTCTATGATGATGCTTACAAATGCTTATTTTTCGGATTATTTATTCCCAGGGAAATGTTTGAAATTTTAAAGATTTGTAAGTGACATGTTTGGGTTCTTATTTATTGTTAAAAAGAACATTTAAATAATGATAAACATTCTGTATTTCAAAGAAAGACTTTTTAAAGATTAAATTCACTTTGACTTACAGTATTGCAATATTTTCCATTATACATTTGGTATGTACTTCAAAGAAAGTTAAATAGTATGGGTGATTGCTTATTAACTATACATTTTATGTTCTTTTAGAAACTGAGGTAAAAAAAAATAGCTGTAAAATCATTTGTTTAGCATCAAATCATTTTCCGATGATCCATTACTTGTTTAAACATGATGTTTCTAACTCTTTTATGCTCAACAGTGTCTAAATGAGAACTTTTTTTCCTCCTTTTTTTTTTTTTTTTTGCTTCGCTCCCATGGGGCATCCTGTGGAGAGATATTGAAGAGGACTTCGTAGTTCAGTTCTTTTTCACTCTGTTCTTATCATATACAGGCAGAGTTTAGTTGTCATTTTTTTTTTTTTTTTTTTTTAGTGGCTATTCACGGAATGCCTACTGTGCAGATAGCTGCAGGCTCAGGGTGCTGAGCTACTGAGACAAGTTTTCTGCTCACAGGAAACCCATTGAATTATAGTACAAATCTCTTGGACTGTTAAAGATTTTCCTTTATTCTTTTATATTTGAAATGTTGTTCTAAAGTAAACTGTAAATGATGATATTGTAAGCACTTATGAACTTGAAAACATTAACATTGTGGATATAGAATTTTCTTAAAATATTCAATTTGGTGAAAATCTTATTAGGCTGCTGTATTATCTAGCAAATGAACATAGTACACAATAACTTTACTTATTTTGGCTGTTTCTTGAGTATATATGTTTATAAGTTTTTGAATATCTGTATCTATTTATATTTCAGTTCTAAAATTGTGAACTTTCTTCTCCTACTTTCATTATTATACAGCAATTATTTTCTACACCTAACACTCAGCAGATGAGTGCACAATATTTAAGAAAATTGTTCAAGTTCATATAACTAATCAATAACAAAGCCTATATTAAAATTTAGATATTCTGCTTTTCTTTTCAGAGCCTAATTTTTAGTCAAAGGTAATAATAATTATAGAAAGCAAATCATTACTATTATACTACATAATTAATTATTATTATATTTTTATAATTAATATACTTTCATAATAATAATTATAAACAGCTAAGCTGAATTGGTTAAAACATTTCATATATTAAAGTTTTTATGTTATCGTCATGATTTCAAACTCAAAATATTTTAATATTATCCCTGTAAATATATTTTAAAGTACTTTATATACTACATGACATTGTTCACTTACCATAAGCAAGATGGAAGTGAATCAATTAATCTTATATAGGTTTGGGCTTGGGGTTTTGAGTCAGTATTTTTAGGTTTACTCCATTCAATTAATGTTTTTATGAAAGTTTTATATTTGTATGCATTAACTCCACAAAATTGTTTGGTCTAAAAAGAGTTAAATTCCTTTTCTCACAATTTATTGAAACTTCTATGCTTTGTGGAATCTGTTCTAGGGGAAATGAAATTGAACACAAGGGTAGGTAATGTGTTTTGTTTATACAGTACCATGCTAAAAACTTGAAATTTTCCCTTTTGGTGATTTCATTTTTGAAAAAGTATGTTATAACTACATGCCTATTTTAACTTAGATCTACATATAAAATATAAAATTAGATGTATTAGTAAATCATAGTTTTGAAAAATGGTTAATATAGCATGAGTTCCTTTTGTGAAAATAATCAATTTGTGTCTGACTATTTTCCTCTGGCAACTGAACATGCCCTGTACATTATAGCATACAGAAGACAGAGTATAAAATAGACATTTAAAAAAAAATGTGTGCTGCATCCCAATAGAGTTTCAATAACCATCAAAATCAGATCCTTATTTTCCACAATAAAAAAGCAGATATGAAAATATTTGCATGTATATGTATTCCTATGAGATGAGAATTAGCACAAAATGGTAGAAAAAGGACTCAAACATTAGGCACTTGTCATTTGAATGTACACGGGCATGATTTCTTAAAGATATTTAAATTCATCAAAATTCAGAATATTCTCAAATTTTAAAAAGCATGTATAAAAGGGGTAGGTGATTTGACAACATTTGGCATTGGAGATCCTCTCGTTATGTAATAAATGTGTGCAATAAATTTTAAGCTTTGATATCTTAACCATTTCCTCGACTCTATCAAAAGTTTATACTTTTTTAAATTCAACTTTAATTATACATTTATATGCAATTTTAAGAAATAATACAGAGAGATCTCATTTGCCCTTTATCCAAGTAACAACTTGCAAAGTTATAACACAATATCACAACTTATAAAACTGACACTAATACAGTCCACCAATCTTATTTTGTTTTCACCACTTTTACACATAATTATTTGTGTGTGTGTGTACGTGTGTGTGTGCGCGCACATATGCATGTGTGTGTTATTCCATTTGTAGGTTCATGTATCTGGACCTACATAAAGACACAAGACACAAGACACAAGACACATCACTACAAAGAATTCCTTGTTCCATCCTTGAAGAACCACACCCATGTCCTACATCTCTACAGTCTCTAACTGTTGGCATTCACTACTCTGTTCTCCATGTCTACTGTTTTTACTTCAAAACATTGTTTAAATGGATTCCATCTTGATTTATTTATAGAGTTTTTGTATGTATCATTGTGTGTGCTTTTCATAGTGATTGTCCTTAACATTGGAGCATACATATGTGATTTATCACAGTGTACTTAGTGTATTGTATTCACCCATATTTTTTTGTTTGTTTGTTTCTTTTTTGTGATGCTTCAGTATTTCTTCTTTTATCATTTTTCTTCTAAGGCACTTTAACTTTTATTTCATTCAGGTCAGCTAGAAAAAAAAATGTTCTTAATTTTCCTTCTTCTGAGAATATACTTATTTTCTCCCAATTCTTCAAGGATAGTTTCAGTGGGTAAGAATTCCTTGTAATTCTTTTCTCAGTACTTAAAAAATGTGCCATTGTCTCTGGCCTCCATGATTTCCAAAGAGAAATCTTTTGTCATTCGCATTTATGTTCTCAAATGTCACCTGCCATTCTCTTTGTTGCTTTCAAGCTTTTTGACATACATTAAAATGAAATTTCTAATTTTTAACATGGTCTTTGGAATTTTTCAACTTGAGGTTTTTGTCATTTTCTTTATTCTATACATTAATGTACCCACCAAATTGGGCAAGTTTTTAATGACTGTATCTTTGAATATTCTTTTAGCCTCATTCTTTTTTCTCCTCCTTGGACACTAATGGCACCGATGTTGAATATAGCTTTATTATCTTGTAGTTCCCTGAGGTCTGTTATGTTTGTTTTTCTTTTATTTCATATATATTTTCTATCAGTTTTTCAGATCAGGCTAAATTTATTACTCTGGGTTAAACTTGTTGTTTCTATCTTCTGTGATCTCCATTGTCCTATTGAGCCAATCCAATAAGGTTTATTTAGGTTCTTTAAACTTTAATATCTATAATTCTAATTTTTATCTATAATTCTAATTATTTTTCTAGTTAAACTTTCTATTATCTTTTTCCTTTGTTTAAGATAATTTGTAATGGCTTATTAAAATATTTTTATGATAGCTAAAATCTTAATCAGATAATTCCAATACGTGATTCATATCAGTATTGACTTCTATTAGTTATTTTTTCCTCATTTAAGTCATGATTTTCCTAGTGTTTGGTATAACCACTATGTTTTTTTGTTTATATCCTGGACATTTTGGCTATTATATTAGGCAACTCTGAATATTTTTTAGGTCTACTGTTCTATGAGGCATTCTTTTGATTAGGTTTAACACACAGTTTGTTTCTTATATTTACAGGCTCTGAGTCTAAATTAATAAAATTTAATTTTATTAAATTAAATTTAATTTAATTTTTAATTTTCATGGAATTTATGGTCTGTTTGACTTTTCAGATTCCACTCAGAGTTATACTGATCTATATTGATATCGCCTAAGGGCAAAGAAGCTTCCCCAGGCCAGGCCTGTACTAGTTCATGTTGGGCAAGGGGTTCTCTAGCTCCTAAGAACTACTTTTAGGACCCTCACTGTCCAATTGCTTATTGCCTGTAGATGATGAAGGGAATTTCAATCTGATGAGGAGGAAAGTGATTGTTGTCCTTTGTCAGTGAAGATCCTCCTTGATTCCCCTTGCAGGTGACCTATCTTCCTGAGGCTGGGGAACTTCCATTAGATCAGTAATAAAACTGAATTTGCTGATGCCACCTCTGCTGCCTGGTTTGGTTAGGAAAAGCTGGGCCTGGATCATCTTTTACTGTTGTTTAGGTAGCCTTCATGCTGCCCCTCAGGTCCTGGTGTCCCTACCACTGCTCCTTCATCTTTCTTTCTTTCAAAATACTCTTTTGGATGTCTCTAGCTTAATGTGATATTTTATGCTGTACTTAACTAAATACATAATAATAAACATGTATTTTTACCCTTTTTCCCCAAAATAAAGTCAAGAGAAGCATAACTCAACAGAATTCTGAGAGATATTCTGGAGAAACAAATGTATTGTCTCAGAAAAGTGATTCAAACCAAAGAATATATTAACAGAGTACACTAGCCAATCAGAGTACACTTAATTATAGATATTTTTCAACTAAACATCAGATCAAATTAAAATAAAGTTTAACAAGTGTCTTTACTTCAGAGAGCTTTTAATATGCCAATATTCTTTGTTTGGGGCTCTTGTAAGAACTGTAGCAAGGTTTCAAGTTTCCAAAATTTATCTGTCCGTACAAGTGAGTCCATTTTGTTCATAGTTGTTTTGGGCACTGACATTTCATGAAAGACTTTGTGAAGGAAAGCTATTTTCACAACCGGTATCTACCTCATCTAAAGTATTACACTAGATTCAATCATTTAATTAAAAAGTTATTTCTGAGAACACTAAGGAGCACCTAATTCTACTTTCTACTTTGATTTTAAAAAAAATCAGATAAAATATTTCAGTATATTTAAGCCTTCCTTTAAACTGATTCAAGAAGCAAAATTTAGATGCACAGCCAAATTAAATGTTTATTGCATTGTGTTTAAAATATGTGGTCTGAAAGTATCGACTGTTCTCTAATGTTGCCATTCACATTTTCAATATTTTCCCTTTCCAGCTTTAAGGGACAATAGGATTGAGCTGGTTCGTGCTTCCTGGCATGAATTGAGTATCAGTGTCAGTGATGTGTCTCTCTCTGATGAAGGACAATACACCTGTTCCTTATTTACAATGCCTGTCAAAACTTCCAAGGCCTATCTCACTGTTCTGGGTAAGTACAGGAGACTAAACCCA
Organism: Callospermophilus lateralis; assembly: GCF_048772815.1. Lineage (NCBI taxonomy): Eukaryota > Metazoa > Chordata > Mammalia > Rodentia > Sciuridae > Callospermophilus > Callospermophilus lateralis. The sequence continues at coordinate 35,971,843 of NC_135314.1, forward strand.
TGTAATCACAAAACCAGAGAGATGCATACTGCTATAGCAATATGATTCTGTAAGAAAATGTAGTTTGAAGATCATATTTATAGATGTAGTCTAATTCCTTCTCTGCTACACTACAAAAAAAGGCATTTAAAAATAATTTATTTGCTTCCTCCATTTTATCAATAGTCAAAAGGAGGTACAAAGATTTATATCATCCTCAGAAGGCACAAGGGCATTGTGTTCTGTAGCTAGCAACACATACTCCTTTTCTTAATTTCCAATTGGACCTCTTTATATCAAATCATCTATACATCTTGTATTCTGCTCCTTTTATGAGTTGACAGAATAATGAATATAATGAGTTCGACTTGTATCTATAGTATGCTTCTACGTTTTATCTTATAAGTCACCTGGTGAGGGCCTTCTCTAATAACCTGTGGCTTTCAAAAATGACCCCTTTGTGTACTTTTGTGCATTTAAATGGCCCTGACATTTCCATGGGACTTCTTTCCTTTTAAATTTGTATTTTCTGGATCCGAAATGAAGTACATAATGTCACTTGTGCATGCAGCTTGTAGCTTCTTTGTGCTTTTATTCTCTAAGTATTGGGCCATTTTCCCAAAGGTTAAAGTGACATGAAAAAGCAATACATTCATAGAGATTCTGAGGAAATAAAGTTGCAGCTCGAACCTCTCTGTGATTCCACAGATGTCAGTGCCCCAATCAGCTGAAATCGTTGCACTTCATTGAAACACACCTGTGTACTGAACAAGTTAGAGGAACTTAAAAATTGATTTTTTTTTTGCCCCTAGCTTGCCTTCCCTTTTAGATAGATAAAGGCACAACATTGCATTTAAAAGGACAATACAGACTCTTCTTTTAGATAGGAATATTAAAGTTAATCCAGCTTGAGAATTGGTTTTGTGCATAGGATATGAAATATACTCCACTGCAAATCCTACTGAGACTATTTTATAAAAATCACTGAAAGTTTGCCATTAACGACAAGATATAGCCCCTAAAATGGAGTATTTCAGGATAACAACTGCCTAAGCTTAATATATTATTTTGTAGAGAGCCAAATTGGAATTCAAAGAATAGGTGCCTGCTGCATCCAGTTTATTGCATGGTGGTAGGACAAAGATTTTTTTTTTTTTTTTTTAAAGCAATGGTGTAATATCAAGATGAAGACAAGCAATAACAACTATGTAGTTAATTGAAGCATACTGACCCTTTATCTTTGTTTTTCTTGTTGATTTACTTTGCGATTCTCATATTGGTTTTTTCTAACATTCTTACATTTTAATATTTTCAAAACTGAATTAAATAGTTCAACAAGAAAATCTTCAGTCTGCTGTTATTATTTAATACTTTTAAAATAAGTTTTAATATATCTCTACTGAGAAAACTGACTAATATTGCTTAAGAAATGTGTAATATTCTAATTTTTAAATCATCTAAATTCTATTTCTCTGTATTAGTTATCTGCTTATGGTAATTTGGAGTAGAAAAGGTAGTAGTGGTTAGCATTAAAAATAATACATAACATGCTTACCAAAACTACAATTGTATTTTTATAAATGCCCTCAGGAGACATTTTCTACTTTAGATGACAGAAAGGTTAGTAAAGGTGTGATTAATGATGAAACACTTATTCTAAAATTCATATTCTTGAAAAAAGTACATACAGGATAATAATACCTTTTTAAGTGTTAAAGAATTATGAAATCAGTTGATAAAGGTGCTCTTTTAATCAAATCAGATGGTATTATAGCAAATTTAGCATAATTTAAAAAACAGAAATATGTTTTGTGAAACTTTTGTTTTTCACAAATGCAATCTTTCTTCTTCAATTCTTCTACTGGCAAATCTTAAAATATACTGAATACTTGTTTTTAAGATGTACAAAGAATATATTTGCAGGTAAAAGTTTACAATTTATTTTAAAACTACTTTGGACTATATGCATTTCAAAAGCTTTTTAAATATTTTATATAAGTATACACACACACACACACACACACACACACACATCTAAAGCAGTTTGTTTTCTTATGCAGAAGTTTATATCATCCCTAGAGAATGATGCTCACTTTGCTCATTTCCTTAAATTTCAGGTGTTCCTGAGAAGCCTCAAATTAGTGGATTTTCATCACCAGTTATGGAGGGAGACTTAATGCAGCTGACTTGTAAAACATCTGGTAGCAAACCTGCAGCTGACATAAGATGGTTCAAAAATGACAAAGAAATTAAAGGTAAAAAAAAACAAAAAAAATTTCCCCAAATCAAAATTAATGTATTAAAACTAGTATGATATATTGAAAAAAGTAAACTTTACATACTTTTCATTATTTCTCACTGATCAAATGTACTTTGGACAAAATTTTCTCATTTCTTAAATCAGATAATTTTAAAAAGGTATAATATAATCTCTGTGTGCTTCATTTTCCTTTTATGTACAAGAAGTCTAAACCTAATATGTTATGATATTGGATGTAAGGTGTTCCCCAAAGCTCACATGTGAGACCATACAAGAAAGTTTGGAGGAGAAATGATTGGGTTGTAGCATTAACCTAATCAGCGAATTAATCACTGATGAGATTCAATGAGTAGTAGCTGGAGTCAAGTAGGGTGTGGCTAGAGGAAGTGGCTCACTGGGGATGTGGCTTTGGGGTATATATTTTGTATCTGGAGAGTGGAGTCCTTTCCTCTCTCTTTTCTGATCACTGCATGAGCTGCTTCCCTGTGCCTCATTCTTCTGCCATAATGTTCTACCTCGCCTTGAGCTCCAAGGAATGGAGCAAGCCACTTAAGCATTAAGACCTCTGAAATCATGAGACCCTAAATAAACCTTTTATCCTCTACAATTGTGTTGGTTAGGTCCTTTAGTTACAGCAGTGAAAAAGCTGACTAAATCATAATATATGCCTCATCCAAAAACTGGGAAAACAAATGGTTCAATATATAAAAAAATGTATAGGTCCATGCTTGACAATAGTAAGCACTAAGTATATATTACTATTTAAAATTCATATATAATATTTTAGTTATAGATGGAGAAACTGTATAAATTATTGCTCAATTTATTGGTTTTGGGAATTTCAAAATTGGTGAAATAAAACCAGATAAATATCAATAAAACTGATTTCTAGTAATTTCCATAGAAGGTAAAAATAATTGCATGTCTTAGTTAAAATATACATTGTGATTTAAGTGCTTCAAACATCTCTCTCTTCTCTCTATCATTATCTCTCACACATAAACATACACAGAGAAGTTTTCAGGGAGGAAATAAGTTTATATGGGAAATTACTGGTATGGTTAGTTTGTTTGATTTTGTTAAACCCCAAATGTGGTTATCTTGAACCCAATTTAGCACATATATTAACATATAAATACAGAATTGTTTTGCTGATTAATAAAACAATTTGCTTATATCATAGTTATTATTTTCAACATAAACTTCAATAAGACAGGTTTATGGCAAGCACTCTGATTACTTTAACTTCTAATTCTAATAACTTGAGACAGTTTATTTAAATCTTAGTAATGGGCATGCAAACCTAGCTTATACATTTGCATATATTACTAAAAAATTGTGGATCATAATCTATATAAAAGTTTGTCTATTTTCTATTTTATTTGCTCTTTCATTATTATTGTGTCTAAAACTAGGATCTCAGAATCTCACCTATAATTCAATACTAATCACTTCCTTCATTTCAGAAATAATAGACATATTTTACTTGATCAAATTTTGGGAAATACTTACCTAAGACACATTTGGACAGCTTACTCTGCTAAATGAGTTACCATTTAACTGAATTCTTGTATTCTAGTAAAGTTTATTAACATCCATTTTAATTCTTCCTTTAGGATATGTTTGTTTGGACATTTCCAGACTCAGTTAAATCTTTCTTAAGTAGACCTTCCATCCTACTTCCAGAGTTATCTTACTATGACAAGAATCAGTTACGGTCAGTTTTCTGCTTAAGTACTTTTGATGGAAAGCCCTAAATTGCAGGATAATTTTAAAATCCTCTTTCTGTAGCTTATAGGAATTCTATAGGCAGTGAATTTTTATATATCACATATGTCTTTTTGTATGAACGTTCTGGTTCATGATAGAACACACTCCTTAATATGCCACTGCAATGAATTACTGTTACCTACATTCATCCTGACATAATTAGTTCATTCAATAATTAGTCAGTTCTCCATTTTTAAGCCTTTTATTTTTGTCCCAAGGATTTTTCTCTTTTTCCCTCTGGTAAGTCATAGACTCTAACATATTAAGTACATTAATATTGATTAGTTGTTTTTAATATTGCAGCTTTATAAGAAACTGATGTACTCAAATTTTTATAAAAGAACTTACTTTTTTAATCCATGTAGCCTCTGATTTGAATGCCAAACAGATTTGATGATATCTTGGGGTGGAGATTCTGTTTGAAGTTTGATCTTGTAAACACCATACTTGAATGCCATCTGAATTAAGACCAGAACTATATTCAAGACATAAATGTACAGAATCAGCATATGGTTCTATATTCACAAGTTGTGAAGCCTCCTTGTTTTTACACCCACTAGTGCGTGGCCATTTACAGAGCATTTGTTATCCCTACATTTTCATTTGTCTAAAGAACTCTTTCTTTGTATCCAATTCTTACATATTTACATATTTTTCTTCCCAGTCAGATGGTGAACTTCCTGAGCAGTGTAAACTTCATTTTTATAGGTGTATATATGTAAATAAAATAAGTGCCATCATCTGCACAGAGTGAGTGTTCATCACAGTTGCAGTCCTCTGGATATGCCAAGTGAATTTCCTCGCTACAGCCCCTTTAGCCAACATGCCTCACTGCAGGGAGAGCTTCATTCTTATCTCACACTGTCTTGTCTTTTCAGACATGAAAATTTGACTTTCTATTACCATCCGACTGTTTTTAGTATAATATTACTTGACACTTTTAAAAAAGATAATCCCGAGTGTAAAGCAAAGGGAAAAGTGGGTCTAATAGAATCAAATTAAATTGAATTCAATTTGGAGGCATTGTTAAAAAATGCCTCCAAATTTCACAGTATTTTATGGTGCATGAAGATTCAAATCAAGAAAATAAAAACCTTGATTTGGAGATATTTATGATGTCTTTGGAATTATTAAACAAATTATGGAGAGTATTTTCTCTAGAGATTTGTCTCTACACATTTTTTTATTTTTTTCTATTATTACCTAAGTATAAATTATTTTAAGTTTCTAGATGAAAATTACTGGATTATAAGGCAGTGGCCCTTAAATTTCAACAGGTATCATCATTCCTTATCAAGCTTCTTGAATCTTACAGGATCCTCACCCTAAATTTTCTGATTGAGTAGGTTTAAAGTAGAACCTGAGAATATGCCTTTTAGCATTGTGTTAAATGTGTGAGTGATACTCATGTTCCTCTTTGGAGACTAGTTGTCATAGAGAATGTAAAATGAAAAATATCAGTAATCCACATAGAAAGCCTGTCTCTAATATATGTTTTCTCATCTGTTTAATGAGGATAAAAATGCTTGTTTCAAAATATTGTTGGCAAAAATCCTACACAAACCAATACATAAAATGTTGTCCAGTACATAAGAACATTTTGGATATTATATCTTTTCTATTATTATTATACTCAGCAAATCATGACTGATGAGCTGTACCAATCCCCCGAATAAAACTGCAAACATAAACAAACAAAACACAAATAGTCCCTCAAGGTACTCACAATTGGGGGATAGACATATAATGATAAGATCTACCTGGCACAAATATATGAACTGGCTACAGTTTTTGTACAAAAGAAGCAGAGACCAGGCCTACTTTGTGGGAAAAGTGAAGGCTCAACTGTTCTTTGATGAAAGTGAAACTTACATTTTATTGACTTTACTGAGTTTACTGGGCTAGGAGTGAAAGAAGTAGTAGGACAATCTCAGGAAAAATAATCCATGTATCTATGCAGGTTACAAACATGCAATTGAAGTAACTGAAATTTAAGTGTGATATAAGCATGAAAGGTAAACAAGGAGGCAGGAGAGCCGAGATAGGTCATGGATCTTTTATTACAGATTAAGTTCGGAATATATTCTGTAGGCAATGGAGAGACATTTTTTTTTTTTTTTTTTTGTCTATAAGCTTTAAACTGTAGAATAAGATGATCATAATTCCATCTAACTCTGTTTTTTTCCTCCCTCCAGGAGCTACTCAGACACTTCTTTGGTGCCTCTGGGCAGCTCTGCATCCAAAACCACAGGTGTTACTCACTGAAGTCTTTAATCTTCTGGGTAGCAAGGAAGTCTGAATATTTGCCATTTAGTGTCAAAAAAGATGTGCAGTGCCTTCCTAAATCTTTTGGCTCCCTGAGAGCTGACAGTTACATTAAAAATTTCATTCCATGTATAAGTTTGATAATTTGTAGTTTGAGTGTTTCTTATTGCAAAATTTTGAGATTTTCTTTTTCAGCTAAGTTTAACTTTAATGGGTTAGGCAGAATTCTATAACCCTCAATGACCCACACCCTAATGTAAACCTTTCACTTTGAGAGTAGGAGGGAATTGTGACTATGAAGTGACATGACTTGTCATGTCATAATCAACGTAATTTGATTATGTTACCTTATATGGCAAAAGCGGTCTTGCAGATATAACTATGGTTCCCTTCCAACAAAGGAAGGTTATGAAAAGTGGGTTGACATAATGAAGTAGGGTCTTCAGAAAAGAGTAAAGTGTCAGAAAGACATTCTTCTCTTGACCTGGAAGAAAACAAACAGCTATTAGAAAGATATTCTTCTCCTGACCTGAAAGAAAAAAAAATTAAATTAAATTAAAAAAACAGCTATTTTGAACTGTTTGTAGGAGTCATGTGGCAGTAACTGTTGGTGAACTCTTCAGAGATAAAAGCCTTCCATGAGTGAATAGGGAAATGAACAGGCTAGCAACCAGTAAATTTGAGGAGGACAATAAAACTTAAATGGGAACGGTACCCCCATCCAACACCTTGATTTAGTACAGTGACATTAAATGCAGGACCAAACTAAACCCTGGATTCCTAAACTACAGAAACCATAACATAAAAAATATGTGTTGCTGTAATTGACTAAGCTTGTTGAGATCTAGAAAAGACAGAGTAATTTTTCATATTTATATATCTTGCAGAGATTGGGCTTGGATATATATTCTTAAAGAAAGACCCAGAACTTCAGCTTAGAGAAAAATCTGAGGTTTGGAAGAATGGTTAAGAGACATTTTAAGCACAAAGCTAATAGGATTCTGAACCAGTGCAATTATTTTACCAAGGCATTTATCTGAAAGAGAAGATAAATGTCAGGTGAACTAGGGGAATGATACTGAGAGATGGACCAAAACTAGGGACAAACACTATACAATTCAGGTCCCTGGATAATGAAATCTACTCATTGAAAATAAGAAAGGCATGAAGATAAAATAGTTCAGACACAAATAATGTTTATTAAAATATTTAGATTGAATTATTTATATAGAATGTAAAAAGTCATGTTAATAAGCTTTTGAATTTAGGTGACTTATAATCAGGAAAGAGATTTGGATCACAGCAAAGTACATCTATGGTGAGGGAAATTTTAAGATTTAACCTTTTACAATAGTCATTTCTCTTCATATGTGCAGCATATTTAAAACAGAACTTCTCTCGGTATGTTATCCCTATCCTGGTAATTATGCCATCTAATAATGTGCATATCCATCAAAACCCAAGTTCCTTGGCGAGTCCTTGAAATTTATCAACTCCCAACAGCATTGCCATTAGTCTGCAGATGTTATTTATTTTATTACCTACCATGTGTTTCAAAATGTTTGGCCATTAAACTTGAGTTGACTTTAGCTGTGTTTCCCTGTATGAAGAGGTTTTTTCATATATTTTAATGTCAATCAAAGATAGTGCATCTGCTAATTTCCTAGTGGGCTAAATATAGCATAATTTTACTGTAAGCTACTTAGTAAATAACTTGTCAGCAGTTGGCAAGATATGAGTGAACTTCTTAAGGCTGTGTTTCTCAAAAGGTGGCTCTTAGACCACTTGGATTACAATCACCTTAGATAGTTTTTTTTAAAAAAGGAGATTCCTAGTCTCAAAGAAGACACACTAAATCAGAATTCCTGGATGTCAGGATTAAAAAACTTAATATTTCTCAAATACATCAGTTGATTCAAAATCCACAGGATTAGAGACTAGTCAATAGGTATTCAGAAGTGAAGGAGGAGACCAGAAAGACCTACAGTTAGAAAATGGCTCTTAATATGCTATGTAACTTAGGAGTCTATTCTAAAGGGATGTTATCTAAAATTGAATCAATACATACTTTAGTATTTTAATGTTTCTGAAAATTATGCTTTTACAAAGCTCTTAGCAATATTCATTGGCCATATAATTATTTTTGCTTTTTCTTTGTATTCTTTTCTTCAATTGAACTTATGTGGGTTTGACTTTGATATGAGTAGATTATCTATCTGACTTCTGCATTTTATGTTGCAAAACTAGTTTTAGCTCAATGACTCATTTAACATCAGTCATATAAACCTTCATTTGAAGTGAATTAAATAGTAACATAAATTAGAGATTATAAATTCTTTGAAGATAAATATAAAAGAAAATAAGGACAGATTTGTACCATTTGAGTTTAGTCCTTGCATTACATAAGAACTAATTGAAAGCATTATTTAAACTTAAAGAATATACCATACATTTATTAATTTGTACATATATTTTTAATACTTATCTATTTTAAAATGTCCTTGCTGTGTAAGTTAAGACAATGCTGGACACAGTATCAAGTGAGAAAAAGTAACAACATCAGTAACAGCTATATATAGGATATATGTATGTCTGTACTTGAGTGTGTGCTTGTGAGAAAATGCATGTACAGAAATTGGAGTTTTCTGAATGCTGTTAAATGTATTATGTAAAGATTCTAGAGGCAACACTGTAAGATGCATAAATTGTCCTATGAAAGAGGAAAGAGATGCAACAATTGCTTCCTGTAGGTGTCAGTGGTTGATCATATGGTATGTACTTTTATTTTTCTAGTTTATTTCTCTTCACATAAATATTTTGAATTCACCATCAGTTATATGAGTAAATATACTACAATTTGTTTGTCTTTTCCTTTTGATAGAATTTGGGTTGTTAACAATTTGGAATAATTGTACTAAAGCTTTCGTGATCATTATCATCTAAGTCTTTCTATGTCCATATGCTTTCATTTCTCTTTGCTAAGTGCTTAGATGAGGACTAGTTCGATCATGTGATAAACATATATTTACTTAAAAATAAAAATTGCCCAAATTTTTTGGAAAGTAGTTGTACTACTTCATGAAGTCCAGTTAACTATTTTTTGCCTTTACGAGTCATGCTTTTATATTGTTTACAAGAAATTTTCACTTAATCCAAGGTCAGAAAGATTACTCCAATAAATTGTAACATTTAGATTTAGGTTTAATCTATTTCAAATTAATTTTTGTACATCAAATGCCTTTGTAGTTTCTGTCAGACTTGTTAGTTCTGGGTCTGCTTCAAATGGTTGATCTATCTCCTTATTATAGGTGGCACTTTCCTGCTACTTTGAACGAGTTGTAGTTTCATGCTTGGATCTAGATATTGTGAGTTTTACCTTTTTTTTTTTTTTTTTTACTGAATATTTTCACATTTCCATAACTATTCTTAAGCATTACTCTTGGTAAGTTACTTAAAAATTATTCCTTTCAGAGATTATTTTAAATTTCTTTGTTGAGATCAGAGCAGTCTTTTTTCTAAATTACATTTTAGTCATCACTAATGACTAAATTATGAGTATTTTTAGTCTGATTGGTAACAACAGGCACCATTCCAGCACTGGATGAGCACCATCTACCATTTCCAATAATTCTTTCAGATGGTTCTTGTCCAAGCCTCAGTTTCCCTATTCAGATACCTTAATTAGTCCTTACTTTGCTGAATAGAGGAGGATCTCTGATGATATCTGCCATTATCTCTCTTGAACTCTCCTCTTTAATACTCTGCCCTTCAAAGGTGATTTGGCCTTCTCAGATATATAGATGTACAGATCCATCTCCTTAATTCAGAGAGTCTGCCAAGTTCAATATTGGGTCCCCATGCATGGATCACATCCTCAAGGCATTAAACATAGGTATTTTTAGGGTTCAGTTAATTTGTTTTCCATCTCTCAGATATCACTGTCCATTATTAAGTGTTTTTTTTTTTTTTTTCAAATGAAAGGTAATATTAGTGTTACTGCATCTAGGCTGGAAACAGATGTCCTTGTCTCTATTTTTGAAATGTAGAAGAATAATTCATTTGTTATGATGGTATGGCACTTCAGTTTTGTCTGGTTGTTTGTTTTAAAGTTGTATAATCAATTTAAGAGGATAAAATGAATGAGAATGAAATGTGTCTGTATACATTTTGATGGACTACTCTAGATTAAAAATCATATTGAAGATTAGGCTTCCCTTTATATAATCAAAGGGATTCAGTGCTTTTATGGGTTCTTATACCTTGTGAGAAGATAAAGGAAAGTCCCAGCATATATATAATAGGATGTATAAATTCATATTTTTAACTGGATTTCACTTATCAATTTTGACAAAAAGAGTGTTTTTAAACTTTATTTTAAATTCCTGTTTTTAACCAATGCATTTATTTTAAAGGTTAAAGAAAGTGCATGCCTCAATTATATAGGATTTCCTAATCTATGTCATACTGAAATTATACTCACATAAATATTCAGATATGTTAGATTCTTAGTGCTCATCTTCTGATAGTGGAATTTAATTGTTATTCAGATTTTCATCAGGTCATTTCCAAAAGATCTTTTATGGCTTCTTCATGTTCTAAGAAAGTTGAACTTTTGATATTTCATGGAATTCTGCTTCATGATTTTTGTGGAATATGGAGAGAGAGGTTCAATGTTCCTCTCTCCTTTGGGTAATGACCTTTTGAACTTAGAAGACATTAAAAACATTTTTCAGTTTTTAATTTCCACAAAGATCATAAAACCCTGAAATAAATTTTAATGTGTATTGTATTTTCCAGATGACATTTTAAAATATCTAAATCATAGCATTAAAAAATGATTCTTCAATTATTTTATCAACAAAAGGTGTTAGATTCAAATAGGTCATCATGTTATTATGGTCTACTTGTCATTTTATTATAGCAGTATCTGAGTATTTTGGTAGACTTTCTTATGTTTGCATTGATAATGATGAATTGATGGAGATTGTTTATTGACATTATTAAATACTAATGTAGCTTAGAGTTAGATCATAAATTTCTCTATGACTGTTAAAATGCATTCTTTTTATACTGTTGTATTTATAGCTTGAAAGTACTCAAAACATAAAATCATCAACTTCCAAGAGAATGGCCTTTAGACTTTTTTTTTTTCTTTTTAACCCATAGCTTGTTAAAGGGTCCATTATTTGCATACTTTTATAATTGAGGCAAAACATGGGCTTAGCCATTTTTACTTATTGTTTTATAATTAACAAGTTTATTGAGATATAATGCATGCAATCTAATTAAACTATGTTTACAGTTCAATGTGTACAGTTCAATAGTTTTTAGTAAATTTATAGAACTATGAAACTCTAACCACAATCAATTTAACATTTCATCATCTCATAAAAAATCCTCATACATTTTATCAATGGCTAGTTCCACTCAACCACCTCCCTAACTGGTTCTAGGCAACCACTGTTCTGCTTTATATCAATAATTTTGCCTCTTGTGGACATTATATAGAAGTAAAATAATTCTATCTAGCAATTTCAGAGTTTCCTTTTGCTTTTCATTTTACAATTTCTCTCTCTTTATCAATGTTCATAACTTGGTAAGTCATGGTCATTACATCTTTTTTTTACTTCTTTGAGCATGGTTTCCTTTAGTACTTTGAACAGATTTATAATGGATCATTTGCAGTTTTGTCTTAAGTCCTTCAGTTGAGTCTTTTTATCAGTCGTTTCTGAGGCCTCCTTTTTTCTCCCTTGAAAGGGGGTCACGCTTTTGTGATACTTTGTATGCTTCATGATTTTTCCAGGATGTACAACATTTAAAAAATATAATAATTCTGAAGAGTGATCTTGCCCTAAAGTTTGTTATTTGCTCATTTATTTCCTTACTGATTCGGATGGTGTCAGGCAGCTCTCACAGCCTTTGGCAGGGGCAGTGTTACCCTGGGGCAACAGCAGTTCCAGCAGGACTTCTGTTGATGCTAACTTTGTTTGATTTTTCTGTTAATCTCTCTTCATATTACACCCAGTGTATTTTCCCTTCATTATTTGTGAATTGCTTGTTCTGTTGTTTTTGACAATGCCATGTGTACATATTGTTCCTTAGTCTGGTTGATTTAAATTTGTGACCCTTTGTTACTGGGGTTTTTGTTTGTTTGTTTGTTTGTTTTTGAAGATATATTTGAGATTTTTGTTGACTATGGAAAGGCCCATCTTTACTCATTCTTCGTTTCATTTTCTCTGATAAACCAGCTTATAAGTTTAGCTTTGTTAGTCTCATGTAACTTCTGTTTTCTTCTTACTTGACTTAGATCAAAGTCTCCATTATTTTCAAAAGAGACTTTGTTCTAAAGTTCTTTCCTTCAAAGCTTCTAAATACTGTCTTGCTATGTATGTCCTGACTCTCCTCTGAGCAAAGCCTCTATGTGGCTTTTCTTGAATTTGGGACTTGGCCTGAGTCTACAGTGTGACACCTCTGCTTGTAAGTAAGCATGGAACTAGAGGGGTGATGGTAGACTCTGGTTCTTTGGCCTGCTTCTTCTGGTTTAAAAAACACTATTCTTTCTATGAATGAGCTGAAATAAAAAACGTTGAGCCCCTTTGTTCTTACTGTATGAGTGAGAACCAGGTAGGCAAGAGAACCCAAGCCACTTAGCCACCTGGAGTTTAATTTCTACAAATAAAAGCAGGAATGAGCTGAATAAGAGATGCTCACAGGTTTTTTCCTCCTGGGAAAAAAATATTGCATCCCTTGATGGAATAGAGATGTCAGTTCAGTCTTCTTGGCCACATAATGTCCAGGCAAGTTCCCCTCATGCTGAGTTGGGGAGGATGTGGAAGCAGGGAGCAAATCATGACTTAGGTGCCACAAATTTCACCCATTCTTACTGAGATTTAACAGATTTTATTGAATGATTTTTCTTCATTTGTATGAGTGTAATTTCCACAGACATAAATGTGTGTGTGTTTGTGTGTAAATAATTTTCACAAGTATTAGTTGGTTTCTTGGAGAGAAGATTTGTTGATGTTCTGGAGGTCACCTCTGTATTATTTTTTCTATTCATATATTTTTTTCAAGAAGAAGAGAAAAGGACTAAGAATTAGTAATAGAAGGAAAAAAAGAGAAATTTCAGTTTTTTTCTCAGTTATAAGAATTCATATATTATACTGAGCTTTGTGAGTATCCCAGTGGATAATTGCTATTTAGAAGTGATATTTTGCTGAGGAAACAAGGCCTGTTAAAAAAGAATTGACAAAACTCTATTAGCACATGGTGCAGACAAACATTGTAGTATAGTCTGAAAGGTAGTTTTTCAGAAACATAGTCAATAATCAATCAATAAATGATTCGGTTTTAAAATAGGTACATGAGGGGCAGCTTGTTTAATTTCACATGTGCTTAAAGCTATAAAACTTTATAAAATAAATTGGTAACTAGAGAATTGTAATACTTTAAAAGATTTTCATTTAGCTACTGCTTACAGACTTCACAGATATTTTTATTTTCTTAAAAAATTATTTTAATGGAGAACTTTAAATTTTTTTCTATCCTCTTGTATCATTTTTTGGGTTTGCAATAAAGTAATTGTTTTTAGTATAGTAGAGGAAAAAAACATACTCTGATGTAAACAAATATAGTTGTTACCCTACAACACCAGGCTTGGAATCAGGTAATAATTTTTTTTTATATTTTCCAATCAAATGGTGTACCCTTTTTGATTCAGCCTAAGAAAAATTGTATAAAATATATAATATTTTCTTGAAAGAGGTTGCCAGTGAAAATTGACTTTTCATGTCAAGCTCTTGGTCAGTTGTCCTGAGGTTCATTCAGGCTACTATAAAGTGAAAAGAGGTATTGTCAGTGAAAGGAGCATGAGGGAACCTATTACAACCATAAAGTTTATTCCTTGGCTATAGAGAATTCACTGATTGACCAACTTTATCATGATTCAGTTCCTTTCTCTCTTGGTTTCAATGCAACCAGCTAATGGTTTTTCCTTCTATTTTGCCCATCATATCTTTAACCCATATATCATGCTCTGTCATTAGACTGGCTAAACTATGATATTTACAGAACCCACTGTGGGATATATCTGTTTGTACATGTATGTACACAAATATGTGTTTTCTGCTTTTGTTCCTTTTAATTCTTCAAGTTCTATAACACAGTAAAGCCTATTGTGGTAGAGAATCTGCATCAGACTATTAGTTACATTGTTTACATTTGGGGATAAGGTTTCATGCTTACAACCTGGATATCAAACATCCTTGGGTTAAATATCTCTGTAGGGTACATCATGCCTAATTAGAGTCACACATGATAGAACATGACAAGCATTCAGCAAGGAATGCCTGGAAAGTAAATTATCTGGGAGAGGAGTTTACTATTAAAGGGAGAACTTCATCATGGATTAAAATACAGAGTACAGACAGAACAGAGAACTAAAACCTTATTTTCATATTTACATCAAACTTTTAGTATTTATGATTGTCATTCCATTAATTACAAAATTTTAAGGAGTCCCTAATAAAATATTGTGATCTAGAACTAGACTTGCAAAAGACTGCTAGTTCTTCACATCCCCATCTCTTTTGGAGGTTTTATATTTATGAACAATTGCTGGAGTGAAAACTGAGTATGAAGTATCCAGTGTAAGTTTTACAAATCATGCAGGATGTAACCTCACAACTTATAACAAGCTGTTTAAGTCAAAAAGAGGAAGGACTGGTTAAAACTGACAAATGTTGTTTTAAGCACATTGAATATTAGAGCAGAAATGATAAGTAATATTCACATTTCTGTAGGTCATTAAAATGTTAACAACAACAACAACAACAAAATATTATCCTGAGGACAAGCTAATCTGTTTCCTTGCTTATTACAACAAATTATGAATTGATCACCTGAATAACCATTTTTTTCCTCTCTATATAATAGTCTATCTCATATAATCTTTTAGAAGGGATTTCTTTTTATTATTATTATTAGTAGTAGTTGTTCAAAACATTACAAGTGGATTATGAACTCCCATTTTTACCCCGTATAAAGATTGCAGAATCACATTGGTTACACATCAGTGTTTTTACATACTGCCATACTAGTGTATGTTGTATTCTGCTGCCCTTCCTATCCTCTCCTCTACTATCCCCCCTCCCCTCCCCTCCCTTCCCATGGAAGGGATTTCTGACATGGCAAGAATAAAAGAACAGACCCGATATTGTTAGTACTTAAAATATTACCTTCCTTGGTATTTTCACACTTGGCCACTGAGCCACATCCCCATTCCTATTTTATACTTTATTTAGAGACAGTTGAGTTGTTTAGTGCCTCACTGCTGAGGCTGCCTTTGAATTTGCTATCCTCCTGTCTTAGCCTCCTGAGCCACTGGGATTACAGATATGTGCCACCATGCCTAGCTTTTAATGTAATAATTTTTAAAGGAATTAATTATCTTCTTTATTAGATGGTTTCCTAGACTGGGCAACATAACTCCTAGTATTTTTTTTTAAACAAGAAAGTAAATAAGGGATTAAGAATATATAAATACAGAATTTATCAATCACTTGACAAAAAGTGACCTAAAATATAAACTCAGTAATTTTCAGTGGTGACTCTACTCCTCATAGATTATAAGAATGTGATACACAATCCTTGGTATCCTTTTGGGGCACTAAACCTTAATAGTTATTCAAATGTTGCCTCTATACCACTGAATAGTGATTAAATTTGGTTTAAAAGTTTTGAGGGAGAGTGACTATATAGCTTGTTTTGTTCTCAAAGGATTTGAACATGTACAAAAACAAATAGATTGACTAACATAAAAAAATAATGGTATTAAAAATGAAACAAAACCCAGTTAGTGTAGAACAATTGAATGGAATCTAAAGTGAGATTAGTAGCAAATTACTTGTAGAAGTATTTTCACATTTATCAATAGTGAAATTCAAACTTTTATTTTTCTCTAACTACTACAAAGAAAGAGATATGAGCAGTACCTATCATGCTCACAATCCAGTTGTACAAGTGGTTTAACATTTTCTGTTACTGAGAGGAGAGAGTGTTTCTCTGAGTCCATGTGCCTAAACAACATTTTAATATTGAATGCAGTAATCATCAGAATACCTGCAAGAAAATTCTTACAGTTGGTTCTTCTACCACTTCTCATCACAGACATGTGAGAGAGCATGTGAGAGAAATTTGATAAAAAAGTAAAATTCTAACTTTCTACTCATCTGTTTGACTTAAAATGGTACTTTGGGAAGATTTAGATAAATGAAATAGAACCCCTTAATCAGTACTCCATAAATCTTACTTTTTTCTTCTCTAACCTTTTGAAATCTATGAAGAAGAGCTGAGTTTCATTAATATTCCTTGTACAATGGAAAAGTTACTTCGTGTTACCAGTATTTTGGGGGCCATCCCTTTCAGACTTAGTTAAAACCACATTTAAGACTGGCACTCCCTTGTTAAAACTGGATATGATAAGGAGGATTAAAAAAAAAAAAAAAAAAAACAACCTTTCAACCTTGCGGGTAGAAGATGTATGAAGGAGTGCTCACAGGTGAGAATAGGATTTGTTTTGAGGTCTTTTCCAGTACACAGATGAAAATGGACATTAGACTTTAGTTGGCTTCCTGGCTGCTCTGTGCTGAACAGCTTCCCTCTGCTATGCCCTTCCACCATAATGCTCTGCTTCACTTGGGACCAGAGCAAAGGAGTAGGCCAACCATGGACTGAGACATCTGGAAACTTTTAGTGCCGATTAATTAGAATTGGGCTTCATTGCTGAGTACTCATGTGGTCCCTCTGAATAGCCAGGCTTCTCAGAGTCCTTTGTGTTCCCTTCTTGATTTGTGTTTTGGAAACCCAGTTTCTTAGCCTGGGCTCTGAACTCTTGTCTGTTGAGAATAAAAATAACCTATGGTTTAAACTGATTTGATTATAACCTTGATGATTAAGTAAGCAAAGATTTTTCACTTAGGAAAGACACATCCCCTTTTCAACATGCTTAACTTCCAGAAACCTGAAACAACCTGATTTTTGCCACCAACTTTCAACAGATGTTTCAACTGGATTTCCAGAAATAAGAGTCATGAGAGTTCTTAGAAGTCTATTTTTATGTCCTGATTCACCTTCTTAGGAGGTTTATGAGTGCTTCTGTGTAGTTTAACAATGAATATTTATCTTCAACATAAAGGGATCTGACAAATTTGGACTTTTTCAGAGTTCTGGCTCCCTGGAAGTTGTAACACTTAAGAAATCCTTTGCATGTCTTTGTGTTTTAGGAGCAGCTGACCCTAAGTACAAGTATAATAAGACTGTCCCATCTCTTATCCTTCCTTATAATACCCCAAACTAAAGGATATTTCCCTTATTTACTTGCTTATGTAAATTCCTAAATCCCCCTTCCTTTTCTTTGAGATGTTCCTCATTAATTAACACTCTCCTTATTGCAATAGCCTGAATAAAATAATATCCTTGGGCACAGTGGCACACACCTGTAATCCCAGCTACTAGAGAGACAGAGGAAGGAGTATCACAAGTTTGAGGCCAGCCTGGGTAACTTCATGAGAGCAAATAACAAAAAAAGGGCTGAGGATTAGCCCTTGTATTTCACTATTGATAAATTTGAAAATACTTCTAACACAGAGCTCTTCTAGCATGCATGAGGCCCTGAGTTTGATCCCCAGGACTGACCCCCAAAATAATAGTAAAGAAATAAATTTTAAAATGAAAAAGAAAAAGAAAGTGATTTTTAATGTTCTACTGTGTAACATGTGACCTCACTATGTTTTGTCTGGGGAATGTTTAAAACAAATATAAAATGAAAAGTTTTGCTTAAACATTTTTTTAAAACTTTTATAAAATAGCACTTTAAGCTGAAAAGTAAGAACTGATATTTCCTCTAAGACAAATAGGTTTCAAAATATGCTCTAAGTTACTGAATGAGTAATTCACATAAAGTTACTTTTATATCCAGAAAAAAATAGGGATTTGTAGGAAATTTAATCTATAGAATGTCTGTTAAGCAGTGAATCAACATACCTGGTCCTCTAATAAGGTCATATCTATCATTCGACAACAAGATTGAGTCACATACAATGTGCACATTTTCCATTCTCAGTGACAAGAGGGCATCATTCAGCTTACTGATGAGGGCCTCAGATAATATTTATAGCAGTGATGTGGATTCAGAATAAGTTCCTTGATTTCTCCCACTGAAATTATCATGTAATTCATCATTAACCACTAACTTCTGCAATCCTTGCCTCTGAAATTAGGAAGAATTGCTTTTATGAACCATGACATCATCATAATAAAATTCAATTGCTAAATAAGCTTCCTGGGTTAATACAGATACCCTATGTTTTGCTCCTGGACAAAGAATTCAAGGCTCAAATGGGAGGTGCCATCTGATACCTACATCATTCCTAAGCATTATATCCAAAAGCAAGTGCAGTTCTTTCAGTGTGAAGAGGCTGTGTCTAAGTCTGCCTTGTTCCCAGTGTGACCTATTAACTTTGCAATGGATTACAAAGAACTGGCCTGCTCTGCTTGCCTGGTTGACACAGAGGTCTACATCAAGATCCAGGCATACAGTCTGTCTTTAGAAAAGTAGACGCAGCTTCTTTCAGGTCTTTCTAAATGGCATCAAAACCACAAAAGTGAAAAGAGCAAATGAATCAGAATAGTTTAGATTGTGCTTCCCAGGGTGTGTTCCAGCCACTGTGGAGACAAGGCAACTTCCCTAGGTACTTCACTTAAGAGGATTTTCTTTCTAAAACTCTAGTCTAAATGTTGTCAGGATGTAGATATAGAGGCAGGTGGCCCAGTAATCTAAATCTAAGAGAGATGGAAATGGTGATATCTCCTGAGATCTGACATTTTACGAAAAGATTTGAATGTCAACAAGACTAGATGATGAACTGTGCTTTGTTTCTCAGATAAACTAGCTCAGAACTTTTAAACTCATTTATCTTGAGGACTCCAGAAGTCTAACTCAGACATCAATCAGAAATTCTTTTCCACCTTAACTCTTGGTAAGACAAAAGATCTAAAACTCTGAATATAAGGAGAGTGCTATTCCACAGTTCAAGTTTCATAAAGAAAACAATATCTCATTGAATTGTTTTTATTTTGATACTTTATTTTGATATTTTATTTTATTTTAGTCATAAAAGTTTAAAAAATCCTTTTTGTTGAGAGGCATGCCTAAGGAATTTTCTCCTCGGCACATTTTAATTTTTTAAAATAATTTCTCATATGAACAAAATATACATAACAGTATGAGAGAGGATTCGGTCATCAGTCAGTTTTAAAATTATCAACATTCAGTCAACAATTGCTTCATGTGTAATTACCTACACTCCACACAATTGTTTTTATTATCATATTCTCTTGGTTCTTCTTTTTCAGGCCAAATCTACCAACATTGAATTGAAATTATATTAACTGTAATATTTTGACAAATTGATAAACCAGGCTAACCCACACTCCTATTTGAACTTGAGGATTTCCATATCCTCAGAAAATTCTGCCATATCTCCTCACAGCCAGTTGCCAACTACCAAAGGGACTACACTTCTGACTATTTAAAACAAATTTATTTAAAAGAAGTTAACAAGGTCCACTGGAAGAAGATGTAAGATTGGCTGCAAGGATTATGAAGAAAAGAAATTCAACAAATTCCTATTTATTTTTGGCCCTCAGTTTTGACTAACCATTCCACCAACATATTATGACATATGTTACATAAGGTATATTGTGGAAAACACAAAAAAAGAAGAGATATAAATATAATAAGTATTAAAGGTAAAATGGAAGTTTTGGAAGACAGTCAAAAAAAAAAAGAGAGAGAGAGAGAGAGAGAGAGAGAGAGAGAGAGAGAGAGAAATGGGAATAGTAAGTCTCAAAATGTCCTCTCTAGATTCAGCTATATTACTTATGTAAAGAATCCCTCATACACTTGCCCCTCAGAACATGGCCTGTGGGCCACAGACTGAATCTCAAGCACAGCATTTGTACCAACTGAGTAGGAATTCACATTGTAACAAGATCTGATGTTGACTGGTATGCACATTTTATTTTGAGACACTTTTCTCTGGAACATATTATATGACATGCCAAAGGGAATGGAAACTCAAAAACAACACTTATGTGAAATAAGAATACTCATGGAATCAGCAAATAGACCATTTAACATAAAGAAAACTTCTTTTGACTCTATTACTGTCTAACCCAACCAGGTATTAGAAGATAAAATGAAGATACATTTTAGGTAACATTTTTTCTCTGCTTGGGGAAGGAGGTCAGCATCAAATATGAAAGAAGATATCATGATTGCCTTATGTCAATGTTTTTTCCTGATCATTTGTGGCTTCTATAGTAACCCCATTAGCTGTCACATGCGTATTAAAAGCAACAAATTAAACTTGTGTTTATTTTACTTAAATGATGCTCATTAAAATTTCATGTTGTATACAATTGCTATCAAATTTTATGTGTCCAATTAATATTACATTAGATGATACTTTTGTAATGGAACAACTAAAGGAAGCAGATGTTTGAATTCCTAAATGCAGGTGTTAAACAGCAGCAATACTTTAGAATAATTTCCATATATTGTATAATTTTAAAATGGTTTGTCAAGAGATCTAAATTTTCTTACTTTGACACTGCTTAGAACTAGGAGCAAGTAAACATTGAGCATAGAATTATAGGAAAGAAAATGAAATGTAAAAGTGACACAGTTTTGTATAAATTTGTGAGACATGAAAACTCAAAGAATCTCCTAATTTTTAATATTAATAAAGAACTATAAATATATTTGCATTATTTTTTTATAATTTGATTTAAAGGAGGTTATTTTGCCTGAAATCTTTTGTAATTTACAAATGGAAAATCTCATTAAATGACTTCAGTATAAGTGAATTGAGATATTATATTACATGCTTATGAAAAATGCTATATAAACCCTGTATAGCAAAAAAGACAGAATTTATATTTTTGTTTCTTTCCTATTTTCTGTTAGATTTCCTTCATCTCCAAAATTATCTAAGATCCACAAAACTTTTTATGGTTAAAATATGCTATTTGTTTCCTAATGTGTGAACTGAATCATAATCATATATGTTTTCAAAACAAGATATGTATCATTTAACAGGATTTATTTTTTTCTAGTATTTATGGTCCTTACTTTTAAAAGTCAACCAGTAACTTTTAAAAGTCTTTACTCTGGAAAAGAGTAAAATGCAATTATATATATATACACATATATATACACACACATACAATTGATGAGTATATATGTACTCATCAATACATCAAATTCAATGTTATTTTAAAAGTATTCAAAGAAAGAAAAATGGAGCAATTGAGTTGACATTAGTTGATTGTTGTCACTAAAATATTTTGAAATATCTTTAGACATTTTTTAATCCACAGTAAAATAAAATATGTACTGTATGTGAATAACTAATTTCTAGAAAATATAATTGTTCATTTGATATTGGATGATGGGAAAAATAAAAAAAAAAAAGCATAAGAACTGAACACATTTTCTTCTCATTTCAAGATCTTGTTATAATCATTTCTTGACCTTAGTCCAGCATTTTGGTTTCTAAACTGTTGAAATTGCCCTCTTCATATCAGCTACTTCAGACTTGAGAAATTATAAATTAAGTAAAAATATTATTAAACCACTTATTCTCACAGAAGAAATAATCCCTTAGTGCAGCATATCAGTAGGAGAATTCACATCTTGAGGAAAATATTCTCACTGGTGCTGAAACGGAATTCTCAGTCAAGGAAAGAACACTTTCTCGATCTCACTGCATCTATGTATTTAAATATTGAAAATGTTCAGATGACTGCTCCATCTTTTCTTTGCCAAAGATCACGACTGTCTCATCTTAAGTTTTCTTGAGCAATTTTGTGTTTGCCTTACGTTGCTTATGTGAAAATCAGAGTGAAAATAGATTGTGCTTTAAAACCTAGCCAGATAGCCAGGAATTTGCTCTTCCCAACTGCGTTTGTGACTCAGAGAAGTAAGAAAATATTTTAGTGAAACTTCTGAGAGAAAGGGGAGACTTCTTTTGTAAGTGACCTGCATTTTTCAAATGGACTACAAAATGTATTTTTTAACTTACTGTAATATAGGTTAAACTTAACACCAAAGAAAGAACAATGCCGTGTGTGCCACCATTCTGTTCTATATTTGTACTTAAACCTTCGTGTTTGTTTTTAAGTAGTTGCATATTTTTTTAGCAAATTGAGATACTTTAAATACAAAACTAAGGATAATTGCTTTTTAAAATCAATACAGGAAAGAAGAGTTGTTTTCCATGTCTTGAGTACGTGATGTGTTACACTTTGAAAGATGTCACAGGATTTTTATACTCAGATTTTATTTACAGATGTAAAATATTTGAAAGAAGAGGATGCAAATCGCAAGACTTTCACTGTCAGTAGCACACTGGATTTCCGAGTGGACCGGAGTGATGATGGAGTGGCTGTAATCTGCAGAGTAGACCACGAATCCCTCAATGCCACCCCTCAGGTAGCCATGCAGGTGCTAGAAATCCACTGTAAGTAAAACTCTACTGTTCCCTTCTTTATCTCAGCAGCAAATCTCATCTGAATTTAAAATCATTTCAAAATTACCTGAAATTACAGCAAATGTGCAGCAAAATCTATGCTCATTAGTATTAATCACGTTCAAAGGGAAGTACTCCTGGTCTGAGTGTCATTTTGACAATGAAGGAAAATAATGGAGATCTCATAAAGTTAATATTCCTAATTATGTTTAAAATTCAGGCATGATGTATGTGTATGAATGGTGGTGGGGGAGAAGTAGCATGGCTATATTAAATCAATTTTAATAGGCAAACTTGGTTTCCTGGCTATGCTTTTTAAATTAAAGTAGTTTTAAACCCTTCCTATTAGGTATTCTATCTCTGTTTCAACATAGATGCACATCATCATCATCATCATCATCATCATCATCATCATCATTGTTATTTACAATGAATAATAGTAATGTTAATTGTGTGACTCCAAGTTAGCAGTGCTAAATGCTCTCAGGGCATTAACTCTCACAGCCCAAAAAGCTGTGTGACCTGTTACCTTGATTAGTCATAAGTTACACCTGAAGCCCAAAGAGTTTGGAGGGTGAGTCAGACAACTAGAGAATGGTAGACTTTTGATCATAGCAGTTTTAATATTAGCAAGGTACAAAGGATATAGGAAATGGTTCATATGTATTTTACCAAAATAAAACTGGAGGGATTGATATAAATAAGACAAAGTAGAAAATAGAAGACAGGAGTTCATATTTTCCAAATTGCATGATGAAGATTTTTCATTGCTTTTACTATCTGTGATAAAATTATAATATCCACTTAGAATTTGTCTGTCATACAATTACATTGAATCCAAAATTGCTGAAATCTAAATATTGGTTTTCTATCATGTCTCATTGCATTTTTTTTCTCATTTGTTTAATCAGCAAGAATTTATTGAGTGTCTATTATGTCATGATCATAGTTTTGGACACCGCAGTTATAGACAGAACAAGAAAGAAGAAGTAGGGGCTGGGGATGTGGCTCAAGCAGTAGCGCGCTCGCCTGGCATGCGTGCGACCCGGGTTCGATCCTCAGCACCACATACAGACAAAGATGTTGTGCCCGCCAAATACTAAAAAATAAATATTAAAATTCTCTCTCCCTCTCTCTCCTATCTCTCACTCTTTCTAAAAAAAAAAAAAAAAAAAAAAAAAAAGAAAGAAGAAGTATAAAACAAATTGAAATTGTCTCATTGTCAAAATCATCATCAACACTATCAACACAAAAAACCCTATTTCTTTTATGCCATTCATTCTAGATATGAATGATAGAAAAGCAATATAAATAAATACAACATATAGTGTATCATATAATGATAAGTACTATGCAGGAAAAATAAACTAGTGGAGGTAATAAGGATATGGAAATGGAAGTAAAGTGAGTGACTGTGAGTGTGAGTTTGTGTGTGTGTGTGTGCACACACACATTGCAAGAAAAACTTCCTGATTTGGGACTATGCTTAGTATTTTTATTTCGGAATAGCAAGGATGTTAGGTGCAGGACAGGCTGAGTAAGCTATCTGCAGGGCATGCCAAAGTTAGTTGCAGGATGACCTGGCTTCTCTAGCCCTCTGTCTGGTTCTTTATCACCTGTTTGCTTCAAGCCCAAATGCCCAAGCGCCCCGCTAAAGGTTGAACACTCAACCCCCTTCTCAAGGCCAAGCGCTTAACCCCCTTGTGTGCCAACAAGGCAGCTTGCAAACCCAGAGACCCTATTAGATTTGGGCTATAAAAACTCCCTCCTGACAGGCCCCTCTCTCTTGCTCTCTTGCTCTGTCTCCTTTGCTGTGTGCTCTCTCTCTCTCTCTCTCTCTCTCTCTCTCTCTCTCTCTCTCTTTCTCTCTTTTCTCCTCTGTTGCACTGCTGCAATAAAGATCTCTTGGTTGCTCTGAGTATTGTGGTCACTTTCCTTTCAAGGGATACCAGTGTTACAACTTGAGAATGGCATAACATAAAATAAGTATTAGGATAAAAGACTGGAGAAGTATCGAGGAGAAACGATTTCATATAACTTTTGATTGAGAAAATGTTATCTAATTATAATATTCCATTGCTTTCTAATTATTCTTATGTTATTAGCTATTTGAATTATTATAATTTAAAAAAAGAATTTGTATTGGATTAGTTCACTAAACGGTCTTCTCCTCCTCAAAGCAGATTCAGCAACAAGCACATTTTAGAATCCCAAATGGAGATTATCTCCAAAATTCAGTACATGAATTTATAGAGTGACCTTGGAGAATTACTGAAACTGCTTGAACTTTGATTATAAGTTAGACAATTAACTCCTATAACAAGACAACTTAAATCTAGTTTGTGGCATTTAATGGACTTTAGATAAATGTCAACTGCCTTCCCTATTTCTTCTTATTTCATCAAAAGTTCTTTTAAAATATAAAAAGTTATGTTATTTGATATTTTGAGAAGACCCAGATCATCAGCATAATAATTTTGAGCTTTTATACATATATATCAAGCAAAGTGATTACAGGCTTATAATCGCATATTTAACTGTAAATTTCAACATATGATAGAAGAAACATTAGAGATTAAATTATAAGAAGTTTTGAAGACTAATGGCATCCCCAGATTCTACCAATTCTCAGGCAAGTTTAGATTTATTAAGTTTTCTGTAGTGAAGAAGAAGACATGTCAGATGAAATATTGGGTGTAGACAAGAAACAAGACTTGTTACAGGATTCAGGCTTGTGCTGGTTTTCATAAAATACTCTGAATTAAGTGTTTTCCAGATTAGGAACATTTGAGTGATGGGTGTATTTGTAATTTTACATGAAAAATGAATGGTAAAGCAGAAGAGGATTTGTAATTATGAAGATATACTAATTAATAGTGCTAATTTTTGTGGTTGTTGAGTGTCTTGATCTTTGTATTGATTCATCATCAATTATGGGTTAGACTTGACATTATCTGTTTCCACCCACAGTCATAGTACCTTTATATGATTATTGTTTATCATGCTAGAGGATGGTTTATGCTTGTTGAGGATTTTTTGGAGGGAGGGGTACTGGGAATTGAACTCAGTGATGCTTGACCACTGAACCACATCCCCAGCCCTATTTTTTATTTTATTTTGAGACAGGATCTTAATGAGTTGCTTAGCACCTCCCTGTCGCTGAGACTGGCTTTGAACTCTTAATCTTCCTGCTTCACTCAGCCTCCTGATCCGATGGAAATACAGGTGTATGCCACCAAGCCTAGCACTTGTTGAGATTCTTTAAGCCTACCTTAAAGGTGCCAAGTGTCTGCTACCAAGGTTACCTTGGAAATTCAAAACTACATTATATACACTACTAATTTTTAGCTGTTTGTTCACCAAATATTATTGTGCATAATTAAGCAAAATTTCATGGAAGAGAGCAATTGAATTGACTAATTTTTAAATTTTTACTTGAAATATTCTGCACTTCTAATGACTGCCCAATTAAGAATAGCATCTCATTCTATCATAGTTTAATATGTAAGTGGCTGGAAGGCAGAAACCAGATCTATTTAAATTATTTTTCTTAGCATCTAGTATCCCATCATTCATTTATGTGAAGTTAATTAAAGCTAACTGATGGTAATGCTAAATGTTCCCTTAAGGATACAGAACATTCCCCAGAGATGAAATGAGTGGAAGGTAGTGATGGGGCACTCAGTGACAGTCAGCATCAAAATTAGAGCAAATTGAGTAAATCATCAAATTCTCCATAAACACCTAGGGATGATGGTAATACTTTGGTGTTTGTTTCTAGGGACAGTAGATCATAGCTTCAGAAAAGTACACATGTACAAATACATGAAGTACAAATTTCTAAGGATTTGAGAGGGGGAAGCTAGAAAGGAGACTTGGAAAAAAAAAGTGGTAGTTTTAGCATAGTTTCAGATTTCCCCTTTGCTTAACAATATTCCTATTGTGAATGACCTCAGAGTTCAATCTAAATGGAGAAACATACAGCATTTTGGAACCCCCAGAGAAGAGAGCATTTTTTTCTGTGGTGTGTAAAAAGGGAACTATATATCCTTACAATAAAGGAAACCTTTATGATCTCTATGACAAAAATACTGTTCTGTTGTGGAAAGTTAAGTTTGACAGGAAATAAGAGGAGTTGAACACATGGTGCCAAGGAGCGTAAAAATAAGAATGATAAAAAAAATAGTAGGAGGTATTATATTAGGGTTAAGTTTTTAACCATGTAACCTTATTTTATATAATTTAGAAGGTTTTAGCCTATAATATATATCACAGTAACATGTATTTTTTATAAAATATTAATTATAAATTTAAATACTGCCACTTTGATGAAAGAGAGTTTAAAACTAAACTTTGAAAAACTGCAGACTTTTTGCTATAAACCACAAAAGCTTGCAAATTTCAAATAATAGGTAAATGATTATTTTCCAACTGAAAAGCTGTGAAAGTCATGCTTTTGTTTTTGTGTTCAAGATGAAAACTCTTATTCATCTTTTTATTTTTTTACACAGATATCTTTGAAACAATAACTTTTTTATTTTTTTATTTGTCTGATTTAATTTTTAGAAGAGATTGTATGAGTCAGATTTTATTTAATTCTCAGTAGGAATGATGTCTGCACTAACTGAAAGAATTATGCATAGAATGCAGAAAAGAAGAACATAAATGAATGTTCATTTTCTATATGTGACATTGACAAAAATTACACCATTTTCTGTTATTGAAAATAAAGCACACAAAAGACAGATTAGTAAAATATGACAGAATTTTTTTCCCCCAGAAGGACTTTTGTACTATGGTGTGAACTGCCTACATGGTAAAATAAGGGCCTCACTGAAAAACAAAATGTGTGTGTGTGATAAAATACATTTTATATATTTCATTAAATCATGAAATATTATGCTATAGTTACTATTTATTTAGTACTTCATATTTAATATTGTCCAGCTATGTTCATAAACTTAATAGTTGTTTACACACATGGACCATTAATATTTAAAATAGTAAATAAAGTACTGATGATAGCTTATAGAGGAGACCCCACATGTAAGTCCAAAATAATTCAATCTAAACATAACATAGGGAAGAGAAGAAGAGTGGGAGGGACTTAGGGGGGACTACTACAGTTTTAAAATTGTGTGTTATATGAAATCAAGTTAGCAATGACTTTAAATTTAAAAATGCATTATGTACATTTAAAATAACAGAAAAAAACTTGTTAAATGATTTTATTAAATTATTTCTTTATAAAGAGTTAAATGGTCAATTTACATCCCAATCTATATATTGGATGATTATATATCCTTTGCATTATAGCAAGAAATAATAAAGTTAATCCATATTTTCTATTAGCATCTTACATTTTAAAATGTAGCAAAGTATTTGTAGCAATTTAAGTAATGTACTGTTTTCTTTAAGAGAAATAGTTTTTGCCTTGAATAACTGAATTGGCAACTATATGTTCTCCCTGATTTTCCAGACCATCAAATGTACTCCATCAATTCTCTTTTCAGTTCCCCTTCCCAATAAAATAGAAAACATCTTATTATTGTAGGAGAGAATCAATGTAGGTGGATATGGAGTTCCCTTATTCTATTGATTATATCTTCTTTTCCACTGTGAGTAATCAAGATTCAGAAAAAAAATGTTTTCAAATATAGAGATTTTTATCATTATATTTTTGGCTGCTTGTGTTTTTCTTGAACAGAAAATAATGAAGCCCCCATCTACCCAATCCATTTCACACCTACCTGTATACTTGTCTATCCCTGGTCAGGTTAAATTGTCCTGTGTTAATTTTATCAACTGTGCTTTCAATACTCCTCTACTTAGTTTAGAAATGACTCAATTAAATGTTTCAGGCTATGTAGGCTCATTAGTCAGGAAGGTATATGTTCTTGGTAGCATTTTAAAATAACATATCTTGCTCATCTGGCATCTCACTTGTGAAGTGCTGATTATCTAATTATCTTGTCTACTATGAATTATCTATGGTCCAGGGGCACAGAATAAAAAGAGAACCCAAAAAGGTGAAATAAAAACTATCTTTAGGTTAAATTTTTCAGAAATTAAAATAGAATGTTCTTTTGACTAACAAAATAGCATGTTTTTGCCTGTGAGTACCTTGGACAGATTTTAATGGAGTCCAAAATATTTTAAAAAGTTGATGAAATGATACAAATGCTAAAATAACAAAGTAATCTAAGTCTGTTATCAAAAGATGTTTCATTATATTAATAAAAGTAGCCTAGTTTGAGATCTCTGTAAGAGAACTCAACATATTTTTTAAATTTTCAAGGAAAATACATTTGTTACAATGTTACCCATGGTAAGTATTACTTATACATTTGTTCACTAACAAAATATGTTTTCTTTTTTAAGTAACAGGAATATTTTATTCATGCCCTATAATATAAGATTGAGTAGTTAAATCATCAAACATTTCAGTCATCTGAATTCAATGATTCAAAATGTTACTATAATGTTTTATGTTATTAATAATAAGGAACAAATTCTGTGTTTTTAAATCCAAGAGGAGCCTATATCTGTGAGTTGGGATTGAAGACTTTTAAATTAATAATAAATTTTTATATTAAAATAATACAAAACACTCTAGGCTTTTCCTATTTGCTTATCATAAAGATGTATTTTGAACATGCAAATTAATATCATAAAGATATAAAATAAAACATCAAAAATATGGAATGTATGTATATTAAGGGCAAAATATATATATTTTCAATTACTATTAAGTTAATTTAATAGATAATTTAAAATAGTTTAAGAACATGAGGCAAAAATTATTTTGGCTGGTAAAACATAATATTAAGAAGTAAGTGCATGTTGTAGATATCCAGTGTCTTTAACGTTCCAATTAGCACCTTATTCTATTTTATTAATCTTTTTTTAAAAGATATAAGCTATTTTTCTTTTCTTTTTTTTAAATTACTAGATATTTAATATACCAATATTTTTCAATTGTTCTAGTTCTACTTTCTAAAGAAATTATCACATATAGTTGAAGATTTTGAATAGAAAAATACATAGAAAACTACTGTAATAAATTAGTATGTTAGACATTACCAGATTAGTCCTTGATATATCAGGGAAAAGCATCATACATATATGCTATCTGGTCCTCCAACTTTTATTTTTGTTTTAACTGATAGACTTTCTTTTTAGGGCAGTGTTAAGGTTAGAGAAAAATTGAGCATAATGTACAGAATTCCCATATACTTTCTCTCCCAAGCCAGACACCTCCTTACACATTTCTTTATAACTAATATCTTACATTATTATTTATATAAATTCTAAATAAGTGTATTGATATAGAAGATAATGATGATGATGATTGCTATTATTATAATTGTTATTATTATTATTATGGGTATTGAACCCAGAGGCCCTAGACCACTGAGCCACATCCCAGCCTTTTTATTTAATTTTTTTTTATTTGAGATAGGGTCTTGCTAAGTTGCCCAAGCTGGTCTTGATCTATTAGATCTTATCCTGATTTTCAATATTTTTCCTTATTGAATTTTAAGACATTTTCATATATCTTAGCTAAAAGTACTTTTATATATATAATGTTTTTTTTTTCCAGTATGTACCTTGTCTTTTCAATCCCTTAATTGTAACTTTCATAAAATAAAAGCCTTTTTTTAAATGAAGTCCAACTTAATCAAATTTTCATTTCATGGATCATGTATGGGATGTTGTATCTAAAAAGCCTTTCTGATCAAACACTTGGAAACTTAGACTTTTACTTTATCTTCTAGAAATTTTATAATTTTATGTTTTTTATAGTTTTATGTTGAGTACTTAAATCTATGATCTATTTTGAGTTAATATGTTTTTAAAAGAGTAAGTTTTGTGTTCATGACTTTGAATGTTGTGAGGACAAACTTTGTCTATAAAACTAAAAGTAAACACTTATTCTTCACCAACATCTTTAGAATTTTTCATTCATCTCCTGAATTTTCTAAATTTTTTGAGATGTTTTCTTCTGTCAGTTTTTTTTTTTTCTTTTGCCATTATGATCAGAAAATGAAAGCTTCTGAATTCTGAACTGAGATTATAAAGGGTAAAACAATCAATTCAAAAGAAAACAGAACTATAATGATGGTGCTTTGATTTCTAGACTTCTTTTAAAGGTCCATGAAACAAAATTCGAAACCTGGGAAACTTTATAAACAAAGAGGGTCCAGGTGACAGTAGTAATTTATATCATTTTTACATAAACCATCAACTGCAGCAGGACTGTCTGATAGTTTTCTGCAATGGTAGAAATGTTCTATACCCAGGCCCAAACTGTAGTCAGTAGTCAGTGGTATGAGATGACTAAGCAATTGAAGTGTGTATCTTGTGACTAAGAAACTGTATTGAGGATTTAATTTTTATTAGTCTACATTAAATTTAGGTAGCTACATATGACTACTCATTACTCTATTGAATTGGTCTTAGGATGTCCTAGTACTCTTATTCATTTTCATCATAATTTGGGGGCAATCTATGAGTTAATGGTACAGTAACTCTAGGATGCTGAAGCCTCAAGACTTATTATAATATGGAAGTGCAACAACACCAAAACTTGAAAATTTATCATAGATTTAAGGATGCTTTTGTATCAATATATCTTAAATGTAAGCATGATTCATGTCAATGTATTCTTATCTTACCTGCAGAATAAGATCATTTAAAATCTATTTCAAAAAGAAAATTTTCACTTTGTCATTTAGAAAAATCTCTAAGAATTGCAAATCTCTAAGAAATTCAAATTATATTATTCCCTAAATACAACTGAAAACTGCCAGGCACCGCGGCACATATTTTCCTGGCAGGTCAAAAAATCAGCTGGAGAATCAAAAGTTCTAGGCCAGCCTAGGCAACTTACTGACACTGGGTCTCAAAATAAAAAATAAAAAGGACTACGGATATAACTCTGTAATAAAGCACCCCAGGGTTGAGTCTGCAAACTAAAAAACAAGAGCAAAAACAAAATCTGTATCAAATACACTTTAAATAATGTAAGATCAAGCATATAATTGTAAAACCATATGAAATAAAATAATGTATTGATTCATTTTTTTTGCCTGTATTTTAATGGCCTCTAGATTCTCTTTAAGATCTTCCTTGAGGCTCATTTTTTATGGTAAAGGCACAATCCTTCTGATGTCCTCTCAACCCATTCAGTTTTACACATTGCCAAATATATCTTCTAAAACTTATTTCTGAGCCTGTTACTCACTTAAGATGATTTTTTATTGCCTCTAATGTAATGTCCAGACTATTGAATCTGACACACAAAGCTTTGAAAATATAACCCCCTATGATGGTTCTCTCAGTGTTCTTTCCCATATAGCACACCCTACATGATTTCACAGGCCTCATCTATAACCCAGTTTTGTTTTGTTTTTACTAGACACTGGTCTTTTGTTCATCTGTCCTCCTCAAATTCTATCCTCTTTCTTCCCTCCACAAAAATTCTACCATACCAAGTACTGTATATTCCCTGAATGATTTAAATGCCATTTCTCTCGGTAGCTATCATTATTTTGTCAAATGTGTGTAATCTATTCCCTCAGTAACTACCACAATGCATCAAGGGAGTATTATGGTGCCTACAATTTTGCACTTTGTATTTTTTGAGCTATATTCTTTATTAATATTAAATTTCTATGGCCTACTATTTTTTGTGGATGTATAGCAGTTGCACAGAGGTAGTACTATGCCTTGTGCACACAGTAATTTATAAACATTTGCCAAATAAATGAATGATTGCCATAAAAGTAATTTTCACTAGAATTAGAAGGAATTTAACACATTGTTGAAGGGAAGGTATCTGATAGTTTTGATCATTACCCAAAGAAATCTGAGTTAAATGGAAAGTGAGAGTTTGAGTTTTATTTCAAAATTACAGAGAGAAAAAAATAAATTGGACATATTAGAAAAAGGTAATTTTACACATAGGAAATGACTAGCAGATAATACTTTAACTGAAATGGTTTTGGATAACTCTTGCCATATCACCTCACAACACCCAATAAAATTTGATGGACCTTGAGATATGGGTCAAGTTTGATTTATAGTGTTTTATTTCAAGTATCATAATGGTCTTACTCAGACTATTTAAACTTTTATTTCATTTCAGGAATAAAAAATAATACAAGAGAAAACCAACTATATCATTAATTATGATGTGTGAGAGAAAGGGAGAGAGAGCACGGGAGAGAGAGAGGGAGAAAGGAAGAGAGATGTTTGACACAGAATCCAGAAACATCAATAGACAGGAATTAGAATATGCAGATCATATGGAGTCAAAGAGTCTTGGCCTGGATTTTAATTCAGAGAGAGAAAGCACTGATTTTGAGGAAGGAATGTAAAACAAAAAGCATTAATCTCTGAAGTTTTAAAATTCTATTGTTTTCCTCTTTTGTAGTAACAAGGAATGTATCTATAGGTAATAGAGTATATGTGAATATTTAGAGGAAGGCTTTAATGGACATTTTGACCCAGACAATTCTTTATTGTGGGACTTGTCCTGTGCATTTTCATTATTTAGTAGCATTCCTGGCTTTAATCCATTAGATGACACTGGTAAGCCCTACATCTATTGCCTTCATTTCAACAAACAAAAATGTATATAGACTTTGCCAAGTATATTTGCAGGGCAAAATTTTCTATAGCTGAGAATTTCTATTTCAGTGTGAACTCAATGTGACTTCACTAAGGTGAGGAGGTATATACTTTTCTTTAAAATTAGTGATTACCAAGAGATTTTTATAAAGGTGTTAAGTCATTCTTTTGTTTGGAAACCTTTTTATAATAAGATTGCAATAAGGCAAATATTTACAACTCATTCATCTGTAAAATACTAAAAAATCACTATTAAATTTCCCTTAATAAAGATTTGTTTTTAAAATATTTTTGTGTTATTTCTGAATGAGAATCACACATGAATGCAATTAATGATAAATGAGATAAGAAACTAAATTTTAAAGGAGTATTTTCATTTATCAAAGAGAAAAACAATATGAGAGGATGATATGAGAGAGAGAGAGAGAGAGAGAGAGAGAGAGAGAGAGAGAGAGAAAAGTAAGGAAGAGAGATGTTAGACATAGAATCCAAAAACATTGATAGACAGGATTTAGAATATGCAGCTCATATAGAGTCAAAGAATCTTGGCCTGGATTTTAATTCACAGAGAGAAAGCACTGATTTTGAGGAAGGAATGTAAAACAAAAAGCATTAATCCCTAGAGTAGTCTCAGAGAAAACAGGAAACACACACTTGCTGAAGTGTGTTATGATAAGGGGAGAGAAATATCAAACCAATTTATGCTTGTGGAACTTAGTCAAGTCACTCTTTTGAATTTTATTTTCATAATTTGTATAATGAAGACAACATTTCCCTTATATACTTTACGAAAGACACAGGAAGCTGATGTATATGGAGCATTTACATTGACAAGTATAATTTGTCAAATATTGGATTAATGTTCGGAATTATTTGAAGATAGCTCTGAGAAGTAAATTGATTTTATAGCACAGTTGTGCTCCTAACAACCAGTTGGAAAAAATTACACAAGGCCATATTCATTGATTCAGCAAATATTTAATTGAGATCTGAATTTGTTCTAGCCATTGAAGATACACCAATGAAATATATAGGTTTGATCTCTTCTCTGATTAGCCTGCTTTCCTAAGCATATGCTTGGTGCCTGGTAACACCATGTATGAAAGATAACAATCTTGAAATGTTACCTTTTGACTGTTATAATGTACAATGCTGTAATGTTAGAATTCCTTTGAAGTCATGGGGAGTAAGGGTACAAACACTATGCTAGTATGTTTTAGGAACTATATTAAAATATCATTAAATGAATGGATCATTTGGGAGTATTCACAGAAAATAATTTTTGAGGACAAATAAAATTACCAAAATAATACTTTCATTTCAATCAGTGGCCATGTAATACCATAAGCAATGCATGACTACTGTTTACAGTTTAAGTTATTTATCATTGTTCACATCATATATAATACAATGTGGAATGATCTCATAACTCAGTATTAGGTGTTAGTCTTTGGTTGTTTCTCTTTGGTGGTTTGCTCATCATTAATAAAAGGCTAAATACTACTTTTGTATAACTGTAAGCCCCTGTTATACTTTGTTAATTACAGAAGAAGGTTGGTTTCTTATTGGTAATTTTTAAATTTAAAGGCTCTTTTTAAAAGCTTTAGTGTTGATAGATGTCATTGAACAACTGACACCAAACACTTTAAGAGCTGTTCTTTTAAGATTATTCATTGGGTGTTTAATAGTAGCTTCATCACAAATCTTTTATCTTCCAGAATCTTTGTTAAGAATATATAAAATCCATTCCATTGGATCAATATCTTTATTTTGATTCTAAGTCTGATTCATCCAAATGGAATGTGGTATTTCCTTACTTCACAAGTTAATAAATCTTTAAAAAGAATAATATTTGGCTTATTAATCTATCTCTCCAACTGTAATTATGTTTCTTCCAAATGAGCCCCAGTATTTTTCAGATAAAAGAAAAAGAATACTTACGGGGAATTTTTTTTTCACATTTGAAAATATTTTAAGATGGATTCTGAAGAATGATATATTTTCCCCTGGAAAAGCCTTAGAGAAATCATTTAACTTTCAAAATAACTGCATATTTTGTGTGGTTGCTAATAAGTACTAAGGCAATATTTGTGAAAGAATAAATACATCTTTTATTAAAAGCTTGTTCAAAACTTTCTCATATTCTTGCATTTTGTGAGAAACATTGTAATTTATTTTGTTTACTTATTCAGCCTTGTTAGTCAGCTTTTATCACTGTGACCAAAATACCTGACAAGAACAATTTAGAGGAAGAAAAATTTATTTTATCTCATTGAGTTTCAGTGGTTTAGTCCATGGTGGGCTGACTCCATTTCTGTGGACTGAGGTGAGACATCTTGGCAGAAGGGTATGGCTGAGGACAGCTGCTCAGTTCATGAAATCCAGGGAGCAAAGAGAGAGGAAAAGGAGACTCCGGAGAAGATGAACTTCCAGGGTATACTCTCAGTGACTCTCCTCCTCTAGCCATGCCACACTACCCACAGTTTCCACCTAGTTAGTTCATTCAAAGTAACATGTGCTGATTAGCTTACTGCTATCATAATCCCATAATTTTATCTCTGAATATTTCTACATCAGTACAGAAACTTAGGGAGGACACCACATATCCAACCTATAACATTCCTTCCCTGGGCTCCCAAAGCTTATGTCCATCTCACAATGCAAAACATGTTTAGTCCATTTCCAAGAATCCCATATTCTTAACAGTCTCAGCATTTCCAAAAGTCTAAGTCTAAAGTTTCCTCTGAGATTCAAGATTCTGTGAGCCCCTGTAAAAATCTAAAGCACATTATGTATGTCCAACATAAAATTGCATAGAGTAAGCATCTTCATTCCACATGTTATAAGTAGGATTATAGAAAGAAAGAATGAGAAAAT
This sequence comes from Callospermophilus lateralis, assembly GCF_048772815.1. Taxonomy (NCBI): domain Eukaryota; kingdom Metazoa; phylum Chordata; class Mammalia; order Rodentia; family Sciuridae; genus Callospermophilus; species Callospermophilus lateralis. Next base: position 36,008,221 of record NC_135314.1, read on the forward strand.
TCTATAGCTCTACATCCAGCATCTGGGGCACATGGCATCCTGATGTTCTCTCCAAAGGCCTTGCATAGTTCTAAGCCAATGCCCTTGCTGAATATAGCTCACATGGTCCTCCTAAACTTTGTTTGATTTATGCAGTTTTCCTCAGCAGACATCCCACATCTTATTGGCATCTCTTATTTTGGAGGGTCTCCACTTCAGGTTTGACTTTCTTCTCATGCATTAACCCTTCAGAGGCAGCCCACAGGAACTCTGATCATGCTACATGCTGCCTGGCTTCCAGGTCTTCCTTTGAAATCTCAGCGGAAGCCTCTATGAGACCCTAACTCTAGCATCCTTCATTCCTGCAGAACTATCACTATGTGGATGACACCAAAGTCTTTGCCAACTTTTGCAGTAGCTCGGCCCCCTGAAACCATGACTGCAGAAGCTTCTGGGGTGCTTCATGGCTGAGCATAATGAAACTGTTTCCAATGCCTCTCTGTGCAAGCAGGACGACCTCATTATCTTTTCTCAAAGTAATTTTCCATGTGCATCGTTGAGCCTATGAAGGATATGTTCTTATACATTCCTGAGATGTTCTCAAGCCCTCTTTCCTATTGTCTCTATGCAAAGTACTTAGCATCTCTTTTAGGGGCAATAGTACCTTTAAGGACCACATCATTCCTGGCCCTAATTTGAGACATACTTTTCCGGCCAGACTGCAAGTTTTTAAAATCTTTCAGCTCTGATATCTTTTCCTGATTCTCAAAATAAACCTGGCTAAAAGCTGCCAGCAACATCCTTGCCACTGACTGAATGCAATGCTTCCTTGAATTTCTTCTACGAAATTAATTAGTACATCACCTTTAAATTAGGCTTCAGACAAAGTATCAGGACATGAATAAAATGTAGAAAATATCTTTGCCAGAATATAGCCTGTACGGCATCCACTTCAATTCCCAGTAGGGTCCTCAAACCTCATGAGCAGTGTTCATTGTCTGCATTCTGGTCTTCTCAGCTTCTACCAGAATGACCCATGGAGTTCTGATTACAGCATTCTAAAGCTTCTCCAGCCTGCATCCCCAAACTTTTCAAGGCTTTGAAAAATTCTTAGTCATAGCAAGCATTCTATTAGGATCTGAAGACGCATGATTAAATAGATGAAGATCTTGCATCTTGAGTGCTCAAAGCATGGATGAAATAAACTAAGTGCAATATTTTATAACAGTACCTATCCTGAACCATGGAATAATTTCAAGCTAATTTTAACTGTTCCCTGTTATTCATATCTGTGTATATTAAGCACATTCATATATATTCAATAGACACAGGATTAACAGAGTTGACTTATACTTTTGCACATTAGCAATTTTCACACTGTTTTAAAATGTCCTCAAATAAGTTAAATAAGGGCTTCATGTATAGGACAAAGCCAGAGTAAAGACATAGCAGCAATATAATGTATTTTTTTCTAACCCTTCTAAAAAAAGTATCACTAGTTGTTATAACTCATGGTAACTCATTATATGAGCAGCTTAGAAACAGGACATTATTTCCATCCCCAAAGTACTGAAGCAAGAACATTATTCTGTTTTGTAAAGAAGTATAGTAGAATTAATTCATGTTGCTTCTAGAGAGTGAAATAGAGGAATTACTTCCAAAGCAGTCTGGAATTACTATTTAAGTAATCTGTTTAAGCAATATTCCCAATGCTTTGAAATATATTTGTAATGAAAAACTACAACCTAGAAGAAAACCTACAAATAATTTAAGAAATAAGACACATTAGCAAAGGATGGTGGAATGTGATGGGCATCATTATTCAAAGTACATGTATGAAGATATGAATTGGGTGTCAATATACTTTATATACAAACAGAGATATGAAAAATTGTGGTATATATGTGTAATAAGAATTGTAATGCAAAAATAACAGAAAACAAAGTACATGTATAAAGACATGAATTGATGTGAAAACACTCTATATACAAAGATATGAAAAATTGTGCTCTATATGTGTAATAAGAAAAAATATGTTTAGATGTGGGTTTCACTTACTAAAAGAAATATTTTGAAGAAATTATTACAAGTAAATAATATTTATATTCTTTTACCCTAACATGCCTTTAATAGTATAAAAGAGCATATATATTAACCTGACACTTCTTGTCAACTCCCTAATGGATACAATATAATACTTATAAGAATAAAATAAAAATAATTACAGGTTTTTGAATTTAAGTAAAAATTGGTCAGAATACAAATGACTTCCTGTTATTAAAAAATATTTGATAGTAAATTCAGAGCAGTAATCACACTTCTATTGAATCTGACATGTTACTAATGTAATTTTGTGTGCATTGCTATGAACATGTATAAATAGGAATTACTGACATTTTATGGTCATCAAATCTAGCATTTTGGCATAATACTTCAATAAATCTGTTCAAAATTGAGTGTTTCTCCTGCCAAGACCAGATGATGAGAAAAAAATAGTGTATGTATGTAGTGCTTATATTAAAAAAGACATTCCCTCTTTAAATCATGTAAAATTATTATCTGAGGATATCTAAGGCAGATAATTTGTAACAGGAAGACAATTAGCAATATACATTTAATTAATGTAAATGTGAGCTAAGATTAAAAGTTAATCTAAGGTTTGTGACATGAGTATTTAAGAGCAATTATCTGTGCAGCAGGCACCAACAAAATTTTGATTAAGGATTTTAAAAAATATTTTATAATTTGTACCAAATTTATGATAAGATGCATCAGAAATTTTATTGCTTTTGTTTATTTAGTGTTATGATTTAGATATGTTGTCCCCCAAAAGCTGATGTGGTGAAATGTTCAGAGGTGAAATGATTGGGTTATGAGAGCCTTAACCCAATCAGTTAATTAGTCCCCTGATGAGGATTAACAGGGTGGTAACTGAAGGCGGGTAGTGTATGACTAGAGGAGGTAGCTCCCTGGGGATGTGCTTTTGGGCTATATATTTTGTATCTGGCAAGTAGAGTCTCTTTTCTTTCTGATCATTATGTGAGCTGCTTCTATCCTCCACACTCTTCAGCCATGATGTTGTCTTACCTCGAGCTCCAAGGAATGGAGTTATCTGTCTACAAACCTCTGAAACTGTGAACCCCATATAAACTTTTCCTCCTCTAAAATTTTTCTTGTCAGTTCTTTTAGTCACATCAGCAAAAAAGAGGTGACTAAAACATTTAGTAATTATTTACTAAGCATAAACTTAGTATAAAGCACTATGCAAAACACAGGATATAGTTGTGATTTAAGAAAATACATAAGGATTAATCACTTATTTTCCTCACTGATAGACTGGCATTTTGAAGAAGTGTTCCTATTTCATGTATTCCATCCCTATTGTTAGAGAACCTGTCTTTATTCAAAACACATCCAAAGCAAGCTGGTTTAACTAGCAAAGACACTGACACCTGCTGAAAACTGACCAGGCCAATTATATGGGCATTTAAATCAGTTGTGTTGACAGGAATGTGGTTCTTCTAGTCACAAGTTTGTTTTTGGAGAATGCCAGATAATACTGGAAGAATATTTACTTGGATAGTTTGCTCTTCTTCTTTTTGGAGTGCCTTCTACGTGGACAGCAGTAGCTAAGGGCTGGGTGTAATAAAAATGAATGACTTGACGTAGTCTATAAAACAGGTACATAAACAATTACAAGGTTAGGATGTGCTAAAAACTGTAAGAATAATAAAACATGACCCTATGGGGGTGCTGGGAAAAAAAAGAAAATACGTAAAGATGAAAAATATGTAGCAGATGCATCTGAAAAAATTAGAGGGTAATTGATAATTACCCTTAGCAAATGCCATTTAAGATTTGAAAAATATGTAAGAGTTAAGATCATCCCAAAATGTAGCATTTCTGACATTTTATATAAAGTCAGGATGAAACATTCTTTAAAGAATCTGGAAGAAAGCATAATTGCATGCAATTCAAAGGATGAAATAGAAAGTTAAAGGACAAGAAATTAAAGAAAGACACAGATCATGAAGGTCTTAAATAATTTAATAAATTTTCCTTTTATCCTGAGAGCAGAGATTAATATGTGAGGTTTTAATAAAAATGTTGATGTGGGCTTGAATGTAGCTCAATGGTAAAATGTTTGCCTAGCATGCACAAGGTTCAGGTTTTAATTGTCAGTAGTGCAAAAAACAAAAAGGTAAAAAAGAAAAGAAAGAAAAATTGATGTGATAGGATTCTTTTTTGAGAAGACAGTTTTGTTTAGTTCTAGAGTAAGATTAAGATGGGTATAATAGTGTTGCAAAGGATACCATATACTGTTTGGGCAAATTGGACCAAAGAATTATTTTGGAGGTATTAAAAAATGTGTGGATATGAAAATTATGTAGGAGATAGATCAACTGGATTTTATGGATAAATTATAGAAAACAATTTGTTGATTAATTGGTTATAGAAATGATAAAGGAACAAGAGACATCTGATGGTATTTTATCAAACTAATGATTGCTGGAGGAGAGACATGACAAAGGGAAGGTTGGGGGCTGTGAGTTCATTTTAGGCATATCAAATGTGCCATGTCTTTGAGATATCCAAGTGGACATGCTAAATAGTTGCTGCAGATAAGGTAGTATAGCTCATAGAAAAGAATTTCTCTGGAGTCTAAATCTGTGAGTGATTAATAGGTAGATATAGATGTGGCTGATAGACCAGAAAGAAAGTTATGTGAAAACAGATTCTGAATCATATTTTTCCTGATATCAAAATTTTAAAGGCTAAATATAAAAAAAAGTAGAATAATAAAAAAAATATTAGCCAGAGATATATAACAGGATTGTGTGTGTACGTGTGTGTATGCATCTGTATGTATGTATTTGTGTGAGATTTTGTGTAAGGGGGAGAACTGTCAATGAAAGTCAAGAAAGACTTCTTTAAGATTACATCTCCATTTTTAAAACATCTTTACATTCAATGACTTTTTCAGTTTTCATATTCATTTAGAAAAATAAAACTAATCAATATTTTTAATAATTTGAAGTCAGATAATAAGAGTATGTATTATGTTCCTTGTTTTTTGTTAACTTGAAGGTTATTTGGTTTATTCTTGTGAGTTTTATAGAAATACATGCTTAGTGTATTATCTGCTTTGGCATTTTCTTATAATTGAAATTCTGTATGGTAAATCTAAAGGGAATGCTGAATCATACTTCAAGAGATCATTTGTTATAAAAATGCTTTTCTCTAATAAACTACTTAAACTAAACAGGCAGAGTTAGGCAAAATCAGTACATATTGTGTGTTCATCCTTTATCACAGTTCTCTAAATTTACCTTACTGAAGCAAAAACTGGTGATAACCTGACATATCATTTTGGTACATACTAGTCCTATCTTATGAGCAGGGCAGCAGTGCCCTGGAACTAGCACCTCTCTCCTTTACCCCAGGAGCAATCCTCAACCAAACTCTAAACAGCATTGGTAAATATTCCATATATACTCCGTCCCTTGCCCATTAAGTCAAATAACTGAAGCATATCCTACATCATCTCTGAGTTTCCGAGCAGGATTGAACTTAAGTTGCCCAAAGTATAATTTGCTTAATAACATAGGCTTTATTTGTCTTATTTATTTCCTTTCCTTCCTATATAACTTTCCAGTGCCTACTGAGATGACAAACCCTCTCCACATACTTCAGATTCTCTTTGTTAAAATAGTGTATTAGTCAGAGCTTTCCAAAGAAATAGAACTAGAACGAGTAGTGTGTATGTATGTATGTGTGTGTGTGTGGGGGGGTATATATATATATATATATATATATATATATATATATTTACATATATGTATATACAGATAGACTAAAAGGTATTATTCATAGGATCATAGAGGCTGGCAATTCCCCAGTTGTGCAGAGTGGGTCAGGAAGTTAGAGACTCCAGCAAGCCTTTGGTGTAGTTCCAGCCTGAGTCTGATGGTCTCAGAAACGGGACTTGTTGGTTTAGTCCCAGTACAAAGGTGTGTAGGCTCAGAGCCAAGGAAAACCTAATGCTTTCATTCCAGACCCAAGATATCCAACTTGGTGTTATTGTAGCAGAATGCCTCAGAAAATGAATTTGATATAGAAAAATGTTTATTTTGGCTCATAGATTTAGAAATTTCAGTACTTGGTTGTTTTGCTCTATTGCTTTGGGCCTGGAGTGGCACAGTATTAATGGTGGGAGTACATGTTGAGACCACATAATAGAGGAAGCTTATTTAACTCTTGGTAGGTAGGAAACAAAGAGAAAGGCAAGAAAGGACCATGTTCCACAGATCGCCTACAAGGGCACACATAGTGGAAAGGAGTTAGGTCATTGCCTATGCTCTACCCTGTAAAGGTTCCACAGCCTTCCAATAGTGCCACATGCTAGCAAGCATGTCTTTAATACATGAACCTTTGGGGAACATTTTAGATCTAAACTATAGCAAATCCAAAGACAGAAAAACGTGTGTATTGTCTTATACTTGATGGAGAAATATGTCATATTTCTTCTATTATTTTTTTTCTCTGGAGACTGTCATCTATCACAATTATTTATGATAACACATATATGGAATTTTTTGTAACCAGGATAAGATTTTTGAGTACTTTAAATGAGATTTTTGTTCCTTAAAAGATTAAGAAACAATGCATATGAAGCACAAATAATTTCAAAAGATGACATAAATTCAACCACAAGATTGTAGCTTGTTTTATATACAACATTTCTGAAAATTACACAACTGATACTTATTTCATGAGTTTCAAAGTCTGAGAGTGAATATAATGCTAACTCCATTCCATTCTTTCATTAAAACTAAGGACACAGTGAGAATAATTGTGATTATTAGGAGCAGTCATAGTCTATTTTGTTCAAGTACACAATATGGAAACACAATATGGAAAAAAGATGGGTAAGCAATTTCATATTGACTATTTATAAAACAGTGCCAGAACTAACAAAATACTATAAAGAAATGAGTGTGAAGTGTGTGGGCTGGGGCAGTAACTCAGTGGTAGTACTTGCCCAGCATGTGTAGGGAACTGAGTTCAATACTCAGCACTGCAAAGAAAGAAAAAAGAAAAGAAAGGAAGAAAGAAAGAAATGTGTTTCCATTGTCTGTGTTTTTTAAGTTGTATTTTCCATTTACATGTTTATTGTATAAATAAAACACTTTCATATAAATATTTTGGGGTATTCTTGATTTCTTCCACTGGGATGATTTTATTCTTAAGGAGAAATAATTTTCTAAAAATTTTGTTGTAGCATATAAAACAAATTTTTAACTTTTAGTAATATTATACATAGCTTTTTAAATTAATTTGCCAACTGTACTTCAGAGCTAGCAGCATGTGCTCAGTGCTGCATTACTGAGTTTTCAAAGAGATTCTCCATAATGCTTCTGAGAAAGTAGTTCATCTTGTGTTCATTGGGGGTTCTTTATTGTGAGTCCCTGGTATTCCTGCAACAATGAAAGTGTTGTTATTCAAATGCACATAAATGCATTCAGTCCATAATAATAGTATTCATAGCCATCTATAAATAGTTGAAGAAACAATTGTATGAAATGCTTGATATTCCTCTGAGCCACTTTTTGCAATCTCACTTTTAAATTCAGATTTCAGTGGTGCTCTTAATATATTCAGATATTTTTGTTAGATTTGCGCTGACAAGAAACAAGCTTCTTGAAATTACATACTATACTTCATCAAATCTAAGCAATCTCTTATAAGTGCAATTGTAAGAAATATTATAAATGCTGAACATGCAGATAATGCAGTTATTAAATCCTTTGTCATGTGTGTTTAATATCTTCCTTAATATTTCATTCTTCCTAGATACACCATCAGTTAAGATTATACCATCTACTCCTTTTCCACAAGAAGGACAGCCTTTAATTTTGACTTGTGAATCCAAAGGAAAACCACTGTAAGTGATTTAATGAGCAATAAAGTTTTTCACTTTTTCTTTTATCCTCCTTTGATTGCAGGGTTTAACTGTAGAAATCCACTGTGTTTATCTTTTCTTAGTGGGCAAAGTGATCTCTAGAACAGAAAACCCGCTGAACCATGTCTTCATTAAGTGTCTGTAGAAGATTGGTTTTTACTTTGTCATCTAGTGAAGTTTCTGGGAAGGTTTCCAGCTGTGATCCCCTCCCCCGCCCCTCTTCTCTTTCTCTCTCTTTATTTTTTTATTATAGTAAGATATTTCAACCTGAAAGGATTGTAGACTTAATCAGTCACTCTTTATATCATTAGATTAAAAATAAAAAATTAGACATTGCTGAACTTAGTTCACCCAAACAAAAAAGAAAATATGGAAGCATCTGCAAATACACTCAGGTTTTAAATGGAAAATCATTTTTGAAATAAGAAAATTTAAATGTATTTTCCTTTTGTAGCTCCCAATGAGACATAATTTGTGAATGAGATAAGCTTGGTTATTGTGAATCTAAAGGGTTAGAAGCTCAATGTTGTCAGTTATAAAGTCATTTCATTATTAGAATAGATGTATGCTAATGTCACCTCATCTCTAAACTTTACTTTGTGGTGTTAATGTTTATAAACAGCTAACTAATAGGATCCCTATTGTTTTAAATGATACTTAAATATGAATTTTTAAATATAAATCATTTAATACTATGACTGTTCTAATATAATAACAGTCTAGGCTTAACTTTTTGCTTGATTTTAAAAATGTTTACAATTGATTTACATTCTCTTTAAATTTTAATAAAAGGAATTCAGTTGTACTCTGTATATAACTACATGAGATAGCTTCTGTGCAAATTAGGTTAAATTATTAAAAATTTGCTTTCAATAATATAATTTATTTAAATGTAGGTATCATATTATCCCATGAGAAATCTTTCTTAAAAAATTGTAAGATAGAAAAAGGACAAATAAAAAAATTATAAGGTAAAGGCCTAATATTTTAACTTCTCCTCTTGCATATCATTATATTTTTAACCATTTTCAGTGAATCAGTGCCTTCTTTATCATAAATTGGATATCTTAATATTATTTTTCTTCAATAATTATTTCTCAGAGATACAAAGATTGATTTCAGGAACAATTTATGGTTAATGTATTATTTTTCTCTTTTAAAATATATTGGAAGTCATTTTATACTTCAAAAGGAAATTTGTTTTTTTGTAGTAACTTGGCTACATAGCCTGCTCAATTCACTTTTATAATTCTAACCTCTGAGAAGCTTAAGATGCTTACAGAAAGCATTTTTGGCTACAATATGCTATTCATATGTGACTAGTACATTTCAGCTTTACAGCTTCAACAAGAATTTTTTTGGCTAAAAATTCAGTACTTTAGGAAAAAAAGCATAATGGACTCCAGTCAGCCTTAGACATAATTAACCCCCAAATTTCTCTGTTTTTATATATTCACTATCAAAACAAAACCTATGTCTCAACAGTTCTTTCCATCTCAACTCTTGATTCTTTCTATTATTTTCCAACTATGACTTTTTCTTCTCCTCTATTCTTTTGTTTCTATTTCTTCTGACAATCACAGGGACTCTCATTTGGAGATCTGAAGGAACGTGGGAGGATCAGGACAAAGCACACAATTTTGTTTTGATTCTTTTATTTTTCTTTAGTTTTCTCCAAAAGTGCATATGTGTATACTTTGGTATATTCAATGCATGCAGTTATATGAGCTGAGATTTTTAGGAAAAAGTTCTTGCATGTTCAAATAGAATCCAATTTTCTCTCTGTTCTCTGATGTCATACCTACTCCCAACAAGAGCAAAATCATTTTATTTATGAGAATAGTTGGAATATGAGGTTTGTGAAATTATATTTTCAAGTAGTCCATGCCACTCACGGCAGATACAATTGAATAGAGGTGCCATATTTTCGGTCTGAGTTTCAGTTAGCTAGAAATAAACTGTGATATATAATAATCCTCTGAACTGCAGATGAATATGAAGTATAAAATATCTTATTTAAGAAATAGAAAATATGACTTTCCTCAGATGATCCTGATTAGTCTCACTTTTTAAACAGAAAAAGTAAATAGAAAAGGTTCCTATTTTACAGAAGCGAAAACTAAGTCTTGAAAGTGTTATTCAAATTTTCCTTATTCATGCAGATTTAAGATTGTTGAGCCAAGACTTACTCTTAGTTAAGTCTTGCCCAAAGTTTATACTCTTTCAATTATTTGCTACTACTTCAACTGCTGAGACTAAATTGACACCTAGTTGGCCATACCAGAATCTAGGATGAGGCTCACAATTATTTTCAGCACAGAAATTGGAACTCTGGATGCTTTATAGTGAAGAACTTATTAGTTATATATATATATATACATACACACACACGTACATACATATATATATATATATATATATATATATATATATATATGTTTTTTTAAAGACAGAGAGAGAGAAAGAATTTTTTTAATATTTATTTTTTAGTTTTCAGTGGACACAACATCTTCATTTTATTTTTATGTGGTGCTGAGGATGGAACCCAGCGCCCCACGAATGCCAGGCGAGTGTGCTACCGCTTGAGCCACATCCCCAGCCCAGTCTCATATATTTCACTGTTGCCATACTTATCATGAATTCTTCTTTATTTATACTCTTTGTAAACGTTTGCAAATTTCTACTCAAGTGACCATTTCTGGCATGAGTATATTCCCATATAAAAAGCCTTAACTAATACAGTGTCTTTGAGCAATTAATCCATACACTCCATTAGTGCTGAAAATAGTTATTATATTTTGACCTTTACTTAGAGAGTCCAGTGTTATAACCTATATGCTATAGTAAAAGATAAATGTAAATTAACATATTTCCTTGTATTATATTTTTATTTCCATTTTTCCTTTTCATTTTGCTTACATGTAGGCTGCCAAGCCATTGACAGTAAAGTTACAGTCAACTTCACTGATTCCCTACTTCTTTTAGACCACTGATTTGTTTGCTTTTTCTAATTTTCTTGAAATCAACTCACCTCCATTTTCAAAGTCACTATCATTTCCAATAAATGAATAAAATTAACCTCTTTTAAAACAATTTACCTTGTAGCCTCTCTGCAGTTTATTTTCTATCTCCAACAGTGCCACATGAGGCAGATAGGTCAAAAAAGAAGGGAAGACTAAACATAAAACATTGGATTTTCTTAGAAGGAAGTGTTACTGATCATAAAGAAAATACTCTCATTAGAGAAAATAGAACAGAAGGTAAATTGAAATGAATTAATCAAGGAGTTTATAGGTAGTGGAGAAGGAACAGAATCACTAATGAGAAAGCTATCTACTTCAGAAAATGATTAATAAAAAGTGGAAGAAGGAATGAAGAAAACTGAAATTTAAAATTAAAATATAATTTAAAAGCATAGTAGGGAGGCTGCTCATATTTTAAGATAGAATCAAAGAAAAGAGAGGAAAATGAAGTCTGTGATATCACATGTATCCAATAGGCAGGTTAGAATTGCCTGTTCACTCCAGTGATCACTGCCAAAGTTCTGCTCCATTACATTGCAGCTATTGCACCTGGTTCCCCATTTTGTTATTTTGGCACCACTGAGAAGCAGCACTATGGCTCAGTTCAATTGTCTCCTCAGACATTTAATTTCTATCACCGTTAACCGTTTACCTCATCCACCTCTAACGAGCAAGTCAGAAATGTAGAATGGATATGATTTCTTTACATCTTCTAGCTAACTTAAATAATATCTTTAATCCATGACCAAACCTTAATTGTTTCTCAAAACAAAATATTTGTTCAACATATGGATTCTTGAAGAATGAGTTATTAATCATTATTAAGTTTATTGTTAGCAGACAAAATAACACCATTATCTTTTGTGCAAATCATAAAATGATGGCGTGGCCCAAGTTGTATTGAGACTCATGTTGTAGGCTGCCCTGCTGCATGCTAATGTTGTTTTCCTTGTTCTAAATGTGAGGGCCCCAGTGACTATTTATGAACAATCATGCCTTATTTGCCTGCTTTGGACTGAAGCCTTTTGCCATTTTCCTGTGGAACAGCTGCATAACTTGGGCCCGAACCAAATTGTTCCACTTGACACTACTATAGAGCCATTCTATTCTTTCCTTAAAAGAGAGATTACTGTACATGTCTGTCTATTGTTTTAATTTTAGTTTAAAGTGAGGACCAAGCTAATGCCAGCCACTTTTCTTTTAAGTCCCCAGAGTTTTTGCAACCCTCTTCATTCTTTGGCTGAATTCCCAGACAGCTTTCAGGCAACAGATTCTCCTTTTATAAAAGTGGAAGGAGGAAAAAAAAATAAAAAACCTTGATATTACATTAAAGTCATGACCTTAAATGATGTGGGGTTGTCCCCCATAAGCTATGACTAAGATTCATCATTCATTTTAATTCCGTGTTTAACATTTCATGAATTTACTTCCAAAGAGCAATGGGACATTTTCAGTTGAATAAGTGTGTATTTGGCATTTATTTTCTAAAAGAAAATAATTATAGGATTTGATAAATTTTTCTGTATATACAGCACAGTGTTTATATTGTATTTAATATTTTACCTTCTGGTTACCACAATTTTTCTTTTGTTCTTGTCGTAGATCTAGTATGCACAATTGCACTGCAAAGAACATTCCTAATCTGTATAAGAAGAAAGATTTTAATCTTTAGGAAGACAGATCACATACCACATAGCAACTAGTGAGGTGTTGTAAAGGAACAATTATATATCCATTTTGGAAATGATAAGAATTGAGGATAAAATTTGATGTATACATATTATTCATTATCCTGTCAACATAATACATTTAAAAAGACAAAAATTAAGGCAAAACACTTTTAAATCAAACTAGTTTTCTCACCCTAACATACCTTTTTACAAATCACAGATTATTTGTTAACTGTCTTGCAATACAATTAGTCAGAAGAAATGGCAAAACATTCCAGAAGTTAATGAAGGCAAGTTATCATCCAGAGCAAATTCACTGAAATAGGAAAAAATATGATTTTGAAATAACAATGTAGATCAATGATAACAGCAATTCACATAATTTTATGTGATATATGAAATATGTTATTAAAGATTATCTTTCCTGCTATGGAAAGCTTTCTAATTAACCATTAAAGTCTATGTTTAAGTTAAGACAGTATGCCTAAGCTGTTGTACTCTGGGGCACAAAATGGTTTTTTATCGTATAGAAGAAAGAGAAATCCAGACCTGAATTGGGATTATAAGGTTATAATCTATGTCCTTAGTGGTTTTGAGCAAGTCACTTGAGCACATTGAGTAATTTTTTAATTAATAAATTTTGTTTTTTTAGTAGTTCTAAGATCACAGCAAAATTGAGCAGTTCCTGTATATACCCTCTCTCCATATATGCATTACCTCCCTCATGATCCATGTTCCATGCCTGATTGGCACATTTGTTATATGGATGAATCTACACTGGCCCATTATTATAACATTACAGTCTATTATTTACACTAGGCTTCAATCTTACACAAAATGTAATTTTTATCCCTAAAATTAAGAATTTGAAATTTAGTAAACAAATTAGACTAATGGCCATATGTATGATATTTCCACTTCCAAGTAATTTTTTAATAAACAGTATCCATAGGATAATAGCAAATTATTATTTGGTCAAGGAATTATATAAGTATATCTCAACAATTTTCAGACTCAGAAGTCATAAACATATTTAATCCATATGCTGATATTGGGCTCCTATAGCAACTCTGGAAATGCAGTTATTATCTCAATTATGTTCCCAGGCTCTGGAATTCAAAATTTCAAACAGAATAAACACATTCTCAAACAATGTTTTAAACTATCAAAAGCATGTTTGAACAGCAAAGAAACCCAGATTGAAGTCAAGGTAAAATGCATAAAGAAACTGGGCTTTTTTTTTAAAGTTATGTATTTATTTTTGCTACTGGGTTTGAACCCAGGAGTCCTTAATCATTGAGCCTTTTTTTTTTTTTTTTTTTTTTGAGACAGGTTCTTGGTAGGTTCCTAAGGCTGGCTTTGAACTTGTGATCTTTCTGCTTTAACCTCCCTAGCTGCTGGGATTACTGGAGTGCACCACTGTGTCCAGCTTTAGGCTATACTTTAATTCAAATAATAATTATAATCTTCAGAAAAGAGAGAAAAAAGCATGAATCCTTACTTGGGTAAAGTGTAAAATAGATAAAAATGAGAGACTGGCAAATTCCATGCCACAGAAACAGCCCCTTCACTAATGTATCTTAGTGATGTGGTAGAAAAAAAAAACTTTGGGACAATTGGACAGGACTTTAAGTAGTAAAGAATGAGTTTTGTTTCCACAACAAACCGGAACTATTGGGATTGAAGAGACTAGTAACCAGTTAGCGAGTTTTGACAAGGAATAACATGCAGAAAATCTAGAAAGCCTTATCCCAAATTAAGAATGGCCAGTATCATGAATGGTTAATAATCCAGGGTCTGTGGTATATAAAATCTTGTTTTTTCATAATTTTGTAAATTTTTTCATTCTTAATTGTCATATTTAAACTGTACAACTGCTTTGTGTTAAAGGTTTACAAAAGCTGCTATAATATCCATTTATGGATGAAGAAAAATAAGTTTTTTGGAGGTCATGTGACTATTTACAGGCACCCACGTGATTAATAGTAGAATTGAGATAGAATAAACATAATTAAGGTGTCTTTCATATAGATAGTCTTGTACCAGAAGTCATTGGTAATAGAAGTTCCAGAGCATTTTTTCTCTTTTTACTCTGTGATTTCATATCTAGAGAGATGTAAAATTGTCATAACTAATTAATTAAAAATTAAAGGCAATATAGTCATTTTTTTTTCTATTTTGTTTTCAAAGGTAAAATATTAGGAAATCATATTGGGAGTTCCAAATTTCCATAATTAAAAAAATACATTCACGTGATGTCCTTCCTATATGAGTTTCTTTTCTGAAGCCCATATGGTCTTTTGCTTCCATCTCATGGCTTGAAAATTTAATCACACATTGACTCTCTGGAAACACACAAGTGGTTATCTTGGAAATGAGACTGAATATATTTGGTTTTGTTTTTGAAACAAGAAGCTGACTCTCAGTAATCTCTACTGCTGTTATTTAGGCTGGGCATCTGTGGTGTGTTGGGCACTCAATCATTTTCAATTAAATGTTCCAATGTCTTATGAAAGTCCCATAAGAGCTTGCAGAACCACGATTATAGACCCATAGAGAAAATGTACTTCTTGAACATTTCCAGGTAAGCAGTTTTCTTGCAACAAAAAACCAATTATTTTGAGGGATTATGTAAATGTTCAGCAGGAAACCTTACAAAGATGTTCCAGTATATTTAAGACACCTTTGTGGAATGAGGCTGTCATATATTTTGACTAGACTGTCAGGATAGGTACCTTTTGACTTCTAGGTTAAGAAAAATATCTGTAGTTTAAAAGAATGATTTACTAAAGAAATTTTGGTCTATTCTTCCACAAGTACTATTCAATTGTATTTTCTTTTTCTCTGTGCAATTTTTTTTCTATACTACATGTCATAAATTTGAAGCTTATATTTCTCTGGTAGTCACCAGTACAATTTACTAAATGTGAATTATCTGTGCCTATAATACCAACAGTAAAGTTTTTTGATTGTCACTTCTGCATAAATATACGGAGGGAATAAAATGTTTAAAACACAATTCAGAATCAGTGTAGACATGTGATATTATTTCAATGAATGATACAACTTAGAAAATTCTTATTCACTGGAAATCTACTATTCAAAGAAACTACCTAAAATAAATTTTCTTATGTTACACAGTTTTTACATCTATACACCATACATACTCTCAATTAAGACATATCATAAAACATGCAGTAGCCTCTAAACTTTAAAGTTGGAAAAATACATTTAAACAGAAAACAATATTCCATTGTGGGAAATATGAACATTTTTGAATGGCTCCAAAATAGGATATCTTTGAGATTGATAAGGGCCTTAAAGCCCGACTCTTACAAATTCAGATTATCAGAAATATCTGAGATGCCTATTGAAAAGAAAAAGAAGAGGGAGAAATAAAATTTTGTAAAAGGCAAGAAAAATACAGCAACACCTGCAGTGACTTGTGGCCTGCAAAATTTACTGAAATGTGAGGAGAGATGGATTTAAGCACTGCCACTAAAAACTGCAAGTACAGGGATGAAGATAGTGACATGATATTATAGAAGCAGCAGTAAACATATAATAGCCTTACAGTGAGGGACAAGAACACCCACAGAAAATAGCAGCTCTTTCTGCAGGTCACTAATGTAGTGTTTTAAATTGCAAGTTGTGACTTATTAATGAATAACAAAATGAATTTATATGAGACCTTTTAAAAAACCAAAAGCAGTTAGAAAAAAATAGATGAGGAATGGAAATTATAGAGAACAAGGCAAAGAAAAGTAAAGAAAAATGTCACAGACTTAAGCAAAAACAAGTTTTTCTTGTGTATATGTATGTGTGTAGTATGTAAGTTTGCCAAATATGCTGGTTTTAATTATAAGTCACACCATAAAAGATTTGAAATTTGTGCACTAAGCACATGATTATAAAACCAGGTCTTAGAAATATTCAAGGAAAAAGCATGTCAAGTCTTAATCCCTTTAGTTCTTCTAAAACCACCGTTTACTAAAATGTGTTAAAACTGAAGTGATCTTTGCTCCAGAAAATAAAGTTGAATGCCACTGAGAATGTTTTGCTTAATAATGCAGAAAAATTTGATCCTTTAAGAAGGATTTCATCCAAATGATTATTACAATTTTAAAGTTTTAAATTTCAAGTATCTTCAGTTTTTACTTATATGGAGCATTTCATTCCCCAGCTTCTAGACAAATGATGTGCACTTTACTATTCCTTTCCAGAGACCATTGATTTTAATATTAAAAAGGAAACAAGTTGTGGAGCTCAAGCAGTTGTGTAATGGTAACAAAGTGTTAACCTAAGCATTACATCTTCATAAGGCTAATTAGTACTGTTTTATGGTAGGGAAGTAATAGGTTGTAATCCAACTCTTATGTGGAAAACAAGATTCCATCTTCACAACTTACTTTGTGTTCAATGGTTTGCAAGCTTCTGATTGATTAGGATGCTTGAAAATACATTTGATATGGTATCAATTTGTTTCATAGTATGCACAGATTGATAAAAATAGCAGATTCTGAAAAATTGAGACTTACAGGTTAAAAATTATGAAAACATTCCTCAATGTACCTTAGTTGAAGGAGAATTTCAGAAGCTAAAAATGTTCTAATAAGTTAAAAAATACTTACATAAGAATGATAATTATTAAATACATCATAGAGATTTTATAGTTACTATATATAACAGATGGTTAAAATTGCTTACAGATTTCCTGATCTTTTAAACAGGAATTAATATTCTGTGTCTACCAAAGCAAAGTGATGTGAGATATAGAAGCTTGGATGATTGTTTTTCTTCTGCAGAAAGTCCTGAGAGATTAGTTCAAGCATTTGTCCTAATTTTGCATATTTTTACCTTGGTGCAAAAAAATATCATTCTGGGATCAGAGCAATCATAACTTTTCTAAGGATAATCGTTTATTTGTTGTGCCTTAAATTGGCTAGAATTATATATTTTATAGGATAGGAGCTTTATATCTCGAAACTGTTAC
Organism: Callospermophilus lateralis; assembly: GCF_048772815.1. NCBI lineage: Eukaryota > Metazoa > Chordata > Mammalia > Rodentia > Sciuridae > Callospermophilus > Callospermophilus lateralis. Next base: position 36,025,849 of record NC_135314.1, read on the forward strand.
AATAGTCCTCAGGGAACACTACGTTATCTATAAAGAGTGGTCCAGGATTTCACAGGCACTCTAAAATTGATGCCATTATTTTCAAGTCTTCTGAAGAGCTCTTACCTCTTGCATATAAGTTATTCCCTGTTTTAACTATAAGCTTCTAAACTTGGAGGCAAGAAGTATCTTAAAGAATCAGAATCAAGTAACATGATGGGATTAATCAGACTAGAAGTCCATTTCTAAACATAAATGGAAAAGTTGGTATTAATGCTTCTTCTTTTAGCCTGTAATGTAATGAAACTCCTCCTACTTGACACTATCCCACTGAAGTAATTGATTTGGGGAATTTATATCAGCAAATAAACTTGGAATCATAGTTTCAAGTTACAATTAAAGGGGATGGGTAGGCTTGAATTTTCCACTTCAAGCTGCCTTCATTTTTTACTTCATTAAAATGTCTTTGACTCTATCACACATAAGCACTGATGGTGACTTTTGAGTAAGGACTACCATTGTTGAATCTTTCAACTGAAATCTTTGGGATTCTCAATTTACAAGAAGCAAAAACATCCATTGCTTTTCATACAATGGATTGTGCAGATAAAAAAAAAAAACATTATATCTATGTGGAGCAAAGATCATCACATATAATTACCAGGATAGTAAGAGATTGAAGAATACATTCCAAACTCATTAAAACAGAAGGGATTAGAAGCCAAAGGGAGGAAAAGCCAAGGAACCATCCAACTTTTTGTCACACACATAGAAATGCACAGAAACATACTTTTTAATCAACACACATAACCACAACAGGCTAGAAATGCAATGGAAATGGATATATTTAAAAGAGAAATTGTGAGCTTGGAATGGTCAGTGGGAGAGTGGTTTCCTAATGTGTGCCAGGCCCTGAGTTCAACCCCACCATTATAAAATACATAAATTAATTAATTACAAAAAGTTATTTAAGAATTTCATTCACTAGATTATTCATTTGAACCTATTTTCCTTCTTCTCTCTTCATATACTACTAGTGTTCTAGATCTAAATATTCAAAATGGAGGAATAGAGCCAATTTCAGAAATATTCATACAAAAAATTGATTTTAACTATGGAAGTATGAAAGCAGAAATGTGTAGCTCTAATTATACATACTTAACATTGATGATAATACATGAGGCATATTTTTATATTTGGGAAAATAAAAAATGATTTTTTTAAAACAAATAAGAAATTAACATATTATAGAGATATAGTCATTATAATTTTTAAAATGGCTCAATTAACAAAATCCAAATTGTGTAATTGGCTTAGATGCCTGTCACTAAGTGAATGGATCAAGAATATGTATATTTATCCACAATGGAGTTTTTATTTAACTATAAAGAAAAAGAAAATGTCATTTGCTGGTAACTGGATGGAAATGAGAAAATTATGTTAAGTGAAATAAGCCAGACTCAGAAAATCAAAGGTTGAATGTTTTCTCTCATATGTGGAAACTAGAGCAAAATAAGGGGAACAAGTCAGTGGAGGAGGGGAAAAGATATCATCAAGATATAAGGTAGATCAGTGGAGTAGAAGAAGAATCAGAGGGAGGGAGGGAGGAAGGAAAGAAGGCAAAGGGGACGAAATATGTAATGAATGTAACAAAATCCTTTATATATACACCATACAAGTATATATAAAGCCCAAAGGGACTTTCACCTTTATGTATATATAAAAACTATTAATCAAAAATAAATAAAGGAGAGAAAAGATCATCAGTAGATTAGAGGAAGGAGAAAGGGGGGAGGGAAGAGGAAAGGAAAAGGTGAGGAAAATGGGGGTTGAAATCAAATTGTTTATATATATATACTTTTGTCAAAAGCAGGCCAAATACTATGTATGATTATAAGGCTTTAACAAAATCATTTAAATTACCATCTGACAAAATATATTTTGTATTAAAAAATTAGATTTTTTTTATATTACATAAAATTCTTCTAAAGCTAACCAATGTAAATACTCTAGGAAACAGTTATGAAATTCACTTTGGCTTTAAAAAATTGCCCCATCATTACTCTACATGTGTTTTCTTACCTGATGACTTCAGGAACCGTGTTTAGTAGAACAACCATCACTTATCCTCTCCTCACTTGTTCTTAGCTTGCTATTATATTCAGAAAAAGGCACAGAGAAGATGAAAAAGTTGGGTACATCAGGGCTGGGAAATAAACAGATAAATATAACAGCTGGGGAAAAGGAAAAAAAGAAAAACATTGACTCCGTTGTAACAATAATTAAGGAGAGAAATTAAGTGTGGTGAGAAGAGGGATTAAAGAAGAATATTCAGTTCATTAGTTAGTACTTATATACTATTTGATATATTAAATAGAAAATTATGTGATAAAATAATGTAAACTAATCCCAGTCCTGTTCTCTGCCTCAGTTTCTAATTTCTTCACTCCTTATTGCTTGATGGAAATGAATTTCTATTTTTTTCTCTTTCCATATTTTTTTATTGGTACAATTTTGTTGCACATACTGATGGGATTTGTTGTTATGTATTCATGTAGGCACACAATATAAAAATATAATTTGGCCATTATCACTCCCCAGCACTTCCCCCAACCTCAGAGATCTATTTCTTGATTCTTTTCTAACACTTGAATTTATCATGTCCCAAACTAGAATCATCAGTTTTCCCTTCAACTATACATCAGTCTGTTTTCATCTTGTTATTTGCTGTTGTGTAGTTGGTTACTTCATTTTCCCAGTTGTTGAGTTGTTGTTTTCCCTCTTAGGATGAGGTTTATTATGATTTTACATGATGGATATCGTCAAGAGTTTCTCCTCTCTTTTTTTAATACCATATATTTTCCAGCTCCATAATAATTGTATTTACTTTTCCAAAGTTCTTCTATTATATCTTCTGTACTCTTCTTTACTATTAATTCAACTTTATATATGACTATGTTCTCTCTCTTAGAGAACTGTATATATGATCTTTTATTGGATTTCTTTTTTTTTAGAGATTCCACATGAATATTCTTAAAAAAAAAAAAGAAAAAAAAGAAAATAACTTCATTTTGAAGAAGATCTAAATTCTTTAGTCTGACATTCAAAGCCATGTATTATTTACTTTGAATGTATAGAATTTTGCCCTGCATCTTTTCCCTAAACTTCCCTGTTTCTTTGCTTTTTTAAAAAATTGCTCTTGGTGACCAGAATGTTCCCTACCACATTTTATCCTCTTTCACACTGACATTACTATCAGTCTTCAGCTAATGCTGAAATAATATTTCATGTTTTGTTTTTGTCCTGTAGATTTTGTGTTGAACCAAGCTTTTTATAAGAGCATTTGTTCCTATTCTTTCATATCAACTTTTACCTTAAATTTTTCTTAGTTTACTCTCAATTTGATTAAAAATAGAGTGCTTTTAACTTTAGCTTTTCTTAGTTTGGACTTTTTAACCAATATAAATTTTACCTATTAGCCCCACTAACTTTTCCTAGTATTCTCCATATTTAAATTCATCTATTTAACACTGTGGCCTGTGGAAAGCAAGCATGCTAGTCAAGCTCTCTAACTTTTCCTGAGATGGTATCTTCCATTTTTACTTGCCAAAACCATGCCATAATTAAGATATTATTCAAAATTAAATATTTCCTAAAACATATCATAATATCCCTAATATAGGACATGTATCAAACTGATGTTTTTAAACTCCTGTATGACACTTAACATGTCCTACCAAGCATTATGGCATATAAATATAATGTCACAAAATATGTATTTTATTTTATTTATAGCCCCCAAAGTTCAATGCAATAAAAATTCAATGCAATATAATATCAAAATATATGTATTTTGTTTTCTTTATATCCCTGTAAATTCTTGGTTCAAAAATACTTTCACAGATTTATTTATAGATAATTACTTTGTAATTGCATATATTTATCAAATACATAGTCAAGAACAAATAGGCATACTTTAAAAAAAAAGGCAGTTCCATAAGTTCAATTACATCTTCTCTATCTTAAAATGTAAGCACAATAGTGAATATTTTCTGTTATTATATCCATTGGGACTCACTGAACATTAGTATCAATGTTTCTGAATTTTTGTGAAGCCTTGAGCATATATATATATATATATATATATATATATATATATATATATATAGATTTGTGTATATAGATAGGTAGGTAGATATCTGTCAGTTTTATACGTTTGATTATGTTTTTAAATGAGACTAAATTGTGATAAATAAAACATTCAAAGATGGTTTACTAAAATTTTATGATGTTTTAAAAATTGCTTCCAAAACAAGCATGCAATTAGTATCAAGAATACAAGGAAAACAAATTTTGTTACAAATAAATTGTAAAACAATCAAATCTGAAGAGAAAAATCACAGTTTGTGGTACACTCCAAGGACCCAGACCAATATATTTATAATAGTTAAGAAGAGACTTTGCAAGCTATTTACAAACTATATGAGAAACATCTCCTTTGGTATTAAGTAACAAAATAACCCTTTGTGCATCTTTTACATTTCATATGATTGATATAATAAACAGCTCTCAAAGAATCATTTTCTATTCCTTCCTGTTTAGCAGTCACCATCTTAACTTCCAGCATAAAATTATAGAAAAATTATATTTTGATTCAGCTTATAATTTTAAGAGAACTACTTATTAGACTTACTTTATATTTATATTTTAAATATAAAAAGTCCCAAGCAACTTCAGCTTCTATTTTTTTTCTTTTCTTCTTTGTCTCTACCTATCTCAATCTCTCTCTCTCTCTCTCTCTCTCTCTCTCTCTGTCTCTCTCTCTCTCTCTCTTCCACCCCCGCCCCCCTGCCGCTATTTTTTTCTTCCTCAATTATTTGGTAAAATTTGGACTTTAAGAATGCAATCTCAATCTACCCAGTGAGAAATGCTTAGGGTAGTTTGAGTTCTCTTGGGATCCATTTCCTCTGAATCAATAAATTTAAAATATTTCTAGTTGTGACAATTATAAACTAATTTCAATTAATTTATATTTGATATAGGTCCTTCTGTTTATCTAAAAATCAAAAACATAAACACTGAAAGTTTTATGTACAAACTTAAGAATAATTTCATGGTCTAATTTTTTTTCTTAAAGTACAAAGGGGATCAAGATATTTATGAAACCCATACCACTACCTTATTTCACTTTCCAGTTGCAGAAAATAAAGAAGACTTGTTTTTTTTTTTTTTTTTAATTCTATGATAAATAGAACTTCAGTCATTTCTACTTCCCACCTATGGAATTTCTAAACTGAAATAAAGCCAGTAGGCATCTTTCATGTGGTCTCATGGTACATAAGGCATAAACTGGAAATGCCTGCTTATTTTCTTTAATAAGCATGAGCTTAAATGTCAGGATGAGAACTGATGAATGCAAAGAAGTTATCCAATCTCTTCAGGACTATTTTAGTTTGCTTTTCCTAGCTGTGACAATAACAATTAGAGGAGGAAACATTTATTTGGGGACTCAGAGTTTTAGAGGTCTCAGTCCATTGATGAGCACTCCATTCCTTGGGATCTGAGATGAGGTAGAATATCATGGGATAAAAGTGTGGTAGAGTAAAACAGCTGTCACCAGAAAGTAGACAGAAACTAAGCTCAGCATATCAGAAATGTACCCCCAAGGCATACCAACCAATGACCCTCCTCCTCCTGCCACAGCCTAAACCCACAGTTAACTCCTCAGTTAATCCCTATGAGAGAATTACTGCACTGATTAGGTTAAGGCTTTTCTAAAACACCCGTTTCACCTCTAAACCTTCTTGCATTGTCTTACACATGAGCTTTTGTGGGGACACCTAATCTAAACAATAAATAGTTCCTTGACAGTGAGGTCTCATATGGAGGGACTAGAAGAGTTGCTTGTATGGAACAACCTCACAAAAGTAGCACCGCAAAACTGAATAATTCCAGTGGAAATAAAGGATCAGGTTTGATTACTCATCTGTTTCAAGATATTAAATAAACCAGTGACTTGAGCAGGTTATGGCAATTTTTCCAATGTTTACTTATAAATAAGAAGCTATGAAAGATACTGTAGAATCTCTTATCATGTACATAAAAAAAACACTGAGTTTTTTTTTTAATCTGTCAAGATTTAAAACTACTTCAATAAGGTTATAAAATATGTGAGAATAAGTGCATAAACACATTTGGTCCCACTTTTAAAATTTTGGTTTCTTGTTTTCTGTATCTCTACTGTTAGAAAAATGTCTCTTTTTTGTTTTTTGCATAGGAAAATAAAACATAATTTTAGCTCTGTAGATTTGATAGGCAGAAATGAAGTCAAATTTACTCTCATATAGAGGATACCCAGCTTCTGATAATCTGGTGTTTTCATAGGGAGACTTTCTGCCTTGACTGTATGGATGTTCCCACTGTAGAATAATACCATCTTACTTTCCATGGTGTTCTCACAATTCTGCTGCACTTGGTATCCAGCTTCTACTCTTTTTCAGTTTTGTCACATAAAAACCTTACATTGGAACCACTTTTAAAATGATCTTCTTTTAGATGCTTGAAGAGCAGGGGAGATTGTTATTCACTTGGAGCAAGAAACTTAATCATTTCTGGATTCCAATTAGAAAAAGCCTGGAGGCTGTCTTTATTAAGATGAAACACAAATTGTATCAAGGCTGTTAAACCACTTAATATTTTTATGCTGCTATTAAAGAAGTTGAACATTTTAAGTACTAATTGGGAATATTTGTTCTTTATTTATGATCTATATATCAACTATAACATTCTTTTTCTTAAAATTGCATCTTATAGTTCTAAGTCTTGTCACTTTTAAGATTTACTACATAGAGTAGGATAAAGAATCCTTGAATGATTCAGTTCATTGCTTCAGAAACATGGCCTGACATCTTCCTTTTAACCACTTGTGAAGGTTGATTTTTTTTTTCCTACTTATTTACCAGAAGGGAGTATTTTATTTTTAGAAAGAAATTTTTTAAATACAGACTGGTAACTAATTTGTTTGCATCTTTATGTTCTCTGTAAACAATTTAAAATATATATAAATTAAGTATGCATTTATAGTGCCTGTGTTTTAGATGTGACTTAAAGCTTACAAACTTGAGTGGAGAGGAATCATAATAGTTTGGATTTCAGGTGTTAATTTTGAGTGTTTGGAAAGATATATATATGTATACGTATATATCTAAGTAACATGTATATATAAAAAATACATAAATACATATAAATATATCTGTGTGTTTAAAATTCTAACATACATCAAAAAAACATTGCCTCTTCATATAATAAGTGCTTCATTTGAATAAAATTATAAAGGTGAATGTTCTAAAATTCAAATTATCCTTAATATAACTTTTATTTTATTATTTGTCTTTTGTAGCTTTTTGGAAAGAATAAAATTTCAAAATTTTCAGCTGTTCTCCAAGTTATAGTTTCATTTTACAATTTTACTTCTTCAAGGGATTATATTATATTCCTTGTGATATTTGACTTTTAAAATTATGCTACTTAAAATATTAATTAGTAAGTTCAAATAGCAATAAACAGATGTGGATTACATAAAGCAAGTTAAGAAGTGTTAATTGTTTGGCTTTCATTAAAGATAATATGAAGACAAGTTTTCTATATAATTGAAAGATATGACATCATATTTTTCAATACTTTTATATACCAAGTTTCTTCATTTGTTAAGTAATATGTTACTCTTCCAGAAGTTTCTTGGGTCTGAAAAAATTGCCTTTCATTCTTTGATTTCTTACTCTGAAGAAATAGGAAAATAAATGAACTATTTATTATTTTCTTCTCACACATTTACTAAAATTCATACCTGGTCACCAAAATGTATATGGCAGTTTTTTTCCCCCCATTAACAATTAGTTCTTCCAGGATAATCAGCAGAGAGGCCTATAATTCATTTTAATTCTGACACTCTCTACTTGGAAAGAGTCAGATGCCATAGGTTAAGATTCAGTCCCAGGAGGTGGCCCCTAATTCTCAGGTTAATAGCACATAGTAAGTTATTGTGTATACTTCTCTGATCAACCAGCTACAGACAGAGGTTTCCATGACCCCTCCTTGGGTTTCATTAATTTTCTGGGTCTTTCCATAGAACTTGGGGAAACATCATACTTGCCCTTACCCATTCATTACAAAGGATGCAGATGAAAAGTAGATTAAGAGATGAATAAGGCAATGTATATAGTGAGGGGTACAAACTTCCCTGTCATCTCCTGGAATGAGTCTCTCCAGGGCCCTCCATATGTTGAGCAACACAAAAGTTCACTGAACCCTGCAGTTCAGGGTTTTAAAGGGCTTTACTACATATGTCTGACTGATTACATCATTGGACATTGATAATCAACTGAAACTTCAACCCATCTCTGCTTCTGAGAGGACAGAGATGGGACTGAAAGTTCCAACCATTGAATTATTTAGCTCCCATTCTGAAGGGATCCAGAAGCCCTCCAAAGGCATTTTATTAGAATATGTCTTAGGAGCATCTCATTAAAACAAAAAATATTCCTAGTGCCTAGGAAATTGCTATGAATTTAGAAGCAGCATCAAGATCTGGGGACAAAGACCAAATCTTTGTACAAAATATCTTCCTAGCACTTCTATCTATAGTGGTTTCAGGAGAACTATGTCAGGAAATAGGGGCAGAGAAAATATTTATTTCTTGTTATATGAAAATATCACATCCTCCAAGTGATTTTAGTCTTAAACACTTGATGAATAGTTCCTGCATCATATTACTGATCTGTTTATTTTGACAGTATTACCAGTATTTGTTATATTTTATTCACAAGTTTTATCCATTTTACAAAATTTTGTCAAAAAATACATATGAGTTCAAACACATTATAAAATTGCCATGACATCACCAGGAGATAAAATCTTAAGAGATCTCTGTTGTACATATGGACCATTATTGGCCAAATGCAGCCAGGGATTGTATGTTATTAAATACAAACTTTCCAAAAATTTCTTTAGGAGAATAAGAAAAGTGGACAAGGTAAGGGGAGGCTTTAGATGGTTTCAGTGGAGACCCCAAGTGAAAAGGTATTTTTGTTAGAACCTGGGGAGAGGACTTGCTTCTGATGCCCAAGGCTATGTTAAAATGTTAAAATGCCAATACCAGTAGGGTCTGGGCTCAGGACCTGGGCAGGGGACCAGCAATGACTGCTACAATAACATAACAAATTAGTTCTTTAACACACAGGTACAGTAGAATTAGTTATGTTTCTCATACCTTCAAATCTTTTGAATGAGTACATGATGGTTCTTTTTGCCCTCTTATAGAAGTTAGCAAATGATTATGCATAAAATAAGTGTTAAATATCCACATATTACCAAATTTGCTTAATTTCCTGAATATTCAACATTTCTTATTTTTCCTTTTTGTATGCATGTTTGAATCCAACAGGCCAGAACCTGTTTTGTGGACAAAGGATGGTGGAGAATTACCAGATCCTGATCGAATGGTTGTGAGTGGTAGGGAGCTAAACATTCTTTTCCTGAACAAAACGGATAATGGTACATATCGATGTGAAGCCACAAACACCATCGGCCAAAGCAGCGCAGAGTATGTCCTCATTGTACATGGTGAGTGCCTTTTTGAAAATATGATATGTAAAAAAATGAATGACCTAAAAAGCTATTTAAATTTGTCAAAATCTGTAGCATAAAATTAAACAGGTTTTCTTTTTTCTTTCAGAAGGACTTCTCGTAAGTATTAATATGTCCAAAATTTACTATGTTTCAAGACAGACTAATTAATATAAAATTACAGCATACACTAAAAATGAAGTTATTTTTGTGAAAAGCTTTATCATAAATCTTTTTATTTAATTTTTGGTGATGACTTATAAGTTATATTAATGATTGTCTAAATTTTTACAAATAACTGATTTTAGTTATAATCCAGAATTATCCTACTTCTCTTAAACTATTTTCAGTAGTAGTATCATAAAAAATATATTTTTTTGATCACTATAACTGGATACTCAAAAGATAATAGTATGTCATTGAGATACAGCAGAGACAGAGGAATAGAATATTAATGAGTAAATTTTGTGAAGGATAATTTGAAATATCTACAGATATTGATTTTCTTGACTTCATTTATCTCACCATTTGTATATATCAAAGTGTATAAATATAGCAAAATACCAATATGCAAAAGTGAAGAAAATCACTCTTTTTCATTGATCAAACTTCAAAAGTCACAATGAGTTGTTAATAAGGCAGCTTTAACATATTGTTAGATGAAACTACATTTTATGAGGTTAAAAAATAGTGTAATAAATAAATTTATACAAATTTCTTTATTATACCATTTCTCAGGGGTTAATGTATATGCTAGGGAACATTGTGCATCTCCAGAGAAAGAGTCCTTAGAGAATGTAACATTTCAGCCAGAGAAATTTTTCTGAGAATACCATGTTATTTCATATAATATTACAAAATTATGAACCAGCATTTAATAAAACAAAATGGTTTAATAAATCCAGTGGGTCTTAGAAATCATGGAGAGACTATGTTTATTCAATACTTTTCCCAGGAATCCAATTATATAATATATATTTATAATTGTATAGTATAGAACATGGATTAGTTCTCTATTAAAAAAAATTTAAAAAGAAAGAATGGTGGAAGTCAAGCCTAAGTCTTTAATAAAGAGTTTTAATTAATTTTAGGGAAAATAGTATTCTAATTTGTGCTATTTTTCCAGGTATTTATTTTCTTATGATACATGCAAAAATTGAAGAAACTTACATATTGTCAGTATATAATATTATCTGTTTTGGAATTCCTTCAGTTTATAAAATGTCTCAATTCTAAATAATAGCTTCATGGTAGGCAAATAAAGGCAGACAGTGAATAAACTCTCCCTGTATAAACATCTTGAACATCCTAAGAGTTTAATTTCTGGTATCTCATGAATAGTACAAAATTCAGCTGTGTAAAAAATTAGCTTAATCAAACTACACTGATAAATTGGAATTAAATATAGTTAACTCCTGCCGACAAACCTTCCCAGCCTTATTGCCAGAGAAGGTAACACCACTGGGTGAGTCAAGGTCAAATTAGAGTCTTTGAGGGAGAGCCAAGAGCAGCTTCCAGTTTGTGCTACCTGAATATTCAGACCATGCAGTCACTTGAGTCTAGCCTAACTGATTCACCCAAAAATTTTTAAGTGTTTCTCTCACCTAATAGTTTCTCAGAGCCTGGGAGCATGTTGTATCACATGTCATGTTGTATTGAAGGCAATACAACATAAATATATACAGAATTAGAAGGGAAATGACAGAAGAAATAATACACTCTGATGAAAAGCATGTCATTTGTTGTTTTTCAAGTAATTCAAGTAGGGAAAATTCTTATGCTTTCCCAGTGTTTGCAAGCTAGCCAACAGTATGGTTTTCTAAATAGCCAAGCTACCTTTAGGTAGTTGGCAGTTGACACATTTCTAATAAATACTTCTCTAAGCACTTTGTAAGAAGTCATTTTTGGCTTCGCTTCTTGAACTACAATTCATCAAAAGCACCCCATAGATTAATGCTATTCATGCTGCTAAATAAATGCTGTGAAGTTCAACAGTAGTTTACCTAGGATTATTGACACAAGTAATGAGAGGCTCGATGAAACAGTGAAACCATATTACACTGTGTTTAAAAAGGGCTCCAATTGGGTTCATTACAAAATAAAGTTTTTTCCCCTTTGCACACTGGGTATAATGTTTCATTAGTCACTGATTGTATAAATATAAAAGCTACTCTCTTCTGTTAATGGTTTGGCTGTTTCAAAACCTACTAAATGATGAAATTTGAGTGGCATTGCGATCTATAATGAATGCTGTATGCATTTCGGAATGGAGTGATAAGCGATCATTTGTGAGAACTTTACCCTTTTAGCTTTTACACCAAGGTTGATTTTACATTAGCTGTGATAATTTAATATGGCTCTATCATGAGGGTTTTTTTCAGGAACTGAGACTCGTGTCTGAATCTACTACAGTTGCCTGGGTTCTATTGATTCTTAACTTGATGGAGGTCTGAGCAGAATTAGCACTTTCCTGTGAAATCTTCTACTGTCTAGAGGCCATCCTAATGGTTGGATGTTATTCTTTGGGTGTCAATGGAATTGCATTATTTAAATGTTATTACACCTAATTGTTCATAGTACTGACATTTTGTTTTATGTATGCTGCAGGAGGTTTGCCCCCTTCTTATTCAGATTTGAAAATTTCAACATTAGGAACATAGAGGTGGTAATTTGAAACTGCCGGTCTAAAATTTACCATCAATGAAAAAGCTAACAAAAGTGAACATTCAAATACAGGCAAGACAAAATATATTTATGAAGCATTTGCTCTGTGGAGGATCCCTTAGCAAACATAATGGCACTATTCATTAACAATCTCAGCAATGGAAAAATTAATCTATTAAATTAGTAGTCATAGTTATGCTGATTAATTACTGAGATCATAGTAGTTTTTATTTTTTTCTTCTTTATAAAATGTTTCTTCTTTACCACTTTTATCATGCTATTTATTTATTTAGAAATAACCATCCATAACCCTAATGGTTTTCAAGTGTTTTGTTCCATTGCTGCTCTTCATATTTAGAGAATTCAGACAAAAAGAATAATTCATTCATTCCCCAATTATATACTTAATACTTATGACCTTATGAGGCAAAGGTGAATGACAATAAAGAAATTACAGTTTAAGATGTTTAAGAAAAGTTATGCATTCAAATAATAAAACAAATAGGAGAATTATAGGAAGATTATCACACAATGAAGCAGATGATTATAATCTCTGATTGTGGTCGCAGTGTCTAAAATTTTTAAAAATGGTAATACAGAGATTTTGGATCAGTCATAAACAAATTATATACATCATAAATGGAAGAATTCAGTACAGTCCAGGTATAATCATTTATATTGTATCTAACTTCTATTCTTATAATAAATAACAATAGTCTTTTTATATTAAGACCAATTCAACTAGAAAGAGATGCAAATAATTTATTGCCTAAATATTCCCTGAATGGTACCCAGATTATAATTTAACTCTACTGAACAAAAATAAATTTCTAAATTTTTGCTAACTAGCTAATAGGGAAAAAATCTTAAAAATTCAATAATATAACAAAAATCTCTAGAACAGGACAAAATTTACAATCAGACTTGTTTCTATAACACAACATCAAGTTCAGAGAATTTAAGTAATATATCTTCTCCCAAAGCAAAGACTACCCAGATCTACATCCATATGCTATGCACAGTATGGCAAATTCTTACTGTTGTACAAGGAGTGGCTGCAAGAAATTACCAATGACCTTAGGCTCATCTTGTTTTGTGGTTGAAACAAGTTCAGGTTCTCATATGTATTTGTAATAAATGGATTAAAAGTAATGTTTTTTGAAAGTGTTGGAAATATGGAATCAAAATTTTGAGAAATAGTATCTATATAGAGTGAGAAATGCAAATCAGCCTCTCTTAAATCCTAACCTTCTTTCTCAATTTTCTTAATATCTTTTACCTCCCTTTAAATTCATGTTAGGAAAATTCATAACCACTACTTCAAATGCATATGGAAAATGGACAGAGATACTGGGAATATGCAGTACCATTCTGGTCTATGGGTAGTGGCTACAATATCTATGCCAGGTCCAGATTCCAGCAGAGCAGGAATCACGTTAGAGCTTCAATGGAGAACTCAAGTTGTCTCTGAAAGTTAGGATAGAGCTGATGTAGAATATTCCAGGAGATGTTTTCACGATGTTTGTTCTCCCTACTCAAATTTCCCCTTCTTATTACCATAGAAGCCCTATGTGAATATTAAATGTCTTTATCATTGATCTAATTTATTTTTTCTTACTTCATTTTTTCTCTCCTTGTATGAAGAAGATTTTAAACAATGTATTGGTTCATCATTTTAATTCTGGTTATTTTGCATATGAGTGAAATTATTCATTATACAACTTTCCATGCTCTCATTTTTTTAAAATATATTTTTCTTTTCCAGCAAATTTCATCTTTAAATATGTATGAAATAATTAAACTATGTTATTTATTATAATAGTATACAGTGAAATTCTATTGAAATTTGCTTCTGTTTCTGTACTGCCAGTTTATTGTAGTGGCTAACCTGATATCTCTAAAATATCATATTGCACTTATGGTTTGTTTGGTCATGTGTCAATTGAAATGAACACTGCTTAGGAATGTAATATTTCTTATTTTTAAGTTTTTAGGAAAATTACTTTACAAGGAACACATACACTTCAGAAGTAATACATTTTATTGTTAGTTGCTAGGAATCACCATAAAGATAATGTTTGGAGTTTTATCATTTTAATTGTAAGAGAAAATTACTGTTAGAAATGTATGTGTGTTTTGGCCTAGTGAAAGGTATCAAACTACTAAAAAAAGCTTTCCAGGTTTTAATAATCAATAAGACTGCCTCCTTAATTTTACTCAGATTTCATTGTTAATAGTAAAAGTAAAAAAATACAGTTAAAAAGCTAAACACATAGATATAATAGACTGCTGGCCCCCCAGTCCAGCTTCCAAGCTTTGTTGCTTATTTAGACATGTATCTTTCACAAATGGGTAAATTGAGGCTCCTCTTCTGTCCTGGGTGATAATTCTCCACTGCAGATAATTTGCTTACTATGTGAGAAAAGCAAATTGATTCCTGAAGGGTAGTTTTTCTTTCACTGTAACAAACATTTCTAATGCATCTATCATCTCTTCCAAATATTTGACTGTTGTGCAGAAAATAAATGTTATTGTTTTAATGTTATTATAGTAGTTGGTCTTAAATTGCTCAAAATAATACATACATAGGTGAATGCTTAATAATTGTGCAACACTACAAATATCATAAAGTAATGTCATAAAGTAATAATTTTTTAAAACTTTTCTCATGATAGAACTAAGCAAATATTATCATGATATGTACATCCCCATGACAGGGATATATTGCTCATAAATTCAAGTCATGATTAGCAATGATTTGAAACTAATACGTATCCTTCTTAGAATAAAATGAAAAGTGTACTTCTGTGCTTCATGGCAAATGTGTAGCTAGACTAAAAGATAGCAGCCTCATGTGACATCTTGCATCTACTATTATAGTTACCCAGAAATAAAATATTTAGAAGCACTGGAAGATCACATGAGTTTTTTGTTTTGTTTTCTTTCTTTCTTTCTTTCTTTCTTTCTTTCTTTCTTTCTTTCTTTTTTAGTTGTACTATTAGGCAAAGCAATACTTACAAATCATGATGGAATTATAAGAGGGATTCATTGAGTTCCTATAAGTGGGTGGGGAGCAGGAAAGAAAGACCTGAATTACGGACAGATGCACTGCCTAGCAAACATTACAAAGGGATTCAGCTAAAATCTGTTCCCTCACAGAGAAACAGACCTACCAGTTGGTAAATTAATTCTGTGTACTCATAATGAGCATTTTTCCTTTGGAGCAGCTTCCTTTAGAAGCATAAATGGAAAATATATGTTGTAGAAAGAAAAGGACAGAAAAGACATCCATATGGAGCAACAAACAGTGTGCTAATGGAAAAGCCCTGTGGTTGCTGCTCTCATCTCTGGTTGAGAGTTTCCAGGCAGTAACTAGTTGGATCATTCTTAAAACAGTACTTTCTTTAATCTCACAGATAAAACATCATTTCTGGACATAAATAAGTAGGGAAAGCTCTGATGCCTGTGGGAAAGGCATACCTCTGACTGGATGAATATGCTGTTGAACTCTGCAGAGAGAAGTGGGATGGAATAAAATAGTGGAGACAGGAGCAGTGTTTGCTTTATAAAGCATGTAAAAAGGTGCCCACATGTGGGCATACTCAACTTGGAGCTGATGCCGAAATCCATCTCTTTGTTTTAAGATGAGTGAAAAGTAGATAAATTAAGGTCTCAGAGCTTTCAGAGTAAAATTTCCATTCAGTTGTACCACTCTGAAGTAAATAATTTTATACATCTGAGTGGACCACTGTTGAAAGGAAAAAAAAAATCTTCATTTCACCATTAACAAAATATTTTCTGGCTCTATTGATATTAATCTTTTCTCTCCGTTGTAGTGTATAATAAAGTAAATGCAAGGATGGAAACCATGGCACTCTGGCCTTCTCTGTTGTTTATGGAGAAATAAGAAATAAGGTGGAAATTTACAAAACTGTACAGAGTTCTTCAACTTAAATGTATGTATATGAGTTGGCTCATTTGCCAGAGAATTTACCTAATATGCAAATAGAAAAAATTTTAGCATTAGTTTTCAGAAACAATGGCATATCTAAATAGAAGATATGGAATTTATGTAAAACTTGCTTTGTAGCTTCTTAAACTAGATTTCACAAATGTTGTAACAACATATTATGTACTTGCTTTGGAATCTAGGAATTTCTCTCTACTCCCCCCCTCAGTAGGAATTCATTGCTGAAATAATCGTTTTTAAACCTAAGAAGAACAGAGTCCTCTAGAGAGTATCAGACACTAGGAAAGATATGGTAAAAAGTGGAGCTCAGTAGGTGCTAACTGGCAATTCTGCATTACATTGTTCTTACTATTAGGAGGTAACTGTCTTCTAAGGAGATGTCTAAGTGGGCCTATTGATAAATAGTCAAATACCATAAGTACCTGCAAATAACTATTGGTAGTTTTCTTAAATTAAAGGGTAGCAAATTTATAATAATAATCGTTGAAACACTCTCACGTTCTCTTTTTTATTTTGACTAAGTTTGGGGATTATAATGTTAAATATCATATTTGGGCATTTTATTTCCTTTTCCACTTGGCAGTCATCAACAAACACGTATGTGAAAATTAGGATTCACTAAAAAAGTTTCTGGGTATTAATTTCTCATTTTGATTCAATGACAATTTTTACACTTTGATGAGAACACAGATATTATTAATTTAGGATAATCATTTGGTAAATGAATTCTCACATAGGAAATAGTGATAAAAAGTGATAAACATTCTGGATTATTTTTATTTAAAATATGGCCATTATAAGGAAGTGAAAATTTGCCATAGTAAAATATCTTTTATTTTGGCATTTTATATTTCTTGGATAGTTCTTCAAAAAGGTAGTCCAGTTCAGTTTTGATTCAGGGTACCAGAAGCTGCTGTTACTTTTTGATGAAATTTATGTATTACAAAAGTATATTTGAGATAAACATGGAAGTATTTCTAGTAAGTTGCATGGTATAAATCTATACAGTGACATGAATATATAACCTAGTATGACTCAAGCAAGTATTTTTGTGGAATGAAAAATGAACACTGGAAAAAATAAGGTCAAGCAAGAAAGCTTAAGAGAGGCTCTACTTATAAGCACGCTATATTTAAATGGTGGTGACTTGACAGGAAGAGTGAGTTTATATCTGAAAACAGCAATATAAACATTTTTAACACATTCAGGTTATCATTATTTTTTTCAAGTACACACAGATTATCTTGAATTTGAGAGAGTTATATTATTTATAATATAAGACATCATATGAGTCTATTTTTTTCCATTGTGAATGTAGAACAACATCTTTAGGGACTCTATCTCTTGAAGTTATGTGAAAAATAATATTGCACTTATAATTTCTGGAGTGAAGGTGTTTTGCTTTTGGAAGATAAACTATAATCTACCACTGGTATGAACTTGGCTCACAAAGATTTATATAATTGACTAGGTACAAACTCCTCGATTTTAGATCAGGAAGCCTAAATGTATGGAGATTAAACGATATACAAAATGCTTTTCAGCTACTTCATCACAGAACATACATCCAAATATCTGGATTTCTCAGTATTTTTCTACTACATAAAATTTTTGCTTTGTATATTGCTATTTGATTTAAGTATTTGAAAAAATGAATAGAAGTGATATTCTCCCATAGAATAATCTCATCTACTCTTAGGTTAAGTGCTTTTAGGAAAGCGCTCACATATTAAAATAGATGCAAATAATTGATAGAGGATCATTCATATGAAAGATATTTTCTCCTACCATAAATTTCACTTTACCTTTACCAGTTTGAAATGTAATAAAAGTATTTTAAAAGAAAAATGCATGCATTTTTTTTAAAAAAATAACATCGATTTTATTCATAAACTTTTCTTGTAATTTCATAGAACTGTTGGTTGCCACCTACAGTTGAAAATTATAGCACTTTTCATTTTTGAAGGCAGTTTTTATTATTACTAAAGATTCCATTTAGTGTCAGAAGCCAGTGGAAGCTACCAGAATGATGAAAAAGGGATTTTTATTTTTATATCTTATTTTGAAAAGGGTTTCTTTCTTTTTTTTTTTTTTTTTTTTTGAAGCAGATGACATTGCTATATGGTTCTTGAGGAGGGTACATGCAATGGTGAATTGAAGCCTCATCAAACCAGAGGTTGTCATTTAAAAAGAGTCTTGGTGGTGTTATTCATTTTGATGCTTGAATCCAAATAGGCTGCTACATGTAGCTGAGCATAACAGTAGCAAGTAGGTGTCCTTCTTCTCTGCTTTGGCAAAAGCAAATCCAGTAAACATTACTCTTACCATTGCTTGCAAAGGCAATGGAATTCACAGTAAAAAGGTTAAGGATGCCCTATTATTTTTAAGGTGAGGTGCCTTCTACCAAAATGTTGCATCTTAGTACTTGTTATCCAACATGTTCTAACCCTTATGCATCTCCACCAATAACTCCTGGTTTGTATTGATTACCCTGGGACCCCCTGGAGTGGGAGCAGGTTAGTAACATGCAGCAGGATAGAGGTAGACATATAGATTCCAGACCAAATGGTAACAGTTTTTCTCCCTATTTGAACACTAGTCTTTGGAGGGAAACAAGAAGCTTGGGCTTCTGGGGCTCCTTAGACTTAATTTTGCTTCGAAAATCCATTCTGAATGCCATTTTTAAAAAGAGAAACTGCCACAAAACAAAACAGGTTGACAAGTTAGAAATTATTGTACACTGCATTTGTAGAGAACAGAACATACCTTTAACCTGAAAAGCTCGTTATTGGGAAAAAGGTGCTGTACCACTCTGCAGTTTATTGTACACAGTGCTTGTTGAAACCGATTTTATTCTGACAAGGTTATACAGGATCTGTTGTGCTCTAATAAGCTCCAATAACAAAATGTGGTTACAATGTTTTGAATTCTTTCATTAGCGAGTGAAGAAAAGGACACTTTTCTATTATTTTAATTGGATGATATGATTCAGAGCTCTAACAGTTTTAAGAACATGGAAAATCCGCTTTCAGAATATAAGATTCTTCATGATGCTGCATTTTAATTTTTATTAATAATCTTTTAGACTTTAAGACTCTTCGATGGAATTGCTAAAAATCATCTTACACATGATAGAGGAAGCAGGCAACTTTTTATAGGGATTAACCATGTATATATATTGGTTACTGACTCATATTATAAAAACTGATAGGCTACTTATCCACTGACATTGTTATCAGTAGTCACATTTATAAAGCACCAGCTGAATTCAGCGAGGGGCTCTGAGAAAGCATAGAATTATATTATGGAATACATTTTCTCTGTTCTTATCATCTTGTTAGTTCTTTGGGAAAAAAAAATACAATGTATGTTGGTGTCAAATTAATACAATAGACTGTTTCCATCTTGATTTTATGCAGAGTTTTGATGTATATTGTGTGTACTGTGTACTTCATTACTATTGAGAATTTAAAAAGCAGAGTTCATGAAACTGATTATGTAAATTAGATCAAATGTTAAAATGTTACTGTAGCAACATAAACAGTGAAGGAAAATTGGGTGAGATTTATATGGTCAAACCAAGTCTTCACAGAGGAACCAGGAATCAGACTTCAACTTCCTAGGTACATCCAGAAAGGGGAGCTACTCTAATGAAGGGTTGGGTCAGACTATACTTGTCCCAAGGCAAATTGATGTTTTAAAAGATGAAGTCATATTAATCTTTAAGATTGAGCCTACGGTTTATAGGGTGTCATAGATACATAAGCACAGAGGTGATATAATATAAAAGAACTGTATATACAGGTGGCTGCAAAGTACTTGCAAGTTCAGAAAAAGAAGATACAAAATCATTGTGGAACCAGAGACTGCTTTACAGATGAGATCATATTTATAACAAGCCTTGAAAGCAGACATGAAAGAGGTAATGATTAGTATCATGAAAGAACATGATATCACAAGGGGATTGAAGTAGCTACATCTAGAACTTGGGCCCTGAGTGCTCTGAGAAACTCTAGTTCCTATTGGCTACCTCAAAATAATAGTAGATGCTGTTTGAAGTTGTTACCATCAGTCATGTGGGCTATGAAGAAGAGATGATGGGCTGATTAATTTACCATAGCAAAGTTTAGTCATGGTATTTGGACAGAAAATTTTAGTTTCCTTGTTCTGCCTTTTTATTGTTTGGGCTGAAATTGTACCTCTGCATGTGACTATGTTCTTCTACAAGTAACCTGAATTATTAATATCACATCACTTTTGTAGCCTACTTAGAAATTGGCTGCATTAATATGAAATTGTTCAATTTACTAGATTTAGATTCTGTCTGATATTATTAAAATACTCTAGAATTTTGCTTTTACATTTGAAGAATTCTTTACATACATTACAAAGGAAACAAACAGTAAAATTTATTATAACTCCTGCATTTTATGTAGGCATATAATAAACAGATATTTTCATCTCTTGGAATATTTACATTTCTCAGTTTCCTGTCAATAAAAAATGCTCACATTTTTTCTTTAAAGGAAAACTCCCCATTTACTCTCTCTCTCTCTCTCTCTCTCTCTCTCTCTCTCTATATATATATATATATATATATATATATATCTGTGTATGTGTATTTGTAAAGGTACAAAGTTATCTGAAATTTAAATGTATACATCAGACAAATATATATATTTTTAGCTGTAGATGGACACACAATATCTTTATTTATATTCATGTTGTGCTAAGGATTGAACCCAGTGCTTCACACATGCAAGGCAAACGCTTTGCCACTGAGCTATATTTTAACACAATAAATATGTATTATTTATACATTATATATTTGTTTTTAATAAATCATAGATGTCTATGAATTTGTTTAATATCCTATCTAAAATTATCAAGTAATTTTAGAAAGTTCTATCAATTTTTCCATATAGTGATATTTAGAATATAGTAAGATTTAGTCTATTGAAAGTTAAAGCACATAATCATGATTTCAGAGAAATTGTTCTTCCATATTACTATATATTGTGGTCAATATTTTTAGCAGCTTAAAAATTATTGCTAGATTAAGTACAAACAAATTTATTATTAACATTGTTTTCAATTCTGATTTTGAAGAACTTCATTGACTTTTTTTGTATTTGGATTTAAATTGTATCTAATAATTTATGTATAATTATTAATTTGTCTGATCAGCTCTAGACAAAATCTTATTGTTTATATTTAGTTCACTTTCCTAAATACAATTTCTATCCACTAAATGTTTCATTAATTGTCTATTCTTCATTTTCTATGTTTTACCATCTAAGAGAATAGACAATAGTCATTTTCTTTTGGATTTGCCAAAGGCTGAACTTATTATTTGTAATCACTTTTTGTTGTTGTTGTTGTTTATTTCAGAAAATGCAATATTTATTTATTAAATTAGTACATTTTTCCATGGGGAAAAACTTTTGAATTTCTCTTTTGCATTGTGGAAATTAGAGATGAAATATCATGCAAATTGTTTGAGTTTTGTATAAATTATCATCTTAAAATTTTAATATTCATAAATTATGTTACATAGTTTGTAATCATGTGATACATAATTTGACTACGTTTTATTTATACTCATCTTAGTGTCCACTAAATATATCCTTTAATTATAAAGAATATTAACATGTAAGAAATATATATATATAATATATATCCATATATTTTAAATTTTCTTACAATGACATATCATATTCAGAAAATTATTCATGCTACTGTAAGATTCATTATGTTATTTTATAGACAGAATTGGTTAATTAATGTTGAACCAATAGTTAGTATTTTATTGTGTGTGTACATGTGTATAGTTTTCCTGTATCTGATTCACTATATTTATATTCTTTCAAAAAAGGGGGAAAAAAGAGGTGTCTTAAAGGAAAAAAAACTGATAACCAACCTTCCTTTTCTATCTTGTTCTATATTTGATAGAATGTTTCTCATATTAAGAGTATAATGGTTTTAAAATGGTGTGGAATTCTAGGTAGTTTAAAACTGAGGTAAATGTCTAGTAGTATGTGTTTTGTATTCCCTATTTCTTTATGAAATTATACCACCCTTTTCCTAAACAATATCTAAGTTAAAGGCCAAAGTTAATGCTCTAAACCATGACATTTGAAACATTTATTAAACTGTGCTAAATGTTGCCACGGTTTATAGGAGTGAAGACCAGAAAAAAACCTGCGAGTTGGGGTTTAGGAAGCTAGCTTAGATAGAGTCTTTTGCTAATTTCTGTTTACAGTTACAATCAGGCTGCTGAAAATACAAGGTCTTGAGATGGAAGTGGAGCAATCAGCCTCTCAATTATACTCACACCTAACACTACATAAAATATTTTTCTGTAACATAAATAGGTATGGGCATATATACAAACTGATATACCAGGAAACCAATGTCATAGTAGTTGAACAAAGCATGGGAAGTTTCTAAAGTTCTCTTGACCCTTCAACCTTTTCCACTAAGTCTCAGAATCGGTGACAATGCAATGAGTGCATATGGAGACAGGTAGAACACAACCATAAGCTTTAAATTAGGCTCTCTATGTTTTCAGAGTCGCAGATAATGTGATCAAATGTTTGCTGCTTTTATTAAGGGAAAAAATATATTTTTTGAAGGAAGTAGTAGTTTATGATCTTGAAATTTACCCTACAGAAAATGATGTCTATTTATGTTAAAGATATAGAGACTTTTGGTTTTGGTTTTGTTTTTTTGAGAGAAAGAAAGAAACCCTTTGGGATAAGTAGTTGACTCTGTCAAATAAATGGACTTTTAGATCCTCTAAAAAAGGTCTAGCTTATAATGCTATAACAAATTTATTTAGTAAATATTTATTGGCCTTCCAACTTGTGCTGGCACTTCAACAATAAACGAGGCAGAGTTCTTCCTTTCAAAGGGGTAATTGTCAAGTGGGAAAACACCAGACCCAAATCAGAGCAAACAGTGTTAAGTGAAAAGCAGAAGTATACAATTTCTTTGACCTTTCTATAATTCCAACTAATCTTATATTGTTTTATTAACCTTCTGGAACTAAATATTTAGGTTACTTCTGCTTTTACTTTTTAATAACACAGCTGAAGTAATTGGATGGGCATGAATGTGTGAACAGAAAAAAAGAACACAGGGAATTCCTCATAATTGCTGGAAAAATAAAAACGTTTCAAATATTGCAAAACATATAGGAAACAGTAAAGCTAGTGGCATTTGATAGTGTCGCAGAGAGGCTTCTCTCTCATGGATCATTTTCTTGAGCCAGCTGTCATGTTGGCCAACGTGCTTTCAGCAGTTTTAGTCACACCTGAAGTCAAGAGGGTAGGGTAGAAGACGATCTGCAGAAGATAAGCTGGAGCCAGTAATGATTTGTAAGGTTATGTTCATGGAAATTTGTAATGATTCTGGGAAGTTCTTTTAAAGTAGATTAACAATTATTACAGCTATCCTTTTTTTTTTTTTTTTTTTTTTTTTTTTTTAGGTCTTTGAATTTTAGCCCAGGGAAAAAAGTCTATGCTTAATGCATTTTGACATTTCTAGGAAATCAGGAGATTATTCAGGTTATTATAGAAGAATCCTCATAAGACTTGAAAATATTGAGATGCTCAAATAATTTAGAATTTCTATCCTTGATATGGAGTAAAGAAAAAATTCAAATAATGTTTTGTTTTGGCTATGCCAAAATGACAAATGAACAAAACCCTACTAAGAAAGTAGGAATTCATAATGCTACTTTTAATAGAGTTGATTTTCTAAGTCTATTTTTTTTTACTAGAATAAGATATGATGATATATTATTCTAGCCCATTGTCTGATAGTAAATAACTTAATAATATATCATCTTTGATATGTCTGGCTCTTCATACATAATTTGAAATGACTAATATTATTGTCTGTTCTTATATTTGATTACCCTGGGAAATATTGAACTTTGCATTTAGTGAGTACATATCTTCAGATTTCCTAATAAACAAATGATTTGCTAACAACAAAAATGTATGATTTTCTATTTTAAATATAAAAGTTAAAATTATAGAATGTTTGAAAAATTTAGAATGTTTACATTTATCTCCAATCTGCCAGAACTTCTTAAGAAAGCTTACCATGAATTAAGGGCACATTATAAAACTTAGCAAATAGAAGTTTATATTCCCACATACATAATATTTATTCATTTTCATTTATAATGTTGTTAAGTCAGTTGTACTTTATGATCATGTTAAATCACACTCCAGGCAATACCCATTTTCCCTAGTGATTAATGTAAGCACCATTGAGTTTTCAGAGGTTGTTTTCTTAATTTGACTGGCCAGGAAGCATTTTCCCTGTTGAAAAACAGGTGTAAACATCAATACTCAAGATAAGAGAGTGATCTCATGCTGTTTTTTGGTGTCTCCAGTGTAGAGCATTCAGCAGGTAGAATTTGCAGATTGAGTAGGGCTATTTATCAAAAGTAAAGAACTAGAAAATATTTGGTGTGACTCAAAGACATTCGCTGAGAGAATGACAGGAAACCTTTTAATAGCAAAATAATCTGTCAAACACT
Source organism: Callospermophilus lateralis (assembly GCF_048772815.1). Taxonomy (NCBI): domain Eukaryota; kingdom Metazoa; phylum Chordata; class Mammalia; order Rodentia; family Sciuridae; genus Callospermophilus; species Callospermophilus lateralis. The sequence continues at coordinate 36,050,640 of NC_135314.1, forward strand.
CTGAATATATAGGGACTATGTGACAAATATGTGAAATCAAATCCCAGCACAGTAATTACAGGTAATTTGGGAACTGTTTCTAATTTCTCACTGTGTAAATTATATGCCTATCCACTTGAGACAAGATTTGGCTCTGAGGATCATACTGAGGTTCTCATAGCCCAACACTGGCTGTGTTGTTTCAATGTTCTCTTTGCTCCTTTTCATATTTTCAGCAGGTTCAATTGAAAGAATGGAAGATTCGAGCATTGAACACTAAGCTTTTCTTTCTGTTTATTCTGTTTTCTCAGTATTTGAATCAATATTTTAATTTTCAGCAAGTTGACTAATAATTGATTGGGAATTGAATGTTATAGTTCAAGTCTATGTTCAGTAATTTCCCTTAGGTATGCCATCTTAAAATCATAAACCTTTCAGAATATTGGGTTCCATGCTAGTTGGCTCGATACTTGTTAAAGACTCCTAGGTACTGCAAAATTGTTAGAAGGCGTGGCCAGCTAATCAGGGTAAGAATTGCAAGACTCTAAGCTGCACATTAACATCATTTGTGAGAACAGGAGAAGCAAAATAACAATAATAACAGCAATTGGCTTCTTTTGTTTGTTTGTTTGTTTCTAAAGATTGCACTCATCCTATTTCCTATCATTAAGTTTCCCTAAAAGAAAAAAATCCAAAAGTATTTAACATGCATATACATATTCATCGTTAACATTTCTTTAATCGTATATGGTGGTATTTGTGTTTTTTCTGTATGTGTTGTTTCTTTGTTTACTTCCCTGACAAAGCATGTTGTTATTTTTTGTTTTACCTATATGTATTTTGCTGTTGCATGACAAATTGCTCAAATGACTCAGTGAATAAATGAATTCTCGTCATTTTAAATTTCACTCTAAATATTGCAAACAATCTGTTTATTCTCAAACTTAGCTCCAAGATTTTTCTTTGTGTTGGAGCATGAAAAAGAAGTGAAAGAAAAAATGACAGAAACTGTGGTACGGTCGTTGTGTACCTGATATTCTGTTTAAGCTTGTTAAGTTTAAGTCTAAATAAGATACATGTATTTATAATTTGAATCATTTGTGTTTCTCTTTTGTTTGCATGATATGATTTTGTTTTATATTTTGTTTTTTTCCACTCACCAGATGTTCCCAACACTTTGCTTCCCACTACTATCATCCCCTCCCTTACCACTGCAACAGTCACAACCACTGTAGCCATAACAACCAGCACAACCACATCTGCAACAACCAGCAGCATAAGAGGTACAGTATGCTTCTTTGTTATGGCCTAGAAAACACAATAAATGAAGCTATCTAGAGGTTTTTTAAAAGGATAGAGTAATTGAGATCCTAGGTTATGTAAGCCTAAGAAGTAATTAAGTAACCTAAATCTACAGCAATTAGGATGACTAAAATAGAATATGGGACAACAGGGTATATTTATTTTTAGTGTCACTTATGACTATTACCCAAATATTCCAGAATAAAATAAATTAAAAATATATGGGCTCTGCAAATTTGTTGAACAAATTTAAAATGTAAACATGGAACACAGTTCTTGCCTTGCTTTGAAATGTCAAGGAATAATATGTTCAAGAATACAGAGGTAGCTTTTGCTTTTGAAATTACTAGTTTTATATTATTAGCTTGCTGCTTCTCTTTCCCTAGATTAAAATATCTAGTGTTGAATTTGTTCTCAAAGGGATGTGGTCCATGTTCTTCTTATACTATTCACCTCATAGAACTTAGGAGTAAATATTCAACATGTGTCATCCTAAAGTGAAGTGCTAAGTGGAACTGCTTTTTCCACTAATAGAATGTTCTAAAGGTGAATATTTTGGGGTTTTCAGGATAATAGGAATTCATATTTGACTCCATGATTAATATCTGGTATCAGTATAAAAATAAGCATTTTTATTTTAAAAACAAGGAAAGCAACTTTAAAGAAATAAATATATTCTTTAAGGCAAAAGAAATACTTTGCATTATGGTTAAGAAATCTAAAAAGCATTCCTGAGCAGTCGTTAAGTGTTTAGTAGAGAATGAAGAAATAAAAGTAATTTTTAAGGCATTATAGAAAAACATACTTTAACTTACTTTCTGCATAAACAATGCTCAGGGAGAATTTGTCAGATTTATTTCTGTCTTTTTCCTACTTATATGTGTTTTGTGTCATGCTGGCTATACTAATATGTGTTAACAATTTAACTTGAAATTAATGAAGACTTTACATTATTATATGCAATTAAGTTTACTAAGGACATGTTTACTATTATTTTCATTATTTGTAAAGATTGATCAGTTAGACTGTTTTGTTTGGGATTTTTATTAATTCTTGATATTCAATTGAGTTTTTACCTTTGACAACAATTTTAATAGTCTTTCTATTGTTCCAGAAAAATATATTTTAATGCCTGATCATTGTCAATTTTTAATAATCATGTCAACTATATTATATGATATAGAAAATCGGTGACAAAATAAGTTTGATGGTATTAGCAAAAAGAATGTCTTAAATACTGCTGTTTATTTTGTACTGTTTTGGGAGTTTGTTGGCATTAAATCTACAAGTGGGAAGAGTTTAAAGATCCTTCTAATGTCACTTATATAAATTGAGAGAAAAGACCTAATAAAAATGAAGAAAACAGGTAACAAATATTGTATAGTTTAATATAAAATGAAAGATATCTAACATACTGCTTTTCTTTAATGTGTGATATTCTGCAAAGATTTTTACAAATAGGATTTTAAATAAAATTTAATTGTTGCATATTAACAAAATCTCTGATATTCAGTTCTAACTATGTCAACAAAATACTGATAGAAAAGAGAGGTACATTGACTTAAATTACATTTAAAGTGATATATTTAGACAGAAATAATATAATCAATTATTCCTTCATTTTTCAAAAAGTATTTATTGATTATCTATTATATGTTTGACAATATATCAAACCCCCAAATTTTGGAAATTACTTATTGTAATAAAAACCACTAGTGATTAAGTTAAAACATTTCCATCTAAACAGTGTTTGGCTTACTCTATAGTGAATACTATTGTTTTTGTTGTGGAGAAATCTTATGAATATCCTGTGATCTACTGAAGCATAACTATGTGTGTGTGTGTGTGTGTGTGTGTGTGTTTATACATACATATACATTCATGTATTTGTGATAATATATATATGTGTATATATATATATATATATATATATATATATATATATATATACATACTGTATACATGCACACTATTATGGACTGAAGAGAAAAATATTCTTTTTCATAGTGAAGTTAGCATTCTATTCTGTTCAACACACAAATGATAAGTAGAATTTATGGCATTTAAAATAGTCTTTTAAAACTCAAACCTATTTTTTACGTTTTTGGGTAAATATAATTTTTCCAAGTTTCCTGAATTTTTTTTGTTTTGCAATAGTATTAAAAATACTGAAAGAATTGAATTGATCTTACCCTCAAAGCATACAAATAAACTTCAACAATAACATGCACGCGCACGTGCTTGTGTGCATACACACACACACACACACACACACACAATTCCCTCATTTTTAACTTAAATTTTGAAAAACATCATAATTTAAAATAACTTCAAGATATGTCAAAATAAAGCATTTGTAAGCTAAGCAATTCATAGGGTTTATATATATATATATATATATATATATATAGAGAGAGAGAGAGAGAGAGAGAGAGAGAGAGAGACAGAGAGAGAGAGAGAAAAGGAGAAAATCTTAGCACAAACATTTTATGTTAACCTAATATCTATTTTTTTCCTTCTATCTTTAACCAACATCTGGGAGTTAGAGAGGTCACCAATGTCACCGTCATTAATATTTGGGTTCATATTTGAGGATGGAAGGTTCACTCAGTACATAAACATTGCTGACAATTTTGTACTCAATCCTTTTTTTTTTTTTATACTGGGGATTGCACTGCCCAGGTGCACTTTACAGTTGAGTCACATACCCAGCCCTTTTTGTTTTTTATTTTGAGAAAATGTCTCACTAAGTTGCTGATGGCCTTGCTAAGTAGTTGAGGCTGGCTCTGCACTTGTGATCCTCCTGCCTCAGCCTCTTAAGCCATTGGTATTATAGTTATGTGCCACAATGTCCCACATTCTATGCTTTTTAAGTTATATGATACTCCATTTTTTGTATATTATCTTTTAAATTAGAAGCATTTGAACAGAATATATTTATTTAAAATTTATGAATTATGCTTTAAAATTATTACCAAAAGGGAATACAATATGTTGCCTGGGAAAAACTGAAAACTATAGAGGAAGGACATTTTCAGGCTGCAAAATTTCTTGTGAGTTTATTTCATCCTTTTTTCTCATTCAATAATTTAAAATATGCTAAATATATTTGATTTCATTATGTTTAAATGCCATTTCTTTAAATTTCATAAACTGTAACATTTATCTTTTGTATTTAATAAATGATCACATGAATCACTGTTAATATCTGCATTTACACTTTCAGAATTCCTATTATTGCTGAATTTTTTTATCCTAGATATAATAAACATCCAATTTAAAATAAATGTAAAGAATCACAGCTGTTGCTATATAAGAAATCAATAAGAAAGACAACAAAATAAACTGCACTCAAATCAGCAAAGCCATGACCTTGATTGAGACTTTGAACACCTCTTCAATCTGTGTTTAAAATGCAACCTTTTTAGGAGGAAGAAGAGTTTCTACTATACGGGAAAAAGCAGGCAATTACCAGTATATCCTGTTACAAAGAAGGGTGTTAAGACATAGCAAAGTCAATCAATTTGAGCAGTTATGGCAAAGGCAGGGAATAAGTAAGTTCTGGGGACATCTTTGAGTATGAAGTTTGGTTCTTCTTTTTAAGAGATTTATCTTGGAAAATCACCTAAACTGAGCCTTGGAATCTTCATCAAGAAAACAAGACACATGTAATTCCCAGGGTTGTCTTGAGAATTGGATATGTTGGAGAAATATCTGAGATGAATTAAATTTAAGAAATTTATTTGAGCAAGAAAAGTATTAGAACTTGGCAGCATTAAGGAGAATGCTGTTTGTTTCAGAATCCCCCACCCACCACATCTGTAGGTTATGTTAATAGCCAGAGAAAGGGAACAGACATAAAGAAAGAACCTCATTAGCGTCATCCACATTTATCTTGAATGGGTAAAGAGTGTGGAGGCATTTGCTTATATGAATGTGAGCCAATCACTTGGTGACCGGTGGTTGGATGAAGCTCCCCTGCTGTAACTGGCTGAGACTCAACTGTTTATTATAAAATGTACTCAATTTAGCAGTATATATGCTGTATTAGATTGAAGTTTGCTACCTACCTCTGGAGGCAACATTGAGCAGAATTGTACAACCCATGTACAGAAATAGAATAAGGCCAAACTTACCAGTTTATTATGTAACATGTGAGCTTGGAGTTTTGAAAAAGATTACATGACAGGTTTGATTGCTCAATTCATTTTAGTAAACAAAGATGTTAACATTAAAGTATATCATATAATTAATGGAATGATAGTTTTTTCCAATAACTTAAATTATAGCTTCATATATTTCAACATGTTAAGAGGAGGAAAAATGCTAAAAATAGTGATGAAATTGTTTATATAACGTATGTAAACATCAAAATTGATTATTGGCTCAAATCTAGATTGGGTTTTACATCAGACTTTGAATTAATAAAATTATGATTAATCATTTTTTATCATTTGCCCAATAATATTAACCAACTTTTAAATTATAATGAGACTGATTGCAATAGAACCTTAGTTGATCACAGAGGTGCTGCAAAAAAAAAAGGGGGGGGGGATTTCTTTTTGATTCAAGGAAATTTTTAAATTATCAAACTGTCTAGAACCAGAGATATATTTATCAAACTAAAAGATAAATTAAAAATGCATACTCATTCACGATTTAAATGCACATTAGTGGTTTAGTCCTTTTGGGCTGCTGTAGCAAAAATATCATAAATAGGGTGGCTTTTAAGCAATAAATATTTATTTTTCACAGTCCTGGAAGCCACTCAACTCAAGTTCAAAGCAAGGCAGATCCTCTGTCTGGTGCAAGGTTTTTCCTCATAAATAGCAACTTCTACCTGTGTTCACAGCAGATAGAATGTTCAAAGCAGCCCAATGAGGACTCTTGAGTAAGACACTAATCCCAAGCATGAGATCTCCATCTTAATGATCTAATATTTCCCCAAAGTTCTGCCTCTTAAGTTCATTATCTTGAGGGTTAGAATATTCACATGTGAATTTTAAGGGGACATAAATATTCAGATATTAGCATCAACATTGTTATGTATGTTTAAAAATATAATATGAAGTAAAACATTTTAAATTATTCTTTGTGAAATAAAATAAACTTTAACATACTTCTAGAATGAACATAGTTCCAATGTAGAACTTATAGACCCATATGCTTCAATTGTATTTTCAAGTTATGTGAATCATAAAATTTAATTATTTAAATGTAGATGAATTTAGGGAACCATTTATAAAAGTATAATACCAAAATATTAAAGTCTTAAAGGTCTCACTAAATAACTACTGTTCCTCTCAAAGTCTTTCTGAAGAAAAATAATTAGTCTCAGTGATATGTAAAACAGTCAAAATAGCTGAGCATAGAGATGTTGAAATGAATGGTAAAACTACAGCCATATTTTATTTAGGTGTTTTTAATGAACCACAGTTGCCTAAAATGTGGATCATGAAAGAGTATTATTTGTGTGTAAATTCTCTACCTCAATTGTTTCATTTCCCTGACTTTAAAATAAAATAGGCTAAAGTAAAATAAATACAAAATAACAAATATGTAGTTGAAACTAGTGTCTGATGTATTTATTTAATTAAATCAGATTTAAAAGCAACAATGATTTGGCCTGAACTTTTATCCTCAATCATATACATATATATATACATACCTACACACATATATGGGTATATGTATATATGATTGGTTCATAAATACATCTGCTATTTCTTTGTTTTAAATATTTTTTAAAATAGAACACATACAGATAAACATTTATCAGAAATGTTTCTCAGTAAAAGAAAAAGAAATCCAGCAACAACAAAAAGTGAATAGAGTAAAATCATTCTATTTCTGAGTTAGTCTCTAGAAATGCACTCAAATAAAACATTTGGAATGTCAAGAATATATCATCTTGACACAGTTAAATCCCAAAGTGTGCAAATCAAGAAGTTGTTTATGAGCTTTTATTATGAGTGTTTAGCTATTAAAAATGTTTCTAGTTTTATTGGTGGTAATAAAACACAATTTGCATGGTGTTGTGAGCTTTTAAAAATTAAGTGTCAATATGTTGGGATTTTTTTTTTTTTCACTTGACAAAAATTAAGTAATAATTCAGTATCCAGATGGTCTGTGTACAGAAACCTGCTTATCTGCAAAAGACAGGTTTCTATAGTTAGGCTATAAATGTAGTGAAATATCTATTAGTCTTTTTTAGAAACAACAAATGCATCAAGTTGACTAGTTTTTAAAATTAAATATGTGAAACATAATTCCTAATAAGAAAAAGGGTACTAAATATACTTACTTGGAAGGAACAAGCAGTATAAATGTTGTATAGTTGGAGACACTTTAAACCTTGCTTAAACTACCATATTGTTGGTGCTTATGGAGTTAATGGCTACAGGCTGGATGTTGGTGAAAGTGCTGTCTGAGGGTCCAGGTTCAATGTGCCAGGTTAAGTTATTCCACGTTAGCATAGAATATTAAAATTATTCTTTTGATTGTAGTAGACCTTATCTGGAATAGGAATACATATCACTGGTTATATATAATCATTTCCAAAACTAAATGGAATATTTACTTCTGACACATATAAAATTGTACTATGTACAACTTTTAAGTCTTTAAACATTTCCCAGTTTGTTTGAAGCATTTAATAAATATTTGTGGAAAACATATAATCATTTTTTTCTGATAACCATGTATTAAAATAAGTAAAACATATATGCTCTATTTTATTTTCCAAAGGTACTCTTGTGATTTGTATAATAAAACATCAAACATTTTAAAGCATTTCAAGCTTATTTATTTCTTTGGCTTGTATCAATTTAAACAGTAATCTTTGTTTTATTAGTTTGCTATTTTAAGTAAGTAAATATACTTATTTTTTTACTTCCATAAATTTAGGCATATTCTCATTGATTTTTTACAGTAATAATTCTAGATTTAATAGAATATAATAATGCATACACATATCCTGCAAAATAATTTCTCATATATAAAAGGGATGGCTAAAACAAATACTTGCCATCTTCTTGAATTCATACTTATTGAATATGCATATGAAAATAAATATTAAATTAAAATTATGCTATAATGATTCTATTTCAGAAAGCACATTGCTCATGAAAATATTGACACTAAAATGAGCTACATATTAGTGTCTTGATCCTCTTAAAAGAGGATTTTTTAAAAAGCATGGCCTACATCTATAAATATTTCTACAACATCCATAATATTATTTTAAAATTCATTAATAAACTAAACTGGTACTACCTTTCTTCCTAACCAAAGAATTAAATTTATGAGCTGTGCCTTTGAAGCTGAAAAGATTGCCAGCAATGCCCTTGCTTCTTTGACACTCTGCATGAAACACAGTTAATAACCTCCCATGTAAGCTTGGTGAAACAGTGAATTGATACTAATTATACCAACTTTGGGATAGAAGGTGACCTTGGCTTTAGCTGGAACTTTCAGCCAGGACAATAAATAAGACCAAATGCCACAAAGCATGACTTCTGAAAAGGGTCTAATACAATTTATTAACTTTTGGGAGTTTGAAGGATTGCAATAAGTGCTTAGATAATTGTAATATTTTAAAACATCTCTTGCTGCAGTAATAGTTTCTTATTTCTCTAGATTCAAATAATCTCCTACTCACTTTCTAAAGTCATTTAAATTAATCAGTGGCCAGAAAATTAAAAACTACTTGCTGCAAAGTATGTATAAGATGATTACAAGGGCAAGAATACAGATTTTTCTGAGTGCTTCTGAAATATGTATATAATATTTATAATAATATCAGTATTACAACTGCTTATGTTGAATATCTGACAACACCGATTCTTAAAGAAATGCCCTTATAAAATGATTGATAAAAATGCCTAAAAAATAAAATTGCCTCAGGAAGTCCACAGGTTTAAACCATCACCACCACCACCACAACAACAAAAACTGTAGAAACAAACAATGGATAGCAGTTTCAGTTATAAATTCAAGTTTAGCATTGTTAAAAAAGACAGGATTAGTAACATTACTATAAATGTTAACAGGTGAGTGGGAACAGAAATTAAACTTCTTTAACCAATATTGTTTAAATAATTACATTAGTGTAAATGGAATTATGATCACAGTGTTGAGTATAATAAATGTAAATATGTAATTTAAGTCTGGTCATTTTTCATCATGGAAAAAGAGATAAACTCAAATATTTCCATGGATATTTTATTCAAGTCACTAATAAGCAAATTATGTTTAGCAATCAATGTTTAAATGGCACAAGTGAAAGCAACTATTAACTATCTTTAGGAATTATTTTGAGAAATATATTTGTTAAAAAGTAGTTGAACCAAGTATAATGTCTTAGAGAGATTTCATAATAAAAAAAAAAATGCTATCCTGCAGTAGTCTGGGTAAGGTGTAATTGTTTTAATATTTTTTCCATAAAACCATATTATTTAAATATTGATTAAAACACCCTCCACTTCCACAGTGTACTTTTCAAGATATTAGGAGAAAACTGATGAAAGTCTCAAAGGAAGTAGCCAAAGAAAGAGTTTTCTTTTTTTCATAAAAAGAGTTTTACCAGAGGCATAAGAAAAGTTTTTGGAACTAGTAAGAGATGGAGAAGTACAAGAAAACTAGCTAGAGCCATATGCTATTACCACATTAGGCCTATGGGGCTAAAGGAAGTGAGTCAGGTTATCTTAACCAAAGACAGAACTGGAGCCAGAAAGGTATAGCTTCGAAAGGGCAGTAATCAAGGAAGGACACAGTAAGCGTTAAGAAACTCAGCAAAATGAGGACACTGAAGGAAGGAAGATTAAATATCTGGCCTCTACTTCTGGCTTCTAGTATCTTTCTATTAAATAAGTCTTTCTTAAAATCAGAAGTAAAGGAATCTGACTGAAGCAATGTAGTAAAGCCAGCACCCAGGATAACAAAGACAACACAAAGCATGAAGGATGGATATGAGGACCAACTTGGAATGAAGAGTAGAGACATTTGGAATATTTTACCTAATTGGGATATTTTAACTAATTGTTCTTTTAGAGTGTTATGTTAGTCAACCTTTTATCACTGTGACCAAAATACCTGACAGTAAAAACACAAAGGAAGAAAAGTTTGTTTTGGTTTATGGTTTCAGACGTGAGTGTCCACAGTTGGCCAAATCCATTGCCCTGGGCCTGAAATGAAGCAGAACATCATGGCAGAAAAACACACTGCCAGGAAGCAGAAGAAAGAGAAGAATGGCCAGGCACAGGATATAATCCCCAAGGGCATGCCCCTGGTGACCTGCTTTCTTCAAACAGGCCTCCCTACATATAGTTTCCACCACCTTCCAGTGGTCCATTAAAATTATTTATCCATCAAATGGATTAATCCACTGATGAGGATAGATAACTCATGATCTAATCATTTCCTAAAAGCTTTAACTCTGGATGTGGCTGCTTTGGGGACCAATCCTTCAGACATTAGACTTTGGGTTATGTTCCATGTCCAAACTCTTAACTGGTGGTTAAATATCAGATTTTATTTTAGTTTTAGATTTCTTTCATAGGCATATGTATTACAAATCTATAATAGAAAACTGGCAATGAAAATAGTAATGGTGGTAAATGACAACCTTACAATTCACTTTAACATATAATTTCCCTTTGCTGGCTATAGTTGGAAAAAGACAAACATTCTGGATGGCAGCGGGCTGATTATGAAACTTGATATCTGGTTGCTTTTGTTATTAGGTATAAATAAATCTGAAAATTCTATTTTTGTCATTTTAATAGCCTATTAAAAATAATTCTATTTTTGTCAATTTAATAACATAAAATTATTAATTTTTTGTCAATTTAATAATAAATGTGAATCTTTTGTGAGGCATACTCATAAGATTCATTGAGTAGTGAGAGATTTCTCACTTAAAAATTTCTCCAACTACTAGTGTGGAAGCAAATTATTTCTTTTCATTTGGAGTAAATCCTTGGAGAATCTTAGCTATCCAGTGGGGCGGGGGAGGTTCTAAAAATGATATATCAGTAAGTTAATATACACTGATTCAGATATGTCCTATTAATTTTCCATTAAGGAATTTTAGTGTCACATAGACACATAATTTTTAGTCCTGAGATAATAGCTTTTCAGAAAGCAAAATCATTTTCTTGAGTGAAGATTTTAGCAACAGCAATCACAGTCCTTAATAATATAACATGATTTATCTGCTTTTGATGTTTCTAAAGCATATGTGTATTATTAATGCAGTTACATTGGCAGATAGGAAACATAAAATAAAAACAATTTAGCTTGCTTTCAGTTGGTAGTGAACCTTTTTATCTGTTACAGTTTGTGTGTCTAGCATTCTATCACTAAAAGGCCAAAGAGTTTTGTTCAGAGTGAAAGTTTTAGAAAAACTTTTGTTTTTTATTTTTAATAGTAAGAATGATATACCAACTTCCCAATACTTTTGGTATTTTATCTACCACCCTTGAGAGTTAACTCAAATTGAGCCTATATCTTGAAATGCAGTTTTGGGAAACCAAAAAGTAAATCTTCATATATCTTTCTCTTGATCTTCCCAAGTTAAATTCAGATATATTTCATCTTAACTTCAAATTAAAATAAAAGATTATGCAAATGAGAGGGAATTTCTAACCTTCTCTTCATTTTACTACCTCATATTTCTTTTTTTTTAATGTGTGTGTGATGAAGATTGAAACTAGGACTTAGCACATGCTAAGCAAATGTTCTCCAGACCCTTATAGCTATAGTTCTCACTTCTCTGTCCAATAATTGGCAACATATCAAAGTTGAATTTTTCTATTATAATACAGATTTTTTAAAGTAAAGATGGAGATTTTAAAGTATCTCTTAAAACAAAACTATTCTTTATTAAACCAAAACAGCATAAACCACAATATAAGAGTATAGTTATGGATTCACTGGATTAACAATGAGTTCCACATCAGAACTCATAGTGAGAGTTGCAAGGGGCACAGATAATTTGAATCATCCCAATTTGGAATCTGAGTATGTGATCTTGGGCACAGCAATTCCTTTCTCACTGTTTCCTTCAGGTACATGAATTCCAGGTTATTTTTCAATCTTCAATTCTATGAAATAGAATTTGTACATCTGACTCCACTAGCACTTAAGGGATCAGTATAGTTTCTAGGTTTTTCTATTAGAACTTGTGGTCCAATTTCAAATATTCCTTTTACCATTTGAATAATTTTAATAATTTCTTAGCATAATTCAACATTTCAACTAATTTATGTTAGAAAATTCTGCAAAACTTAAAAATGACAGCTGAATTATTGGTTGTCAACCACAAGGCGTGCCTTTTGTCACTATTTCACAGCAATATGCCCATCCCTTCTCCCATTGCTTCATTTGTATACTTCCTTCCCTTGTTTTTCTTTTTTCCACAGTCCCAAATAGCTAAACATAATCTATCTAAAAACTTTCACACTCACATTATTATAGTAAAATAAATATTGAGTTCTAGCTGTGATGTTCATAGCACTAATATATATGGTCCATTTTTACATTTCTATAACTGAGTCCCTATCTCTTGCAGATGAACCACATTATAGCTACAGGTTAAACAAACATTATGGTATTATGCTGTTGGAATTTAATAGTGATCATTTTGATTGAATCAAAATGATTGGAGAACAAATGCTTAAAAGCATGGCTTCTGGATTCTATTAACTCTGGTTCTTATTTTTTATTTTAAGAATTATTGAAAAGCCTAAAAGCAGTATGATCTTTATTAATTTATTTAGTATCAATTTCTAAATCTATGAAGTAAAGGTAATGATAGCATCAATCCTAAAATACAATTTTAAAAATTAAATGTTTATGTATTAACTTGTTTGAAACAATGCCAGGATTACAATAAATAGTAGCTTTCAAAATTATTTTTCATAAATATCTTAAAACTAACCGTTTTATATACATGAAAATTTATATACATACATATATCAATATATATCAATGAGAATAACTGAAGATTGTTAAGTGAAGGCTACATTGTAATAGTAGTTGGACTATCTGCCATTGTCAATTTTCTGCTGTTACAATACTTGAGACTAATCTATTCATACTATACATAAATGGAGGCTGGTATGTCTTTGAGCCTCGTACTAGAATCTGGTGAGAGCCTTCCTCCAGGGTCATCCTGGCATGGTAAGTAGAAAGGAGAGAGAGGGTGAGAGAGCAAGAGAGGCTGCACTCACTTTTATAATATCCTCTCTCATGACAAGTAACCAGTTAATCCATTCATGAGGGTACAGCCTAATCACCCCTTGTTAAGCCCACCTCCCAAATTAGGGAGGGATTAGGGATTCATTTATGTTGAAGATCCAGTTTTCAGCACATGAACTTTAGGGGCAATATTCAAACCACATAAGCATCCTTTAAAGTCATGTAAGTCTTTTTTGAAATCGAAAACTTGCAAATATGTCATGTGATTTATAATGAGTAGCTGTGGGTGCAGAATATGCCATCTTCAAAAATGCCATTTTGTCCTAAAAGTTGAGCTGAGACACTCCAGAAACCGCAGGTTCAAACACTCTGACCTCTGATTTCTCCCTGAACCAGGAAAAAAAGTCACACACTTATCAAAAGAGAAGGGAGCTAAAACTCCCATATAAAAGACACCCTCCACGTAGCAGAAGAAAAAGTTCCTGTCATCAAGAACAGGGATGTGGGGCTGGGGATGTGGCTCAAGTGGTAGCACGCTAGCCTGGCATGCCTGCGGCCCGGGTTCGATCCTCAGCACCACATACAAACAAAGATGTTGTGTCCGCTGAAAACTAAAAAATAAATGTTAAAAAAATTCTCTCTCTCTCTCTCTCTCTTAAAAAGAAAAAATATTATCATTAAGAACAGGGATGTGAGTCTAAGAAAAAATATGTGCAAACACACCTTGTTAAAATAATTCTTATCTTCCTTAGCATCTTAATATATGTTTGGCTTACCTTTTCACAATTACCAATTTTTGTTCAATTCATTTTAGAAGCATTTGGGTTTTTCAACTTATTCCAGTCCTCTTTTCCTTGTAAGGACTTCTACGTACATGTAAAATAATACCTGTATAGTTTTCTCTTGCTAATCTGTTTTATGTCAGCTTATTTCTAAGGCCCAGCTGAAGCATCTGGTCAGGTGGATGTATAGTTTTGCCTTTCTTAGAGTAGGAGAAAAGAGACTCATTATAATTCTTCATTGATAGATTCAATCAGATCAATTAGAAAATGAGTTGAAAACTAAACAGATGTATTATTTTTATAAGTCATATTCCTTATCAAATATTAGCAGACATTAGCATGTCTAAATAGAAAATAGTGTTCAGGATCAAAAATGTCTAGTTTGGATTCGAGGTACATAATAAACAAGTTGAACTTTAAGCTCCAGCTGCCCCATTTTTAAAATGATGATTATAATTTACATGTAGGATTTTATAAGAATCAAAATAAGTAATGAATAATAGTTTCTGTCACTGCTGTATATGGGTGATTTGAAAACTATGTTGAAGCTATATATTAGGCTATACTAAATTGGGTTTGTTAATAATAAAGTGACCCCACTTTTATGTCAAAACACTTCTTTATCATTCACTGCCATTAATGAGTACAATTTAATGTTCATCTTTGATATATTGACCTTGAAGCTACTTGTGGACTCAGTTTAAACCAAATTATTAAATTCAAATTAAATGTTTAAATTCTTTCATTAAAGAGCTATATGAAATATTTGAGGTACTATCTAAGTACAATCAAGGTTCAGTGGACTTATTTAACATTTGTTAAATTTTATAAAATTTTAATTTGTAGCAATTAAAAAATTGTATATTTTTCATTTTAGACAATTATTCATTACAGAAAAAAATGATTTAAAAAATATTAATTAAAATGAAGGAAAAAAATCATTCCTTGTAGCCTTGAGATAAACTGTTACTTTTTAAATTTCTACAAATTCTTATATAAATTTCATTTTTTAAAATATTTGATATTTATATATAAATATTTTGTTTATACAATTTTTTTTCCTTTGGTGCTAAGGATTGAACTCAAGGCCTATGTGCATGCAAGGCAAGCACTCTATCAACTGAGCTATATCCCCAGCCCCTATCCAAAATTTAAATGTTAAACATACTATTTTATACTCTCAAATGTCAATTTTACCTACCACATTATCCTTGGATGGTTTTACATTTATTTGGAAATGTAAAAATCATGATAGGCTAGAGTGATAGAAGCCATCTTTAAAGCCACATAGCCTACCCTTTTCCCCATATTCTAAGTGAGATATGTGATTTCACAAAAAAGATTTATTTATGACTACAGAACACTGATGCAGTAACAGGTCTAAAACAAATACCTTTCTAAATCACTTTTTCTTACATATTTATCCATGATGTGTATTATTTTCTTATATGCAGAGACATTAACTGATTAGTTCTAATTTTATTCCATGATTTGGGAGGTTAAAAAAGGGATGAATGTTTGAAAGAAAATAGTTTTAAGATTCTGTTAACCTAAAACATTTTAGGATGATGAAATAGAACCATGGGGATTAAAATTTGTGGTTTTATGATTCTTTTCGTGTACTTTAAAAAACTGAAAAAACTTAGAATCTTTTATTAAAACAGGAAGGGCTTTTCCATGGTTTTTTTTTTTTTTTTTTCATTTCTTCATTTGCCAATGATTATACAGATAGTTGTAAATTTAGAACTAAAACTCACAAATACACAGTTCTATTTTCTACAGCACAAGAGTCAATTTAGAAAATCAAATCAAGAAAAACAATGCATATACTTTGTTGAATCACCTAAAAATGTACAGAGGTCTTGCTAATATGCTTCTAAGAATACACAGATAACTGGCATGACCTTGTTAAAGTTTACTGTTCTCAAGTTTTCCGAGAGAAACTTTATATTTAATCTTCACAAAATTCAACAGATATGATTTTTATATGGTTTCATTTATATACCCCCATTGATGTGGTTGAAAGCTCATTTTTAAATCTAAAAAAAACAGTTATTGGGATTAATAATTTTAGTGGCTTTTCTTAAACATTTAATTTTAGTGATTCATTAACCAAGTCTTAAAACAAGATAAAGGATCCCTATTTCAATATCTTTGAAAATCTATCCTCACATGTCTTGATCATTCTTCCTGGTTTAGAAACTTTCTCTCCTACCCACATCCTAGCCCTGAGAGCCTCATCTTACTGTCAGAAGTGCTAAGTGATACATTGGTCAGTGAGGAGCTGTAATTGCCTTGTCTTCCGTAAACTACTTCTCTGCAGTCTCTTCAAGGTCAAGGGTATCACTTTCATCTTTCCAAGCAGTTTGGCTTTAAAATGAAAGCATTTTGTTTAAATTACACCCGAAGGTTTAGGTGTTCAAAAACTAAGGGAATCGCTTGTAAAGTTTAAACTATGAGACACAAAAAATATAAGGAAACATTAACAGTTACCTGAGCAAAGAAGTAATTTAAGCCTTTAATGAAACCTCTTTATATCATCTGCATAACTATGATGTAATTTTTGTTAAATTGGTTTGTTTAAAACCATGAACTTTAACATCATATCCTTGACTATTTATTCATAATCTGTCAACTGAGGGACGTAGTTAGGTATGTGGGAGATGTTTAGAATTTGTAAAGTACTACAAATATATATATTTCTCATCATTGTCTGATTTTATAACCTTTTCTTTAACTACTACTGGCCAGGAAACATTTTTTTTTTTTTTTAATTTTTAAGCTGGAAAGAGAGTTAAGTTTGCATTCTAAGAAAATACCAAATAAGTAAAAAAAATCTTTTAAAAAGTGTATTTTTAAAATTTACTTAATTTAATTTTTACTCCCTAAATATTCTATTAATGCTAGAAGTCATTGATATAATTCTGCTATTGTGTTAAGAAGAGAAGATAATATTTTCACATTCTCTACACATTTCTCCTTTAGTTCTTTTGCAGTTACACACTTTTATGAAAATTCCTTTGGCCGTTAACAAATGAGATGAAAATGCCATCTAAGTCTGCAAAATGACTTAGATTAGGCTTTTAATAGGGATAGAACTTAAAATAGTCACAAGGTTCCATGGCATAGTCCTTGAAAGCCCACTACAGTTAATAGAATATGAAGAAGAGAACATTGATAGGAGTTTGTTTTTATTTTACCACTGAGCTACATCACTAGTCTGTTTTATTTATTTATTTTGAGACAGGGTCTTTTTAAGTTGCTGAGGTTCTCACTAAGTTGTTGAGTCTGTCCTGGAACTTATGATCTTCTGCTTTAGCCTCCCAAGTCTCTGGGGTTACAGGCTTGCACCACTGTAACCTTTTTTTTTTTTTAAGTTGTAGATAAACCCAATACCTTTCTTTAAATTTATTTTTATATGGTACTGAGGATCGAACACAGTGTCTCACAGATGCTAGGCAAGTGATCTACCACTAAAGTATAACCCCAGTCCTATAGAAAATATTTTTATTAGAGCAATTTCACCTGCTATACACAGTGTGAACATAATAAAAATGCTTGGGTGGGGAGGTGAGAAAATATCACAAGTACACATGGCATATATATGTTTCATTTTCATATGACATATCCCTTGTTATACTGTGATTCAAAACATACAACTTAGGTTTTATTGAAACATTAGCTAATTTTATGAAGTTTACAATTTGAATATGTATTTCCTTAGATCCTTGAATACTATTTTTTATGAGCAATATACATGTCTTCAAACACATGTTGGAGCTAGAAACATAAAAGAAGAAGGAAAGAGCAGAAAAAAGTATATAAAGAGAGTAGTAGAAATTCAGTTAGGTTAGAAGGAAACATAAATGAGGAGTAATAGTGAATGATAAAGTGTTATCTACTCATCTATGTAGTTATTGATTTAATAACAAAATATTCCATGGAGGAAGGAGTAAATAATAAGAAATTCGGTAAGTCACACTTAAAAGTTCAGAATGTATTTAGGAGATGATGAGAAATAATTTAAGTAATATGGTAAAAAGTTATATTAGACTTTTGAATAATCATTCTGAAATGGTAAAATAAATGGAGGTTTGAGGAAGAAAGATATGATAGGAAGCCACTAAAGAAATCTGCATAGTTAATGATGAGGGCTTGCTGGGAGCCATTAGCCAAGTAGGTATGACAATTTCCTTGCCAGCATACCCCCATGTTTCTTTAATGGAAGGACTCATGGAAATAGGACATTTTGCAGCTACATTGCATGTAAGGTGACCTTGCTCAAGGACCAGGGCGGATCGTGTTTAGGGTGTTCCAGGTTTAGCATAGGGCGTATCCTGCTGCCTGAGTTCCTCTTGAGTTCTTAGGGTCAGACAGTATTTTTGGGAGACAGAAGCCCAGTGGGTGTAGATTTGGGCAGAGAACGTGGATTTCCCCAGAACGTGTTTATAGAAGGCCGGTGTGAGATCGGGAATAAAGAATTGCTGTTTGAATCTAAAAGCTGTGAGTGGCTCGTGATTTGTGCCCAGACAGACTGCGGCAAGGGCTTGAAGAAAACATTGGTGAAAAGCATGAAGAAAAGGGCAAAGTTTCAAGATATTTGGGAAAATAAAATTGATAGATTCCATAACTAATTAAGCAAGAGATTTTAGTTTAATAAATGGGAAACCGAAAAGTGGATGCTAGCATGTTTAGTTTGAGTCTCAGACTAGTGCAAATTACCAGAATAACTAGAAGAGTTAAAAGTTTTAGGTGGAAAAATAATGTATTCAATTTTTGTATATAGAGTTTGAAATGTCTTTGTAACATCCAAGGGAAGGTACCTAATTAAAAGCTAGATTCAGGATATATTTTCTGAGATAGAAACAGATTTTTTTAAATTGATTTTTCCATAGATGAAGGAAGGATTAGCCATAGAGTATAACTTTAATAAGCTGTGTAAATCAAGAAAAGAATGGCAAATTGTGTACCCTGTATTTAAAATCTAAGGCTCATGTTGAACAATACAAATCTGTAAAGGAATGACAAAGGTGGTGTGAGGATAGTTGAAAGAAAAAGGTGTCCGAGGAGTCTAGGATGAGGCATACCTAAAACCTAAAAGAAGATTCACAATTCCCAACACCAAGTGTGATAACGTGAAAAATGTTCTCTTATTTGATTTTTATTTTGAGAGGATTTCATTAATTTGGAAAATATACTTTTCATTAAATAATTTGAAAAAAGTCCCACTGTAGAACTTAGAAGTGAATGGAGTAAGATGTGGAAGAAGTTAGTGCAATGTTTTATTTCAAGACTGTTGTCTGAGAAGAAAAAGAATAGATACAAAACAGATAGCAACATAAAGTCAATCAGCATTTTGTAGTATTAAATTACGTTTCTTTGGACATTGTGAGAATAGCATTAGGACAAAAAGGAGGTTGAGAAAATGTTTAAAAAGGAGATATGAAGCTCAAATTTTTTATGATAATGTGGAATTCATGCCTGAACCTCAGACACATGGTGGCAGACCCTGTTAAATTAGACCGAGGAGGAAAATTTAACAACATTTTTCACTTCAAACTCTAACCTGTCAGACTTTTACTCTGAAAAATTGCACCCGTCTGTGACTTAAACTAAAATCCTACCAGTTGTTCTTTGGTATTTCCTATTCATGAAGCTAAGATCCCTTATTTAATTACTTATGGAATCTATCAATTTTACTTTCACAAATTTAATAATGGATAGAGATCAGTTTGCCAACAAAGAAAAAATGTGTATTCAGAAAAGATGAGGAATTAACAGAGTTTTGACCTGATGACCTATATTTTCTTTGTGAAGTCAAAGAAGGTAATTGCCATGATGGATGGAAAGTTGGCATGGAAAATATCTAAGAAAGTAGTGACTATTTGACACCAGTGCTTGCAAATGGAAAGAGTAGGGATGTCCCTTGCTTTTCCTGGGAAAGATTTTCTTATCATTCCATAAATAATTATTATTTATTTCCAACAAATACTACAGTAAACTTTGGTGACAGGAATATTTATCAAAATAGATATGACCAATGTATTAGGGAGACTAGAAGGGATAAATACTATTTTAAATATGTTCAGGGTTCTCTGATTTGCTCCAGGAGGTCATTATGGGAGATCTTCTTAAGTGACTTTTGTCAGGCGAGATGTGGTTAAGACATGAAGTTGGGGAGTGGAAAAATGGGGAAGAGGAAGGAACAGTTCAGGGATAGAACATAGAAAATACAAAGTCTTGAAATGAAAATATTTGTCCGCTCAAAAGCCCTTGAAGGGATGATGTGAAAGCATGTGGTAATAAGTTGCATAAGTTCCTGCAGAACTTTAAATACTTTATTTTAATCATATGAGGTCCTATCTTAAAAGTAATTAATGGGTTTAAAAAAAATAATACTAAAACCATCTTTGTACTTATAGCTACAGGTAGCAAATGAATAAGAGATGGGCAAAAAGAAATGGTGAGAGAAAATTTAAGAAGTTATTGAAGTAGTTCTCCTGAGAGATAATGGTTTAGAGTAGGGTGATAGAACTACACATAGGAAAGTGGGATAATGAATATAGGCATGGAAATGCTCAATTTCTCTGAACATCTAGTTACATGAACTAAAGAACCAGAAGATATCACAAGTTTCTGGTTTATGAAATATAATGGATGATGGTGTCCTTCACTGAACTAGGAAAAACATTCTTTTTTTTTTTTTTAAAGTAAATTACCCTTGAAGATAGAGATACTGTCCTCATTGTTTGAAAGAAGACAGATTCACTGCTCCATTTAAAAAAAGATGATGTCTCACTCCAGGGAAAATAGAAAATATGGGACAGATTTTTTTGATGCCCATTATAAAATATTTGGGATCTTTAGCTGCAGGGTTCTTCAGCTGTGAAGAAAAATTACATTTGTAGCAGTGTCTACCTGGCCCACTCCTTATTTTACCCATGAGAAATGAGGGGGCAAAGGGCATCAATGAATACTGATATTTATGCTAGTTTTTAAATACAAGTAATAAATTCCTTTGTCTCTCATCCAAGAACCTCATATCTCTGTCAATGTCTATGAAATTGTGGAAAATAAACTTAGCTTACAAGCAGGGTGGTCTCAGATTATTCACAGTTCTTGACAAATCCATAATTAAAAATTAAAAACACTTATTTCATAGAATTTCTGTGATTATAATAATGTTGTTGTGAGTGTAATGAGATAATAAATGTTAAGTATTTAGGATAATGCCTGCTATATATGTAATAATCTCAAAAAACTTATCTACTAATAGCACAAAAAAGTATTTGTAACTGTAGAAATAACTCCATTCTCTGTATACTCATAGGTACAGATGTGACATAAACAGTTTAAGATTTCATATCTTAAATAATGAATCCTTACTCAAAACCTCTGTCACACTAAATTAGAGACAAACTGAAATGACTACTGGGATCAGTTAGAAAAAATAAATTAGTAGAATCTGGGCCCATGTAGAAAGGAAAATTTGTTCGAATGGAGCAACCAATGCATTTCTAACTGATTATGGCAATGTAGAAAAACTATGGACCCAATGTTGCCAAATTATCTTATTTTAAAAGAAAATACATCATATCAGAATGGAAATTTTTAATGTCAAATATATTTTTGTATGTATTTTGAACGAGATTCAAAGTAAAAGGAGCCTATTTGAAACATGAAGACTATAGATACTTTGCTATGTCAAGAATGATAAGGGGTTGGGGTGTGGCTCAGTGAAAGAGTGCAAGCCTAGCATACATAAAAAAGGTCCTAGGTTCAATCCCTAGCACCACAAAACTAATGTAATAATAATAAGCAGTATTCATATCTTTTGTAACTGTACCACTGTGAATGGAAGATAATGGTTGTTGAATGGTGGATGGATGGATAAAAGCTGCCAAAAACAAAACAACAAACAAAACAAAAATAAAAAGCTGTTTATATTTTTATATTTTAATTTCAAATTAAATAAGATTCCATAAATAGGGGAACAAAGGTTATGCTAGGGTGTCCTCTTAAGTGTCTTTTATCAGAAACACACAACCTAAAATTCAGACACACAAAGTTATATCATTGGGAGGAGTTTGGTATGATATAACTTCAAAACCCTGAAACTATTACTGGATACTAATTGATGTAGTGTTCAACAAATGTCATTGTGTTTTCCTCAATTTTTAAAAATATCCCACACCATACTTGTGAAATCACTGTGGGGTGACTCAGCTCACAATGAGCATACCACACTGACAGTATGCCATAGTCCTGAGGTATAGAATGCACGAATGAATGTTGCATTTAATCCAGGATTAAATCTAAACATTTCCCTGGAGGTTAGTCTTCAATTTTGTCCTGTTCAAAAAGTAGACCTCGGCTGATTCTTAGAAAAGTGATAATAAATATACAGGAAAACCTTATATATGCTTCTGACTATTTATGCAATAGTTACTTAAATGTTCTTAATTGCAGTTGTATTACTTCCCTTCTATTCTTCACAGAGCACCAAGAGACAGCCATGAATTTTACACCTACCCATACCTCATCAATGTCTCGCTGTCATCTTTGAACTCAAGTTAGTCACAACTCCTGTTCTGAGAATTCTCTGACACATGGGAATTGTCCTCTATAGACAATGCTCCACCACCCTTCCTGACTCTTTCTGTAAAGGTTTTCTCCTCAAAGCATATTTCAGTCTGAGCCACACATTTTCCTCTGCCTTGAACATTCTTTTCCTCCTCTCTTGTTAACTCCTAAAAAAAAAACTAGGAGTCCTCTCTTGCCTCATCTATTTTTACCACTTAGCTCAGCACCACAATCAGAAGGCCACCTGGTATGTGATGTGAATAGGATTTTGGAGGCAGTCAAATAGTTTATACTTGTACCTGTGCTCTTAATAATTTTTTATTAATGCTTGTTTCAGTACCTAATGTTTGATTCAACAATAATTCATGTAATTTCTCAGGAAACATTTTCATGCCCAACTTTTACACACTTTTGAAAACATTATTTTTCTGGAAGATTAATACATTGTTAGAAAATAATGTAGGACATTTCTCTGTCAAAATGTGTTCTGTAACAGAGGTCAATCAATAGCCTAGAGCTTTCAGAGGAAGGCTTTCTTCTCTGATGACTGAATTGCCATGGTGGCCAGAGTCAGGGAAAGGGCAAGAGTTTAGCAGCCCAGAGGTCATTCTGTGAGATGAGCAATCCCTTCTTCACCTACAGGTAAGCTGCCTGACCTGATGAAGTTGTGGAGCATCACTTGACCTGTTGAATGGTTTGATTTCTCCCTGTACTAGAGGTTAATGCATGAGAATAAAACGGAATTTTGGGACCACCTAGACAGGTTGTTTTCAGTCTAGATTTTTTTTTGTTCTGTTTTTCCATTTAAGAATAAGCCAACATGTAATATGTGAAAATTCACCAGAAGTTCTGGTGGTGCTTCCCTGGGAGCTACTTGAACCTCAGCATGAGTAGGGTGTTTTGAGGATCGTTCTTTTATAGAAGTTTCTTTAATATTATGTTTCTATAGCAGCGGGTCTTACTAACTTGAGAATATGAACAGATCTCTCGATTCTGGTTCCCCTATCTTCCTTCTGTTGTACTTTCCCCCAAATCCTCTGTTCTTCTGATGGTCCAGGGGCAAGCTGAACTTCACTATATCCTAGATTTCGGCAATCAATTAGTGTTTATTTAAACTCTGCCTCTATTCAAAGTGCATTGGACTAGACTTCTGAAAAGATACAGGGTAAAAATAATAACCGTGAGATAAAAACCAGCAGCAATTGAGGCAATTCTTGGTCAAGGAAAAGAAGAAAAGAAAGCATAAAATGACATTGTCAAATGTTAGTAGGTTGCTTCTGGCATGTTAAAAGATTTTGTGATCTATTAGTCATGGAACACATTTAACTCACCCTCCTAGCAGCCAAGACAAATAAAGAAATTCTTGTAGTGTTTCCATGGAGGAGGACTTTGCAGACTGCCCTACTACATCAGCTGTCAGGTTTCTCTCTTGTTGCCTAACCTGTGACACTCTTTTGACTAATACATGATATTAAACAGATAGGGACTTTTTAAATAGGAAAAAAAAATTGACAAGTGATCAAACTACTTGTGGCTGGTAATTTGAACCCTTTCATCTTATACTCCTTAAGAATACAGAAATTTCAAGCAAAAGGAAAGTTTGAATTTCTACAGAAAAATTTGGTTTCACTAATTCTTTTGAATTTTATGTCCTGTTTTATGTCCTCTTATGTGGGAAAAATAACAGAATACTGTGGCATTTTTGTACCCCCCAAAAAATTATTTTGAATTTTAGAGAGATATTCTCTTGATCTTCTTCCTATTGAATACCTCCTGTAAATTTATCTCAAATGGGCCAAAAGAGAGTAAAGAGGAAAAAAGTGAAATACTGATCAAGAAATTGAAGGCAGATTTTGCTGACTTGGCTAAGTAATTCATCATTTGGGAGTTCTAGCTTCATTATATATATGAAATACTAATTAATGTCATTCTATAGCATCATAGATGAGATAATTTTGAATTTGAGAATGAATTTTGTTTTCCAAAATTAAGGATTATCCCAAAGGACAGCTTACCAAAATATAAAAATCAATACCTTTCCCACTCAAGGTCATTCTTAGCTTGTAAAGTAGACGTGAAAATGACGTTTAGCTCTTTTTGACATTCACACCTGTCACATGAAAGAAACTGGCTGTCATCTGTAGTAGTTACATGTTTTAATCAACTCTTTAGCTTCTGTGACCAAATGACCTGATAAGAATGATTAGAGGAGGAAAAGTTTATTTGGGGGCTCACTATTTCAGAAGTCTCATTCCATAAACAGCCAGCTCCATTGCTCAAGGCCTGGGGTAAGGTAGAACATCATGCCAGAAGAGTGTGGTGAAAGAAGGTAGGTCAGGACATGCCCACTAAGAAGCAGAGAGAGAGAGAGAGAGCTTTCCTCACCAGGACAAAAGGTAGACCCTGAAGGCACACCCAATGACCCATCTTCTCCAGCCAAACCCTACCTACCTACATTTACCACCCAGTTAATCCCCATCAGGGAATTAATGCACTGATTAGGTTAAGACTCTAATAACCCAATCATTTCATCTTCAAACTTTCTTGCATTATCTCACTCATGAGCTTATGTAAGATAATTTATTTATCTAAACCATAACAATACCCAAAATAATAAATAACACTAAATCTTTATTTCACCTTCACAGAACACTTGAATATTATACATATCTGATTGAAGTACATAAAAATTATCACTCATTTTGGAATCATTCTCCTATCCTATATAATTTTGAAAAATGAAATGTAATCTCTCATCAATGCATTCTATTACCTAAAATGTAACCAAAAAGACCAACCATATACGAAGCTTAATTTAATGCTAAGTTGAGATAGAGAAAAGGTATCATATAATCTATGAAAACTAGAACAATTTCAAAAGCAGAGAAATTCTCATCACTAAAGACGGTTTAAAGGGCTAAATTTTAATTTGAAATCTTGATCTATAATAAATAAAAGGCAAAGTCTTCTAAATTTGCTTCAAACTAAAAAATAATTTACTTATAAATTTGACCCAGGTTAGTTTCATGCAATTTGGTTAATACTTTTCTCTCATTTATCTGAGAATCATCATTAAAATGCTATTAATTTTGGATCTTTCCCCCACAGTTTTCAATTATATGGACTATCACCTATAAATCAGAAATTAACTAGTGTTTACCTAATACATTGGTAAGTTTGATGTAAAAATGTCATTTTCCCCCCAGTTTTCTATTCTATATGATTTAAAACAAAACTGAAACAAAAAGAACCCCAAGATTAATTAGTATAGCAATACAGGGCATTATACAAAATGGCTTTCACTGATAATAAGTCCTAATATTATTTATTATAAACTGAAGAGGTAAAGAGTTTGAATTTTAGCCACTTAATAAAAGTAGACTAGGATTATATTGTATATATTTTTTCCCAATATTTGAATGAACAAAGCAAACTAGTCAGTCCCTGAAGTGATGGTACTACTTGTGCATATGAAAAGTAGAAAATTTGTTTCCTTGGAACATGATTCTTGATGATTCCAGAATTCTTAAGCAGTATGTATGTGGGTGGTCGGGGGGCACTTATCAAAGGATTTAACAAAATAATTTATTTAGTGAATTTTCTTTCTATTGTTATGTTATAATAATTTCTTATGTGACTTATTTTGGGGAGTATAAGCACCTTTTTTACTTTAAATAGTATGTTAATCATGTTTGTAAAGGGGAAGAACAACATGATTTTCGTGCACACCTGTAATTCCAGTGACTACAAAAGCTGAGGCAGAAGGAGTCATAGTTTGAGGCTAGCCTCAGCAACTTGGTGAGACCCTGTCTCAAAATAAAAACTGGGAAGAGCTGGGGATGTGGATCATTGGTAAAGTTCCCCTGGGTTGGTACAATCCCCACTTCCAAAATCAAAACAAAAAACAAAACCCTGTAGCTATATGACATATTTTTGTTTATTTTATCTAGTTTAGTGTTTTTGTCATATGAACTAGTTGCTAATGTAACTATTTAATTACATAAACTGACACTTCATTCTTACAACATAAAAGCTTATCATCTTTTCCCAAGGGTTACTTAGAAATTCTTATTCTTTTATAGTATAGTAACATGAGGATTTTGAGACAAGTGCTAATTAGATTTAATTTATATACTTTTGAGTTTTACATTTTTTTCTGATGTTTTATGTTTTGATACTACTATAAATAATGCTGCTGTAAACTTGATTGCCTTTGAAAGACTTGCTTTTTCTTCTAAGATGACCTGGGAAATCTCTCTTTAGCTTTGCTCTACTTAATCTCTTTAGTCTTTAACTTAAATTAGACAGTAATGAATAGAATTTTAAAAACTTCCTTTTAATAGTAGTATGAATTATATTATGTAAAAAATTATATTATATAAATTATATTATGTAAAAACATAAGGAATTGCAATATTTAACCAGGCAAATAATATTAAAAATCTAAATAAGATGAATAATAAAAATAGACTTTATCTGATAGATATATATGTTCAATTTTACCTTATAAATGGGCAATATTATATTTTACCATGTATGAATAAACTTGTTTTAAAAAATTAATTATTTATTGGGTAGTAAAACAAAATAACAGTCAATAAAATAGAATTTCAAGGAGTTATACATATTTTTCTGGCAATCATTTAATACTCCTGGTATATATTGGGAGAAGAAAATTAAGTAACATTGTAACCAATATTTAGATATAAGCTCATGAGTCACACATAGAAAATAAATCTTCAATTAAGACATAATACAACAAACCTATCAATATGTAAGTTACTAAAAAATTTATCCATAGAAAATTTCAGAGCAGCCAACATTTTCATTGGTATAAATACATAATACTGAAAGAAGGAAATATTAAGAAAAATGAATGAAATTGAAAAAAAATAAAAGAATGAAGGAAATAAAGATAAAACCAGAAGTCATCTAATTAGAAAGCACTTTAGAACTGATAAAGTTAGTAATAAAATCGATGAAGCTTTAGAATCACTTATTAATCCAGTCAAGGAAAAGAAACCACTAATATGCAAAATTAACCAAGGGAAGAATTAAAGCTTTACAATAGTGGAAAAGCTAAAGGAATGCAAAGAAAATGTATCCCATAAATCTTGGCATAGATATTTGGAAACTTACATGAAAATATGAAGTATACAAATTATTAGAAAACATAGACAAAGTTCAAATATTATCAAAACAGCTCCCTGTTTTTCTATGTCTGTCAATTATACTACAACTTAAAGAAATAGATCGATTTTAGAAGTGATCTCAGACACAAAAAAAGAAGCAAAACTTCCTTAAAATGTCACTAAAGCATCAATAGCAAAGTCTTATAAAAATAGCACAGAGAAAGAAAATTGCAGATAAATTTTAATCTGTAAAAATTGATGTAAATATCTTAAATGAAATACTACAACTCATAATTCAAGTCATATATTAAAAGAATTACAAGCCTTAACAAAGTTAAGTTCAAATCAAATTTGGTTTAATATTAAGAAACCCATCTATATAATGTGTATGTATTTTATATTATTAAAATATACTACACACTATATACATTAATATAATTATATTAAATATATATGTAAATAATAGACATATACATGGCCAGTGCCACGGTTAGTGGCATCACCATAGACATCAGCTTTTTAAAATCTGTGGCCTTGGGAAAATAAGAAAACAAAATAGAAAAAGGAAGGCAGGTAAAAAGAAAGAGGAAAATGAAGGAGAAGGAGGAAGAGGAGGAGGAGAGAAAAGTCAGATTAAGATCCTGAATTGTATATCTCTGTGAACAATCTGAGCGCTTGATTATATTGTAAAAGACATAAGTGCATCCATTACTGATGATATGATGAGATGGGAATATCAAGGAGAAAAGCTTTAAAAAAATTTAATAGAGAGTTTCAACAAGATAAAAATCTCCAAAAACAAATTCAAAATTTAAAAGCTTAGTAACCTAATGGAAAAATAAGTCTTTCAATTGTAACCCAAAGTACATATTAAAAAAGTACATATAAGATCTTAGAGAAAAATGATAACATAGGATAAACTGAAGAAAGTACAAATGTCCAATTAAATAGGACAATGTATTTGAGTTTTGGATAAAATATAAAATATTATGTAAACATAGTTATGTGAAAATATTTACTATTTTGTCTTGTTATTGAAGATAGCAATCAGTATTCTGTTAAATGCTTATGCTCTCTATAGTACTATAACTGTCAAATATATATATAATTGCTGAAATTTTCTCTTTTTTTCATGTAAGATTAATGTCAATAAAAGATATCCTTGTAAAATTAAGTTTATATTTATTTGTATATAAAATTACTATTATATAGTTTCTTTAGTAAACCAATGAAATTAAATACTAATTAGAATAATACATATGAAAAGGTCTTGGTATTTATCTTGTCCATTTGCTCTACTTCAATCTAAATTCATGCTCATGTTGCTTTATCTTGTCTTTGCTGTGGTTACAATGAACTAAATCTTCAAAGTTAATTGTTTTATTGTCTAAGTGAAAAAAAATTTACAAGCACCTTGATATTTTCCCAGCATGTAACTGAATATCACTCTATAGGCACATAATATTTCTTAATTAATTAATTATACTTAAATAGGTGAAAGTTAATGTCATGTGGAAGTGGAAGAAATAAATAGGGGAAAATATTATATAAAACATCTTATTCAGCGATGACCTATATATATTTTTATGAAAACATATACCAATGTAAATTTATTTTTATATTTAAATACTAATATTTGTCCTGTATGAGATAAACTGCCAGAATTATATACTCTGTACCAGTATGTATCATTTGAAAAGTTTCTAGATAAAACATAAGAGAAAATTATGCTACACATTCACTCATTTAGCTACTAAAATTATTTTGATTTAAAGGGTTAATGACAGGTAAGGAAAAGAGTCTGAGGAAAGAGGCCAAAAATATAATTAAGTGGTAATAGAGTGCTGTGCTTTCAGTTGTAACTCCCACCTCCTTTCCTTTAAGCATAAAAGCCAGCACAGGTTTTGTTAATGACATCCCAGAAAATTATCCCTCTCATCAAGATTTCCAGAGGTGCAGGGAGGTGAAAAACTTCAATTTACCCTTTTAAAATAATTTGTAAAATCTTAATCTTCTGAATTCAGTATCTGGAATATTATTAACCCATAAGGGAATCGTTATGTCTTGTTTATATTTAATGATGATTAATATCATTGTTCTACAATCAAAATAAAATAGTCCAGTTTCTGAAAGTATTCTTTTTGATTAAAAAAAAACAAAACAGAAATTACTAGGGACTCAGGGATTTAAAAAAATTGTAAATGCAATAAAAGGATTTATTTTTAAATTTTCACCTACCTTTTTGAAAAGATAAACTTGGATATTCTAATAGACAAAGAAATTTTCATTAAAAAACAACTCAAGAGAAAAAGTATAGCAATCATCTTGTAATTACCATATATTAATTTTGTTTGCCATTGATCTTCAGCTCTTCTACAGCCCATTTTTTCTTTTCACATTAATGTGGGTTCAGACTACTGTGGACAAACTGAAGGGAAATTGTTTCATAGACTTGGATATGCACAGGACCTGGTCTTCATTTTGGAGTAAACTATAAAGAGGATATTCTTACAATAACATAACATGGGACATAATCTAGAAAAGCTATTCTTTTGAATGTACCATTTCGTTTGATCAAGTAGATATTATTCCATACTCTTATTCTAGGCATTTTTTTTTCTAATTATTTAAAGGTAAGTCAAAATTGTTTTCTAATTTCTGGAAAACAAATCATCAAAACAATTTTAGTTGGTGGTAAAATATTTAGCAAGCACTGTTACAGTGAAAAATATTTCTTCTCTGTATTAATTTAACTTTGGAAAAAGTAAGTGTACTCTACTTCTTTTATATAACTATTTCTTTTATATTAATGCTTTTCAACTTCTCTTTGAAACTTTCAATGATATTCAATTATATCATGCCACAGAAAAATGTATTTCCTCCAATTCTCTCAGAGTGATGTGCTTTTAACTTAAGATATAAATTCTCAGTATAGATGTGGCTCACATAGTCTCTAAGACTGAGTTTTAAAAAATGATCTCATCATTTCATATATTTACAATATATGTTTAAAACAGTTATATGAGATCATTGGAAGATCCCATTTAGGTTAAGATTTATTTCCAGTAAGTGATATGCTACTTCAGAGTAAACACTTCACACTTGAAATATTGTATTATACTTCTGACTTATTTCACTCAGCACAATGTTTCTATCCTCTTTCATGTCAGGGCAAATGTCAAGATCTTGTTTTTTTTTTAGGGGCCTTAATAATACTCCATTATAAATATGTGCCACAGATTTCACTTTTATGTGGATTTTTTAAAAAATAACATATATGGAGATAATAAAAGAGTGGTTGATGTGCAAGAGGAAGGAGAGGAAATGAGGAGGCACAGGTCAGATGATTCAGAATAGCAGATATGTAAGATTGTCATTTACAGAGACCTGCTATATGAGTGTATTTTAGCTACCAAAAAAATGAAAAACATGAGTAACCAGGTGAGATGAGGAATTTGTTAATTAGCTTCACTATGCTTTTTTACTCTCCAAATATATATACCACTCATGTTGTGTAGATGAAAAATACAGATCTGCAAATAAAATTGATTTATTAAAAAAGAAAATATTGGATTAGTTTTAGTAGGCCTAAATATCTGTGTGTGTATGTGTGTGTGGGTGTGTGCACACGCGTGTGCTCATGTCTGCCTGTCAAACAGTTTTTAACTTCCAAAACCTTAGAGGCCTTCATGATGATGGGTCAATTTATGAAAAACTTAGTCATTAGGTAGCATCAGAATTGTCAAAAAAGCTTAATTTTTAAAATAATATTCTTATTATGTTCTTTTCATCAGTAAAGTTGTATTGTAAAAATATAAATGACCCTATTTGAAAATTGAGAGAGCTGATATTCTTATAGAAATAAATAGTGGTCATTTTAATTTTTATGATTATAAATTACATGTGCACAAACACACTTGCCTAGTTTTTCTTTTTCTGGATTACAAAGACTTATCAGATGGCTCAGGAATACCATGATTTTAAATAAATGTAAACTTCTGTCATATACCTAGTCCTCATTTAATTCAGTTTTACGTAATTTTGCTTATTACTTACAGTAAATATGCATAATATGTTGGAGAATTAAAACATAATATGAACTTTCTGCTGTGTTACTTTTTAGTGACATTGATTGAAACACCCATCCATGGGTTTCTTTTTTAGGTATCTGCACATTTCCTTTAAAGGCTTGGGAAAATTGGGGTAAACACCAGAAATAATTCCTTGGATAGAGAAGTATGTTTTGTACAGTTTACTCTTTATTTTGTGCTTGTACCATTTTCTTAGTTTGTGTGCTATGGAAAATAGTGTGCAAAACAGAAATAAAAATAAATCTGAAGAATGCAACATGTTACTTACAGTTAAACCAATATTGGCAGATAGTAATTAAGAAAATTTGTCTCTTTTCAATCCCAATATGTTCAAACAAAATTAACACATCTAGGTTTCTTCTTTCTGTCCTGTGAGTGAAAACATTCATCTTTTGGTCAATTTTCTTATAGATTCTCAACATAAAAACACAAACATTCAAAAAGCCAACAAACATAACACCTATCCTCCCAAGCTGCCAGTGTTCTGAAGGTCTGTCTCACTCTGTAGAGGCATGTCCACTTAAGCACAAGCAGCTCATGTTTAGAATTACCAAATCTCTTCCCTTCAACCTCAATGTTTAAGCAAGAATCAGAATCTTAAAAAATTATGGTGAGTCCAAGGTATAATCTAGGTTTGTTCCTTCTTTTTCCCCCAATAAATTTTGTGTTACCCTAAGAGCTGGGTGCATAGCACATCTACATTTCACTCCACATTTGTCCCTAACCCTATTTTAATCAGATTTGCATTGACTTTCCTTACTCAACAACCACTCTACATCCAGCTTGTAAAGATACTTATAAAATTTGATCTACTAAATCACTTGAACGTATAAATGAAACGGTGTTTATCTTAGTATCTTTCTTTCCCCAAATAACTTAAGTTAGAAGCAGCATTGGGGAAGAAATGACCCCTTTCTATTTTCTAGTTTAAACTCCCAGAGTAGGTTGACCCCTTAATTGGTCCAAACCTTATACTTGATTACAAAAGCAGTTAAAAATTCTGAGCCATGTTTTCCTTCATACAGTCTATACTGTACGAAGTTCTCTGATTTTAGCATCTTAATGCATGTTAATATTCTGAACTTTATTATTTTTTATTTGTCCTAGCTTAGAACATCATTAAGTTGAATATCTACCACTGGGATATACATTAGAAATTTCAAAGTCAACAAATAAAGGAAGATTGTGTGCCTACAAAGAGATATTTAATAGGACATTAACGTATCACATTCTCAAGTGCAAAAGGAAATTATCTTAGGCTTGAGATCTGCATAACTTAGGATATTGTTAGTAATTTGAGGCAATTTTATATTGCTTTGCCTTTATTACATTGACTTCACAATTGTCTATGTTCTGTTAATGAAAACTCTGTAACAACAACAACAAAAATGGCTTTATTAGATACCAGCAAAAAATTATTACATTATAAGCTCTCATAATTATTTCTGCCACAGAGCATATTAAAGGTCACTTCTAAAGTGATGCGAGTTGACTATATGTGTAAGAGTCAAAATGAGAATTTCTGTCAGTTTTCTTCACTTTTATCTAGAATATTAGCCTCCACTAGTAGCTTACACAAGTATGTTTACTTTTGGGGGCAAAGTAAAGACAATGAACAAAGAAAAATTTTCTAGAGACTTTAAAATTTTTATTTGAAGCTCATAGCTAAAGTTCAAGTTTTACTCATCTATTTAGAACTTTATACAAATGATTGTACCATATTTTTTTTCAAGTCTTCATTGAATAAATCCTTCAATGGTAGGGGCAGATTTGGGGATGAGGGTGGGGAATATGAGCTAATTTGCATATTCAAGGAAAAGCAGGTCTTAGGTATTTATCATGAAGTAAATTAAAATGTAAAATATAAAAATATGCTTTATGCTGCATGATTTTTATAACAATTTGTTTATTCCTCTCAAATTTATTTTATCTCAACTTTTAAATAGCTGTGGAACTAAATATTGAAAGTCAAGAAATAAATGTTTACTTGTTTTTGAGGAACCTAAAGGCTGGTTAAAGAGGGGAGAGTTAACTTAAACAGATATATGCAGGATAATACAGCTTGAAGGAGTTTTAGAAATATTTTTAGCAGTCATAAAAGAATAATGTGTTCTCTCTCTCTCTCTGAAAGATATGCATCTATTCAAATAAAAATAAATTCATAATGATGATCAAATAATAATATCTACCATTAGTTGAATATATAGTACAGACATGGAATATGTAATTTTATGTGATTATAAGCTAGGGATATGACCTTTGTTGTATGAAAGTAGAAACAGTTTCAAAGAATTAAAATAATATGTTCAGTGTCACATTACCAGGGCAGATCTACAGTTCAAATCCAGGTACTGACTCCAGAATGAGTTCAGGATGAGACTGTAAAAGAACTTTGTTTTGGAATGGGCCTGAGACTGAGGAAATTCATGGTTTTAGTTCCAACAATTCCATTTTCTTGCTGTATAACTTTGTCACAATTTTCATTCAATATAATTATACCTGTATCACTGTCTCATTTATATGTTTTTTCCTTACTTATATGTAATCACTAAGTGAAATCATGTTGTAAACAATAAAGCCCTACAGAAACGTCTTATACAACATTAGCTAATGTAACCTGCCAACAAACATTTTCAATTGGCAATTTATTGGACATATGATGCTTTGTTAAATTCTACCATTTTCTTTACCTTATCTTCTGGAATATTGCTGCATATCCCTCAAAACCTCAGGAATATGAAAGACCCTCAAAACATGTCCTCTACATTCTCATTTTGTATGTCCTCACCACAGGTGATAGAAAATTATAACAAATAACCATTTATTTAAGAAAATTTTCCACTTAATTTTATAATATAGTTCTCTCACTTTGTTTCCCACTTACATTTCCACATTTCATTCTTCTTTCTAAAACATTAGTTTACTTTCTTAGAAAATTCAGAATATTCCTCTTTCTGTTGAATTTAAAGCATCTTTCCAGCAATGGGTACCACGTACCAGAATTCTAGAATGTTTTATTATGATGTAATGCTATTTATAAATGAAGAAAAAGTGAGAAAAAAATCTCATATTCACAGTAGAGAGGAGGTGATGGATTTTTTAATCTATCTTTTCTGTATATTTTATCATAAACCATTATAGGACACACCTTTTCAATGCATAGCAGCTCTTAATTAGATCAGCATTGTTAGAGGAAGTATGGTTTTCCTTTTGAGTGTTGCCACCAGAAACAAAACATCTATTTTCTTACACTTGACTTTCAAGTTTATTTACAATGTTCTATGAGGTATAGCCCATTGAAATGACTCATCACATTTATGGGATTATCTTGTGGATAAAAGTGACTTTTGAATGATTTAATCATATTACATATAGAATGGAAATATAGTTTTTGAAAATTATTTTTAAATAGTTTTGAAATATGTAGATTTAGCTGGTTTTCAGTTATAAAATTACTATTCTTTATAAGAATATCAGTAGTCAATTCCAAAATAACTAATGGGAGTGCCTACATAAGGGTAAATACAGGACTCAACTTTAGGAATAAACACAAAAAAAGAAAACTTACCTGTACTCTCAAGTGTATTTCAAAGTAGTTCAGTAAATATCTATATTGTCTGATTAGGTTCTGAAGACCAGGATAACAATGTACCCTATAACTTATTTTAGAAAACTGATTTCACTATTCTTTGGCAGAACATTATATAACTTACCGTCTATCTGCCAAATTATAGTGCATTGAATTTATTTCCTAGAGATCCTGTGTGGCTTCAAAACTTGAATTTCGTATCATTAGCTTCATTCAGTTAAGGTGTATATTGCACTCTACTGCTAGGAGCAAAATAACACTTCATGTTTGACTTAGATAAATGCATATATAGAAACCCCCTACAGAACTTTATGTGAAAAATAAAGGGTGATAGTTTTATTTCGATTTACATAACTCCTTTGTTAACATACATACATAGAGAGATTCATTTAACAAATATTCGAGTTGCTAGTATTTTGAACAGCACAAAATTGAGTAAGCCAGTATTAATTATTTGCCTTTAGGGTCTAAACTGATAAATGAAAAATAACTAGTGTTTTAGTCAGCTTTTTCACTGCTGTGTCTAAAGGACCCATGTAGAACAACTGTAGAGGAGGGAAAGTTTATTTGAGGACTTGTGGGTTCAGAGGTCTCAGTCCCTAGAAGGCTGGCTCTATTCCTGGAGGCATGAGGTAAGGCAGAACATCATGGTGGAAGACTGTGGAAGAGGGAAACAGCTCACATGATGATCTGGAATCAGAGACAGAGAGAGAATTTCAACTCACCAGATTCAAATATATACCCCATAACCATACTCCCAATGAACCACTTCCTCCAGTCACACCCTATCTGCCTCCAGTTACCACTTGTTAATCTCATCAGGAACCAATTCACTAATTAGGCTAATGCTATAACCAAATTATTTCTCCTCCAAATCTTCTTGGATTGTCTCAAAAATGAGATTTTGGGGGACACCTCACATCCAAACCATAACAACTAGCAATTGCTACAAAATAGAATTCTAAATTTTCAAAAGCCATGAGAAATATGTTTATAAAATGTCTAATTGATCCTATGAAAGAATTTCAGGTTCTCTTTAAAAGTCTTTTCTCAAAGTATATTTTATTTCACATTACTTCTTACTTTTAAGAGAAGCACTTGTCTTGAATCACAGTAAAAGTAAACTTAACAGAGTTTACTTTTTTCCTATCCATTTTGTGTAACTCAAATTACCTCTTGGCATTTCCATATCTGTTGAACAGTTTATAAGCAACCACCTTAAAGAGAAAAAAAAAAAAAATTCACAATGGCTTTGAAGTCTTAAACAGCTAGTGCCACAGTCTGGCTTCAGCAAAGTAACCTGGAGGTGATGAGCAACTTGTGAAGGTTGATACAGCAGAAGCGGGAGCCCTTTATTGCCGGACAGTAGAGGTATATATACACTTAACTGATTATACACAGCTTGTTTCAATTAACATCCAGATACATCAATTGGTCATTAAGGAATCCTCATCATCTTAATAATTACACACAGCTTAACTTAATTGACATAATCTAGAAGCTAGATTAAAATTTTCATTTTTAGTGTCTAGATGAGTGAGCAAGCTATGTAATTTTTTATAAATGTTCAGTATCCCCATCTGTAAAATGGGGCAATAACAACTGGTTTACCCTGACTTAAATTATATATTATAGCTAATCACGCCTAATTAAGTGCTCTAGTGTGTGAACAACTGCCTTTTAATAGCATGAGTTCCTGCTGGGGAAATGAAGAATGGAATAACTATGTATTAACAACCACAGTTGGACTATATATGCATAAATGATGGACAAAAGAATTGTGGGTTCCATGATGAAAAGCATGAGAAAAGGATGAAGACTTGAATCTCTGTGCTCTAGCTTGATTAGAAGATAAACACAGTGACACTGAGAAGAATATATGTCTGTAGAGCATTTACAGAACATTCTGAGATGTGCCATAAATCCCAGGCGGAGAAGAGATACTTAGCCTCCTGCCTATTGAATATTTTTGTTTAATGAGGTTTGTGATTGTAATAATCATGCTTTAAAATATTAAAATTATGCTTGGTCTTTGTACAAAAATGAGTGGAAAAGTCTGGGAGCTGAGAGAAAATTTAAGAGGTGATTATTTGAGTCACAAATAATGAAGACCTGGCATAGACTAGGAACATTTCAGAGAAGAAGAGACCCAGTTAGGATGGGAAATAATTGGAAGGAGATAGTAGGTTATTATTTATGGTGAGCAAAGAAAATGAATAGATTTTGGGGGGAAGAAAAGATGAGAAAAAGCAGGAGAAAGTTTTTGTTAAAAAGTAAAATGTGTTTTGGCAAAGTATTTAAATAGCAATTTTTTTTTCTTTTTCTATTGGTTGTTTTTAGTTACACATGATAGTAAAATCCATTTTGACATAATTATAAAAGCGTGAAACACTTTGATCACTTTTCCTGGGCATGGGATAATAAGATTAAGGAAATATTACTTTTGTCTCAATTTATCAACTCATCAGTGAATGCATAAAGGTTAATGAGATAAGTGATATACCTATGTTCCCTCAGCTAATAGGAGGAATTCAAATTTTGGGCTCTTGGATCACAACTATATTCAGTACTCTATGTTGGATATTTATGTTCCAAGGATTATCTCAGGGAAAAAGACCAGCTTTAACCTGATATTTTAGACAAGCACTTAGAGTTTGGAGAGAAGAATCATTATAGCAGTCATCAACATAAAATCTGCATAAGGATGATATTGTCCAAGGAATGAGGACTAAGAGAAAAGCAATTTGAAACTGAACCCTAAAGAAGTATGTACTTTTAGAAAGTGACTGAGAAGGAGACACAAAGACAAAGGAGTTCCATCCAAATGAGAAAAAGGTGATTTGAAATAAGTTGTAGATATGTAGGTTAAGAAAGGGCAAAACTTAAAAAAGATAGGATATATAGAGTGGTTTAATGGAATAAAGCAGAGAAAGTCCACTTGTTTTGACTAGCTAATCCCTGAAGATGTTTGGCAGGGTGTTTTTTTATTGTACTGGTGGGAGATAAAAGAAAAATTTAGTTCTGATTGTAATACATTGATACCTGGAGAAAGAACACCTACCCTGAGTTATAGAGGTATTTATTTGAATCCAGAGTTGCTGTTTTTAGGCACTGTAAGAGAGAAGATTTGTATGATCGTATAGTATAAAGAATGGCGGGGAAATGTCATTGTTGAAATCTTGGAACCACTAATAAAAATAATCAATTTTATTTTTTTTTCTTTTCTCTGGATAAACATCTGAGACTGTTAAAGGACCCTTGTAGTCCTGTAATTCAATATGAATTCTCTTTCATATTGTAATACCTATGATTTACTGTGCTTTTCTGCCAAATAATTTCCTATTTACTGTTCCTGTGGACATTCATCCATATCACCTGGTGTGGTAATTAAATACCAGTGTCAAAGAGATTGGTTGACTGAGTTTCAGATTTAGCCACACGGGTAAGCAAGAATTCAGTGACTGAGCTCCTGCTTTATAAGCCTAGGAAGTCAATTTTGTCATATCTTCTACAGTTGAGAGAAATGATTGTATGAGATACACACTATGAAGGTGGAGACTATGTCTTTTTAGACACTGTACCTAGCAAAGGGTCATAGCAGGTACATAGTAGGCATTCATGAATGAATTAATGAATAACTTAATTGAATGTTTGATAATTCATAACCCAAAATACAAGATAATAATTTATTTAAAAATTGTCAAGAAAGGGCAAAATTTTAAATGCAGATTATTTTTATCTGACAAGTTATTCCATAAGGGCAATTGGGTGAGAATTATTATTTTTTTCTATGTGCATTTGTCTGCTTAGGAACTCTGATTAAAATTTAGAAATTAAATATTGAATTAGATAGATGTGGGTATTCTTGAGAGGATTTATATGTTTTTTCTTAGCATTGACTCCCCTTATGATGTTGGTATTTTCTTCATTCTAAAAAAAATAATAAACAGATTTTTGAAGCCCCAATAGTGTGAATTAAATCATGTAAACAACATGAAATGTGGGTTTAGAATGCCATCTTCATGATTCATTTGATGCATCAGCACAGTTCCCAAAATGCCTGGATGGGGCCCATTAAAAGATGACGTGACCTAAAGGATAGCAGAAAGCCATAGTTGTTTCTAGGTTACCAGCTATATTAATCTCTTCAAATCAGTCACATTGTTACTTAAAGCTTTAAATTATAAACATTAAAATAAGAACTCTAAAAGTTTGAAAGTGATAATCTCGCCTTTTAAGTGGGATTGCATATTAGTCCTCTACTTAATATATGTACCTATCTGTATGGCATTCAACAGATACATGTTTCAAATTTTACTTGTCTACCAATGTAATACACTGATCCTTTCCAATTAAAATTAACAGTGACTAAATTAAATAATTTCCAATACTCCCTTTAGTGAGTAAAATTTGAACATTCACTATTGTCCTAGTATAGGTGCCTTGCATGGAAAAAGGCTCAGATGCTTTTTAGATCAGGAGAGTAACCACATTACTTGGGAATGACATTTAGAAACTAGTTTTCTAAAATTCAAATTTTTAGGAAATCCTAAAATTTAATCAGTGATTTGGGCAAAAGTTATGCTATTGGGGTAAATATGCTTCAATAAGACATAAGGATACATAGGAGTAAATGTACTTCAGAGCACATTGAATAAAAATTTTAGAAAAAAATCACAAAGCCAAGATATAAAAATTTTAACCAGGAAAATAATAAATTACCCTAAATTATAAAAGTTAACTAATTGTGGACAGTTTCTTAAAAAGGAAAGTAAGGAAATATTAATGATAGTTGATTATAAGAGAGGGAGTGGTATCTGATCAAAATAGTAAGTAAATAATGTAAACCAAAATATTTTTTCCTCTCTATATATCTGTGAATAGTTTTTCCTCCTTGTTGTTTTTGACTCCATCTACAGTTTGGGGAAGAGCAAATCAATATCCTCCAAAAAACCAGCAACATATAGATATTCCCATATTATAGTTTTCTTTATATAATATAAAGAAAACTGAAATATCACTTTCATCCAATTTGAGATGTAAAAGGCCATTTCTTTTGTCCGAATGAAATTGCTTGTAATTTGTATGCCAGTTATCAAACAGGTACATAAAGTATAAAAACAGCTGGTGTTTGAGGAGACATCTGTGTTATAGCTAGAATAGACATTAAGCCTTTAGTAAACAGTGCTATAAAATATAAACTAGGATTTCAAAGGATAAAATGTTCCTTGTTTTACCAATTGCTATAATAAAATGTATCAGAGAGCAATAGCTAAAAAGAAACTTTTTAAACATGCTTCAGATGCCTTTTCTGAATGGCTATAACACCTATTAATAGTTTTGAAGAAATTATAGCCAACGAATTCTATACTAATCCTTGCAGTAAAAAAAATGAAAGATGAAATTGCTGTAACTATATACTTGTACCTATAAGTGAGAAAGGTTCATTGTCAAATAGTTCATTTTAACAACAACAAAAAAATCTTCTGAACAATCACTGTATTTTAACTATATTTAGAAATGAAGTCTCTAAGCAGTTGATTTTATTTACAAGTTAAAAATTGACAAAACGCTGAGAAATTAAAAATTCTGAACCATTTATGTAGAGCTACTTATATTTTATAACAAATAGATACTTTCCTGGGCTGGGAATGTGGCTCAAACGCGCTCGCCTGGCACGCGTGCGGCCTGGGTTCAATCCTCAGCACCACATACAAACAAAGATGTTGTGTTGGCCAAGAATTAAAAAAATAAATAAATAAATAAAATTAAAAAAAAATTCTAAAAAAAAAAAAAAAAAATAGATACTTTCCTCCCAAAACTCCCTTACAACTAATCCTACCTTTCTCATTCTCTGTACATTACTTCTCTTTGTTTTTCTGAAAATGTTAAGGTTCTTTGACAAGAGAATTCTTGATTCTCTTTTGAATTTTGGCCCTGATGAATTTTAGGATAACTCTATATCAAACTTTTTCTTTTTATTTGTCTTTATCTATCATTACAAATAAAAATCCCCCCCCCCCATATTCCCAGTTTCAACACCTGCATTCCCAATCTTCTGCTGCCATCTACGGATTCACTCTTTCTGTCCACCTTCTTTGTTGCTGTACAAACATGCTCACCCTTGATTTACCCCTGAAATCAGTGGTTTAGGTCAGACTTGCACAGCACTCCAGAGAACCACTTCAGTCATCAAGGTCACCAAAGACACCTGTGGTGCTAAATTTTATGGTCCTTGTCTTACCAACTTGTTAAACTCTCCTAAGAATCTAAGCATGTACAACTTTTTGGAGTATGTATGCATGCCTCAAGTTGCTATTCAGACAGGGGCTAAAAAATTCTGTTGGAAGAAGAAAATAGTGTTTGAACAGTTAGTCATGGTTTTATTTTTAAGCAATATTTTTTCCCTCTCAATTGCTGGAATGATTACTTAATGACCCACAGAGATATTATTTTCTTTGCATTCTCTATGTTGATAGTAGATAACTGAATGCATAAATTTGGGGATTTTCTAGTTGAACTTCAGGAGCATTCTTAAATATTCTTGAAATACACTGCATTTGTTTCTTGTGATTTTATTTTCCTTTCAATATTTCTGGCCTTCTCTCTGTCTCATTCCTGATCCATGTCATATCTTCATATTTCAATTATTGTCCTTCTCTTTTCACTTCTTCCTAGTGGATCTCATTCAGTTTATTAGTTTTGATGAGAATCCACTATGAACTAAAGTTTCACATCCCTCCAGAATTCCTATATTGAAACCTAACCTGTAATGTGATATTAGGAGGCAGGACCTTTGGGAGATGATAAACTCATGAGGTTAATGTCCTCATCAATGTCATTAGTGCCCTTGTAAGGAGTTGAAGATGCCAGAGTGCTCCTCTTATACTATGTGAGAAGACAAAAAAATAAAAATCCATCTGAAACAGGAGGCAGGTCATTGCCAGACACAGAATCAGCCAGAACATTGGTCTTGGAACTCTCAGTCCCCAGAATTTTGAGAAATAAATATCTGTTATTTATAAACCACAAAATGCATAGCCTTTTGTCATAGCAGCCTCATTTGACAAAGACAATATCCCTGTGTTGACTAATCTTAATTTCTACCTTGAATGTGAGCTTTCAGCTGAGTTCTAGCTTTGTATTTTTAACTAAGGTGGAAAACTGCACTATTCCATATAGAACAATATAGCACACTCAGTATGTCATAAAACAAGTTTATTTATCCTTTTCAAAACTGAGTACACCTCCTTTATGGTCTCTCAATGAATTTTGACACCTCTCTTTTTATCTCCTTCAATTAATCACTAAACCTTCTCGATCCTTGGTCTTGAACATCTGGCCTGTCTTAACTTCTCTCCAGCTGTATTAACTCTATGTCAGGACTGCTTTATCCTTACCTCTCACCTCAATGACTTCAAAATCTGCCTAGCTGGCTTTCCTTCCTTTAGTTTTCATTCCCTCTAGTCATACTATAGATGTGATAGTCTTGAGATTGTGATGATAATTTTTTATTATCATGGAATAAACTGCAACCACTTTAAGATGGCATTTGAAATCATTCATAGCATGGCCCATTTCTTGATGCTAGACTCACGTTTTACATTGTATATATTCTAAGCTACTTGAATTCCTCCACATGGGCCAGGGTTTCTCTTGAGCCTGGAATTTTCACATGATGCTAATCCCCCTCTTTGTTCCTTCTGTATTATGTTTCTTCTTTTTATTCAAAATTATTTTTAAAATCAGAGTGACATTTCTTGATCTCTTAGGCTGACTTAGAAATTTATTCTACTGTTTCTTCTCATCTTGTTATGGTAATTCCTTGTATATTTGTCCACATTCTCCTTTTCATTTATTAGCTCTGAGGTCAGATGTTTCATCTGCAAAATATAGTAAAACATATCTAATCATATAAATGTCTAAACTAACAAAATGTAAGTAGTGTATTTTTCATAGTGTTTGGAGAATAATTTATTCCTAACATTAAGTTCAGGTTTTCTGCTACTAATGGCATCTAACTGGAGTTTCTCTCAGATAATTACCCATTAATTATTCCTTTAAATTCCATATCTTCCAGCTCTCCAAAATGACCAACTTCTCTCATCTTTTTTTTTATTGGTTATTCAAAACATTACAAATATTGCAGAATTACATCGGTTACACAACCACATTTTTACATAATACCATGATAGTAACTGTTGTATTCTGCTACCTTTCCTATCCTCTACTATCCCCCCTCCCCTCCCCTCCCATCTTCTCTCTCTACCCCATCTACTGTAATTCATTTCTCTCCTTATTTTTTTCCCTTCCCCTCACAACCTCTTATATGTAATTTTGTATAACAATGAGGGTCTCCTTCCATTTCCATGGAATTTCCCTTTTCTCTCCCTTTCCCTCCTACCTCATGACTCTGTTAAATGTTAATCTTCTCATCTTAACTTTGAATTATCTCCAGATTCCTCCCATTTCAGGATGCCTTAAGTTAACACAGTAATCTCCCTAACTACATCCTGGGTGAGTCAGCACAAGGTTCTAAAACAAAATACCATAGACTGATGCTTAAGCAGATATCTATTTTTCACAGATCTAGAATCTAGGAAGATAAATCTGTTGGCAGATTTAGTTCTTGGTAGGGCTCCTTTCCTGCAAAAGGCCAAGGTCTACCTAAATGCTCACATGGCAGAGAGAAATCTCTTTTATCTCTTTCTTATTTTTTATTTATTTTGGTTCTTGGGATTGAACCCAAGCATGCTTTACCACCTAGCTAAGTCCCCAGCCCTTTTGCTTAGGCTGGTCTGGAACACTTGTGATCCACCTGCCTCAGCTTCTGAAATCCTTGGGATTTATAGGCATGGGCCACCACACCCATCTATTTTCTTTTCTTATAACGGTACTAATCCCATCAAGAGTGTACTAGCTTCA
Source organism: Callospermophilus lateralis (assembly GCF_048772815.1). Classification (NCBI taxonomy): domain Eukaryota; kingdom Metazoa; phylum Chordata; class Mammalia; order Rodentia; family Sciuridae; genus Callospermophilus; species Callospermophilus lateralis. Next base: position 36,095,224 of record NC_135314.1, read on the forward strand.
TGATCTCATCAAAACTTATTTGCCTCTGGAAGATCTTACCTCCTAATTGGGTTGGGAGATTCAACATGTAAAGCTCAGCAGGGGGTAAGAGCATTACAGAAACATTCTATCCATGATACATCCTCTATTTTCTAGTATCTTGAAAAGCCATAATATAGTAAGTCTATACTCACTGAAGAGCTGTTTTGCCACACTCCTATTTTAGCTTTCCTGTAACAATCTTGTATCCTCTGTTCTTGTCCACAGTTCTCTACAGAATCCATCAGTCCTTCTGCAGTTACTGTCTTGGACCATACATTATTGCTGGATAAATTTTGATAAGTGTTTCTATCTTGTACCATCCTTCAGAGTTGTGTCCTAAGCAGCTTCCTGGATCTTACTAAGGATCTGACCTTCCCATTCCTTACTAAATCTCTTCTGCTTTTCTTTTTATAATGTCCCTTGGTTTCCAAATATCCTGACAAGAGGAAATCAACTCTCCAAAGTGTTAGACTCAATTAACATATCTATGGCTGAATGATATCCAGAACTCCAAATTAAGCATGATCAAAATTGATGTCAAATGTTGTTTTCATCAGTGATATTCAATTTATAAATTCCTTTACTATTTGTGTGAACAGAAGCTCATTACTTAACATCTTGGTGCTTTAGTTTCCTCATCTATAAAACGGAAAGAGGAAAACAAATCTCATTAGGCTATTGTAAGGACTACAGTCACTCTGTATGACATATAGAGTGTAATCAAAACACAAAGAAAAGGTGCTGTGTTGTGTGTATGTTAGTGATTTTTGCTTTTTTTTTCCTGCTTATCCACTGGTTTTTATAAATATCAACTTTCTTTATTCCGTATTTTTGCCAAAATCTAAGTTCTGTTCCTTTTATTGTGTATTTTAACACTATTTCTTGTCTCTTTGCTCTTAGCTGCTACTCTTTTCTATGGAACTTTCCAACTTACCAACTTATCTTTTTTTTTTTTTCTTTTTTTTTTCTTTTTTTTTTTTTTAAGAGAGAGAGAGAGAGAGAATTTTTAGTATTTATTTTTCAGTTTTTAGTGGACACAACATCTTTATTTTATTTTTATGTGGTGCTGAGGATCAAACCCAGTGCCCCCGCGCATGACAGGTGAGCGTGTTACCCTTAGAGCCACATACCCAGCCCTCCAACTTATCTTTTATTTGTGTGTTTTTTATATATTGGATACATAGATTTTAAGTTAACTGTAGAATTTCTCTAAAAATATTGCTCTTACAATTTTAGTATAATTAAATGAACATCTCTTGTTTTCCTTTTTTTCTACAATGGTTATTTTCATGGTTTAACAAATCATTTCCTCTGATCCGTTCTTTGATATTTTTGCTAAGCAGAAGTGTGTAACCATAATGACAATAACTAAAATTAAAAATAATTTTAAAAGTGAAAATTGAAGAAATATGAAAGAGAAAAAGAGAGAGAAAGAATATAAGGAAATAAGAATGGAAATATGACTATAGATATACTTTCTTAGGGAAAAAATGTAACAAAAAATTATTGAGTAAAGTACCAAAAGATAAATTTTTGTAGTTGATTCTGTAAAATCACATGCATAACACGAGCAGATCTGAAGACTCTAGTTTTTAAATGAATAATAAATAAGTATAAAATTCTTAAAAATTATTTTACTTATTTACTTTTAAGGTTACAGAAATTTATTGGTAACCATTAGGAAGAAGCTAAAGAAAATATATCATATACCAAACACACATTTACAAAACAATTAGAAAATAATAAACACAGGAACTAAGTTTTATTGTGGATATTCTTCTTCTTTTGGATACAAAGAAAGTTAATTTTAGAAAAAAGAATACTACATTGTTTTCTTAACTTCTTCTTAACATCACTTAAATCCAAAGAATGAGGTCTTGTACCCACCAGAGACTTGTAGGAAATGGAGACAATCAAATGATCCTGGAACCCTGAGAATAAAGAGCTTCGGTTGCCTCTTAGAAGTTAGTAGAGAGAAATCCATGCCCAAGGAGATATATAGTGCATTTTTCTGCTTGTCTCTGAAGCTCTTGCTGACTCTCTGACCTTTAGTCCTTTAACTCAGAATATACTTTCACATGGCTTCTTTATACCTTGCCCTCTATACTCTAATTAATCCTCATGCTCCCTACCTCCTTTGAAACTTGTCCTACTTTACCAGAACCTGATTTCAATTGTAGTTATTGCCCTGCTCTCTTCACCAGCATATATATGACCAGCTGCCTGGTTCTTCAGACTATGTCTTCAATAATAAATTCCTTATAATTCCACATTTTATGATTTCTATTCTGAGTTGGAATAAGAAGGCAGACCAACATATGTGAACATTTTATATAATTTCACTCCATTATATGCAAAATAACCTCTCTAATTTTTCTTGCCCAATCTCATAAATAGATGTTAATGTTATCATTTTACACTTAAAGGGACCCAAATTCAGCACCATTAAACACTTTTCCTAGGACTAAACAGTTAGTAAATTGCATAAGTAAGATTCATACCTACATGAGATTTTAATCATACATTTCTGCCTCTAATGGAGGATATTTGGAAATCAGTGTAAGAGAGAGCAAACATTTAGAAGAAGAATCTGGGATGTAAAACAGCAGCATGGAGACTGTGTTTTCTCTCCTACATAATTGCCAAAACTTCTAGAAGCACCATTACTGCATTCAGATAATGCAAGTAAGCATACTAGTGCTGTGAATTTCCATAGGAACAGTCATTATAGGGTGAGGAGAGAATAGTTATTGAGCTTCAATATTTTCTTGGTGATTTAAACCGACTGATTTGTTCTACTAACCTTTCTGAAACTTGGACATAATTATATTGGTCTATAATCTCTTGGATCATCCCTTTTCTTTCTTTTTGAGAAAGGTAGGCATTGTATTAGCTCTGTTCCTGTTCTCAGGGACTCTGAATTATTGAAACTTGATGAATGCACTCAATCCAATTCTCAATACCCTGGAATATATTACTTTGGGCTGCTAAATTGAAGTACAAAGGCAAATATTCTTTTCAACTAACTTTTTCCATTTTTTTCAATAGAACTTATTCTTAGCTTTACCTTCCCATCTGTCAGAAAATAAATGTTTTCTTAGACTTCCTTTTTCATTATGTCTGGCTGGAATTCTTTTCTGCATATGACAAGCTTTTTTTCCTCCTTGGAAACCATATTTTTTTTTTATATTTTCTCCTCCTCAACAACAACAACAACAACATGAATATCTATAAAGTTCTTTTAATGTCTAAGGCAAAGTGTTTTATATATGTAAATCTATTAAATACTCAGAAACCCTATAAAATAAACAGTATTCTTGTTTTCACTTTATATTTAATGAATCTCAAGGATAGCAAGCTCTTTATTTTCCATGGTGATAGTCTGTCAGTGACAAAGTCATATTCTAACATAAAGTATAAGAACAAGACCCACATTCTCACCAGTATGATACTCTGTCCAGACTCATTTTTCTTGCTCAAAGTCCAACTTGATGCAAGGAAAATAGTTCAATTCAACACCAAATTAGAATGAACCAAAACTGTATTGAACATTATTCAGTTAAAATTATTTGTTAAAGACCAATATATTAAAACAATTTATAGTAATTGACTGTATTTTTCTTGCCCTTGATATGCCCTCTACCGTTATTAAGCAAATTTGCTTAAAATTTTTATTGTAAACATTAAAGAGGTTTGGGGGACTGGTATCTGATGGTAGAGACAGGGTCACTGCTAAACATTCCACATAGCATGATGGGAGAGTACCCTTCAATGAAAGATTACTCAACTTTAAAAAAAAAAAAAAAAATCAATACTGCCCAGACGAGAAATTCTGAGTCTGAGTCTATCCCTGGGGATTTTGCATCAACAGGAAAATTAAGAATGGTCTATGCTTTTATTTTCCTTTTTTTTTGAGCTGGTGCAAATGACCATGATTTAATTGGATATATTTTTCTCCTATTCTAAAACAACTCTGCTAATACCTCCCACCTTGTTTACTAGTATTTTAAGTAGAGATCAATGTATTAGTTTTTTTTTTCCTTTAAAAACCACAATATGTTGATGATGGCGGTGAATGACATATCTGTGACATTTCCAACCAAAAATGTTTTAGTTTTCAGTGCTCTGATTAAGTATTTGATGTTCTTTGCTAAAGTAAATATCTTGACTTCATTCATTTATCAAAATCTGGCTATTCTATAATACAATAAAACATTTATCTTGTACCTTAATATTCAGTCCCTTTAGATGTAGTTTTCTGTCATCAAGAACAAGTTTCTGGCTGCTATGAAATTGAGTTTGCCTTCTTCAAATAGTTTGAACACATTTGTAATTTAGTAAAATAAACATGGTTCCATTGTTTCTTAATGTCTTCCTTAACAAGTATAAGATTAGACTACATCTCGTAAACTCCCATTGGACAGCACTTAAGAAGTGAGTAATATTTCTGTCTGCCTAAGTCAAGTAATCCCAAATGTAAGTAATTTACAGGAAGGCACCAGGGACTGTTACAATAGACATATTGCAGTATGTCACTGGAAATCAGCATCTCCCCACATGTTTGATCAACAGCCAGATGGAAGCTTTTATCACATTTATTTAATCTGAAATACACATGGTAATTACACTGGACCTTTGATTCAAGGCCTTATTAGTGTCTCAGGAGAAGTCAGGAAATGAGTTTGTCAGTTGCAAACTGATGCAGTCATGACCCTCTGGGTGGAATTTACATCTATCACTGTCTACACTGGAGTACTGCTACAAATCACATTGTACTTCAAGGAAGAAGGTAAAGTGAAAAAAAAAAAAAAAAAAAAAGGTGTGTGTGAGGAAAAAAATGATGTTGATCAGTCCAGTATATTGTTTATTCTTTTATGTATTATTGCTACTCCAGAGGGGCTCCCTTCTATGAATGTAAGTTAATAAAGTGGAATAAAAATCATATGGCCAATGTCTCACAAAATAAAATCAACCTGAAAACCAAAACTTTATTTAAGCAAAATAGTCCCACATTTTTGATTCCATTACTAAGACCCTAGGTACCTGCTATACTTAAATTTAGTGAAAGTTAATAAGCATGAGTTCTCTTAATTAATAGGAAGAGAAAAATATTTACAAGATCACTCCTCAGAATATTCTCAGTAAGAAAATACTAGATAGCAAAGTTATACATAATGCTGGATGTTTAAATCCTGACTCTTCATTTACAACATTTTTATACAAAAGTAAGTAATGAATAAGAAAACTGAACCATATTAATATGTATAAAAAACATTAAAAGAACATACCTATTAAAATTAGTGGAGGTTATTTTGGAGAATTGTGGTAATAGAAAGTTTAAACTTAATCTTGAGATTTTTAACATTTAAAAAATTGCATTATGTTCATTTTTCATTTCAAAGTTATACAAAAGGATATATGTGTGTTTATACTCCTGAAGGTTTTCACAGAAATAATTACATTTTTTTTGTATATTATTGATTATTTTCAAGGGAAACATCAATTAAGACTATTGATTTTTTTTTAAAGCATAGGTTCTTTTTAAGAAACAGTGATACAATTTGAAATACTCAATTAAATCATATGCACATTCTAAAATAAGTTAAATAATGTTATTGCCAGTTAAAAACTTTATTAATATCTGTAAATTGTCCTAATAAAATTGAATGATTTTTTTCTATTTAAAATTACAGTGAAATACTATTAAATTGAATTAGTTAAAAATTAAAATGCTAATTACAAAGCATAAAATAATCCTTTTAATAATGTATTTATTCTTTAACATTAAGTTAATATGACATAAAGTAGAGCTGCTTTGTTGAGCTGTAGTGACTGGTTGATATGTGATTATCTCCTATGTCTTAATTGAGAAAGTTCTTAAGTTTGGTAGCTTCTCTGTTTCCACTGACATCACAATTGTTCTCTGATATGACATGTAAAGTAGACTTTGAAAAGTCCAAACTGAATAAACAAGAATAATACATATTGAACATATCCTCTGTTCTGGACCATTCAAGAACATTGTATGTGAGACTGAGTTTATCTTCACAATTCTGTAAGGCAGATCATCTACAAGAAAATATTTTCAGAAGATGAAACCAAGACATACTGAGATTAAAATATATTGTTCAGGATCATTAAATTCATACTTGGTTGAGTCCAGTGTGAGTCTTTTGAACTACAAGAAAAGTAAGACTACAATTCACCTTGATTAGTTTCACATAATTATAGCAAGTTTTATTTTTCCCCAAAAAGGAATTCGTGAGTAATTTTTTTTAGCAAAGAATCTTGTAAACGTATTTTCCTTTTTCTTTTTTGACTTACAACAACACAAACTTTACAGATAATATAGTAATAAAAAAGTCTTTCATGTGTGTAGTTTAAAAAAACAGTTATGATTCAGTGAACAAAATGGAGAAGCAGATATTAACATTTCCAGTGCTGACCTTCAAAAACCTACTTGGTATTTTTTGTTATTTTCTTTATGCCTTATCTTGCAAGACAGTTTGAACTCTTGGTGAATAACAGATTCTAGGCAATAATGCAGAGAAAGTGATTTTACGTGGAGGTAAGAGAAATTGGAAAAAAAAGTTGGCTAAATACTGCATTTGTAGAAACAAACAATTATGCTGAATTGAGATGAATGATTAAAACTGCATGTGGTATTCAGTCACAATTAGAATGAGATTTATTTTAGGGTTTTATTTAATGGTATCTATGAAACACATTATTTCCTCTAAACTGTCATTGTATTGCTTATGCAGAGGAATGATAAAATCTTTATTAAAATTCTGAAACATTCTTAAGCATTAGGTATCACTTTGAAAAGATTTTAGAATTCTGCTTTTATGATCATAAGATAGTTTGGAAAATAAAGTACAGATATTTTGATGTCGCATTTTAAGTTTTCCTTCAGTATATTTCAAATGACCAGAATAAATAAGGCTCACAACTTTCAGTTATGTTGTTTAATCCCAATATGTGACCTATAAAGTGCTATGTAATAATTGTTAAAATAAATAATTATATTTTAGGCCTAAAAAGAAATTCAGGCCCAGTGCTTTTTAACAGTGATGCAGGACAAAACTTTACATATAATCATGTTTCATATTAAAAGGGGACAATTATTGCACAGGCATATCTGCCACTCATTAATATTTAAGACAATTTCCCCTGAAGATTTTGTTACAGGCTTAGTTAGCTTCATTTTGCATACTTATTTCTTAAATTAAAAAAAATCACAGACCATTAATTCATGAATTATGCAAATATCCTGTGCTTAAGTAGAAGTACGTTTCTTACAAACTTTTCATTTGTTTGGGGAGCAAGGGAATTTATTCTATACTCACAAACATGCACATAACCACTGTTATTATAATTAATGTGGAAATCTCTGGAATAACTATATGATTACTAAATTCTTGATGGTGAGGACATAGCAACTTATTCACTATATACATTATATAAATGGAGTCAGATTCCCAAGAGTTAAGGATGCTTGTGTTTCTAAGTATTATTTTTCTTTTCTTTTTTAATTGATTTAAAAAAAATGACAGCAGAATGCATTACAATTCTTATTACACACATACAACACAATTTTTCATATCTCTAGTTGTTTATAAAACTATGTTGACACCAATTTGTGTCTTCCTACATGTACTTTGGATAAAATCCTTGCTAATCCCCTGCCCCCTCCCTTTCCTTCACACCCCTCTTCCCTATCTAGAATTCATCTATTCCTTCCATGCTCCCTCTCCTTACCCCACTATGAGTCAGCCTCCTTATATCAGAGAAAACATTCGGCATTTGATTTTGGGGATTGGCTAACTTCACTTAGCATTATCTTCTCCAATGCCATCCATTTACCTGCAAATGCCATGATTTTATTCTCTTTTGTTGCTGAGTAAAATTCCATTGTGTATATATGCCACATTATTTTATATCCATTCATCCACTGAAGGGCATCTAGATGGGCTCTACAGTATAGCTATTGTGAATTGTGCTGCTATAAACATTGATGTGGCTGTGTCCCTGTAGTATGTTGTTTTTAAGTCTTATGGGTATAAACTGAGGAGAGGGATAGCTGGGTCAAATAGTGGTTCCATTCCCAGATTTCCAAGGAATTTCCATACTGCTTTCCATATTTGCTACAGTCAGAATGGCAGCTATTATGAAGACAAACAACAGTAAGTGTTGGTGAAGATGTAGGGAAAAAGGCACACTCATACATTGCTTACGTATTAATTTTCATGGTTGTCAGGTTATTAAAAGTCACTAAATTCAGGAAAGCCTTCTCCCAGATATTTTTTTTTCATACATGAGTAACTAAATCTGCTTGACAGATCCAAAAATATGTAATATTCTTGTATTGGTTACTATAATATAATTGTATGGGTCCATTTATCATTGCTATAATAAAACACCTGAGGTAAACTGACTTTGTAAAGGAAGGAGGTTTAGTCTGGCTTATAATTCTGGAGGTGCAAGGCCAAGGGACCACATCTGCTGAAAGCCTTCTTGTTTGCAGAATCCCAAGGTAGCACAGAGTATCATATGGCAAGAAACAAAGAACACATATGTTTTTGTCCATGTGTCTGGTGTCTTTCTTCTTATAAAGTCACTAGAATTTAAGCACTGGGGGCTGAACCTTCTTGATCTTATCTAAACCTAATCATTTTTCAAAGAATGCACTGCTAAAACACCAGAGTTAGATTATGTTTCCACTCTCTTAATGCTATTCATATATGACTTTGGGAATTGAACTACTGTGCACTTACCAGGAAATGAGAACCATACTCAAACCATAGTACTAATATTTGAGAGATTTTAGTGCATTGTTGTTACTGCATACCAAGTAAGTCAAGAGACTGACTTTTTTCAAAAACTTTCAGTAACTTTCTTACAGTAACTTTAACTTTAAGCACATTCATCATTACCATTTGAGTCTAAACAGATTTTTTGGGGAACATATCAAGAATCTATCCACCAATTGTAGCTTTGGCTATTTTGAACTCTAGGTTCTAAATGCCTCATCTTTGACTCTTCCAACTTCTTCATTAAATAGTCTCAGAAAAGAACAGAACACAAAGAGATGAGATCCTCAAGAAAGGAATACCCATTGAAACCTGAAACTATTCACAAGACCATTTGTGTTCAGTTATCTCTAAGTCAAAGTAAAGCAGTTACATTTTAATACACATTGTTATATATTATATTGATAGGAATTTTGCACTTTTGAAAGTATTTTCATGCCATTTTAATCCATCTTGAGTCAGGTTCTATTTTCAATTTTGAAGTAGGATCCTAAATTATAATGATGAAAGCATATATTATTTAATTAAAAATCTAATAAATTTGGTATGCCAATAGTAAATGCGCTGCAAGGTGGATTTATGGATGCAGTCAATCAATATCCATTTAATAAATTTAATAAAGGGATAAAAGTTAATAAATGTTAACATTTATTATTTTCTTTTATGAGGAAGGTATTAAACTAAGACTTTTGTATGTATTATCTTTCCACACAAAAGTTTCACGTTGCATATATTGACATATATTTATGAATATATGCCACATGAAACTTTTGTTTCATATATATATATGCTTGCAAATTTAGGTAGAGATAGTTAAAATAGCATTGGTCACACATCCAGTGTATTATAGACTAGTAAAAACAAGATAGAAGGGATTTACCTTCTATTTGAACAAAGTTTATTAGATGAAGATCAATCAAGGAGATTCCCTTAAGATTTTAATATTTAAAACATGCAAACCTTCCCACTGTCATGTGATGATTTCCCTTAATGGTGCATAGAGATGATAAGTACATTCTCTTATTATGAATATATTTATTATTACAACTAAGTAACTCTTTCAGTTATGATTTTTAAAACTTAACATCATGAATATGACATTACTTAAATTATCAATTAAAACAATGATACAACACAACTTGACTGAATTTACTGTAGATAGAGTACATTTCCTTGAATGATTTTAAAAGAAAATTATTTTAATAGAAATGATAGTTTCTAGTGTATTAATTCACACACAAAAAATGTGTCTATCAGGTTATTCTTCCCCACATTTTCAAGGTTTATGTTTCTACTATAGTCATTTTTGTGCATGGACAGATATCACCAATAATTGGTACAGACTATTGTTTTGGATAGTTTGGGATGCTATAAATACTCAAACTTTTATTTCTTTATCATGTTTTCTAAGTACTTAAAAACCAAATCTTCCCTATTATTGTTTTCTCCTCTGAAGAGCATTTAATTTATTTATAATCAGGTCATGTGTATTTTTTGTACAGTTTAAGAAGTGTGTTTTGTCCTAGATCTTACTTTTATTCATAAATCATTGCATATAATTTATTTAGCTTCCATTATGCTTGAAAATACTTTAACTCATCTTTTGAAATGTTCATAGAATATATTGCCAAAATAGACATATGGCAATGCTGTAAATATTGTCTTCCTTTTCTATGGTTTTCCCATGTATTCATTTTATTTATATAAGCTGAGACTGATGATGTGCAAAGAGGTAGGTATTGTTGACATTAAAGCAGAAGAGTTTCAGATTAGAAAGACAAGAAACAACAGAGTAAGTAGCAGTCATTTCTATAAGTCACTTAAAAATTAATTAAACTGGACAAGGTAGAATGAAGTTGAGTATCTTTTCTCTAATAAAACCAAGACAAAATGACAAAATATAGGTATTTTAACAATGTCTAGCCTTACAAAGCATATTAATTATTTATATGTTATTTATTGAGCACCTATTGGATGTGACTTACATGCATGATTATGTCTTATTTATGTTGGTATAATAAAATACCACAAATTGTGTGGCAATAAATAATAAAAATTTCCCATAATTTGGAGTCTAGTAAGAAGGCCAACATGAAGGCACTGGTAGACTTGGTGTTTGTTGATGACCCTCTTTCTGGTTCATAGATAGTATCTTCTTGCTGGGGAAAGATATAACAAAAGGGACAAAGGCCCTTCTTGGGACCTCTTTTATAAGGCCACTGATCCCATTAATTAGGACAGAGCCCTTATGATTTCATCACCTCTCCAATGCTATGACTCTTAATATCATCACAGGTGTGATTAAGATGTGAATACATGAATTTAGCAGGATAGGGAATATAAATATTCAAACCACAACAGATTCCTTACAAATAGATTTTACCAACAATTTTGAGAAAAGCAGAACAGATATGTCTCCTGATTTATAGATAGAGAAACTGAAAAAAAAGAAATATCAACTTGAAACTGGAACTTGGATCTTTTGGTTCTGAGTAAGATGCTTTTTCAGGTCTTTGATTTTAAAAGAGACTACTATTAAATGCAGGGAAATTAGACTCTGTCGTGTGTCTAAAGGATAATTTGGTCTGTGGTTATTAAAAAAATTACTTAGTTTTTTTTTCTTTAATCATCTACATAACCTTAAAAATTATTTCTTTCTTTCATTTTCCTCTTGATACCACAAAGGTGTACTCCTTTCCTGGAAGCCTCTCCTGTTTTGAAAGTCAGTGCTAAAGGAGGTGAAGCACTTTTTGAAGGGTACTTGGTCCTAATAGCTGAACTACTTTGCTGGTTTGAGAGTCCTCTTTGGAGCTGTGCAAATTCTTCAGAGCTCAAAAATTTCCTCACTTGAAGAAGTCAAAGAAATACTAGCTCAGGTTCACCATCAAGAAAGATCAGTAAAATGAAGATGTATGCTACACCCTGATTTTTCCAAAAATTAAAATTTAATTTGAGGAGAAACTTTCCACTTAAATTTCTACTCTCAAGGTCAATTATAGTGCACTATTCAAATATATTAGTTGCTAAAAAACAAAAACAAAACAAAACAAAAAAACAACCTTGAAATTCTAAAACAAGTCCATCAGATAAAATAGCAATATCATCAAAATCATTTTGGATAGGAAATCTATGTGAAACAGAGATTTGAAATATTTGGAGGCATGCTATAGTTTGGGTGTTGGGTGTCTCTCAAGTGCCCATATGCTAAAGTAATGGCTTTCTCTCTATGATGGTATTATTCAGAGTTGCTGGGATCTTCAATAAGTCCTTGAATCACTGGATGCCCTGAAAGGAAATTGTGAGATCCCAGTGTTTTCCTCTTCCTTTTACTTCCTGACCTGACGTGAGGTATTTGTTTCATCACACTCCCTGCCATTACCCTCTGGCACATACCAGAGGCCATAGAAATAGGTCTGCCCAATCTTGGATTGCATCCTTTAAAACCAAGAAACAAAATAAACCTTTTCTCTTATAAGTTACTTACCATAGGTGTTTTGAAATAGTTATGGAAAACTGACTGACACATAGCATTTGTCACTTAACAGCTTGATATGGAAACAAATTAATGTTATAATAAATACATTTTCAAAGGAAAGGCTAAGTAACTGACTAAGGAAAAGCTATTTGTTAGAATTTATTTTAACCTTATTGAAAATCCATTGTATATGTAGTGTTTTAATAAGTGATTTTTATCACTGAAACCAACCTGACAAAAACAACTTAGAATAGGAAAGGTTTATTTTGACTGAAGGTTCAGAGGTTTGGTCCATGTTGGGCCTACCCCATTGTTTCAAGGTGAGACAGAACATCATGGTGGAGGAGCATTCTGGAGGAGCACAGCTCACCTCATGACAGCTGGGAATCTTAGAGTTCTGGTGAAGAGGAAAAAAGTGAAATACAGCTCAAGAAATTGAAGGCAGATTTTGCTGACTTGGCTAATAGATTCATCATTTGGGAGTTCTAGTTTCATTACATATGAAATACTAATTAATGTGATTCTATAACGTCATATATGGATAATTTTGAATTTGAGAATGAATTTTGTTTTCCAAAATTAAGGAAGACACGTCCTTTCAGGGCACACCTCCAGTGACACACTTCCTTCAGCCTTTCCCCACCTACCTACAATTACCACCCAGTTGCTTCATTGCAACTGGGTGGAATGATTAGGTTACAGTTCTCACAGTCCAGTCATTTTAACTTTAAATATTTCTACATCACACAGGAACTTTTGGACAACATCTTATAACCAAAGTATGACAAATAGTCTTAATATGGAACTCATAAATTTAGAGTCTGTATACACAATGCTTATGGTTCTAATTAATTTCAAGTTGCTGTACACCCACAAAGAATTACCAATTTTTGTTTTCTATCCTTCAGAGAATGTTCTTAAGCAGTTTGTCAGAAATAATAATTGTTCATAAAATTAGAAGGTAATAGATTGCCCTTAAGTGAATGAAATAATGCATTTTTCTCCAGAGACCTTGCTAATGTCATGTACTGCCAAAGGACAGTTTATTTTTTTCTTCAAATTATATATAATTATGTCTAACCTTTTATCATACTTATCCTTTTTTCTGAGCATTATTATATTTAAAGAGAGGAAAGTTGGCCTTTAAGTACATAGAAAAAACTCAAATTTAATATTAGAACTAAATTATCATAAGCATTAATTAAATAAAAATCTGGATAAGTCATTTTTACTCAGCACTAATTTCTAAAATATTTAAATAGAAATATTATTATTATAATTTTGTATCATGAAAGTACAGTGATACATTGCTCAACTCAGAAAACTGGAATATAAGAATCCAAAGTCTGTCCAGAATTTAGCATAAGAATTTAATATTATCCATTTACTCATTCAATTTTCTTGGTTCTGAGAACTGTGTAAAAGTGCTGTTGCAGCTATATTCCAAGTGCAAGATGCACCCTTTTTCTTCAAGAAAACTTATAGCTCTGGGGGAAGACAAACTTGACCACATGAATTAATCCAAGGAATGAAACTCATGGATTGAATAATTGAGGGGTAATTGACATGGGCAAACTCCTTATTATTCTTGTGAATTTGCAAACACAGAAGGAATGAAGAATGTCTTCAAGGATGAAGAAGAATCACTAACAGGTGGACATTTGGCATAGATGGGCATTGGCATCCTCATTGTTTGGAGAAGAGAATACAATTATGTGAGAGGATAAAATGCTACAAGTAACCTTCACCAATTCTTGCTTTCAAAGTGGGAATCATCTGAGTCATCCTAAAAACTGACTTTCATAATTATTTTTTAACTTTTCAACCATTATTTGAAAACTAACTTTGGTAAGCTGCCCTATGGTTTAACAATCTTTATATTAATAGCTATAATTATCTTAGTCAATTCTTTATGTGCATTAAATAAAATAACCATTAATAACATAGGGCCTGACACAGATAACTCAACAAATTATTCTCTCATTTACTCTTCACCCATTAGAATTCCACCGGATTCTTCTTCACCAATCTCATGATATGCATAACTCCCTCACTTAATATTTTCCCTGATCTTTCAACTACTTAGATGCTTTCGAATGTATCAGAGGTACCATCTATAGTTAGTCGAAATCCTAAAGGCGTCTTTTACAAGATCAAAAAAAGAAACCTTTGTTTTTTTTTTTTTTTGTATGACAACTTCTTTCCTTCTTTACCTCCATATAAATAATTGTTATAATGCTTACTTTTTGTCATTCTTCTAAGCTCTGTATGGCCTTTGACTATCATAAAAGCATTCTGTTTTCAAAGATGAAAAAGTTAAGAAACTTGTCCAAACTTACACAGTGTTAGGTTTTTTAAGGTTTGGTATAAATAATTAGTAAGTCTCAGATTCTTCAACTTGAAAAAAAAAATCAATAGGCTTTCTGTTAATCAAAAACAAACAAATAACTTGGTTTTGAAAATGTATTTATTTTAATCTATAAGAGATTAAATATATATATATTAAATCTAGTTAATTTATAATTACTTCATATTTATAAAAGTGGTCATGGATCGTAATTTTTAAATATTTTTGTATAACACATTTTAATTTTAATTCTTTCTATTTTATTTCAAACCAGGAACTGTATATAATAACTTGATAAAATGTTTTTAAAAGAATTCTAACACATGAATGGAAAATTGTGTTTCATTCATATTTTTATTGACCTCTAAGAGAACCTGATACACAGTCGATTTATGAAACAAGGTTTATTTGCACTGAATAGAATTGCAACTTGGAAAACCACAGATTCAAACAGATTTGAATATGTGTTCTAGTGTCTTCCAGATTTCAAACAGGTTGTAAGGCAAAAACAACAAGTGAAGACAGGATTGTAGCTGTTGATTGTCAAGAATTTAGATTGATGCAAGCAAGGTAGAAAATTGCCTTGTAAGAAAAAGATTGGGTAAAACTATAAGCCAGTTCTTAGGAATGGAGGGAAGGAAAAGAACAAGGAAATTACTGGAAAGGGAAGGGAATTAGAAGAAAGATGACCTTCATTTCTATCCACGGAATTGCAATGTTCTGCTTTTATAAAAACAGAGCTCTCAGCACATAAACTATAGGATGGAGTGAGTTTTGGCCTGGTGGGATTTCATGATGTGCTGGGGAAAGCATGTACATCTGCACAGGGTCAAAAGTTCTCTGAGGCAGGTGTGACTGAAGATTTCTCTCATGTTCTCTTGGCCTGAAATTTTCAGGATGCCTCAATATAGTTTGTCCTTTGATTTTAGTTTCTTCTACACTTTCTATATGCTTTGACCATAGAAACGCACACATTTTTTACATTAAAGTTTATACATTTTAAGAATTTTTTTAATATTTATTTTTCAGTTTTCGGTGGACACCTTTATTTTATTTTATGTGGTGCTGAGGATCGAACCCAGTGCTCCGCACATGCCAGGCGAGCACATTACCACTTGAGCCACATCCCCAGCCCCTAAAGTTTATACATTTTAAAAGACAAATAACATGTTAAGTCAAACACTTGATAGAAATCCCCAGCAATAATATTAGAAATAGACTTATGTAATTTATGATTTCTCCATATTGATGTTTTAAATAAATCTCTACCTTACTGTTATTTTCTGCCCTTCTAATCAGGAATTACTGATTCTAAATATAGTCATTTGACATGATTTTTGTCTTTGGAGTCATTGATTAAGAACAAAGTGCTGGGGTTGTGGCTCAGAAGAAGAGCACTCACCTAGCATTCGAGAGGCACTGGGTTGAATCCTCAGCACCTTATAAAAATAAAATAAAGGTATCGTGTCCACCTTCAAATAAAAAAAAAATGTTTAAAAAGTTTATGTTTCTTAAAAGAATCAAAACCCTAATTGAAAGACATTAAGCTCAAAAAGTTTTAATATTATGAATCCTTGGTGTTTTCTGAACTGAGAGGTAAGAGATTGCTAATAAACTGCCAAACTTTCTGGAACTCAACTCTCTCTAGTTTTCAGAGGCTACCTCCAGAAAATTATAGACTAATGCTTAAGAATAAATAATGATCTGAAATGATACATGATACATTTATTGAATAATATTGCAGACTTAGCTTCCTGTAAAGAAACTTCAGAAGGCTGTACTTCATCTTTTTATTGCTTTGACAGTAGGAGATGGATGACAGAAAGGATATATAAGAGATTCCCAGTAGGATTTAGTAATTTATGTATTATCCCAGCATTGTTCCTGTGATACTTATCTTATCCAATCCACAATTCCTTGTTTTAGTTGATAATATAAACGAAGAAGAGAATTTTAGTTTTAACAGTTATGGTAGTAAACTAATAAGGTCAGCCAGCAATGTATAGGGGATGTTACTTTTTAAAAAATATACTGACCAGTAGACAACCAAGTAACATCACACACACACACACACACACACACACACACACACACACGCATGCACACACACACACACACACACACACAATTATCTTTAAAATCTTAAAATTCCTGAGAATATCATTTCAATTTATTTTATGGTGGATGAAGGCCAAGTGTTAAACATTCCTCCATAGGTTTATAAAAATAAATAGGGCTGGGCATGTGGCATATGCATGTAATCCCAGGGACTAAAGAGGCTGAGGAAGGAGGGTCACACATACAAGGCCTGCCAAACTCAGCAACTTGGTGAGGTCCTCAAAAATACATAAAAGACTGGGGATGTAGCTCAGTGGCAAAGCACCCCTGGGTACAATACCCAGTACCAAAATAAAAATTAGAAAGAAGAAGAAAAAGAGGAGGAGGAGAAGGAGGAGGAGGAGGAGGAGGAGAAGGAAGAGGAGGAGGAGGAGGAGGAGGAGGAGAAAAATAAATGCAAAAATAGTGTTATGGGTTATTTTCATCAAATGCATTAACATGTATAACTATATCTGAAACCAAGTGAAAACATAGATACAGTGACAAACATTAATCTAAATTAATAGAAAATAAATTTTAACAAATCAGATTGTCTTAATTTTTGAAACAAACACACTTATAAACAACGAATGGCTTAAATATTATCTGAAGGGCTGAGGGGGTAGAGTGCTTGCCTCACACATATATGGCCCTGGATTCATTCTGAGCATCAAAAATCTTTTTGAAAATAAAAAAAAAAGTAGAGTATACAAGATTTTAATGTGGGAGTGATGATGATAGTTAGATAAATAAATCTCTCACCATAATGATCTGCATTGCAAGGCTTTTTCTCCTCTACATTCACTAAGAATAGCTATCATTTAATCCATATCTGAGTTACAAAGATAGTTTCTGGAGCTGAATTAATCTACATCATCAGAGAAAAGCAAGAATAAGCAATAGTAGAAGAACAGAAAATTGTGTATGATGTTACCACAGTAAAATTGAAAAGAAGAACATACATAACAATGTAAGTGAAGTTTAGAAATTGAACTGGCAACCTATGAAAAGCATGTAAAGTATGAGACATCATATATGTTCACCACGAAAAATACTGTTCTATATGTTTAAATAGATTTAGTATGCTAAATAAAGAAAACAATAAAAATATCACCTTCTATTGTAAATAAGAAGAAAGTATTAAAAACATCTACTAAGAACGTAGAGTGGGCGCTGGGGATGTGGCTCAAGCGGTGGAGCGCTCGCCTGGCATGCGTGCCGCCCGGGTTGGATCCTCAGCACCACATACAAACAAAGATGTTGTGTCCGTTGAAAACTAAAAAATAAATATTAAAACATTCTCTCTCTCTCTCTCTCTCTCTCTCTCTCTCTCTCTCTCTCTCTCTCTCTCTCTCTTCCTCTCTCTTTAAAAAAAAAAAAAAAAGAACGTAGAGGGGGATTAAGTGTAGAAAATACTTCACCCAGGCAAACAATCAATAACAAAATTGTCTGGGAAGGAGAAGAAAAATCTATGATATAAAATGAAATTAAATAGAGCATAAATTTGTGGAAAACAATTAGAATAAAAAGTAAAATATTTTATAAAAGTAGAAAAGAGGGAATGACATATATGCTACATAAAATATAGAGCACTATCCAGTGATTAATATTTTTTTTCACAAAGAAATTAGAATTGTTAATAAAAAAATAGAATACAAAAAAGAATTTATGAACTAAAACCAGATGAATCAATGAGTTTTTAATTTAAAAATCAGTGTAAAAATGAAGCAAAATTCTGACTAGAGGCAATCTGCAAAATATGTCTATATATTCAAACAATAAAGACTTCTGACACAATCTGCAGTCTGATGGTAAGGAGAATTTCACTTAAAAAGAACAAATAAAAACCTTAATGATTTCCTATTTATTCTATTGCTAGGTGGATATTGACAAGACAAAATAAATAGTCAACACATTGATAATTATTCTAAATTATTAAAAATATAGGAAACTAAAGATTCTTATAACAGTTGAATGCTTGTCCACAAGAAATAATAGTAAACAAGGTTCAAATATGTGGATATCACAAAATTTTCTTTCTTAAGAGACAAAATATGTGCTTCATACCATGAACAGGAACGTGTTTACTGACTTTTGGGTAGATAGCAAAAATGACAGTATTCTAGATGTTAAGAAGGGTGAGTAGACTATTGTCAAAAGGAGGATTGTGCCTTGTCCATTTTGATTTCTGGATGCAATTCTGGATCATAAATTAAATAATATTTTCATTATTTGAAAAATACTAACTAATGCAGTAAGAAAATATGATATTTGTATCAAGCAAATGAAAAACATTAAGAGAAACAAATGAGACACTATGTAAACTAGTACAAAAATTACATAAGTTTGGTGATCAGGAAATAAAAACACCTTGACAAGTATAAACTCAGTAAATATGACAAGATGTTCTAGAAAATGAAGTAAAAAAAAACATTCAATGAAATGATATTTCAAAAGAAAGAATAAAGGCATAAGTTTAAAACAAACAATAACAAATTAAAATATTGCTTAAAACTCCATTTTTGATTATATTAAAATATTAAAATTTTTGTTTTTGAATGGGAAATAACATCATTGTAAATATGTGGTCCAATATCAGAAAATTATACAATGTACAAAAAGATATTGAAGATTTGAAAAATTAAAGAACCATGTTATAGTTCTGGATAATACACTTCATAAAACAAAAGTTTTCTGCCTGAATGTCTTCTCTGATATAAGGGGGGTGACTCAAAATGGGATAGGGAGGAAGAGCATGAGAAGAAGACTACCACTAAATAGGGAAGAGAGGTGGGAGGGAAAAAGAGGGAGGAGGGGAGTTGCACAGAAGATGGAAGGAGAACCTCATCGTTATACAGAATACATATATGATGTTGTGATGAGATTGGATACAGAGAAATTATGGGAGAGGAGGGGAAGAGTAGGGGGGATAGGAAGGGCAGCAGAATGGAATAGACATTATGATTGATGTATGTACATTCCATGTATGTATTATATGTCAAAATACATTCTGCTGTCATGTATGACTAAAAAAATAAAAATAAATAAAAAAGAAAATAATACCCCCCCCAAAAAAACAAAAGCCTTCTATAAATCAATACAGTCTTAATACATAATCTATTATATTTTTGGTTCTTATAAAATTTTTCTGATTCTGATGGGAGACTTCCATGATTGGCATTAAAATGAGTTCGTAACTAAAATATTGATGTAAGATTGGACATATAGATTACTCAAATAGATTTGAACATTTGAAACTCTAAATATATAGATATTTATTTAGTGGTAAACTACATAAAATTATTGATGAAAGAAATTATCTGAGAGAAAATGTATGTTGTTAAAGAATTAAAGTTGTATTTTGTAAATTACTTCAAATAATAGACAAAAATACATTTTGGAAGGACTAAAATATAATGATAAATAACATGATAAAGCAGTATACATATAATCATATCATGGCAGAAGGGTTTCGCATCATGACCTGCAAGTCATGTAACATAACACAAACACTTAATAGATTTCATTACATAAAATTTAAGACATTTTTTATGGCAAAAAATATTACAAGTGAAAGATGAATTAGGAGAAATTATTTGAAAAAAAAATCAGGCTTCTTGTGAAGTGAGCTGTTAAAACAAAGAGCTTGAATGGAATAATGATCAGGCTACATAGACAGACTTTTCAAACTTGAAGAATTAACGTGGCCACAAAAATATAGACATCATTATGCTAACTTGCAATTTAACAAATCCGAAATGTTTAAATTGAGATGTCAGTTTTTCATATCAGATAGACAAAAATAATTTTTAATTATAACATCTGATGCTAGTAATGTATGGGGGAAAAGAATCCCTCATAGTGTAGTTGTGGGGAGTAAATCTGTACACACAAAAGATTGTATAAATGTACAATGTAATCTGGCAATATTTATTGAAAGACTTTACAAAATATCTGTGCCCTTTGATTCAGCAATACCACATTTCAGAATTTACCTTCAGAGGCATGTGAACAGGAGCGATTTCTCAGCTCCCCAAAAGACTGCTCAATACTTGGAGACAGTTTGAAAATAATATGGCTATGATTTATGACAGTATGCATATGAGGACTCAAGAAAAAAAGTTGAATAAGTAAAACCTTAAACCCATTCGAAGGTATCTGAGCAACAAAGGAAAAGGGAATTTGAGACAAGATGAGTTTGTGGGGCTGATGATGCCAAGAATCCTGTGAAACTCAAGGTAAAAACCACAGTACTCCTTTGCTCGCCACAATTCCACCTGCGCTTTATTCCTGGGGATAAAGATAAGTTTCCTTTTAAGCACCATGGCTCTTGATCCATGACTCTGGCACCATAATTCCTGTTGTTGTCCATGCTTTCCCTGTGGGACTTGGGAGCAGTTCACTCTTTCCCCACAGCATCAAGAAAACAGGTGCCATCAACTCAAATCCAGGTGCCATCATCACAAATCCAGGTGCCATCCTAATGATATGCAGCTTTTGAAGTTCACATCCAAAGGAAAGTAATGTAACTACCATCATGAACTATTGCAGAGTAGACTACTGAGGCATGCTAGACTGCTGGCATTAAAAACCACTGAAGAAATCACATGAAGGCTACACTTTGAGATTACATGTTAATAGATTACCTGTTATTAAAACCTTCCCAACTGATACATAAATTATATAAATTACATGTAAATGAAAAATAAAAACTTTTTCTAGAAAAGCTACTTCATAAAATAGGAAGAGGAGACTGTAACACCAGATGCACAGATATCAACAAAGGGACACAAACACACATTAAAAAAAAAAAAAAATTGAAAAGTAGGGAAGAATGATACCCTACAAAGGAACACAATGATTCTCCAGAAATAGATCCCAATTCGAAGGAAGTCCATAAAATGACTGAAAAATTCAAAATACTGATCCCAAAGAAATTCATGAAATTCAAGAGAATATAGATAG
Organism: Callospermophilus lateralis; assembly: GCF_048772815.1. Classification (NCBI taxonomy): domain Eukaryota; kingdom Metazoa; phylum Chordata; class Mammalia; order Rodentia; family Sciuridae; genus Callospermophilus; species Callospermophilus lateralis. Next base: position 36,116,942 of record NC_135314.1, read on the forward strand.
AAAATACAATAAAAAGGGAAAGGAAAAGATTGAGAAATTCAATACAGATCAAAATCATAAAAAAAAAATCAATTAGAAATCTTGGACCTGAAAACTTCAGTTAAATTAGAAAAATAATTAAGAACTTCAACAACAAACTAGAACAAGCACAGGAAAGCATTTTTCTTTCTTTTTTAAAAAAAAATTTTTTTTGAATAATGACCAATGACAAAAATGTAGGGAAATGTGAGAAATTTATAATAGATAGCTAAATTTAAATCAGCCACCATAAGAGCTTAACTTTTGAATGCCCTCTATTATAAAAAATATTATAAAAATAGAATATTTTTTTTCTTCCTTGTGGCCTTTAATGCATGCATTTTTAAAAAACGTTTTTTGATAAGATCTTAAAGGCTATGAGAGAAAACCATTTTGGATCTCAACTGATTTCTCAACCCAGACCCTCAAAGCCAGGAGTTCCTGGGATTATATATTTCAAGCTCTGAAAAAAAAAAAAAAATGGATGGCAACCAAGAATTTTATATCCAGCAAAATTAAGTTTCAGGTTTGAAGATGAAATTCACAAGAATGCCTACACTACATACAGAGCATTCTCAACAAACTATTCCATGAGGATGAAGTAAAAACTAGCAAAGGGAGGATCTACACTGAAGATACATTCAACCAAATGAGAAACTAAGACCAAAAAAAAAAAAATCAGAAATAAATCAAAATGACAGGGAATACAAATCATATCTCAATAGTAACCTTGAATGTTAATGGCCTAAACTCATCAATCAAAAGACCCAGACTGGCAGATTGGATTACAAAGCAAGACCCAACAATACTCTGTCTTCAAAAGACTCACCTCGTGGACAAAGACATCCACAGGATGAAGGTGAAAGGAGGGATAAAACTTATCACTCATACGGATTGCATAAACAAGCAGAGGTTTCCATTCTCATTTCAGATAAAGTAGAATTCAAACCAAAGTTAATTAGAAGAGACAAAGAAGGACATTTCATACTTCTTAAGGAAAGTTAATATAAGCAAGACATGACAATTATAAATATTGATGCCTCAAACAATGGAGTATCTATGTACATCAAATAAACCCTTCTAAATTTTAAGAGTCAAATAGACCACAATACACTAATACTGAGTGACTTTAACACACCTCTCTAGCTACTGGACAGATCTTCCAAACAAAAACTAAATAAAGAAACTATAGAACTATATAACACAAGCAATAATTTAGACTTAATAGACATATATAGAATATTTCATCCATCAATGAACAAATATACTTTCTTCTTAGCTGCACATGGTTCCTTCTCTAGAATAGACCATATCTTATGCCACAAAGCAACTCTTTTTTTAAAATTGGTTTTATAAATACATGACATCAGACTGCATCACAATTTTTATTACACATATAGAACAATTTTTAATACCTCTATTTGTATATAAAGTATGTTCACATCAATCATGTCTTCATACATGTACTTTGGATAATGATGACTATCACATTCTAAAATCGTTGCTAATTCTCTGCTCCCTCCCTTTCCCTCACACCCCTGTTCCCTATCTGCAATTCATCTATTCCTCCCATGCTCCCTCTTCCTACCCCACTATGAGTCAGCTTCCATATCAGAGAAAACATTTGGCATTTGTTTTTGGGGATTGGCTAATTTCACTTAGCATTATCTCCTCCAACGCCATCCATTTACCTGCGAATGCCATGATTTTATTCTCTTTTACTGCTGAGTGAAATTCCATTCTGTATATATGCCACATTTTTTTTTTATCCATTCATCCACTGAAGGGCATCTAGATTGGCTCCACAGTTTAGCTATTGTGAATTGTGCTGCTATAAACATTGATGTGGCTGTGTCTCTATAGTATGCTGTTTTTAAGTTCTTTGGGTATATTCCAAGGAGAGAGATAGCTGATTCAAATAGTGGTTCCATTCCCAGATTTCCAAGGAATCTCCATACTGATTCCATATTGGCTACACCATTTTGCAATTCCACCAGCAATGTATGAGTGTGTCTTTTCCCCCACATCCTCTCCAACACTTATTGTTGTTTGTCTTCATAATAGCTGCCATTCTGACTGGAGTGAGATGGTGTCTTAGAGTAGTTTTGATTTGCATTTCTCTAATTGCTAGAGATGATGAACATTTTTTCATATATTTGTTGATTGATTGAATATTCTCTTCTGAGAAGTGTCTGTTCATGTCCTTGGCCCATTTATTGATTGGGTTATTCATTTTTTTTATGTTTAGCTTTTTGAATTCTTTATATACCCTAGAGATTAGTGCTCTATCTGATATGTGAGGGGTAAAAATTGGTTCCCAAGATGTAGGCTCTCTATTCACCTCCTAGATTGTTTCTTAAGCTGAGAAGAAACTTTTCAGTTTGAGTCCATTCCATTTATTGATTCTTGGTTTTAATTCTTGTACTATAGGAGTCCTATTAAGGAAGTTGGGGCCTAATCCCACATGATGGAGATTAGGGCCTACTTTTTCTACTATTAGATGCAGGCTCTCTGGTTGTATTCCTAAGTCCTTGATCCATTTTGAATTGAGTTTTGTGCATGGTGAGAGATACAGGTTTAATGTCATTTTGTTGAATATGGATTTCCAATTTTCCCAGCATCATTTGTTGAGGAGGCTATCTTTTTTCCAATGAATGTTCTTGGCACCTTTGTCTAAGATAAGATAATTGTAGTTTTGTGGGTTAGTCTCTGTATCCTCTATTCTGTACCATTATTATTGTATGTGATTACATAACCAATATGATTCTGCAACATATGCACTCAGAAAAATGAGAAATTATTTTCCATCTATATATGATATATCAAAGTGCTTAGATGCACTCTACTGTCATGTATAACTAATTAAAACAAAATAAATTAAAAGGGATGGGAGCTGGGTCCAGTGGTGCATGCCTATAGTCCCATTGGCTTGGGAGGTTGAGGCAGGAGGGTCACAAGTTCAAAACCAACCTCAGCAAAAGTGAGGTGCTAAGCAACTCAATGAGACACTGTCTCTAAATAAAATACAACATAGGACTGGGGATGTGGCTCAGTGGTCAAATGCTCCTGAGTTCAACCTGTAGTAACATCCCCCAAATTTTTTTTATAAAAGAATGGAGAAGTAGCTCAGTGGTAGAGTGCCACAAATATATATATTCACAAAAGAGAATCAGTAGAGGAGAATCCATTTCCTCCAGTGAGCTACTATCATCTAGGGAGAGGATATATATATGTTTATAGATGGATAGATGGACAGCCTTTATTTTATTTTATTTTTTTATTTTTATGTGATGCTTAGGATAGAATCCAGTGCCTTACACATGCTAGAAAAGCACTCTGCCCCTGAACTACAGCCAGAGCCCAGTGCACACATTCTGAATTAAGCATTTTTCTTCCAGGTAGAGAGCATCAGTGACCAATACTTTGCTTATGCCTCTAATTTTCTCATTTTTAACTAATATCTCCCCCATTCACCTGGCAGCGTTACATGTGGGAAATTTTTATTTGCTGGGCCTTCATTGATTGTCTAGAACATGAATCACATTCTTACACCCCACTGCAAGGAAGGCTAGAAAATGCTTAGCTCTGAGTACTAAAAGCAAATGAACAAATTTGTTATCAGTTGGAAATCTCTACCCCAGTATGCCCTTCTGATTACCTAATAGTTTATTACCTGTTTTCTCACATGAAAACCACTACAGCCTCTGATCAAAGAGACAACCTAAAGTTCTACTAAGCCAGTGTATCCAATTCAAAATCCAAGATCCTTAGATATATGTTGCTTTCTTCATCATACTTTTAGAATGCATTTAATCCAAGGACAAAAGGATGAGAAGACAAGTTGTAAATTTACTTATTGACCTCCACACCCAATACACAAAGGTTGAACAAAGATAGAAAAGGCACTCATAACTAATAAATTCTCTCATTTAGAAATAATGGAAGACGTGGGGAACATGGAGTAATCACTGATCTATAATAACTTTGAATATATGCCCGATTGGCATTAAGTATCCTCTCCCTAGATCATAGTAGCTCACTGGAGGAAATGGATTCTCCTCTACTGATTCTGTTTTGTGTTCCCCAATTCTACCCACTGGGGAATTCAACCTTGTCAGTCAGCAAGGGAATTGGGAGAATAGGCCAGTACATTTAATCTGATCTTTGCCATAGGGCTGAACTTGTTGGATTTTGTTTGCTCAAAGCTGCACTGAGTTTTATTTACTATAATGTGACTTCTATAAACTTACAAACTTATTAATATCCAAAAATCTGAGATTTCTTTTGTTCTTTTCATTTCTGCTTGAAAACTGCCCATCCTTGACTGACTCATTTCTTTCTAATAATATCTCATTAAAGGCAGGATATAAGAAGCTATTAAAAATCTGTCTTTTTCTAACCACTTTCTCTGGAACTACAAGTTCAATAGGCATTTAATTAGCTGGGCACAGTAGCGCATGCCTATAATCCCAGCTACTTGGGAGGACAAGGCAGCAGGATTGCAAGTTCAAAGCCAGCCTCAGCAACTTAGCAAAGCACTTAGCAACACAGAAAGATCCTGCCTCTAAATAAAATACAAAAATGGGCTGGGGGTGTGGCCCAATGATTTAGTGCCCCTGGTTCAACCCCTGGTATGCCCACTCCAAATTAGACATTTAATCCTCTATATTGTGTCTTCATCTTTCTTCCCCTGTCAATAGCATTTAACAGAGCCGTAACCTATCACCAAAATACATTCTTCTCTTTGGTCAAATACAGTGTCCACTCTCTATTTTTTTTCTTTCTCAGTCTTCTCTACTATAAGTGCTGCATGAACTTCAAATGTGGGTATTCTCAAGTGGTCCGTTCCTAGAACTCATCTTTTATCTAGACTCCATGGGAGCATTCATCAATTTTCATAGCTTTAAATAATGTTTAGAGAAGGATAAATTTTCATATTTGTCTACAGCATTTCCCTTGACACAATTTTATTTAAAAAATATTGGTGTGTATGTATATATGTGTATATATATATATACATATATATATATATATATTTATATTTACACGTGTGTGTATATATATGTGTGTGTATATATATGTATGTGTAGGACACACACATATATATACACACATGTGTAAATACACACATAACCTATATCTGTATAAAATCATATGTGTGCATTTGTTTTATCCAGTCTTTTTTCCCTTAAAATGTAAGCTCAATGACAATAATGATGGATGTATCAAATGTTATATTCCTAGATATTTTCTTGTTTGTTATAAGAATAAAATATTTATCTGTTGACTGAATGATTGCTGCAATACACATTCATGAATTTTATCTTAATATTTAAGTTCTAAAATAATACTTTCTAGTGCAGACATGTATAATATGACTATCTAACAGACTAATTAGAGCAACATATTTCTCTTTTCTAGATCCCAATGCTCTGGCTGGCCAGACTGGCCCTGACCATGCTCTCATTGGAGGGATAGTGGCTGTAGTTGTATTTGTCACACTCTGCTCTATATTTCTGCTTGGCCGATATCTGGCAAGACATAAAGGTAGGTTTTACTGAAATTTTAAATAAAGTACTCAAGTTTTATGAAAAATAAATTATAAACAGTAGCTTCATTTGAAAATATATGATTATTTATGATTTCTGTGTTTATGTTGGTGTGGAGAAGGAGAGAGAGGAAGATGGGGAGCAGGAAATTTAAATACTGAATTATTTCAGGAAATTAGTGATAATGATCATGTTAAATAGGTCAGCATTCATTCTGGTAACTCTACTTTAAAGCAAAGTATATCAATAATATGCTTCTTCATCCATTGCAAAAATTCACACGTTATCCTCCCTAATATGACTGCATGTCTTTCCATATAGTTAAAAAAATCAACCAAATACCTATATTTGGATTTTGTCCTAGAGAAAAATAATAAATTTAATATTTTTTCTTTTTTTCCCTGGATTGGTGGTTTATTCTGTGAGCATTGGCCATTGGCTAAGTGTTATTTCACAAAGTCAACTTGATTCTAAGTTGAGTAAAAACTGACTCAGAAAAAAAAAGAATAATAATAAGAAGAAGAAATCTTGGAATTCATCTCTGGGATTTATAGATCAAATCCAACTATAAGTAAATGTTTGACATTTGTGTTTAGAAGTTTATGGAAACATAAGTAAACATATTAGTGAGGAAAATATGTGATGTTTTGCAATGGCCCGGGTAGCGTATAATTGACATAGCTTAACTTTTAAATAGATTTACTAAAATGAATGTTGACATATTTGACATGATCATTAACCACCTCTTAACAAAGGATCCTGATTGCTACCACTGCATTTGCTTATGTATCTTTATCAGTCATTAAAGAGCAGCTTCACCAGCAACACACACTAGAAAACTGAAAAAAGGGTGAATTGTGTGGCTCACATCTCAGAATATATTCTGACATATAAGAGATTTAACATAAAGTTCTTTCCTTAAGTAAATACAGCTTTATTGCTAGCTGTTTTACTAGGCTTACAGAGCTAACATAGTTTTCTTCCAATATCCACAGGAACATATTTAACAAACGAAGCTAAAGGAGCTGAAGATGCACCAGATGCTGACACAGCCATTATCAATGCTGAAGGCAGCCAAGTCAATGCTGAAGAGAAAAAAGAGTATTTCATTTAAAATTCAGGCCACGATTCTGAGTTTTACTTACCAGGCTGGCTGCTGAAGAAAACTGGCTATCATCTTTCAGAAATCATTTCTACCATCTTCTGCTATTTTTATTAACTTCCATACTGTACTGCTATCAGTAGCCAGTGCATACCAACAATCAGCTGTCGAAAGCATCATTCTTTAATTACTGTACCATCCATAATGCAGGACATTTCTTACTGCCTAAATTTCACACCATTGCTCTTTTAACATACAGTGCTTGAATATACAGCCTTAACAATGTTAATTATCTCCTTGAATCATGATATTGAGTTGTTTTTATACATTGAAAAAAATGTATGCAGAGCCCCTCCCCATTTATTTTTTTCTTTAAGTCATAGACTTTATTGGTTTCACACTGGACAGCTTTCACAAGTAACAAGATTAGGTAAAGACCTAATGTGCTTAAGTTTAATTGAAGATTAGAGGTTTACAAACAATGTTTTCTACCTGTCTATCTTCAAAGACAACATGTTTTTGAAACATATGCCCTAGAAAACACAAACTGAGAACAAACACTGTAGCGTAGTTTCTGGAATGTTTGAGATTATACTAGAAATGCTGTATCAATTTGCTATTTTAAAAATGTAGTATTTGATACAGGAGTCATGTATATGGATTGCAATCATGACATCTTACATAATTACATAGATTCTACCATTAGGTTATGGTAGCTTCATTTACCCATAAATTGTTCCAAACATTTTACTGCTTTGAGAATCACAAAGATTTCATTCATTTCTCAATTTGATTCTATAATTTATTTGCTCCATAAGGACTCACCTGCCTAAACAAAATTGAAGTATCCTTAGGGCACAATTTTGAGACATTTTAGTATCTGTATATAGTGCATATAATAAATCCAATTAAACATTATTTGATACATATTTAACTTTTTTGGCTGTAGGTAATTCAGTCATAAGTAAGCATTTTCTAATGTCCATTATATCCCTTTAGATATTACTTAAACCAATATTATAAGTAGATAACATGTATTAGTATTTTTGTCTGTATGTCCTAGCACTGTTCAATGACAAAATTTTCTAGTTCTTGTTAATTTTTATTTGTTATACAATGGAAGCACAATGTTATAAGGAAAGGTAATTTTAAGCTAACAACCAGTGCACAGCCTCAGGTTTTAAATTACAACCACAGTTGAATAATAACCTAAAAATAAACTCTTAGTTTGCTAAAAATTTAAAATTTTAATTTGGCAGTTCTAGAGCTGCTTACCTATGTTGGTTTGCCAAAAAGAAGTGTTTAAGATATGTTTTCTGTATAAATGAACTAATTCTTTATATTAAATTCCTGTCTATGCATTTTGTGAGGTACAAACTTATGAAACAGTGAGTGATGGAGAATTTCTGCCATGCTTTCAACTCCAAGGTGAAAGTCTCTTTCTCTGGATTATTTTGAAAATTTGATGTATTTAACCATTATGAAATGCTGTTTTCTTAAATATAATGCAGAGTCAATCTAAAGTCATTATTTCTTCTAGTAAAATAAAATATTGCTAGAATAGTTCTCATTAAATTTATTATATGCTAAAGAATAAAAATCCAGTTAGATAAAAAAAAAATATTTTCCCATTTCCAAGCATTGCACCTTTAAGAAGAAAACAATATGACGATATGGTAGCTACACTTGTGATGTCTGACAGCATGATGGCCTAGGGTTTTATGATAATATCTTGGAATTTATTTTTGAGGAATGAGAATGGTTGAGTACAACATCATGTATTAATATTGAATGAAAGACAAGGGTGCTGTATCGTAGATTATTTATCAAAAAAGTATAAAATCTTTTAAGGACAATGTTAGAATTTTATTTCTTTTTCTTTTGATTGTTGAAGCATTTATCTTGTTGATTTCTTAAAAAAAGACAAAGGACGATGTCAGTCAAGCAGCACTTTTTCAAAATATACAGAACATAAATAATATGATGTGGTTGAGTGTTAACATAATAAATCATATACAGTATGACATTTTAAGGAAATAAGTCTGCATTGATGTGATTGCATGCTTGTTTTTACAGTTCACTCCATACCATCTGTGGAAAAATGCAATAATATGTTAATATAGTATGGTAGTTTGAGAGAATCAGGTAGGTGCTACTAGACACATTGAAACTAGAATAGGTTTATAAACTGTTCATACCTTTCAATGCATAATCTTTAGAAAGACTCCACAAAACAAAATTCATCCTGTTAGTACAAAATGGAAAGGTTCTTACTGCAGAAGTAAGTTGTATAAACTGCATCATCAATTACTATTTAAAGCCTAATTTCAGGATGCACTTACAAAATTGCTACTCTTCATTGAGGCTGTATTCACATCCCTTTCATTTCATCTATATTCTACTTGGCTCCAACTGCTAAATTGTTGCCTAAATAACTCAATCATTATTTATAGCACTATAAAATTAGAAATCTAAAATTGGTTGCATTTCAAATTTTTGACTCCTTTAACCCTTTAGAGTAATATATAATCACATTGGAGCTCTTGAAAACTAACTAGTAGATTGATATTTGTAGCTCTAATTAAATGTTTTCCAGTTAAATAGAGTTCAATTTGAACTAAATATCATTTTCTGTGACTGGAAAAAGAATTAGCAATGGAGTTATATTTTCTTATCTTTAAAAATTATTTACTTTTCACTAAAAAAGAATGAATTATAAAAATCCTTCTCATTTTCATTCCAACAAGTCAGAAAAATGATGAGATTTCTAAATGGGACCATGTCTACTGCAAATTCTGATGTGCATACTTGTATGCGCAAGCAGCCACTTTCTGTCTCTACCAAGTGAGCACAGTGGCTGGGGGACTCAATGAAAGGCTTGTGCACACACATACACACACACACACACATATACACACACACACACACATCTAGAAGCATATGGAGCATTATTCTTTACCAAAAGTAGCTACTCTCTGCCAGTGTACTGTTTACAGTGTAAATTGATTGTCTTCCATCAGAAAAAAAAAAAAAAAAAATACAACAACAAAAAAAATCTTAACAGCATTCTTCTTTTCCTCTTTTCCATTTTTGAGTGTCTTAGGTAGAACGATGATCATACGTAATTAAGAAAAAAGGAAGTCCATGAGTGCAAGAATAAATACAGAGAGCATGAGCAGAGGGCTAATGATAGTGATCATGTGTGTGTTTGTGTGTGTGTATGTGTGTGTGTGCATGTGTGTGAGTGTGTGTGAGAGAGGAAGAAAGACAGAAGACAAAGAGAGAGAGAGAAAGATTTCAACATGTTTTCTTTTACCAGAAAATCCAAGAAGCAGTTTAAGGAACCTGATACTGGAGTTTAATCTAGACTGGATGATTTCATATTGATTCAAGATGTTTAATATTTCATTGAAACTCCACAATTAAAATAACAAATAGAGAAAGAAAACTAACTTTCCTAATTATGACAAAGAAGCTAACACCTCATTTATTTTTATTTCTTGTAAAAAATATAAATATCTCAAATAAAAGGACAGGCTCACTTGTAATTATGTACTCATGATTGTAACAGCATTGAGATTCCATATAGGCACATGTACAGCAGCTGTTTGACAGTGATGGCTCTTCCATGTAACATAGCAGTTATCGTGTAATTTAGTGCCACTTATTGCAAAGTGTTACCAAGGGAACATTGAAAATGCTTTTCCTTTTTTCTTTGGACATAAGGATAATTTAAGGGATGACAAATATTAAATTTCATGTTAAGTTTTTTAATTGTGGAGAAAATGCAAAACCTCTTGTCTGACTAAAACTTTCCCATGAAACTTCTGTTTAGAGCCTTCTAAAAGTGCCCAATATTATTTCCTTTGCAAATGGTAATCTGTGATGAATATACAAACAAAATAAAAATTTAACCAAGAGTCACAGTTAAAATAAATGAAACACCTAATGAGAATTACTAATGAGTAATGCTTTTTGTTAAGTGGCACAAAGTACACACTAAAAACTATGCAAAATATAGGTAACTACAGTGTATGTACATGTAAGTATCTTGTACTTGCTGTGTATGGATGTTGGAAACCCATGTAATTATAATATGCATTTTGAATACTGGGAAAGAGGAAATCTTAGTGTAGATAATATAATTTGTTTTGAAATATTGAAATATACACTGGCAATATTAAATATACTCAGTGCAATATCTGCAATTCTATTGCTGAATACTTAATGCAAAGGGATTTTTAAAAATTCTTAAACAAGATTCAAGAGTTTGCTAATCTTCACCTCTCACATACTAAAACATTAATCAAAACCACAAGTAACTCAACAAGATAAGTTGTTCTTACTTAAAAATCAACATAACACTACAAAACTATTATTTGGTGTAGATATTAGCATTCCTGCAGATTAAGAATAACCTGAGTTTTAAACTTTGATTTATATCTAGTTAAAATTGAAATTCCTAAACTTTCTTTGAAGTGTTTGTATTTTAATAGATTGTAGTGCTTTTATTAAGAAAAAAAATTATTGAAAGAATATAGGGTACAATTAATAGTTAAAGTCACTATATCTTAATGGCAATTTTATCTCTTTTCTTTTCTGATTCTATTTAGTTCCTTTTCTCTCCCTATTCCACCCCAAACATTCCCTTTGCACTTATACCCTTCCAAAGGCAATGGATTGAAAGAAGCAAGATAATAAAGAGAGTCAATGGGACAACATACAAGAATGGGTTCTAAAATCATCAGCAATTTATGTATTGAGATTATTAATATTGAATGCAATAGTTATTGGATATAGCTGGTAATTATTCTGCCATGCATACTTACAATAATCCTTCTACCTCTCACTTTTAACATGGGCTATGATACTTCAGTATAAATAGAGGAAATGATTATTTACAGGATATCCCAGGAAGCATTATTTTGGGACTTTCATAACAGTGTACTCCCTACCCCCTGGGAAATCTCAAAAGCCAATTTCTTGTAGTGTATTCTATGGTGTATGGATCTGCGTTTGTTTTTCTTCTCTATCATTAACTTTTCCTGTAGGCAAAATATGATAACTTGATAAGTATAGTTCTTCTCATGCCTATTTAATATTTAACTGTAATGTAATTGTGATTTTTAGAAATAATTTAAATGGCAACACTTTGCAATCCAACCTGATATTTCATTTAATTTTTAAAATGTAACAATTTCTTATAAACCAATGCTATTCTAAGTGAAAATCATGCACATGATTTTTTTCTGAGAAGGTTTATCTGTATAAGACAAAAGTTTAAAGTATTTTAAAACTGCCTTCTATTAACCAATAATCCCAAGTAATGCAAAGTATTGCCACAAATGCCCTCTTTATTTTGCCTGCATAGGCACAATATGAATTTTTTAATGATGTAATTTAATTATCATAATGAAAATGACATTTTGTGATCATATTTTCCTCTAAGGGAAAAAAAAGAACACATACGGTTCTCAAAGTCTGATGGTGAATCCATAAAATATGCTTCAAATTAAAATCGGATGTTTCTATGTTATATGGTTATGTTACCAATAGTTTTTGGTCCAATCTTTACCATCTTTTTCATATAAATATATTTCTTGTACATATATATATATATATATATATATATATATATACACACATGCATACACACAGATATACATACCTATAGACAGACAGACAGACAGACAGACACACACACACACACACACACACATACATATATGTACAAGAAATGAGTATTGGAGAGAATGGGCCCAAATGTGAAAAAGATGTAAAGAAAAAAAACCACTATTTTCCCCTCTGAAATATACTGTATATTTCAAAAGAAGTAACGTTAAAACATATTTGAAGATTGCAGGGGCAAAAGACAAACCTACCAGGGCTCAGCACTTAAGCACTTTTCCCACATCCAGGGTCAAAGCAGCAGTGATTCCTACATGAACTTTGAAGTGCAGTATGAAATGCAACATTACACTTATACACAGTACTGTCAAACCTCAAATGCTTTCTTTCTTTAGATGTTTTTTCTTGTACATGATATTAGTAAACACTTTTCTCTTTATACTTGCTGGTAGTGAAAGTCATACGCAATAAAATATTGATGGTTGAAAGCAATGGTCACTAATCGGTTTAAAAAAAACTATAAAATGTAAACAGAATTGTTATATCTTTCTCCTTTTTGCTTTTCACTGTGTTTCTGATGTGTTGAATGAATCTCATGAAAGGAAAGAAAAATAATCTAGAAATTTTTCAAAGCTGGTTAATATTAATCCTTATACATGTATAAAATTTTAATCTTTTTACAAATTCATTTAACTGTACCTGCTGTACTTATTGTAGATTCAATGATGCAGTTAAGTAGTAGTCACCCAAGGATTTATGAGTTTTGGATTGCTGATCTATTTTCTTCATATTCAGTTCACATCAATGTTTGTGAATTGGTTGTTTAGCTTTTCATTCAACCAAAAAATATTCCCTCAAGAAAGCTCCATTTTTATCATAAATATTTCAACATAACCAACCTTGGTACAAGTCTGCCATGTTAAAAAGAATTTAAAGACTTATCTCTGAAAATGATACCCAGAAATGCAGGTGTTCCCAGTAATGTAGCTTCAAAAATAAAATGTTCTATTTATATGACATGAAATTCATAACTTTTGGAAGGGTATATTTATGACAGCATAAACAATAAATTTTGTGCTATAAAGAACACCCACCAAAATTAATCATATTGCACAGAAAATCAACACAATTATTGAATCTACTTTTGTCATTAACATTTTCAAAAAACAAAATGCATATTGTAATATTAGGTACATGACACTTGCATGTTGATATGCCTATATACTTACAAAGTATTCAATGTGTACTTAGTGGCGCTTAAAATATGTCATGTACAACTCTTATAAAACATTCTTACAGGGTTCCCATTTGCACTTCATCTTTCAGTAAAGTCTTGTCAGAAAAAATATTTGTCTGATAAATATGGAAAATAAAATTTGAATTTTAGTTATCTGTTGGACATTACTGAATTGTCTATTCATTTAGTACATGTTTTAGACTTGAAAATAGACATTGAAAGATGGAACTTTCTTTTTTCCAGTGACAACTTATAAAAGATGCTACAAAACATAGATCTTATGCCAAACACATTATTTTGAATACTTCTTTCCACTGCATACATTATCCATCCTTTTTTAGGTTTCCTCAAAGATGCCCATTTTTTCTTGTAATTTTCTAAAGGGACATTATAAAAATTAAACATGGTAAAATAAATGTTTTCTTATTTGTACAACATTCATTTGTTACTCCTTGAAATATATGAACCTTGTAATATGCTGATTAAGGGTTAAAAAAGTGTTGCTGACTTAGGGAAATTTGCTTGAGATTGCCAAAATTTCAAAATTCTGTAAAAGGTAATTTTACATTCACTTATGTGTGTTTACTAATGTTGACTAGGAACAGAAGCAAAAATATCTAAACCTATTTTCTTTTAATTTTCACACTCTAACCAATATTATATATTTCAACTACCTAAGATAATGCAATTAATGATATATCCATCCTAAGCTTATGCCAATAAGAATTTGAGATAAGCTTTTAAATTTATGGAGGATTTTCTTTGTGTCTTTGGAAGTTCACTTACCATAAGGTATTTTATAATCTACTTTAAATAACAGATTTTGTTATACAGGGTAAGCCAAAGGCTGTACAAGATTAGTGTCATTGGGTCTGATATTTGTGTTGGACCATGAAATATTCCATTAAAATTTGTCTGTAAATACAAGACAAAATTTTGTATCTGGTTTATTTTATTAATAACGTTATTCTATTTTCAATTCATATTTTCCCCAGCAAAAAGAAGCCATGCAACATAGACTAGGAAATTTGACACTGTATCAAAGATCAAATTCAGCACATCTGAAAGAAAATTATGACATTTAATGTAAAACATTCATGAACCTATTACCTACCTCCCTACCAGGATACCTCCTTTCTTTTTTCCTTCCTTCTTTCCTTCCTTCCATCCATCCTTCTGAAACCCATCATGCCTGCTGGACTGTAACTCTTCAGCCAAAAAAAAAAAAAAAAAAAAACTATGGCTTCCTGAATTGAACCAAGTCTCTGTTTTCGTAAGGTTAATGTCGTTGTTTTTTTTTTCCTTTTATTTCTTTTTTTTTTTTTTTTCCTGGTGAAAATTCTCAATGGCATTTTTAAATCAAGGAAGCTCACCAGAAATTCTTCTTAGAGTTTTCACAAAGAGCATTTGTAATTCTAAGTGTTCCAATTATCAATTGCATAATGATTTGGGTACAAGAGAGGAACTTCATTTTATGGCAGTTCTGGGATATTGCTCATATATAACATTATGTGTCTTTAGACCAAAACTTCCAGGAAATGTACAATTTTAAAAAAAAATTCAAAACAGATTTTATTTGTCCTGTGAAATTTAAGAATACTTTTTTTTTTTTGCTTAGTATTTAGAAACCTAGCAGACACAGAAACATACAGAGAAGAGATTTCACAATTGAATTTCAAATACCATTTATTGCTACTTTAGATTGCATTCTATTTAACTAAAATGTATGTATTAAACATCTATAGGTCAAATCAGTAATGAGTCCAATTCATGAACTAGACAAATATTCTGACTATGGCACTTTATGCCCAGACCTTTGAAACCTATTAGTATAATTAAATTATCCTCCAGATACCCTTGCTTTGCATCTTTGGCATTCCTAAACTAGAAGAAGAGTAGAAAAATCTAGTAATAAAAATTTATACTGATGAGTTCACTCTTAAATTTAAAATAACTGAAAAAAAAAACAGATTAATGATGTCTATGTCTGTTTCATTGTATGAAAATACCAATTAAATTGGTATTTTTCTATGTTGATTTCTTATGTTAACTTAAAAAATGAATCTGATTAATAAGTAAGTGCTTTATTGTGCTATGAAAATCATGATTTTTAGTCATGTTCTCAAGAGTTGCCATGACATTGATTAAAGTCAGTCTGTCATTGAAAACTCTAAAACATGTCCTAAACATACTACCATAATTTTAATTAATTTTGTCTTTTCAATTTAAATCATAACACAGGTCCAGGGAATGTGTAATAAGAATACTCATGAAATATTTAAGAAATACATTGTCACATACATTATAGTTTAGTATATAATAACAATGTAGCCCAGACCCTGTTAAATTAATGAAATATTGCTAAGAACAACACAATCCCTTGGAATACTACAAATATGAATATAAAAAATTGATTTTTTTTCCTGTTTGTTGAGGAATAAAAAGGGAATTATAAACTTTTCTTAAGTAAGATTGGTCTATTTGGCAGTTATACCAAAGAATGGAAACTTTCCCTAATATCCTTCCACAAGGGATCAGAGAACTTTTATGAAATGTGATTGTCAGGGATCCCACAAATTTTGATGTCTTCATAGTAGTAGGCTTTGGTGATAAAAGGATCTGAATTTTTAACCACGTACCCCAACAATTACATATTTTCTCATTTCAAAAAGTAACACATTAATGCTGGATTTGTTTCCATAAAGATATGAACATATTAACTTTGCATCTTCTATAATAGATTACTCCTTCCCCTGCTTCAGGCTATCCTGTTTCTAAGCCCTGAATAATAGACATGTTGCCTAATGTAGGCCTGAAGAAGACATTGGCATTTTAAGTTATGTTTTGGTTATTGCTGCTAATCTAATGTAGTTATAAAAAAGTGGATGAATGTATAGGGTGTATATAGAGAACTAGGGAAGATGTTAAGTCTCACTATGAACTTCAAGTTGAGAATCTTCTCTTTAGCCTTTTACCAAATATTGTGTCCCCCACCTCTGGATACACTTGCATTCATGTGGGTCCTTTGTGTAGCTAACCACTATCTGTAATCTTGATGCTAAGATACTGGAGTAACCCTAACGTGTGATTCTCTACTTCTCCCAAATAACTTCTGCTTTTTCAGAGACATAGAAGAAATATCGTATCTCACAAAAGGAAATTTAAGACCAAAGTCACAAGGCTATTTAGTGGAGGCATCAAATTTAGAATACAAATCACTGATGAACTACATTGCTTCTTTATTGTGTAATTTTGTGCCATTGGCAACACACAGTCAGTTTCTTCTTCCCTCATTCTTGTTTGTGGAGTGTTACTAGCAGTGTTCAACTGTCAGAGACATAATTGATCTATATGACAGGCATTTGAGAGTGAACATTTATTTGTAAGATTCTGAGCTTCTCTTAGTGTCCTCTCAAATGAGTGATTAAAATATAGTTGCAATGTCAATTCTATCTAAAGAGGTTGCTGACAGTGAGCAAGAACCAACCAGAGATTTATTCATTTTTAATGGAAATGAGTAGAAGAGAAAGAGACAGTTTGGGAACATGACAATTTATTGAGGTGAACACTGAATGACTTTCTAGTAAAAGAGGCTTTGGATACTCCAGGAGAGCATCAGGATGTTAGGGAGCACATGTGTATGATATGTACATTTCCCTAATCTATGGTACAGATAGATCTGCATTTCTGGAAGCAAAGCCTTGAAATGTCACTGGAAATTATCTTGTAACAAACTTTCACAGGTGGTCAAAGGCCAACATTATAAGCAAGCTTCGGAAATACTCACATTTTATCAAATTTATAAAAAAGAATCACATATTGTCAAATGCATAAACAGATATCAGTTTAAATCCCAATTTTTATAACAAGGGAGTCTATTGATAATCTCAAGAAGTCCTAGTTATTAAATGACTTGGAATGACTTGTTAGTTGAGGCTATCAGGGCTGACTTCACGGTAAGCAACCAGTGGAGCTGCACAGGACGTTGAACTCTGAATGGGACCCTGCACACGGGGTCTGATGCTCACCAGTGGTCATCTTGAAGTTCTTAATAATTCCATCTATGAATTTGTGTTTTGTAAAAGTGTGTGATGGGAAAGTAAGTGTGTGCTGGAACATGTGCTGGAAGCTTTGGATTTGTGTCTCTTTCTCTCACCACCTCTTTGCTGCCCAGGGCTCATTCTCAGCTGCCTTTTCCATTCATACCCAGAAGACATAGCAATCCAGGGGCTTTTACACAAGTATGAGGAGTTTGGTGTCAAAATGTGCTTTTCTTTGGTGTGGAATCCCAGGGAGAAGCTTGACATCTGTGAAAGCCTTTCTTTACTCAGTTTCTGACTAACCCAGAATACAAAAGATTCTAACATTAAATGCAAATAAAACATACTATGACAAGTTGAAAGAAACACCATGTAAGCAAAAAAGAAATTTTTCCCACTGATTTTTTTTTTGTTCTTATTTAGTTGTAGATAGACATAATACCTTTATTTTGTTTATTTAGTTTTATGTGGTGCTGGAGATTGAACCCAGTGCCTCATACATGCTAGGCAAGTGCTCTACCACTGAGCCACAACCCCAGCCCACTTCCTACTGATTTTTCTTTCTGGTGTTTTTTTTTTTTTTGATACTGGGGATTTAACTTAAGGGCACTTGACCACTGAACCACATCCCCAGCCCTATTTTGTATTTTATTTAGAGACAGGGTCTTACTGAGATGCTTAGCACCTCGCCTTTGCTGAGGCTGTCTGTGAACTCACAACCCTTCTGCCTTAACTTCCTGAGTCGCTAGGATTACAGGCATGCACCACCATGCCTGGCTGATGTTTTAATCAAGAGTTTTACATTTTCATTTTGCAATAAGTTCACAAATTATTTATCTGATATTGCTTACGAATTTATTAATGTAGCAGCAATGTATTGTTTTCAAAGTAGCTTCAGAATAACATTTGAAAATCTTCAGATTCCTTGATTCAGTGTATGTGGAGTAGAATATATAATTATATATTTTTTCTTTTTTTCAGTTAAACATTTTGCAAAGTTTTTCTTTGTTTTGGAAGAAATGCACACATCATTTTACTGGTTTAATATACTAAGGTTAAAATTACATTTCTCAATGTTCTAAACTCTGTGAACAATAAACCAACTACATAAGAGAAAGATGGTACATTCATTCAAAAACAAATAATCCAAACCTACACATAAAATAATTATCCCAGTACTATGAGATTCAGGGAAGGAACTCTGGTAATCATTTCAGACTTATTATTCCTTGAGAAAATCAGGTTAATGCATTATAGTGTGTGGCAGAGTAGAGCCATCAAGAGAGCATAACCTGGGGCTGGGGATGCGGCTCAAGCGGTAGCGCGCTTGCCTGGCATGCATGCGGCCCGGGTTCGATCTTCAGCACCACATACAAACAAAGATTTTGTGTCCACCGAGAACTAAAAAATAAATATTAAAAATTCTCTCTCTCTCTCTCTCTCTCTCTCTCTCTTTAAAAAAAAAAGATAGCATAACCTGAATAATAATAAATTTTGGAAAACAGTAAGTGAAGTGTAACAAGTAACAATTTACTTCCTGTTATGACTGAAGTTAAGAATCACATATAACTTTATTCTGATTTCTAAACAGAGGTCTTGTGTTGTTATGAGATCCCAATGATGAGTAACTAAAATCACTATCATTGATCTTGTAAAAATATAAATAGGATTTCAATTATTCTCACCATTAAAGAACTTCAATAATTCTCACTATTTTCAGAGAGATGTACACACATGAGTCCTTCCAAGTTAATCCTGCCTTTTAATGCAATTTTGTCACGTTAGTCTCTATACTTCTATTCTATCACCCAGTTTTCTAAAGATTGTGCATTCTGTGAATATCTCACAGTTCATCACCCCTCTCATGTATTCAATAAGAATTAATATTCACTAGAAGATAGCAGGTCAGTCTTATGGGCTGGTGATACAATAGTAAATAATGAAGACACTGTCC
This sequence comes from Callospermophilus lateralis, assembly GCF_048772815.1. Classification (NCBI taxonomy): domain Eukaryota; kingdom Metazoa; phylum Chordata; class Mammalia; order Rodentia; family Sciuridae; genus Callospermophilus; species Callospermophilus lateralis. The sequence goes on from NC_135314.1 coordinate 36,136,470, forward strand.
CTTTTTTTTATAGGATATATACTATAAGGAGAGAAACAGAAAAACAAAATTAATTTAAAGTTTCCAATTTCATTAAAAGTGATGAGCAGAAATAAAATACTACATAGGGTAAAAATAGAAAGCCTCACCCCATGGTCATAGCTTGGTCTTTTATAGCTTGGAAACAGAGAGGAAGCAGCAAATGGTAGCAACTGAGACAGGCTTATAGTTTTTGAAAAACAGCAATTATGCCAGAGCAGAAGTATTTTGTCTTTTGTCCATATTTGTATTCATCACAGGTGTAAATTCTTGCGCAATCAGCATTAATTCACTACCAACTCCAAACAATGTTCTGTATAGTGGGAAATGGGTAGAAATATTTTTAAAAACTGAAGATGTGGTCTCTCCACAACACCAGAAATTATCCTGAATTTTTAAAGTGTTATTTACCTGAGTGAGAAAGAAAAAGGGTGGGGAGGCAACCTAGGGATCAGCAACATTTGGAAGTTGCTAGTTCAGTTTAGCTAAAAAGAAGCAGAAGTCTCCTGGGCTTCCCCACTTGGCAGACCTAATGTCTAGGACTAACAATAGGAGGCTGATGCTCAGTGAACATCAATTAAAATATCCAGTGAGTACTAAAGTCAGTCTGAGTCCTCCTGACAGAATCCCGTGCTAGGAGTGGAGAAGGGGCCTGACTGATAGGTCCAGAAGGAGGTGAAGATGGCTCAGAAAAGTAGTGTCTGTCTGCTCAAAATACCTGAGACTGAACAGTTTATAAAAACAGAAATGCACCGCTTATGGCTCTGAACAATATGATGTTCAAGTCAAGGCACCAACAGGTTCACTGTCTGGGTTCACCTTCTTCACACATGACACATTTTTACTGCCTTCTCACAAAACAGAAGGAGACAAATGAGCTTCCTCCGCCCTCTTTCCTAAGGCACTAATCCCATTCCATGATTTCTTCACTTTCCCCCAAAGGCTCAGTTCTCAATATTATGACATTGGGGATTAGGTTCCAACATTTGAATCTGAAGAGGGTATACAAACCTTCAGACCCTGTCAAGTGAGAATAGCCTGGCGTGTCCACCTGTCTGCTTTCTGTTGTCTAGAAGCCAGGGGAAAAGGAAGCTGGAACACACAGCAGAGGCTCTCTTAGAACAAAGAGGGTGTTTACCAGCACCAAGTACACTATATTTGTGGCTCTTATGAACCATTTGAAGAAGGAATACCTTGATAGAAACAACTAGGCATACTAATGATGCAAATAGTTTCTATCCCCAAAACTCAAGTGCTGTATACCTAGGAGATGTGAATCCATCTCCGCATTATAGGAAAAATATTAACTGTAAATAAATTATCAACTGTCCAATGCTTGAGGTAGAATATTATAAATATTTGAAAGTGGGGTTTTATTATATTTCATTATTTTTATACTCCAAATATTCATATATGTTAAACTGGTTTTGCATATTTTAAAAAGTTCCCACATCTCTATATATTACTCAGGGAACAAATTATATTGAGCAATTAATACATTCCACAAATTATGTAGACATGAAGATGACAAAAATCTAATGCGTGTTCTTGGGGAATCACATAGCAGAACAGGCACCTTTTAACCAAATCGTAATACACTATTATTTTACACATATACTACAATAAAAGTTTAAATAAAATGCTATAGTATAATAATGAAAAAGCTAACTATAATTAAGAAAAGACAGTGAAATAAGAGAAGGTTTTCCAGAATAAATGTGTAAACAATAAAAAGAAGATGGTAAAAATGCTTTCCAAGCTCATGGTTTTATAATGGCTAACAGAAGCTCCTATGTGTTTTATTAACTGATGAAGTTGAGTGTTGTTGTATAATATTTTTTTTTCAGTATTTAAAGTAAATAAAACTGGTGAGGGAAATTGAATTTTTTTTTTTCCTGGAAAGAAAAATATTCTATAGGACATTTTTAAGTGTTTATTTCTCAAGTTGAGGAACTTTAGTTATTATTAACAAAGTCAAACCCTGACATCCAATTTTGGAATGAGGACATTGTAGCTGCTGTACAAATGGGAACGGCATTGTTCCCTCCTACTAATCTTTGGGTTTTTTTGGGTTTTTTTCCCAGATGTTAGGGAGTCAACAGATATATTTAAATACAACAATTATATTTTTTAAAAAGCAAAAATTTATAGCAATAAAGAGGAAAAATCAGAAAAGGAAGGTATCCATTCATTAGCTTGCTTAATACACATTTATAGACCACCAGCCTTTGGATAAATTCAGTAATAGCAACTGAGTATGCCACGTGAACAAGATTCAATTTCTCCTTTCAGGATGCTAGTGAAAGAGAATGTAAACAAGCACTTCCAGTTTGTAGTTTTCAGTACTAAATGCCGTTTGGGGTTAAGTTGAGTGTGAAATGGGTATTTAGCATCATCTTAAAAAATTAAGAAAGAATGAGGGGGAGAGTGATAAGTAGACAAAGATTAAGAGAAGGAGTGGAAATTTCCCTGGTATGGTGAATGGTAGGAAGAGGGAGAAGAGCACAGGTACATTTGACAGCATATATAAAGGCAGAGTTTAAGGATCATAAAAGAAATATAAAGATTTAGGAAAATACCATTCAATTAGAGAATACAGATTACAAGAGAGTAGAGTGGTGAATTCAGAAAAGTAAGCAATGCCCAGATCTTCTAATCCCTATTAAGAATTTTGTGCTTTAGGGCTAGGTAATATAGCTCTGTGGTAGGATATTTGGCAAGTATACTTTAGGTCCTGGGTTAAACTCCCAGTACCTAAAAAAGAAAGAATTTTTTTTTTTTTTTAATTTTGTTCTTAGAGAAGCCATTGAACTATTTCAAGAGTTAAAAACAAACAAACAAACAAAGAACAACTGCCGCAGTCCGGCTACAGCAAAATAACCAGGGGGGTGACGAATAACTTGTGTACGTTGATGCAGCAGGAATAGGAGCCGTTTATTGTAGGATCTGAGCGATATTTATACATTTTACATAGCTTATATAATTAGCATAAAATAGATACAGCAGTCAACCAATAAGGAATCTCCACACTTAATGGCTCGCTTTTGTTACTTCATAAACCACTCCCTCTGGCATTTTGCCAGGCGCCATCCAGACTTGTTTACAGACTCTAACATTTCTCTGGCAAAATAACAGGTGCCAATCTGACTTGTTTACAGACCTTAACAAACAACAAAACAACAACAAAAAAAAAAACACCAAGAACCCTTAGTAATATTATTTTCTCCTCAAGGACATGGTTTCCCACATCTGCTCAGGGATTCCACCCTTTAAGAATTAAGAGTATTAGAGTTGTCCAAATGTCCTGTTAGCTTCACATATGAGCACAGGTAGGAAACAACATGAATGCAAGCACTCCAAGCATAGCTAGAGAAATGTCCCATCCTTCCTCCAGCCTCATTTACCTGCTTGTCATAAAGATAATTACCTTTACAAGATTAGTCCATATGCTTAGATAATTTATATTTGTTCAGGTTCATCCTCCCCTTTGTCAAAATCCTCCTTAGAGGAACTTCTGTCACTTTTGCTCAAGTGTGACAGTACTTTCATTTATCCTCAACATACTCCTCTGTTCTTTTTGAAACAATTGAAAATTTCCTAAAAAGCTAGAGCATTTATTTACATGCAATAGACTGCATCTGAATAGAAGGATATGGAGATTCCCCCACACCTGCCTCGGCAGAGCCCAGGCACACAGCAGGCCTAGTCCACCCCTTTCCCAGAGGGGCAGACACCATCAGAGCCTAGCCTTTGGCATAGGACTGCCCCTTCCGACCAGCAGACTATTGCAGGAGATCTAGCCCAGTGGCCCAGATCCACCCATACCAGCCCACACAGGATCCAGGCTCTCAGTAGGACTGGTTTACCCCTCCCCTGGAGGGGCAGAAACCACCAGAGCCTCTGGTGCAGAACCACCCCTTCCAACCAGCAGGCTACCAGGGAAGATCAAACCCAGCAGCCCAGATGCATCCACTCCAATTTACGCAGGACCCAGATCCAGGATGCAGTAGCATTCATTGAGGGACACTAGCAGGGTCTGGAAGCCCAATATCAAGGTGAGGTACAGACAATCTGCATGGGTACTACAAGAATATAATAAAGAAACTGCAATATCTCAGATTCACACTGCAAGAAATGAAGACACATAGACAACATGAAAAAACAAGGGAGGAAAGTGCCCCCCCAAAACCAGGGCACTATAATAACAGAACCCATGGACAGTAAAGTTGATGAAATGTCAGAGAAGGAGTTCAGAAAGTTCATAATTAAAATGATCTGTTAATTAAAGAATGACCTAAATGAACAAATACTGGCAAAAATTGATCACTCCAACAATCAGACCAAATAGAGATACAACAAGAGAGCAAATACAGGTAGCAAAACCATGTCACATTAAATCCTCAAAAGAGAGATAGAGACTCTGAAAAAAAAAACACACACACACACACACACACACACACATAAATCATTGAAATGAAGGATCCAATAAATCAAATAAAAAACTCAAAATAAAGCATAACCAACAGACTAGATCACCTGGAAGAAAAAAACATGAGATAATGAAGACAAAGAATACATACTGGAAAATAAAGTTGATCACACAGTGAAGAAAGTTAGAAACCATGAAAGGAATATCCAAGAATTATGGGACAGCATCAAAAGACCAAATCTAAGAGTCATTGGGCTAGAGGAAGGCACAGAGTTCCAAACCAAAGCAATGCACAATCTCTTCAATGAGATAGTATCGGAAAATTTCCCAAGCATGAAGAATGAATTGGAAAACCAAATACAAGAGGTCTACAGGACACAAAAATGTACAAACTTACAACAAATCTACAACAAGGCACATTATAATCAAAATGCCTAGCAAACAGAATAAGGATAGAATCTTAAAAGCCGCAAGAGAGAGAGGAATCAGATCACATATAGGGGGAGACCAAATTGTATTGCAGTTAATTTTTCAACCCAGATCCTCAAAGCCAGGAGATCCTAGAACAACATATACCAAGCTCTGAAACAAAATAGATGCCAACCAAGAATCTTATACCAAGCAAAATTAAGTTTTATATTTGATGATTAAATTAAAATCTTCCATGCTAAACAAAACTAAAAAGAATTTACAACTAGAAAGCCTGCACTACAGAACATCCTCAGCAAAATATTCCAAGAAGAGGAAATAAAAAACAATGATGAAAATAAGCAGAGGGCGGGATTACACTAAAGAAAAATCTAATCAGAGAAGAAACCAAGTCATGTTAAATCCCCAAAATAAATAAAAATGGCTGGGAATACAAATAATGTCTCAATAATAACCCTGAATGTTAATGGCCTAAACTCATCAATCAAAAGTCATAGAATAGCAGATTGGATAAAAAAAAAAAAAAAATCCAACAATATCCTGCCTCCAAGAGACTCATCTCATAGAAAAAGACATTCACAGACCGAAGATGAAGTGTGGGGAAAAATCATACCACTCACATGAACTGTGGAAGCAAGCAAGCAGGAGTTTCCATCTTCATATCAAATAAAGTAGACTTCATAGTAAATTCAATCAAAAAGGACAATACATACTGTTAAGGGAACCATACATCAAAAAGACTTGAGAATTATAAATATATATGCCCCAAACAATGGAGCATCTATGTTCATCAAACAAACTCTTCTCAAGTTCAAGAGTCAAATAGACAGCAACACAATAATTTTGGGTGACTTCAACACACTTCTTTCATCACTAAATAGATCTTACAAACAAAATATGAACAAAGAAACTATAGAACTCAATAATACAATCAATAACTTAGACTTAGCTGACATATATAGAATATTCCATCCTTCAAAGGGAGAATATACTTTCTTCTCAGCAGCACATGGATCCTTCTCTAAAATAGACCATATACTATGCCACAAAGGAACTCTTAGCAAATATAAAAAAGTAAAGATACTACCCTACTCATTGCATGGAGTTCATTCCTTAAAAGAAGAAAAAGTCAACAAATAAATGACTAAACACTACATTTCAAAGCCCTAGTAAAGAAGAACAAATCATCACCAAAAGCAGTAGAAGTAAGAAAATATTTAAAATCAGAGCTAAAATCAACAAAATTGAAACAAAAGAAACAATTGAAAAACTTGACAGAACAAAAAGTTGGTTCTTTGAAAAAATAAGTAAAATTGACAGACCCTTAGCCATGCTAATGAAGAGAAGGAGAGAGAAAATTCAAATCACTAACATATGTGATGGAAAAGGAAATATCACAACAAACACTACATAAATACAGAAAATAATTAGAAATTATTTTGAAAACTTGTGCTCCAATAAAATAAAAAATATAGAAGGTATTGACAAATTTCTGGAGTCATATAATTTGCTTAAATTGAATCAGGATGATATACACAATTTAAACAGATCAAATTCAAGTGACGAAAAAATGGACACCATCAAAAGTCTATTAACCAAGAAAAGCCCAGGACTGGATGGATACACAGCAGAGTACTACAAGACCTTTAAAGAAGAACTAATACCAATATACCACAATTTATTTCAGGAATTAGAAAAAGAGGTAGCACTTCCAAACTCATTCTATGAGGCCAGTATGACTCTGATACCAAAACCAGGCAAAGACACATCAAAAAAAGAAAACTTCAAACCAATATCTCTAATAAACATAGATGCAAAAATTTTCAATAAAATCCTAGCAAATATAAAAAACAAAAACAAAATATATCAGAAAGATTGTGCACCATGATCAAGTGGGATTCATCCCAGGGATGCAAGGTTGGTTTAACATATGGAAATCAATAAATGTAATTAATCATATCAATAGACTTAAAGATAAGAATCATATGAGCATCTTAATAGATGCAGAAAAAGCATTTGACAAAATACAGCACCCCTTTATGTTCAAAACTTTAGAAAAATTAGGGATAACCGGAACATATCTCAACATCATAAGGGCCATCTATGAGAAACCCAAGGCCAACATCATTCTAAATGAAGAAAAATTGAAGGCATTCCCTCTAAAAACTGAAACGAGACTGAGATGCCCTTTTTCATCACTTCTAACATAGTTCTTGAAACACTGGACAGAGCAATTAGACAAACAAAAGAAATTAATGGGATACACATAGGAAAAGAAGGACTCAAGTTGGCAGTATTTGCTGATGATATGTTTCTATACCTAGAAGACCCTAAAAGTTCGACCAGAAAACTTCTAGAAGTAGTAATGAATTCAGCAAAGTAGCAGGATATAAAATCAACACCCATAAATCAAAGAAATTTCTGTATATCAGTGACAAATTTACAGAAAGGGAAATAAGGAAAACCACACCATTTTTCAATAGCCTCAAAAAAATAAAATACTTGTAAATCAACTTCATGAAAGAGGTGAAAGATCTATATGATGAAAATGACAGAAACCTAAAAAAAGAAATCAAATAAGACCTTAGAAGATGAAAAGATCTACCTTGCTCTTGGATAGGCAGAATTAATATTATCAAAATGACTATACTTCCAAAAGCACTCTGCAGATTTAATGCAATTTCAATAAAAATTCCAATGGCATTTATCATAGAAATAGAAAGAGCAATTATTAAATTCATCTGGAAAAATAAGAGACCCAGAAAAACTAAAGCAATCCTTAGCAGGAAGAGTGAAGCAGGTGCCATCACTCTACCTCAAACTATACTACAGAGTAATAGTAACAAAAACAGCATGATATTGGCACTAAAACAGACTGGTAGACCAGGTACAGAATAGAGGATGCAGAGATGAACCCACAAAACTATAATTATCTTATATTAAACAAAGGTGGCAAGAACATGCATGGAGAAAAGATAGCATATTCAACAAATGGTGCTGGGAAAACTGGAAATCCATATGCAACAAAATGAAATTAAACCCCTATCTCTCACCATGCACAAAACTCAACTCAAAATGGTTCAAGGACTTAGGAATAAAACCAGAGACCCTGCATCTAATAGAAGAAAAAGTAGGCCCTAATCTCTATCATGTGGGATTAGGTCCCAACTTTCTTAATAAGATTCCTGTGGCATAATAATTAAAATCAAGAATCAATAAATGGGATAGACTCAAACTAAAAAGCTTCTCCTCAACAAAAGAAACAATCTGTGAATGTGAGGTGAATAGAGAGCCTACATCTTGGGAGAAAATCTTTACCCCACACACATCGGATAGAGCACTAATCTCTAGGGTATATAAAGAACTCAAAAAGCTAACCACCAAAAAACAAATAACCCAATCAATAAATGGACCAAAGACACGAAGAGACACTTCTCAGAAGATGATGTACAATAATCAACAATACATGAAAAAATGTTCATCATCACTTGCAATTAGAGAAATGTAAATCAAAACCACTCTAAGATTTCATCTCACTCTAGTCAGAATGGCAACTATTATGAAGACAAACAACAATAAGTGTTGGCGAGGATGTAGGGAAAAAGGTACACTCATATATTGCTGGTGGGACTGCAAATTGGTGCAGCCAACATGGAAATCAGTATGGAAATTTCTTGGAAAATTGGGAATGGAACCCCCATTTGACCCAGCTATCCTCTCCTACGTCTATACACAAAGGACTTAAAAACACATACTATAGGGACACAGCCACATCAATGTTTATAGCAGCAGAATTTATGATAGCTAAACTGTGGAAGCAACTTAGGTGCCCTTCAATAGATGAATGGATAAAAAAATAATGTTGCATATATACACAATGGAATATTACTCAGCAATAAAAGAGAATAAAATCATGGTATTTGTAGGAAAATGTGTGGAGTTAGAGAAGATAATGCTACATGAAATTAGCCAAACCCAAAAAACCAAATGCTGAATGTTTCTTTGATATAAGGAGGCTGATTCGTAGTGGGATAGGGAACGGGAGCATGGGAGGAATAGATGAACTCTAGACTGGGCAGAGGGGTTAGAGGGGAGGGGAGGGGGCATGGGGTTATTAATGATGATGGAATGTGATGATCATTATTATTCAAAGAATAGGTATAAAGACACAAATTATTTTGACTATACTGTGTATACAACCAGAGATATGAAAAATTGTGCTCTATATGTGTATTAAGAATTGTAATGAATTCTGCCTGTTATATAAATAAAAATTTTTAAAAAAATAAAAGGATGTAGCATAAAATGTCATTCCCACTTAGAAGCAGTAATTTTAAATATCTAAAAATTTAGAAGATACTCAATAAATATTTGTTGAATAGGTAAATGGATCCATTCAAATTATTTTCTGTATTTCTTGTGGAAGTTATATTATTTAGTCATTTAATAATTATTTTTTTGATTACTCACTCCAAATGCTAAAGGATCTTAGTGTCACAGATGAAACAAATTTAAATTTAAAAAGAGAAATCTCTATTTCATGGTGTTCTTTGATGGTAAAATAAAAAAATAAATAAAATAAAAATACATATTATATCAGATTTCAAAAAAGTTTATGGAAAAATAAAGCAGCAGCAAAGTAAATTATTTCTTCTACAAGTTATGCAAATTTAGAAGTATTAATTTTTTAATTGAGTGATTATAAAAGGCTTCACTGTGAATTTGACATTTAAACAAAGACATAAAGAGGAAGAGGAAATGAGGCATATGACATTCTGAAGAGAGAGAGAGTGTCAAGTTGAGAGACTGGCGAAGCAAAGATTTCAAAATTAGGAATATACCTGGTACCTTTGAAGAAAGACAAAGTGTCACATGAGAGTGGAATGAAGAAATGTGTAAATAAAATGAGGTCAGGGGGGTGATGGGTAGAAAAGGGAAGATTTTAAAGGATTTCCCAGGCTATTTCCAATATTTTGACTTTTACTATAAGCGAAATCAAAACTTTAGAACACTTCTGAGTAAATGAAGGGCATGTTCTAACATGAATTAGCAGAATCACTCTAGAGTCAATAAAAATACACTACGATATGAATGGATGAAGAAAATATGAGATATATACACAGGAGATTTGTTCAGCCATAACAAAGAATAAAATTATGTCAGTTGTAAGAATTGGGTGGAACTGGAGGACATCAGGTCAAGCAAAATAAGACATTCAGATTCAGAAATGTTTGCATGTTTTCACTTATATGTGGAAGGTAGGCAGGTAAAAGAGAAGAAAATTTTATCATGAAAATGGAAGGAAAATAATGGGGGGAAGAGAAGGGGAAAGTGGAGGTAAGATGGGAAGGGAAGACGAAAGTGGAGGAAAGATGGGACTGTAAGGGAAAGCATTAGGGAGTGAAATTGATCAATGTATGTTATGTACATTTGCAGGTAAGCTCCAATGAAACCCAGTATTCTCTGTAGTCAATATGGATGAATAAAAAACATTTCTAAGAAGAATAAACTGGGGAAAAACAAATGCTTGGATTTTGATTAAAAGATTACTGCAATAGTTCTAATCAAACATGATACTGATAGCTTTTTAAAATTGATTTCTAGCTTTTGATTCCAAAGTAATAAAAGCAGAGATGGTAAGAATTTATCAAAGAATTTTGGATACACTTTGAAGGAAGAGCTGAGTATTTATGATTCAGGAGAAGGAAGGGAAATTTGGAAAAAGATGGCTTTGAATAGATATGGGAGTTTTTTCTTAAGAACTTCATTACAATTAAAACATTTTGTTTTTGAAAGACACTGTTAAGAAAATGAAAATGAGTGGTGGTACATGCCTGTAATTCAGAAACTTGGAAAGATATAGTGGAAGGATATCAAGTTCAAGGCCAGACTGGGCAATTTATTGATACCCTATTTCAAAATTTAAAAAAAAAAAAAGAAAAGTAAAAGAAAGAAAGAAAAGGCTGCAGATGTTGGATATATACCTAACTGGTAAAGCATCCCTGAGTTCAAATTCAATCTCTATTAACACAAACACACACACACAAAATAACAAAACAAAACAAAACAAACAAACAAACAAAAAAAAAAAAAAAAAAAACAGGGGAGGGGGGTGGAGAATATAAAAAATGAATACTAAAACTTGCAAAAGATATTGGTAGAACTAGTGGTAAAAGTCTTTCCTTTCCTTACAACCCAGTAATAAAAATACAAATTACCTGATTAAAAACAGACAGAATAGGGGATGGGATTGTGGCTCAGTAGTAAAATGTTTGCCTGGCACATGTGAGGCACTGGGTTCGATTCTCAGTACCAAATAATTAAATAAAATAAAGGTATTGTGTCCACCTACAACTAAAAACAACAACAACAAAAAAGATGAACAAACTCTTCAATAGAGAAGATAAACAAATATTAAATAAGTACACAAAAAGATGTTTAAAATGATCAATTATAAGAAATAGCAAAAATAAAATTATAATGAGATACTATTACATATCCATTGGAAATGTAACAGGGGTTCACTTGATGCTTTGACTATATCCCTTGTTGCTTTGAAACTTACATGTATTTATCTTTTTCCCAAACCTCTTCTCCCTGACCTTTTCCTCCCTGATCTTTTTTTCCCTAACTTTCTCCTTCCCAATCTTCTCTTCCCTGATCTTCCTGTCCCTAAACTTTTCCCTGATTTTCTCCTCCCTGATCTTCTTTTTCCTGATCTACTGCCTGATCTCTCCTCCCTATTCTCATTTTCTCTGAATCACCTCTTTAAAAGCCCCAATCACAGCCTTTGGGACAGGAGTATCCTATGTTTCTCCTTTGCTAACAAAGCAATATGCCTTTTTTTTTTTCTTTTTCTCAAAACTCTGTCCTCCTTGTTGGATTGAAATCGGGGACAAGGACTGAGCTTTTGCAACAGAATGGCTACATAGATAAAATAACAGACAATGTAAATGTTGATGCAGATGTGGAAAATTGGTGCCTTCATCTATTGCTGGTGAACCTCTTTAGAAAACAATTTGTCAATTTCTTTTAAAATTAAGAATCAATTTATGATATTATTCAAATAGAAATATACCTTCAACAATAAAAATAAAAGCAAATGTCATAAACACTTTTGACTATTTATAAAGCAGCTTTATTCATATGAGATAAAAACTGGAAAAGACCTGCTAAGAGCCATAGCCAAGTAGTAATGATGCATGGCATTTTTGGTTGAAAGGTGTCACCAGCAAGCCATTGAGATGGTATGATTATGTTAAGATCTGCATTCAAATGGATATTAGACCACCTGGCCTGCTATGGCCTGGACTCCTGGAGAGTTCCCTTTGGTTGGGGAAGTGCGGTAGGAGGGAATTCCTGAGGAGGGAGTTCCTGTTGGTGTGTGTGTGTCCAGGAGAATGCCATGTGTGTGGGTCAGCATATTTCCTGGGAGCATACAGGCCATTGGCGGGAGTTTCAAAAATAAAGTTTGTTCCTGTTTGAGTGGCTCGTGATTTTGTGCCCAGTCAGACTGTGGCAAAGACCAAATATTCATCAACTGGTAAAAATTTAAAAATATGGTATGTCCATATTATCAATACTACTCAAAGATGAAAAGGAATTAGCTAATGTTAGAGCACAAAGACATCACAAGCATGTGTTACTTGAGAAGTCATACATATATAGCACATGCTTTATAATTCCATTTATATGAATTTCTTTTTTTAGTTTGTGTTTAAATGTGTTTATTGTAATTTTGTCAGACTTGGAGAAAGACTTTTTAAAATTGTTCTTTTTATATGTACATGACAGTATGGTTTGTATTTATGTGAATTTCTATAGTGATAGAAAATCAAGCAGTATATTCTCAGAGATGGTTTGTGTTATAGTTTACATAGGTGTCCCCCAAAAGCTCATGTGGGAGACAGTATAAGAAATTTTAAAGGGGAAATTATTGGGTTATGAGAGCTTTAGCCCCCAATCAGTGAATAAATCCCTGATAGGGATTAACTGAGTTGCAAATGAAAGTAGTAGGTAGAGTGTGGCTACAGGAGGTGGATCCCTGGGGGCATGCCTTTTGTCTTCATTGAACAGAGCTCTTTCTTGGTTTCCTAATTATCAAGTGAGCCACTTTCCTCAGGCACATTCTTCCTCCATGTTTTTCTGACTCACTTTGAACTCCCAGGAATGGAGCTGGCTCTCTATGTACTGAGATCTTTGAAACCATGAGTACCAAAATAAACTTTTTCACCTCTAAAATTTCTCTTATCAGGTCCTTTAGTTAGAGCAACAAAAAAGCTGACTGTAACAGTTTGAGAAAGGGAATGCCTGAAAGGGGTACAAAGGAACTTTTGGACTTTTGGTGTGATCTACATGGACTATAGTATAATTTTTATAATTACCTGATTGAATGCATTTGTGAATACTTGTAAATTTTGCATATAAAATTGGTGAACATCATCATGTGAAATATACCTCAATTACATTGATTAGAAATATCAGTTATTGAAAAACCAGCCTCTACCTCAGAGCAAAGCCTGTCCAAGGAAGGGACATGACCTTTGTCCTTGGAAAAACCCACAGAGCGCTCCTAGGCACATTCCCACCCTGCTAAGTTGTTTATCTACAGGAGAGATCTGCTGCGCCAGGTGTCCCTGATTCAGTCAGGCTAGGTGGGGACCCATAGCAGCCCCCTAGCAGTCACCAATCAGCATGAGACAGGGAAATACCTGGGATGCCAGATGACCCTCCCAGTAGTTTATGATGTTGGGAAACCATGTAGTTCAGCACGTACACCCCTCTTGGCTTAAACCAATCAGTTCAAACGAATACCCCCTTTGTACTGACCAATCACCCCTAGACAACTTTTTCCCGCCAGTGAATGTGCTAATCATGTTTTAGAGTTGTTATTTGATTTTCCCACAGTGTGTGATGATTTGCTAAAAGAGACTATGATGTATATGAAGTCCCTGCCCTCTCCAAAAAATGTATAAAAATGCTGCAAACCCTGGGTTCAGGGCCTCTCAGCTTCACCAGTTGCTGTGTGTGCGTGTGGAGGACCGAGCTAGCTCGCAATAAACACCTCTTTGCTGCTTACATCAATCTTGGGTCTCTGGTGGTCTTTTGGGGTCCCGAATTCGAGCTTAACATTATAAGCTAGATTATGATTAATTTTGCTCACAAGATTTTTATATATGTGAAAAAATACAACTTTCCTATATCCTGCCATATTCAAATGAAATTTTAAGTAAATTAAAAAGGAAAAGATGATAGTACTGAGAGAAGAATTTGTAAGGTTTTATTGAAAAAGCTCTAGAGTAAGACTGAAAGTGAGTGTAAAAGAAAGGACATAAAAGTTGTGAAGAAAATATGAAACATATATTCCTGGCATTTGGAGTGTCCATTGTGTGTATATTATATTATCTTTTGTTCTTTTAGTACTTGAAAATGATAAGATCTAATAATAACAGTTTTTTAAAAGAAATAAAAAGAGCAGAGGTGCAACTACATAGAAATTTGGAAAACAAAGGCAATCATTTTTAAACAGAGGAACACTGGAAACTAAAAGTGATTATTAATAATTTGTTCTCAAAGAATAGCCCTTCTTGAAGGATGAAAAATAATTTTATAAAATTACTCTAAGTAACTATTGTTTTCAGCAAATTTCTGAAAGTAAAATAAGTTTACTGGCACAGATTGCATTTTCCGTCAATGACTACAGCAATATTTCCAGTGATCATGCAGTCCATTTCATGAAGAAATGAAATACACTTTTGGTCCTTTCAAGTATGGAAGGAGACCTGTGTATGACTTCCTCTTGACTCGCTCTCTTTCTCTTGGAACACATGCTTTGGCATCTGAGTCTTCCATGAAACGCAGTTAACAATCTTGCATCTGCTGTGCTGAAAAAAATCACATAGAAATCAAAACAGCTTCGCAAGGAGTTCTGGCTGCTTCAGTGTTCAGCCAAAGCTTTTAAGCCTAGGAACTGGCATGTGTGTAAATGAGATTTTAGATGATGCCACACCAAGGGCTTCAAGCTGCCTTAGCTGACAGAGTGGAGCAGAAACAAGTTGGTCCTGCTGAGGGGACAACTCACACACCAACTCCATGAGCAAAATAAAGGTTTTACATCATTAAGTTTTAGGGCTTTGTATGCATCATTAGATATCCAGAACATTTTTCTAAAAGTGTAAAAGGAAAAACAATCTTTTAAATGCCTGAAGAAGTAAGCTTGCATTTAATATGAGTTCATAAGGCAGTGGACATTTTGTGTGTGTGCCTTTAAACAGTATAAAGAATGATGAACAAATGCTTAGAAAAGAGATCTGGAGGAATTATAAGTTAATATATAGTTTGAAGATATTTGCTCAAAAATTCCTTCTTTCATAGAGACATATATGCCACATCTTCATGCTTCCAAGATCACGGAAGGGAAATAAAACAGAAACCTTACAAGGGTTTTGTTTTGTTTTTACCTTTTACAATTTCCATTTATTTTAAACTATTTATTGACACACCAAAGTTACATATATTGATGGAGTACCATGTAATGTTTTGACAAGTTGTATTCATCAAGAATGTTCAAACCAGAGTAAGCATATCTATCTCCTCAGACACTTATTATTTCGGTAATATTTCCCGCAGCTTAGTCAAGTTCATATTAATATTAATTATGTCTTACTTGTTCTGTGTAAATTTTATTTAGGCTTTGTAACCTCAATTTGATTACAAATGATAAAAGTTAAATAGGAACTTGAAATGAGTACATTGATTCTTTGTGTACAACAAAAATGGGAATTTTTTAAACAACTGTTTTTAAATTGTGGTTTTAAAAATGTAATTTGATATGTAATCCCTAAAGCACTGCTAGATTAGGAGTCATAATGCAAACATAGATGGGAAATAGAAAGATGGAACTCACTGGATATAAATAGGAAGGATAAATAGGAAGGATAAAGAGTAAGATATAAGGAGGTTAAGATAGTTCAGTAAAAACACATTTAAATAAACAAAGCATGGGACAGAGAGTATATGATGAATGTAATAATCACATAGAAATTAAAAATGATAATATAGAATTATTATAGAATTAATGGAAGAGGCTTTCCATCATGGTAAACTATAAATATTGGTATGTCATTGATTAACCAAAGGAACATTTTAGATAAATCCTGAACATGCACAAAAAATTTAAGAAAATTGGAGCATAACTGGAGACATTGTGCAGTTGAATTTACTTTAATAAATACATGCATTTTAGGTAGGCCTATAGCATTGTATCTTTTGATAAAATTAATTTTGGGAGTTTGAGGATAGAGTTGATAGGAAAAAAATGACTTGTAGTTTAGAAACTTGTCCTTTTGTAGTAAGTACAAATCAATCTGAAATTTGGAATATAAATTCAGTTATAGGAGATACTTTTTCATGAATATAACTAGTATATGGTATAATCTTGCTTTAATATGACAGAAAATATTTCTTGTTGTATCAGTACTAGAATAAGTGATCATAAGGATAATAATAAGCAAAAATAATAATAACAAAAAGGAAAACACACACAAATGAATTCCATTTTAACTACAAATGGAAAACACCAATAACTCCAGCTTCAGTTTGTGAATATATGTGGGAAAAGTTATGTCAGACTTTGGCCAGATGCAAAAGGGAACCCCATGACTCAGAACATGGATTATTTTGAGCAACCAGGTCATAGTATAAATTCTGATATCAGATTAGAGAAGCAACTAGAAATTCTGCAGACCTTCCATCAAGGCAAAAGCTATCCTTTAGTGTGATAGGATAGAGAGAGACTACAGATTGCAAATAGCCTCACTACTGCCAGTATTTGTCAGCTAAAGTTAGTTAATTTCTTCATATACACAAGCACATTTTTTTACTCTGAGGAATGGTTTTGCCTCTACATATATTCACTTCTCTCATAAAGCATGTTGCACTTTTTTTTTGTTTGTTTGTTTTTGTTTTGTCTTTATTTTTCATTTGTAGTCTTTGTGATCCATGTAAAGTTAATTTCATTTCTGGGTTTACAGCCAGGAATTAAAGTTTTGACTTTCCCTACCCCTATCTCCCAGACATTGTTTATTTCTAAGAATAAGCCAGTCAACTGATGATACAATGAATAGGACTAAATTTGTTAATAGGAACTCCAGGAAATAAAATACTTTCTTTTTTATTTAATTGGTGAGTTTCCTATACCATTTGGAATTTAATGATTTCCATGTAGCAGATATTCAACCTCAGATTCTTAGCAACCTAAGGTTTATTTTTCTCTTTTAGCAACTAGAGAAAAAGCAAGGCCAGAGCAAGCACAGTTATTAAAGACTATCAGGAAAGTAGGTAATCATTCTCTTCTTCCTGTTTTATACCTCTTTCACAAAATGTCTGCCCCATCTGCAAGCGAAAAGAAGGGAGCAGTGGCACGCTTCAGCTCAATGTATTCAATAATTTTGGGAAATAGTATCCTTCCTGGATCACATCCAGTAGAAATCTTCTTCCATTTCATTTCAAGAACTGGCTCATATGGTCACATACCCCCTACCATACCATCTGAGAACATGAATATTGTTTAACTGGACACATTGCAGTCCTAAACCAAACTGTGCATCTGTTAGTGAAGAAGAAAAGGAAAATAGATATTGGAGAGCTAACTCTCATTTTCTGCCAGACTTACTGAGAGGAGTATTAAAGCCTAGAGATACTGGAAATGGAAAGAGCACAAAGGAAAACAGGGCCAAGAATCCTCCAACTCAAAGCATGCTCTGATGATGTTTTTTGACATTCTGGCTCCTGTGTGCTGGTGAGCTCTACCTTGGAATTTTCAGAATCACCATGAAAGTCTAATAATTCTGTAATACAGCTTCAATGCTTGTGCACATGCTTTTGTGTGTGTCTTCTTGCAAATGAAAAGGTCTGTCACATAAACCCATTGTGAGAATTACAGCTAACTAAGAGTTGAATCATGCCACAGGGGAGAAGCTCATCAGAAAATGACAGTAGATTAAAATGCAAATCTCCTTGTGTTTAATTTGTCCAACCTAACTCACCATTTCACTTTCTTCTTTACACCAAACACTAAACTTTCAAAAAAAGGATACAAAGGAAGTTTTCAGATTAAAAAAAAAAAAAAAATGAAATGAAAGAAGTATGTCTCGAGTCAAACATTACTAAATTTAAAGTGAAATCAGGTTTAGGATACACAAGGTATTCTGTGAATATTCTAGAAAAAAAACTGCCAAAAAACATTATAGCATAAAATAAGTGAAATTTGAGTACAAATCAATTAAGTTGAAATAAATATCTTCCTATGATGCAAGATAACATAGCAGGATATGCGAACTCAAGAAAAAGTGAAACAGAAGAAAGAATGAACTGTTATTTTTCAGAATTCAGTAGGCACATAAACAGAAAAATAAAACCACCGTAAAAATAAAGGTTACAATGGAAATAAGCACATGAAAATATATAGTCCCCAAAATAGAGACACAGAAAGGATAATTAAGAAAATTGAGCAAAGAGAAATGTGAAAGAAATTTAATAAAAAACTTTAAAAGAAATAATAACTATGTATGATAAAAAAGATTATACAACATATGCATTATTGCTAAGCCTTGTAATGTTGAGCAATACAATGGAATAGGATTTTAATACAGTAGACAATTCATTAAAGCTTGCGTAAAATCAATGAAAAATTAAATATACACATTGAAGTCAAAATTTAGGGGAAAATGATGGAGGTCAACTAGCATCAGTGGACTTCAAAAAAAAAATAAATAAATAATCCTATGGCATATAGAAGAATGAATTCAATTTGTAGATTGTAATAAATAAGATAGGCTTCAGAATCAGGGTCTAATAACATGGAAATCAGAAGATGTATAAGAATTGCTTCAAAATCATCTGAAAGTAAAGTGTAATTCAAGAATTTTAAATTAAGCTAAAGCTGTATTCATTCAACAATGAAGGCAACAGGGAATTTTGTAAACTCAGAAAACATGATCCTAATGTCAATTTGAAGGACAAACTTTAGCAAAATGATAAATGGCACAACTTCTTAGATCCATTCAATTTAAAAATCTTTGTAAAGACCAATTAAGCTACACAAAATTTTCAATAAAGATTAAAGTATGAAATGAAAAAATGTTATACATCATAATGATAAATTATAAAAATGCAACAAAATCCAGAAATTTCATGATGTAAAGATAGGAGATTGGTGGAATGAGGGTGTCAACATCATAGATCATATGAAGGGAAAAAAAAATACACACACCCACTCACACACCCATATTTAGAGGCTTCTTAATAGATGTGTTCAATTTATTTTGTTTAAAATTCTGTCTCTGATGTTTCTGGTTAATTCTATGTCCTTAACCTCCCTGTGCCTGCTACTTTACAATTGCATAAAATGTATCATAGTTTTCCTACCTCATCTATTCTTAAGAATATTAGACTGAATGAACTAGTATTGATAGAACATTTAAAACAGTGTTTCATACATATTAACCACTGGAAAGGCATTCTTTTAGCTAAAAATATGTAATAATGTTCTAAAGCTTACTCTTTAAATTACCTGAATTAAATCTCATACCAGTGCTTCCAAAAGAATACTCTAAAATTCTAGTTTTATGTTCTTTAACCTGCTTGGTCTCTCTGAAAGAGAAATGAACTACCAATAAGAATGCTTCTTCACCACTATTTAAAATAAAGAAGTAGCTAAAATATCCTTTTTTAAAATATGGATGTGTAAGTACTTTGTGGTTTTGTTTCCTCAAATATTTTTGATGTAAAGATCTTCACCATGCTCTTCTCTCTTCCCCATTTATAATGAACCATGTATCTTTCAATGCCATGTAATGTTCTTCTGGTTCCACTATAATTTATTTTACCAATATCTTGTTTTGAGGCTTTCATTGAGTGTTTATTGGCTACTGTAAAGAGTATTGCTACAAATCATCTTCTAGTAGTATCTTCAAGTTCATCCATTTTTATTCTTTTGAATAAACTCTTAGAAGTAGGATTATCAATTCAAAAGAATTGGTTGTCGCTAATTATTTTTAAGCATATTTTTTATACAAGCTATATATTTTATACTTCCATTAGTACTAAAAGCTACTTTTATACCTACACTAACAACCAATATCAGCATCCATTTAATCACTACCAGTATTTAAGGTGATAGTTGTTTTACTGCTTGATTTTGCACGCATTTGTTACTAGTGATGAGTAAATGTCAAAAGTAGGATCTAAGAGTCAGATTTTCTACATTTAAATCCCAGAGTTGCTGACTTCTAGAAATTGGTACTTACGCAAGTTAATCTCAAGTAAACTAAATTTCTTCCTGTAAATAGAAAATATTATAGGGTATTTCTTGATTTTTTTTAGAGGGTTTAATTACTATATTGCATGTAAAGTTGCTTTCGTCTGGTATACAATTTATAACTGATATCTGATATAAATATATACATTTGTTAATGATTTATATATTTTTAGCTGATGAGCATCTTCATGTTCTTTGCACTTTTCTCTTAAAGTGTTTGTCAAAAGTCTCTTTTCTGTTTTTAATTGGTGGGAGGACTGTTACTTGCAAATTGACCTACAGGAGATTAGCGTGCCATCTGTCATCTTTCAGAGCTTTATGTTTGTTCTAGTCCTGAACCTCCTAGAAATGTTGCTTTGAAAAACAAATAATTTTCACTGCCAAATAGTGATTGTCATTTCTAACATAGGCACCTAGTTTACCTCTTGTTTCTCTTTAACAAGGTCACAATTTCTTTTGCTTCTCAATAATTCTGCTATCTGCTGAAAGGTACCCCATGTGTCTAGTTTTGCTGTCTTCCATCTATCTGGTTCCATTTGTACTGTACCTAAAATAAATTAATCAACATCCCTTTCAAGTAGATTTTATTTTATTTTATTTTATTTTTGTAGCTTATATGGTTTTGATGAGTATCTGTCTTCCAAGATGGATTCATGAACAACTTATATTCAGGTTGTTATCTTACCCAAAGTTAAGCCAGGAAACATATTCAGACAATCAATGTTTATAAATATTCATCTTGTCAACTTATCTATATGGATTTTTCCTCATCAGGGAGACAATTAATTTGACATTAATTCTTCAAATGTTTCTTTGCTAGCTTCCAGGTGTTTAAAAATAAATAAAAACTATGCAAGGGTATATTAAATTTTAGGTTATCACAGAACCCACTTATATGTTCTATTTAACTGAACATTGCACTGAGTGTAGATATTTTATTTATTTATTTATTTTTTTTGTATCAGAAATAGAAAAGAATGTTCTTTTTCCTGTTAGAAGCATAATTTTCCACCCAAGAGGATCTCCAACTGTGGGAACAGTACACTATGAAGCACAGCATGGCTTCTAACAAATTACTAATTAGTATCTGCTGCTGTATATTTGTGTGATTGGTACTGAAACTTTATTCAAATATCACAATTATTATATAGGTAATATAAATCACTTTAAATGAGCTCTGTTTACATCATTTTGTTTTCTTATTGTTTTAGAGACCAAACATGCTTTAAGATTAAAAAAAAGAAGAAGAATCACCTCATCAAATGTAGGAAAAAATAAAATTCGAGCTTTGGGAAAAATACATATATATAAACAAAGTGCTTTTATGTGTTCAAAAGCCTAAATTTATTGCCTACTAATTCAAAGTGCTTGTCCAAGCTAATCCTTTACCATGATCAATCTATATCAAGATAGAACAAGCAAAATTTATTCTCAAAGAGTACAATATTGTTTCCCATATTTTTGGCTAATTTTTTAAACTTGGGTTTATAAAAATATGTAATAATTGAATATATTTTCTCTATGAAAGAAGAATTTGTGCTACAAATGCATTTTTACAAAGTTTAGTTCTTACTACTATGTCCTTCTTCATACTTATCTTCCCTTCATTTCTCCAAATCTCTTGAATCATAAATAAAATATCCTCTTTTATTTTACTTTTTACTAAATTAATTTAAGCATTTCACAATATTGCTACATTAATGCAGTTCATGGACTACTTGCAATGGTATACAGAGAAGGTGTTTAAAATGCAGAACTTAAGTCTACCTTTTATACTTCCTGAGTCAAAATCTGCATTTTATAGTGATGATTATGTACACATTAAAATTCAAAATGCATCACCAATGTCTAATCCTCATAAGCTATTTTCTCTATAATGTTTTACTTGATGTATCTCCAATCCAACACGGAGGTTTCTTCGGGGAAGGCTATCACTAACTTCTTAAGACTCAAACTCAGTTTTTTATAGATTCCCTTTCAGCCCTTTCTTCAATGTATTTCAATGTTGGCCAATGTTTTCTCCCTTCTATGGCAGTAGCAGAAGTTCTCTTTCTTCTCTTGAAATTATGGCATTTTTCCTGCTATCTTCCTTCCAATGCTAATAATAAAAACACTTCAATATTCTGAATTTTGCAACCATTTTTCTCTTCCTTGATAAAATTGCACTCATTCTTAACACTTGAATGATTACTTTGAAGTACCTATCTCCCAAATAGCTTTCTCTGGTTTACACTGCACTCATCTCCTCAGGTGTTTTTTGTCTTGATCTACTTAAGGCATCTTGGTCTGGACATTGTGAAGATCAATGGGCTAAAACAGAATTTAACTTTTTCCTTTCCAAACTAGATTTGTTTTATTCTACTTTATCTGTTATGTAGAATGCCATGTTTTCCTTTCTCAGAACATTGAAAATTTCTTAGAGCTGTGAATCAATTGAATCTGTTTAGTGTCTTGCAATCTAAATGCATAAAATAAAACCATTACTCTGTAGGCTGGCTTAAATAATCAAATTTGCATGTTCAAAATGTCAATTTAATTCTATTCAACCAAAGTCATTCTTTGGAATATCTGGTGAGGTTCTCTAAATCAGTGTTATTGTACTAGCTTAGGAAAGGGTTAGTTGAAGAAATAAAACAATCCTACAGAATGAAACCTATAAGGAATGCCAAATACTGCCTCGATTGCATGCCAACCTCATATACAGCATTTCTATGTCTATGTATCTGTAACTCTTAATCTGCCTGTCTTTACCTATTAAAGACTATCAGCAACATGCCAATATGATCATTAACAGTATCTTCTTTAAGAAATTAGAGGAATTGTTTGCAAACGGTGGTAGAAATCTCCATCCTTTGTGGTACAGACCTTGTCATTTACTATATTGGCACATCCTTGGCACTCATCTTGCTACATGTTGCCTTTTTATTACCTATGTCAATACAAGTTGGATCTTATCATATTTTTCAAAGATATTTTTCTTTAGTTGTAGATGAACACATGACTTTATTTTTTTTATTTATTTTTAGGTGGCACTGAGAATCAAACCCAGTGCCTCACATGATTTAGGCAAGCAAGCACTCTACCACTGAGCCCCAACCCAGCCCAGGATTTTATCATATTTTTATCAGGGTTTAATGTGTAAAGTGCAGAGAATTTTAGATTTCTATAAATTAGACATTCAGAGGGTCCAATGACTGTATCTGTACCTTTTTCTGTTTGTTGAAGTCCATACTTTGAGCATAGGTATCCTTCTTGTTTTATACAATGAAAGGCCTAAACAGCCATGTAAGTCATCTTCACTGGTGACAGAAGAAAACAGAACACATTCTGGTATTGATTTAAATTTCCTGCTCTGTTAGATGTATGACTTGGAAAAGTCATTTAAACTTTCTGAAATTCGTTGTTTTTTTTTTTTTTTTTTTTCAGTAATAAAATGTTCTAATTATTCACACATTAGAGGCGTGTTTCAAAGAGTTAATAATGTTATTTTATAGTTTTTTTATAGTGGTCAGTAGCATAGGTTTTAGAGATGACTTAGAGTTTGGTAGAAGTCCTGGCTCTAAAGGTCACTTAATATAAAAAATTGTGCAGGTGAAAGAAATTCTGAATGCTTCAGTTTCCTCATTAGTACCATGATAACAATTTTTATTTCACAGGGTTTTTGAAAAATGAAACAAGTGTATGTTGAACACAAGGAAAGTTTTTCTTACAATCTTTAAGAGCATCTATAATTATATTAACCCTTAAAGGAGATTAGTTTATATTGATTTTTCCACCCATCATTTCCTAATCATCTCCTTATACTTTACTAGACAGGTTTGTGTTCATTGATAAAGTATGTACAGAACTTGGCAACTTTAAAATGACATATAATGTGAGGTATTATTCTATCAATTTGCAGTTGATATTGGTCATTCACTAATCAATGAAAAAATGTTCATTGAACTCATGAGAAGGTCAAAGTTCTATACTGAATACTCAAGGCTCACTTAGGCTCTTCTTTGAAGATGTTCACAAATGAGTAGACAACAAAATCATAGGTACAGCTGCTATAATAGTATAAGGTATTCACTATAAAAATGAACATAGAATTACTGAAGTTTAACCAGACAGAATTCATTTTCCTGTTTATCCATTAAAAAATGGATGCCCAGCTTGTCAACTGCAGGTTTGAGGGCTTCTCAACCTTCATGATAGTGTGAGCCAATTTCTTACAACAAATCACTCTATAGATAGATGCCTGATTTTTAACCCTTATCTTTTATTAAGTCTCCAAACTCCTCTACTCTTCCCCCTTAAGGTCACATTCCATTAAATGACTGAATAAGAATAAAATAGTTTCACAGCCAATTCAGATAAAACTAAAGTACTTTCTTTAGCAGGTGTAAAGTTTTAGAAGAATGTAAGAAAAAATGATGTGTGTACTAGTTATCGAACCTGTTTGTCTGTGAATTTTTTTTTTTTCAACAAAATGCCTTGAGGCTCAATGCCATTCTGAACTCTACTGGTATCTTGTAATCTGTCCTTTCATCTATCCCTGTAGTGAAAATGATGACCTTTTATTTTTAACTTCAAAAGACATATTCCCAATTTAGCTACCCCCAGGTAAAAATGACCCAGAATCTGCTAAACTATTACTGATGTGAGAAACACTGATGAAAAAGCCATTAGCTTCTTAGTCATATCCTTTTATTATTATGTTTGTATTCCTAGTTCAAAAGATGCCAAATACAAAGTTTACAGCAGTGGCTGACAGAGAGATTCTTTGCCAGTAGCAAAATAGTTCAAGTGAGTTGTAAAACCTGCATGGTCAAATTGAATTCAGAGAAAGTTTGACTTACTCCTAGAGGCAATGATTAATTTTATTAGGGAGAAAAACATGACTAAGTTAGTCTATCAGACACAAAGTCTAATTTCATTGAAATGCTGAAAACATTATAGGATGTAAAGATCAGTTCAGTGTGAATTCTCAAATAACAGCTAATGGGAGTAGAGCACAAACCATGTACTTGCAGTTAACGGCATCTGTGGGATACATTAGAAAATATAGTTGTATCTAAGAAAATATTGTCTAGACTTAACCACTAAGCAAAATTTTCAAAAGGGTCTCCCTGGGGGCTAATGTCTATAGAAATGCGTTCAACACACATGCGTTCAACACACATCTTTTCTTAAATAATATATGATGTTTTTGAGCATTAGCTGAGCTTAGAATTTTGAATCGCTGTCAAAAAAATGAGAAGAGTAAATAATACAAAGCTGAAGTTGAGGAAAATGGAGTGAAAAAGAAAGGAGAAACTTTTTGAAAATGTTCACCTTATTTATACTCTGTACCTACAGTATGACTCATTATTTATATGGATGGGCTTGTGTATTCATTATACACACACACACACACAAAAAAAAAATTGACTTGAAAATGGGAAACTTAGTCACTGGAAATGGGAGTTTGGGTAGACTTTGTCAATATTTCTGGAAGTTCTAGAATTCCACTTGTCTTTTAGTATATAAGATTTTATTAATACAAAATGTCAGCCTGTATTTGTTTGTTCAGAGTGATGACAACCAAATAATTATATGGACAACAAAACCTATTCTTGGTAGAAAACAAGGAGAATACTGTCTATAAAATATATAATTATTTATGGGTTTGGGTTTCATATATGATAATATGTCATCATTTTGTTAAGAAACAAACTTTCTGTCAACTGACATAATCTTATTTGGAAATGCTAGAACACTAAAATTTAACACAATTATTACCTTTAAATATCCAGAGGGTTATCTTAGAGAGATATGTTGCATTGAGTCACATTTATGTATCCTATAGGATCTCATATTAATGGATGGTTAGTGATTGTTGTTAGGGATATGGAGAGTGAGAAGTAATGGACAGATCCTTCTCTAATCTCAAATTTTAATGTGAAGTAAGTATTTTATGTAAGAACTTACATGCAATTCTAAAAAATATGTTAACGTAGATGTAGAAAAACTTGCAATCATATACATTTACATTAGTGTAGGAAGGGTGATGGAATAGGGATGACAAAGAAGAGAATTTTTAAAATCCAAAAATATATATCTGTGTTGTTTTTGATTGATTACAAAGTCATGATGACATGGTTGCTAAAAACAGAAGTTTGAGTACTCTGAATTTTTTCACTATTGTTTTTATTATTCAGGTTTTTTGAAATTCACATGACTTTTAACATCAGATCATTCATTTATGCAAAAAAAGGTAGCAGAATTTTGAAAGAGAATGTGTTGAATCTGCATATTAATTTGGGGAACAATGTTCTCTTAGTGATATTTAGTTTTTAATCCACAAAAGTTTCCATTTTGTTTTTGTTTAGTCTTTTTTATGTTATTAAAGTATATTTTGTGATTTCTCAGAGCTTATGTCTTACATTATTTTTGTTAAATTCTTTCTAAATATTTTAATATTTTTGATGATGTTGCTTGATCACACTTTTGAATGTTCATTGCTAGTTTAATAGAAATACAAAGAAGACAAGTGAAGTAGAGCAGGCTTTAATCCCAGCAATTTAGGAGTCCAAGGCAGGAGGATTTCAAATTTGAGGCCAGCCTCAGCAATTTAGTGAAGTCCTAAGGAACTTCGCAAGACCCTGTCTCAAAATTTAAAAAATGCAAATATAATAGAAAAGTTCTGGTAATGTAATTCACTGGTGAAATGCCCCTGGTAATGTAATTCACTGGTAAAATTCCCAGTACCAAAGAAAAAGAAAAAAAATACAAATAAGTTTGCCATCTTAATCTTAAATAACAAAACCATATTGAATTTCTTTGTTCTAGTATTATTCTTCCCCGCCCCTTTGGAGATTTTCTATATATAAGGAATGCCATACGTAAGTAGAGGGATCCAGTCTTTTTTTTTTTTTTTCCCCCTAGTCTTTTTCTTTTATTTCTTTACCTTGCTTTATATCTCTGGCTAAAATTTCTTGAACCTTGTTATATGCAATAATTTATCATTCTTGTTCCTGATCTTAGAAATAAAGCATCTAATTTTGATTTTTAAATACTATTACACTTGCTGGTTTTCACTGATACCTTTTATGAGATGGGTCATAATATTTTTTTCTTAATAAGTATAGTTAAAAATATGCTAATTTTAATGTTTCTTTTTTCAAAAAATCCCCTTTGAGTTTGGTTCAGTCTTATTTCATATATCCCTTTCTAATCTTTATAATTGCCTTATTTCTGTTTAATTTGCATTTACTTTACTCTTGTTTTTTTTCTAGATGTTTTAGCTAGAAGTTTAGTTTATTGATTTGGAATAATTTTCTTTTTTAATATACATGTTTGCATAATTACACTTCCCCTTTAGGACTGTTTTGACTGCCCATCTATATGCTTTGTTTATACTTCATTCATCTCAATTCTTTTTCTTTCTTTTTTTTAATTTCCTCTTGGAACCATTTTTTTTAATTTAACATTAGTTTGATTTCTAGACATTTATATATTCCTCAGATTTCTTCTGTTCTTAATTTCAAGTTTATTGCACATGGCCACACATTTTAAGTCAATTTTAGTATTTTAAGCTTGTTCATGACATAACAAGTGATCTTAATTTAAGAATACTCCACACACATCTGAGAGGAATGCGTTTGTTCCTCTCATTGGGTAGTGTGAGTCAAAGGTCTCTGGCAGGTCTAATTGGTTAAAGGGTTATAGTCATGTCTTCTCTTTCTTTATTAATCTTCTGTTTTATATATTACTGAGAGATGAGTATTATAGTCTCTAAATGTTATCATGGAATTGATTATTTCTATCTTCAGTTCTATCATTTTTGTTTTGTGTATTAGAGGGTTCTGTTTTTATGTGCATATATATTTATACTTTTTGTGAATTTATGAGGGATTGACATTTTTGCTTTAAAATATCCTTATTTGCTTAGAAAAATAGTTTCTAAGTTTGTTTTTTGTGAGATATATACCAAGAATCACTCCAGTCCTGCTTTGAGTATTATTTAAATTGTGTGTCTCTTTATATCTCTTTATTTTTAAATTACTTGTTCCTTTGAATTTCAAGGATCTTTCCTAGGATAGTGTAATGTCAGATCACTTTTAAATCCACCCTATTATTTTAGTCTTTGAATTGGAATGTTTAGTACACTTATATTTAACATAATTACTCTTATGGTTGAGATATTCATTTTCACCCAAAAGTTCGTGTGTGAGACAAGGCAAGAAATTTTAGAGGTGAACTGATTGAATTATGTGAACCTTAACCCAATCAAGACACTAATCCACTTGGATGGATTAACTGGGTGGTTAACTGTAGGCAGGTAGGGCGTAGTTGGAGGAGGTGGATCACTGGGAGGTGTCTTTGAGGCATAAATTTTATCCCTACAAAGCTGAGCAGTCATTCTCTGCTTCCTGGTTCCATGTCTTGAGCTTTTTTCTTCCTCCACACTCTTCGTCCATGGTGTTCTGCCTCAACTTGAGCCCAAAGAAACAAAGTCAGTCATCTATGGACTGAGACCTCTAAAACTGTGAGCCCCCAAATAGACTTCCTCCTCTGAAATTGTTCTTGTCAGGTCTTTTGGTCACAGTGACAAAAAAAAAAAAAAAAAAAAAAAAAAAAAAAAGCTAAAATAATTACTAATAAAGATTGATGAATGCCATTTTTTCCCCTCTGTCCTTTACTGCTGCTTCACTTGTGTAAAGCAGACATTTTCTAGTCTATTTAGTTCTCTTCTTTACTTTGTATTTTTAAACTATTAATATCTGCCATGAGGATTATCATTAATACCTTGATTTAAAATGAAAAAGAAAATGCAATACAAAAAAAATCTTGATTCTTATTTTTTGAAATAATGTAATATGGCAACCCTGGAAATCAAATACTACCTCTCTCCAGGACATTCTGAGATTGCTGCTTTTTGTTGTTTCTGTCTGATTATTTTTCTGTACTTCTGTGAATTCTGTATCCTATATCATATAAGTCCACTCAAGTTTCTGCATGGTTAGCTTATTTATCAGCTAATGATTGGACAGAGATTTTCTTGAATAATTTGAACTGCCAATTCTTTTAAGCTTGCTTGGGGGTTCCACGTGTGTGCTGGGTGGGGCATGTGTTCAGTAGTCCTATGGGTAGTATATGATTCTGCCTTAGCTAATACTTGCTATTTCAACAGAACCTCCAATTACATAGAAAGTAATCTTTTAGTAATTTTCCTGGGCTTACATTCACACAACCCTTCTTATATGTGTAGCCATTTACATGCCCCCAAAATACATCAGAGGATTATGACATCTTATTTCCCAGATTTTCTTTTTAAGATCTTACTCAGCCTCTATTTAGTCCAAACTACCAATGCCATTTCATGCAGTTTTGGCATTAAGTTATTGACCCTATTCTTTGCCACAGAAGTCTTGAGGGTAGGGCTGTTTCAATAGAGTGAGCTCCTGCAATTCATTCAGAGAAAGATAAATCCTGAAGAGATTCTCACTAAGCTACCTGTCAGGTCCAACAGTGACATTTTGGGGGTAAGACTTTATGGATCTCAAAATATTTCCTTCCTCCTCAGTGGCTGCTAGGATGTTGGTTGTTCACAGGTACCATGGCGGCCAGCCTGTTGGTTTTTGAACATTATGAAGAGCTGGAGAGAGGAATGGGATTAAGGCAATTGAAAATGATACAAAGCTCACTCTCCTTACTTTGCTTTGGCTGTCTTTGTTTCTTTCTTTGTATGAATAATCACCTTTTAGATAGTTTTCAGCATTTATTAATTCCCAGAGTTTCAAAAATTTTATTTTTACTTATTTTTTAGTTGGTGTTCTTATGAAAAAAACAGATTTTCAAAAATTGTTACTCCATCATTCTGGACCATTCTGTCAGAGTTTATTAAATCTTTTGGCTTAAGAATATGTATAATAGCAACTAAATACAAAACAATAAAAATCAGAATTGAGGTGATTTTGAAATTGATATAGGAAAGGGAGACTGAGAGATGGTTGAGTTATGGTTACATACAACTTGGCCAGATACAGTGGCTCATTCCTATAATCCCAGTGACTCAGGAGGCCAAGGCAGGAGGAGCATAAATTTGAGGTCTTCCAGGTAATTCAGAGAGAACTTGTTTCAAAAATGTAAAAAGCAGGGGGGACTGGGGATATAGTTCAGTGGTAGAGAACCCCTTTGTTCAATCTCAGTACTGAGAAAAAAAAATCTTGACAGAAATTTGGGTTATATAATTAAAGGCTATGTCGAAAATCATTGAACATACACTTAAAGTTTATGCCTTTCATTGTATTTAAATGTCATATGTAAAGAAACAAATATAAATAATTATTGAACTCTGTACATGATATGAGTTCTAAAATATTTAGGTGAAAATATATTAATGTTTGCAATTTACTTGGAGTGTGTCCAAAATAAGAGGAAGAATGGGTACAGGAACTGATAGGTATGTGAAAAAAAAAACAACAGTTTAGTAAGATTAAGGGCATGTAGACACTTGTTGTAAAAAATGATTACATTTTCATTTAAAAAAAAAATAGTAAAATCTTATGAGTAAAAACCTAAAGTAGAAGACATATTAGTTGATATTAATTTGAAACATACTTTAAAAATAAACTCGTGGAAACACTGATAGAAAGTTTAAGAGATAAAAGTCAATCCTTGCCAAAGGGGAGCAGCTAAAAATCCTTCAGGAATTGAAGGATTGTTAAAGGAAAAAAAAAAAGAAAAAGAATGCTGCTTTGCTTCTGAGCTGTGAGAAGAGAAATTAATATCATTTATAGGTCCATACAAGTGACATTTTAGAGGTTTTTCTGTAATAGAATAAAAACATGAAACACTGCTTTCTGTTTTATCAGTCTATTTCTGTAAAAGTAAGAGAAGTAGCAGATGAATCAGCTATCAGACTTTTATGAGACCAGTGAACACAATAGTTTAGTTCAAATCTATGTAAAGATAAAATTGGTTCATAGGAATCTGGTGAGGTAAAGATTGTACATAGCATCTAAATGCAATTGAATCAGCATACCCTGGAAGCATCTTTATTTTTCTCAGAAACTTAATTAGCCCATAGTTTCAAAAATTAATGTAGAGTGTGATGCCTTGTCATCCAGATGAGGCTATTTGTCTGTCTTTTTCCAAACAGCTAAATTGTCATTTAATGTGATTGCATGATACAAAGTTTGGCTATACACAGTAAAAAATGTATCAGCAGTCACCACCGCAGTAGAATCTATTACATAATTGGAAGCACAAAGTAGTGCCTTTGGAGTTGAGGGGAAGGAATTGAATAGCTGGCTCATCATGCTGTTTAACAAAGCAGGAAACAGGACTGTAGGCAGTAACAACCTGACATTTCAGGTCATCCAGGCTGTGTGGATCTCTGCACCTGAGACAGCAAATGGAGCCCAGAGACACAGGGCTGTGGAAGTGTTGTTTAATCACCTTAGGAGATGTCTGTACTATGTTTATCTTGCTCTCTTTTATGGACAAATAGGAGCTCTTAGGAAAATAATGTATTGAATCTCTGGCTATAGAAGCAGAAGAAAAGATCTTTGTGGAAAGAAATTTTTAATACATAGTGTCTAGTACAGAAACAGGCATGTGGTAGTGACTCAGGCAATGTTTGCTGATTACATAAAAGCATGAATGAATTATAGTGTGGTGATTTTCTCACCACACTTATATTTTGAATAATGAGCTTTTTTTTTTTTTCTTTTAACTTTATGATGTCACAAAATCTATACACATTCAGCAGAAATCACACTTCAAATTTCGAAGTTCTATTGTTTCCCAAGCTAGCAATGTACAATACTTTTGTACTACTCTTTTGTGATTCTGGGCAGCAGTGGTGAACAACAACTGTCAGTCAGCCTTGAGATAATAAGGTTAAAAACACAGCACTCTATTGTGTAATATGTTCTAAGGTATGACATTAGGTACCTTAGGTGTATTAAATTCATTTTAACCTTACAATATTTTCAACTTTGGGGGATATAATCTGATCATATGTCAAAGGCCAAATGCTTATAAATTTCACAAAATCTGTGCTGGATTTTATTTAGAAATCAATGTCATGTTATGTCTCAAGAACCCTACTGTCTACTAGGTAAGATGAATTGTTATGCAAATCCAAAGTACAAGTAAGAAAATAATATGTTATAGTAGCATATAAAATATGTCAAATCATCTTGGGAAAAAATGTGGATGTAGAGAGGATGCTAAAATATTCATAGGGAGAGATATGGATGGGAAATTTAGGGATAGAAAAGGTAGGTTAGGTGAAAAAATGAGAATACAATGGACCTAAGAAAACAATTAATTTTATTCAGTTTCATATAATTACACATAACTGGTAAAAGTCTGTAATTCAATGAGGTTTTGTTTATTTATATAGTCATATGACCAACACTCTAATTGTGACATAGACCATCTTAATTACTTATATAAAAGTTCCCTTGTGCTCTGTTTTTGTAACATATTGGCACTAAATGAATTACCACACATTTAGTGGGTTAAAACAACAGAAATGCACTCTTGATACTTTTAGAAGTATCAAGAAAATATTCAAATTGAATCCTATAAGCATAAAACCAAGTATTGGCAGAACTAGTTCTTTCTGAGACTCCAGTGAAAAATCTTCTGTTTTCTTCTTGCAGTTTCTGGAGATGTCAGCATCCCTTGGCTTATGGCTGTATGACTGCAATCTCTCCATTTTTACACTATATTTTTCTTTTCGTCTTTCCTGTGCCCCTCTCCTACTCTATCTGAACCCACTTCTACGGGATCACAAAAGTCCCATCTGGATATCTCAACCTCAAAAGCATTAATGTCTACAAAGTTTATTTTTCCATGTAAGATAAAATGTACAGGTATAGGGATTATGACATAAATGTATTTTATGTGGCTGTTGGTGAGATTAATGAAACTACCACAAGCATTTTTGATATCAGTTCCCTGCTTGTAACCATTGGCTGTGGAGATTACTGACTTGCTTTTTAATATTATGTTTTTTCCTTTGCTAAAAAGTCACATAAATGGCATCAGAGGTCATGCAGCAATCTTTTTCACTTGCCATAATGCTTTTGAGATTAATTCATTCTGAAAATATTAGTAATTATTCTTTACTGTTGAACATTGCTATGATTTGGATATAAAGTATACCCCAAAAGCTCCTGTGATAATGCAGGGATATTCTGACACAAGATAATTAAATTATGAAAGCTGTAATCAAATCTGGGGATTAACTTGAATGGAGTAATTGGGTGGTAACTGGTAGGCAGATAGGGTATGGTTGGAGGAAGCAGGTCATGAGGGTGTGCCTTTTAAGGGTTGTCTTCTCTGTGGTCCCTTCAGCCCCAAACACACACTCTTCCCACTTTCTACTTATCACCAGCTGAGAAGTTTTCCTCCACCACCCCTTTCCACCATGATGTTCTGCCTCACTTTGGGCTTGAGCAATGCAGGCGGCTAACCATACACTGAAGCTCAGAAACTATGAGACCAAATAAGCTTTTCCTCCTCTAAGTTGTTCTTGTCAGGTATTTTGGCCACAATGACAAAATGTTAGCTAAGACAAATATTATTCTATTGTGTGGATAAGTTGATGATATGTTGTTTCATTCACCAAGTAATGGCTGTTTGAGTTCTTCCCAGATTTTGGCTATTATGAATGAAACTACTATGAATATTCATGTACATGTATTATTTTGAAATGTGTTTTCATTTATTTCAGTTAAAAGCAAGGATATAGAATATATATATGTCATATGATTTAAGCATATTCAACCTTATAATAAAACTCTTCAATTTCTTCCAAATCGGTTGCATCATTTGCCTATTTAGCAATGTATGAGTAATTCCGTTGATCCTTATCCTTAACAACATTTGTTATTATTGTTACTTGTTTTTACCAATTCTAAAAGTTATGCAGCTGTATCTTCTTATGCTATTAATTTATATTCAACAATAACTAGTGAATGACTCTCTTCTCATGAGTTTGTTTACAATTAATACATAATTTACATTGTGTCTATTTCATTTTTGCCCATTTTTAATAGGGTGTTTATCTTTTTATATCGGTTGAAAGAGCTCTTTATATGTTACGGATATAGATTATTTATTAAAAACGATTTTCCAAATAATATTCTTAGTTTTGTGTTGCATTTTTTATTTTACTAACATTGCCACTTAAATAGAAGAAGATTTTAGTTTTGTGAAGTTCAATTTATCTTATTTCTTTTATATTTCATGTTTTTGTCATTTCTAAAATTTAACAACCTAATTCTCAATAACATGGATTCTATTCTATGCTCTACTATAAATTTAACAGCTTAAGTGCAGACATTTATCACTATGATTATTTAAAGCTAATTACAAATTATAGTGTGATATATAAGCTAAGGTTCATTTTTGTTGATATGGTAAATTATAAAGAAAAAGAAAGGAATGTACTTGAAATAATAGAGGGAATAATGTTGAGAGCCACAACCAAGTCAAGATGGCGCCTGGCACTTTGCAGGGGTAGTGGTTTGTGAGGCAATGCCAGAGAGCCATTAAGATGATGAGGATTCCTTATTGGCTGACTGCTGTATCTAGATGATGTTAATTAAGTTAAGCTGTGCGTAATTAGTTAAGCATATATACCTCCTGCTACCTTGGGTGCCGGCTACTTTTGAGTTCTTTTTCAGTTCCTGTTGAGTTCACTCACAATAAAGTAGTTCCCGCTTGAACCTTCAAGTTGCTTGTCACCTCCTGGTTATTTGTTCCCAGCCAGACTGCAGCAAAGTAATAGAAAAATGTTTCTTAAATAAACTTTATACTTTGCAATAGTTTATATTTTAGATAATTTTTAATTTATGAAATAACTGCTGTGAGGAGTAAATTTATGTGCCAACCGTACAAAATAACAGGGTCCCCTGTAGCATTGTTGAAACATTATTTACAGTTGTATCTCTAAGGATATATTGGAAAGAGATAAGCATTTGAATTGGTAGCTTCAGTAAAACAAATTATCTACACATGGTGGGTGATCCTCTTCCAAACTTTGAGGTCCTGAATAGAATAAAAGGCAGGGAAAAGGAGAATTTGTCCCTTGTACCTTACCACTTGAGCAGAAGAACATGGATCTCCTGGTCTCACACTGAGGTTGACAACATTAATTCTCCTGGGCCTCGAGGTTTGGACTTGGACTAAGTCATATTAAACCGATACTCTTGAAACCAAGTGTTCTCTGAAATGTAAGTTTTTATTTAACCCTTAGATAACGATATTAAGAAATGGACAAGGTTCTGGGTCAAGCTCCAGAATTAACAGCAGGAAGGCTAGTTGGAAATACGTCAGCTGGATCTAAGAAACAAGAGAATTTTTGTATTGAAAATTTGGGGAAGGGCATAAATTGTTTATGTTGACACTGCAGTAGCTATAGACAAAAGGAACAGAATGATGCAAAGTGACAAAGTTTGGGAATAGAAAAGCAGTCAATAAATACTTGTTGTTTGTGGATAAGTTGGGGTTAGTACTCTAGAAAGTTTTATACATAACTAGGAGGCATTGTATTTATTGCTCCTGGAGGAGGGTTGTTTGGTGTTGAAAGTCAAGGTTTTAATATACATTCAGAGATGTAGAAAAGTCTTGTTGATTTTAGTCTGTCATTGATAATTTGTCCTGGGAGAAAAGCTGTCTCTAGAGAGTGTCCAAGAAGTTCCCAGAGAGAAGTGCTATCTCAGGACCAGCAGTCCCTGGTTTCTGTGATGGAAGAGAATTTTTGCACACAGCAGTAAGAGACACAGGAAGAAGAAAGTGAATACACACTTAAGGGAGAAATTCAGGCCATCTTAAAAGTGAGAGACTTACTTTTTAGATTCCTGATTTACTGTTTACATTAAGATTTACAAATCTCCTAGCAATTCAGGATTGAGGGTACTAGAATAGAAACTTAGGGGATGACAGGCCTGGAAAAGTATGTGGAACTTGTGAATTGAAATTATGTTTCATTGTCCTTCCTTTATGTCTCCTTTCTATTTTTTAATTAATATTTTATTTATATATGACAGCAGAATGCATTAAAATTCTTATTGCACATATAGAGCACAATTTTTCATATCTCTGATTGTATACAGAGTATATTGACACCAATTTGTGTCTTCATACATTTACTTTGGATAATAATGTCCATAACATTCTACCATCATTTCTATCTATTTTATGTCTTCTATCCTACCTCCAAATGTGTAACTTCTCTTATCAATTCCCTCTGCCAACCTCTGGCCATTGTAATAAATATGTGAGAATTTGTTTTATCAATTATATCACCAACTTTCCTAGGTCATGACTTTGCAGATGATAAATCACAGTATTTCTCATCTACAATAATTATGTTACATGAACAAATTTCTTATAAGACTTTTTACACATACAGATATATACATTATATATGTTGTTATGTGGTATTTATTTTAACAACATATTTCTATTACATAAAATATCATATAATGCAGAATATATAATGTTATTTTAATATATAAAATATTAGCAAATAATATATAATTTTAAATGTATAAAAGATCCAGGGACTCCTGGACTTGTGATGGGGTTACATCCCAATAAACTCCTTGAAGGCTGAAAAATAACTTGGGCTGAAAATGCACTTAATACACTTTGCCTACCCATCATCATTACTTAAGAACACAGTATACTATAGAATATTAGTTGTTTATCCTCACAATTCCATGGCTGATCAGGAACTATGGATAACTGCCACTGTACAATAGTATCATACATCATTTTCCCAGAAAATGTGCCAACTTTGAGCTTACTTTCTAATGAGTATGTACCACTTATGTACGTTTTAAAGCCCCCCCCCCAAAAAAAACCGAGAAAGTGACACTATCAGAATTTGAGCATAATCCACATATTTTATATACATACACTATAAATTATAGAATACAGAAGGTACTATACAATATTTAATATATTTTATAACAATATATAATTTCATTATATATATTATGCTATTAGTTCTGTTTCTCTGAATAATACTTACTAGTACATATTTTGTTAGCAATAGTGTTGTCAGAGAACTAGAATATAACAATGAGTTTTCTGAATTGGCTTCAGGTTTTGTAAACTTGGCTCTCTAAACTGACTACATTTAAAGATTTTAATAACAAAATTGCCAGTATTAAAAAGAACAATAATTATCCATGGCATGATCTGCAAATAGAGTTTGAAAACATCAACATTTGATAATAATCATATAAAACTAATCATATAAAAATCAGGGGGGTAGGTAGATATGCATTTGAATATTTTTGAAAAACTTTTACCATTGTAACTGTACATTGGAGACAAGGAATGATGAGATCTTTAGACCCTACTGCACATTGGCTCTGAACTGACATTGAATACAGAAGACGCAAAACATTATTATCCCACCAGTAATGGTAAAGGTTTATGGATTTCAAGTTATAAATGGAGTAATGTATTTTAATTATTGTCTATCTCACAATGTATCCAGTGAGTTCCTAAACACATCTTGTGGTTATTTTCCCAATTACAGAATAAATTATTAGAATATACAATATCTGGCAAAACTCACAGTGGTTTCCTAATTAGTAGAATGAAAGTACTATAGTAGAACGAATCTAATAGAAGCTACTGCTAGAATGCTTCCTATGAAAATGTAAATCAAAAGCAACAACACATTCTTGTAGGAATTTCAAAGATGAGTCTATTATCAAGCACTGAAAGGATCCAAGAGTAGTGTTTATGTATGTATGTGTGTGTATATATATATATATATATATATATATATATACTTTTTTTTTTTTTTTGCTGTGATCAAAAGACCCAACAAGAACAACCTAGAAAAGGAAAAATTTAATTTGGTTTCTGAAGTTCAGGCCATTGTTGCCTAACTCCAAAACTCTGGGCCTGACGTAAGGTAAAAAGAACATTATGGCAAAAGGGTATGGTAGATGAACACAGACAAAGAGAATTCCACTCACCGGGACACAAAATATACACCCCCCAAATTATACCCCAGTGACCTGTTTCTTCCAGTCACACCTTACCTCACAGTTAAATTAGTAAATTAAACCACTGATAAGGTAACAATTCTCGTAATCGTATCATTTCATCTCTGAATATTCTTGCATTGTTTCTCACATGGGTTTTTGAAGGAGGTGGTTATTTACATTTTATCCCAATTCAGGTCTTTTACCTGGCCTCTGCAGAAGATAAAGGTATCTTTGAAGACAACAATGGGTTATTGTGAACTACTTTAGTGTTAACTTAGATTATAGCCACAGTATCAGATGTAGTTTCATTCCTGGACAAAAGTAACACATGTCCTGATATGAGATATGCAGTTATTAATCTCTGAAATATCTTTTTATCTATCCCTGTCAATAGACATCCCCTTCCCTAGCTGTTTGCTTTCAGTTGGTAAAGGCAGTGTCCTCTAAGGGGTATGTCAAAGCTCCCCACCATTGTCGTAATTTAATTTGCAGTGATGTTGATCATCTTTCCTTTTAATGAGGTATAACATTGTTCCATTACATTTTACAATATCATGCTATTGGGTGCTGTGAATAAGAAGTAGGAACTACTCCTAACTTACTGATAAGACAATTGTTTGACAGAGAATAGAAAATAAGTCTGAGTAAAACTAAGGAGACATCCATGTTAGTGAAATTTTTGTGGGTCCAGTGGCACACGCCATCTTGAGAAATATTTTCCGAGATGAAGGAAAAGTTGCAACATCTGGTCCTTCTTGCAAACAAGAAAGCACCTAAAAGACCACATTGGGTTTTAGAAGTAACATATCCCCCATTCAGGTATGATACTCTGTCCCAAGCAACAATAAAAGTAATCCAAGTAACCTAATAACCCAAAATGCTGCTATTTTTGAGTGGGGCCTAGGTCATGAGAAGGTTAAACAGCTGTTTCAAGGAATTGTTCAACTGCTCTGCCATTTGGGTCATATGTGAGATTAGATGTAATGGTTCTTAAAGTGTCAGTAAAATACAGGGATGCTGTTTGGACCCTTACATTGGCTCCCATACATGAATAGGAGTTCAGACCCTTAGGATTTGGGGGCCAAAGTTCTGCTACTTGGTCTTAGTATTCTGAAGACTTAATCTAGGGTCATCAAGTTCCTGACCATCATGACCTGAGTGCTTTTTGAGATGAGTCATAAACTGGGGATGTGCAGAAACCTCCTATCATCAAATGGAAGCAGCGTCCTTGTGAATGGGCCCAAATAGTCCTTAGTGGCACAAGTAAATTTCATAAAGAGGCCCAAGTGTCCATGGACTCCACTCCCTTATTATCCTCCTTGTCTGAGGCTACACTGGTGGCTTCATGGAGGGAATTCGCCTTGATCAACTGACACAGTGAGAGAACTCCCAAGCCTGATTGACAGATGGTTTTCCAGTATACATAGGTACCACACAAAAGCAGGCAGCTCAAGCATTTTCAGTCTCTTCCCAGACATTTAGCTAAACATTATTTCTAGGGGTGTTTTTCCTTATCCGTCCATCTGTTGATGGGCATTTAGGTTGGTTCCATAGCTTAATTATTGTGAATTGTGCTGCTATGAACATGATGTGGCTGTGTTATTGTCTCTGTGTACATATGTATGTGGGTATATGCTTATAGATGCATATTAATTACATTCATATAATAATTTGTTTTTATCAGTACTATTTTCTGGTGAAGTTGTAAAAACATAGTACACAGTTCTCCTGCAACCATTACTCAGTTTACCATATACAGAAATGTCTGCTTTTTCACCCGTAATTCTTTAAATGTGAGTTCTACTTTCTTTTCTTAAATACCATCTACTCTAATTAATCTCTTCTGTATTTTTCCCCTAATATTTCTATTTGTCACAGGTAGGAGAACCTGACTTTGTCCCTTACATTTTCTAATTGCTTCACTTTCTGAGAAAATTCATTATTGCTATTTTCTTTCTCTTTTACTAAACTATAAATTGATTTCTTCCCTCATGATTTTAATTAGTCTTCCTAGAAATGCTCATTGTTCTGTTCCATGCATATACTTATGCATTATATTTATTTTTTTAGAGGTAATTACTTAGGTTTTATTACTCCTCTTTTTCTTCCTGCACCATTTTTCTCTTCAGCATTTTTTTCTTCCCTATGTTCTATTCATGCACAGATTTTTATCAGTACAACTCATTTTATAATAATTCTCTAACATTTCCTTTCTTACTATTTTGGCTTTATTTATCATAATTTATTTTCATTATTTTATTTTGTCTCAGATTAAAGAGGCAGTAAATGAAACTACTTATTTTTTAAATAAATCTTTACAAATGCAGATGTTTCCAGATACATAATTGTTTGAGTTTATGATCTTTAAATCTGGCTTTAATGTGTTCTATGACAGTGTTCCTGATAGCAAAATTTCATGAGTGGGTATATAGGTTCATCAACAGAAGGAAAAATAAATGGCATATTTATAAAATTTCAAAGTTAAGCCCAGAGTAAGGAAGTATTCCATGTTGATGAAGATGCTGCAAAGAATAAATCAGAATGTGACAATGTATTAATGATGCAAAATCTATTAAAATGTAACATTATGCACATGTTAGTATATTTAATTTTTTTTCAAAAATATTTGCACCAAGATACAGATATTTGAAATGGCTTTTCATAATGTTAGTTTCCTTTAAAATGGAACTTACAAATGGCTTGCTTAAAAACTTTAAAACTTATTTAAATTGAAAGCATATGGTTCTCAAAGAAATATAACTGAAGGTAATAAGTTGGCTATCCTGTTATGCATTTAAATTCATGAGTTTTCATTATATTATCTAAAGTCGTGAAACATATTCAAAAAATTGTATGACAAGTTTTGTTTAATATTTTATGATATTTTATGTAAATCATAAGATTATTCATGTATTAGACTTTTAAAGGAAAGGGCCACAAATATTTCATAAAACATTTGAAAATGTTAAGTGTATTTAGATGTGAGAGTACTTGAATTCCCTATGTAAGATTTTATAGATTCCCATATTAGAAATCAACCTCAAATAATATAAACAAGACTATAGTCTTTATTTAGAAATGCTATCTCCACAATCTTCCAAAGCAGACAGCAAGAGTTAAGCCTTATGAGGGTATTTTAGAATGACGAACTGGATGGAACAGGGAATGATACTGCTTCTCTTTCAATTTCATATCTACTTCAAATTGTAGCCCACCAGTTTTCTGTGAATGTGGCAGAAAACGTGTCTGCCTCTCCTTTCCTGTTTCCAGCTCCTCCCCCATATTCCTTTGTTTTTATGCCTGGAATGCAGTCCTTCCATTTCCAGAGACTGACTGGCTCTTGGGTCAATTCCTTATCTTAGAAGATAATCTAAGTAGCCCCACTGCCATTAAGTGTCCTTTTCTGGTTCCATCAACTCTGCATAGGCACAGAATGTAAAGAGGGCTGCTGAGGTGCCCTGCTGTGGATTGGCAGGCTGTGGCTGATAAGTGAGCAGTGAATAGTTGTAACTCTCTGAGAAAGAGAAACATACCATTTATCAGAGACTATGTTCCCTAACAGAAATAAGCAGGACTAGGGAGATGGATTCTATACTTAATTATTAACTAGTGAATTAATAACTTCTTCCTTCTCATGGATATTTGGGCAGTGTTGCTTGTTTGGCAATTTCCTAGACATGCTTTCTAATGGACAAATTAGTTTGGTCCTTATGTGCTTTGGAGAAATTTCTCTAACATTGCATTGCTGTTATTTTGATGAGATAATCAGAATTTGATTGTGCTTATTTTGAATTCTGAGTTTTCATATTAAATGAAGTTGCATTTAGGTTAAAATAATATGGAGTCAAATGTGAACGACATGCTTTTATGCTATCGGATGAAAGTAATTACAAATTTGTCTTAGGAAGAGTGTTTGATAATGTTTTTAACCATCTCATAATATAGTTAATATCGTAGCTTGGAAAGAAAGTCAGAGAAGTAAACTTTACATAATAAGTTCTCATTAGTGTGTGCCTTGTGAATTTTGGGTGGGACTTAAACAAATTCCACCAATAGACAGTTATAAGATGGGAAAATAGAATACTTCATATTGATGAAATATTACAGAAATAAATAGCACTTGCCCCATAGAATGATGCAATTTGGAAATATTGAATGAATAAATATAAAATGTAAATCTAGATTTTTTGACTTGGATAAATGACTGGTAGTATGCAGTTTTCAATTAATATCCAGGATTGTTATAAATTACCTACAGAAACTATTCAAAAAATTCAAATTTTTAAAAATGATTTTTCGTATAAGATAGTTATAGAAAAATCTACTTTCAGTCAAAGCTTATTATTTAGAAATTCTTCATGTAGTATCAGCCTAAGGTTGCCATTTTAGCACTTCAAGAGTTGATCAATGTTTTCTTCTTTTCAGAATCTTTGTGTTGCCAGGAACACAAGTTGGGACTTTCAATGTTAAATCATCTATAATTGTGCTATATGATTCTTGATCACTATAAACAATACCTGAGATGATCAACTTATAAAGGGAAAGGTTTATTTTGGCTCATGTTTTGGAGGTCCCAGTTTATCATCAGTTGATCTTATTGTTTTTTGGCCTGTGGCAAGGTGGCACACTAGGTGGTGGTGCACAGCAGAGCGAAACCACTTACTTCATGGCTAGAGAACCAAAGAGGGAGAGAAGGGGCAGAGTTCCCTCTATCCCATCCAAACACAAAGCCCCCACAGCCTAGGGACTTCCCATGTAGACTCACCTCTTAAAAGTACCATTATCTACCAATAATGCCACAGACTAGGAACCAAGGCTTTATTTAACACCGATGTTTGGATGTCATTGATACAAACCATAGCAATTATACTGTATTAGAATATTATTAGAGTTTTCCTTTTCAAAAGTATATGTACTTAGCTCCATGCTTCTTGTATGATTAGTTGGAAATATCAAATGTTGAGATTTTAGTGGCTGAGGATATATAGCTCAGTTGGAAGAATGACTGCCTAACATGCTCAAAGCCCTGGTTCAATTGCTAGCACACACACACACACACACACACACACACACACACACACACACGATGTTGAGGTTTTGCAGACTCTATTTGCAGACTTTCTGTGGACCTGTTATGTCATTCTTCTTTGCTGTCTCTCACTTTTGTAATGGGGACATCTCTCTGAGTTTGTTCCACTATTTTATTTCAGGAGCACTTGCTTGGTTTCACAGGTTCATCATTGTAGAGCATTTTGCCTTAGAATGAGTAATATTTATTCTCATCCATATCTAGTTCATATGATACTTGAA
Source organism: Callospermophilus lateralis (assembly GCF_048772815.1). Classification (NCBI taxonomy): domain Eukaryota; kingdom Metazoa; phylum Chordata; class Mammalia; order Rodentia; family Sciuridae; genus Callospermophilus; species Callospermophilus lateralis. Next base: position 36,179,977 of record NC_135314.1, read on the forward strand.
AGAGTTCGAGACTTTTTGAGTTGATACTGGAACAAGACTTTGGGACCAATGAGGTGAAATAGTATATTTGGTATGTTAAAAGGAAATGAGTTTTGGAGGGCCAGATATAGATCTATCCTTTGAGTGTGTGTGTTTCCCTAAGTTTGTATTTTAAAATCCTCACACCCAATGTGAAGATATTAAAAGCTGGGGTTTTGGAAATGTGATTAGATCAGGAGGATGGAGCTTTCATTAAAGGGTTTAATGCTTTTATAAAAGAAATCATAGGGACCATGTTTGTTCCTTCCACTCTGCAAGGGCAAAGCAAGAAGATCCCATCTATGACTCAGAAAATGGAAACTTTCTAGAAACAATATGTCATCACCTTGATCTTGGATGTTCCAGCCTTCAGAATTGTGAGAAAAAGAAAAAAAAAATTCCCATTGTTTAGAAGCTACCTGGTCTTAGGTCTTTTCTTCTAGCATCTAGAATGGCCTAAGAAAGTACATATTCTACTACTAGAAAGAGCAGTTACAATAAGAAAATATTATTTATGACAACTAATATATATTTAGTTATAATAAAACATTAGAAATAGGCAATGTGAAGGGGCTTTAATGTTTATGTTTTTCTTACATGACTATGTAGAATAAAATTCAATAACATAGAGCTCGCTCATAAGCTTCCACTGTGGAAGCTCAACTCCTGCCACACAGGCACCAGCCAGCTGCTTCAGAGCACCAGATGGAGTTTATAATTCCTGTAGCAATGGGTTTAAAAGCGTCCAATAAATAGATTTCTCCTTTCTCTGTTTTTTATACCCATGATTTATAACATTTGAAATTCAAAGTATCATAAAAGATAATGAACTTTTTAAACAAAAACCCTAAATAGAAATCCTAGCATGATTATGTAAAGAATACAAGATTACCCAGCTAGTCGAAAAGTGGAGCTGGGATCAGAACTCATGCTTGACTTGAGCCTGTAATCTCAATTGACTGGCAAGTTAAACACCAGCTACAGTACCTACTACAGATGAAAGTGACCTGTAAGGGGAAAAGAGACCATAGCAGGAAGGGAAAAGATTTCTTTAAAACCTATTGATGTCTTCTTCACATTCCTGATCAATTGGAGAGAGCCTATTATCTAGAACCTGTGCATTGCAAAATGTCAGACAAACTTTTAAAGGATGGTCCATGAATTTTAGAAGTTGGTAACAGTAGCTACTCATAGGGTGAGTATTTAGGAGATGATTGATTTCTAATAGAAATAGGTAGTAATTTCATAGGTAATTAGCAAGGAAGCAGTGGAGTTTGGGGACTGCAGTGAAACCAATTACCAGAATCCTGAAATTTTGAGATTATTCATATTTTATATATGGGTCAGGTGAGTAGGAGTAACTAAGAATTATCAATCCATGTGCTTGATGTTTTAATTCTTCTTCTTCTTTTTTTTTTTTTTTTGTTAAATTAACCTTCTTAATAAAACAGAACTTAATCTACTTTGGAGATGTGTAAGGTTGCTTGAGAGAGAGAAACATAATACCGATTCTATATAACTAATTAGTAGAAAATCCATGAAATTTTTGCAGGAATTATTGGGCTATATAATCAAAACAACTATTTTGTATTCAGTGTCAACTTGGTGAAAGATTTTGTACTGGAGGATATAAAAAGATAATGCATGAAATCTGACCTCAAAAGGGTTTAAATTTACTATAGAGGCTGAGGTGTGTAAAAATAACTATCATGCAAAGCATTTAAATTGGTAAATTAAATTATCATTATAGGCAGAATAAATATTTTTAGCAATAAGGGAGAAGAAAAGTTAATGAAATGAAAATTCAGTTGTTCAAGGTTAGGGAAGCAAAACTGATTATTAAGGCATTTCAGCAACATTATGATTAGTAGGATGATACAGTTTTGCACCACGACCAATTTGACCTTACAGAAATTAAAATCTCACTCTCCTAACAAGACAGAAAATATCAGATGAGAAATGAGCAATTATCAGTCGATGCCCAGTCTTTGACAACTCTAATGTTTACATAAAAAGTGCATCTTCTAATGCAGGGCAAGATGATTTTGTTAGACAATAATGGCTAGAGGCATTCAAAAGCACCTGCTACTTAAAAAGTTATGTATTGGCAGACAGGCATCAAACTCCAAATTATGGATACAAAGTTCCATTGTTTAAAAACACGCTCATTAGTGCAGGGAAAAACAATGGCTACTTGTAATATACTGTGTTTGTTGTATAATCAATAACTGTTTCTCTCTTTCTGGAATGTTTGTTTCCTTTACTAAGTTTAATACCACATAAGTTGTGCTAATGTATTGGTGTGGGTGTATGGGTGAATGTATAGTATTATATTACATGCTTTCTAAAGAAAATTTTTAAAAAATCAAGTTTGTCCAGCACCAAAAATAATTTCAGTTTCTTCCACTTCAAAAATTTCTGTCATTTAAGCATATTTGTAATCTGTAGAATGATTGGATGGACAGTTTTTACTTCTGCCATTGTTTTAGGATTGCATTGTTACAAAAGAAATGACCACAAATTTAGAATCCTAAAACAACACAAGTGCATTGTCTCATATTTTGTAGGTCAGAGGTCAGGTGAGTTCAACTGGTTTTGCTACCCTTGATTTAACAAGTCCAAAATTGAGTTTTCCACAGGGCTGTGTTCCTTTCAGGAGGCTGGGGGATGAAGCTGCTTCTATGCTGATTTGGGTGGCTGACAAAATTCAGTTCAATGCAGTTTGTGACTGAGGTTCTTGTTTTCTTCTTGACTATCTGTCAGAGGTCATTTTTATCTAGAAACTGCCCACATCCCTCAGTTCATGGCCCCTTCTTTCATCCTCAAGTCAGTTATGGTGACTTGACTTCTTCTCCCCTTATGAATCATTTTTCCTCTGTATTCTGCCTCCTTCCTCTGATTTCAGCTGAGAATTTTCTTTGCTCTTAAGGGTCAAATAGTTAGACCCAACTGAACAATGCAGGATGGTTTCCTGCTTCAGAGTCAGTGGATTGACAGCCTTCTTCCATTAGCAATATCCTTTTTCAGCAATACCTGTGTTCATATTTGATTGAAGAGGCAAGGGATGGGAATCTTGCAGGAAAATTTTATAATTCTCTCTGCTACAGTCATTATCATGTATCTGATTACTTTAAAAAGTATATTTAAGGCATAATTTAAGTACCACCACTTATTTCATTGTGACGATGCACTTAAAAATGAACCTACTTCAACATAAGCTGATTATAAATATCTTTCTCTCATGAAGAACTAATCATTCCTAAAACTATCTCCTCAGTGTTTGAAAATCGTGGCCTTGATAAACAGTGAAATCCATTTAGGTCATGTACTGGTTAGAAAATAATATATATTCCTGATTCTACCTCACGCAAATAGTATTTAAGACAGCAAGTTGTAAAGTCCCTTTTTTGGGTCTGCTCCACTGTCTCCACTAACAATATAAATTAACTAAAATATACGTAGTGTTGAGGAACTAGAACTTCAATATGTGATTCTCATTTTACTTCCTGATTATTTCACCCAAATTCTTTATGCTAAAACTCAGAATGTTAAATGATTTGACCAAGGTAAAATGGTCACTACTTAGAAGCTAGGTCTTATATTTACCTACATACTAAATTACTTAAAATTTGACATACCTTAAGTTACTTATTCTAAACATAAAAGAGTGATTTTTTTCCCTTTAAAATTAAACTGCTCATAACATTATTGAGTTAATTTTATTATCACTTTTTGAAAGCTTTTCAAGATTTCCGATATTATTTATCTGTGTGCATGTAGGAGTCTCTTTTTCTGGCTTTGCTCATTTCAAATTTTTTAAGTATGCTTTTTATTTATTTGTCAAGGTCACTGAAACATGCTAAATCTGAAAATGATCAATTGATAACTTTGAGGTTATCCTCGTGACTAATTACATAATGTGGTTAAAAGACAGATTTATTTGTGAGTTTAGCAAAAGAATGAATGTTATTAGTGCAAACCTTTGTTTTTCTTCCTCCCTCCCCCATAGTTCTTGGGATCCCAGCCAGGGCCTCAACTCTGCTAGGTAAGTACCCCTACACTTATATTCCTAGCCCCAGCGTAAGGAAAAGAAACTTTATGAAGATGTTTATAGTGAAATGTTCTCTTGTGATTAAGGTTTCGAATTCCTCTTAGATAGGACATAATCCATGAGAATAATGTGATACTTAGTTATGAGACTTAACATCTTTATAAATGTTTCTTTTCCTTGAAACCCAACTTGAATGAAAAAAAAAAAATTCTAACGTGTGTTGTATCAACTTTTCTATACCAGTATTCTTGTTGCTCTCATCTGTGATCACATAAAAAATTATTTATATGATCATGAAATTTCCAGTATTTTTAGACACACTTAGTAATTATATAACACCATCTTACTTTAAGTATTAAAAACTTATTTTTTCAAATAGTTTTTAATATTCAAGGTTTTTTTTTTTTTCAAAATATCTGCACGTTACTTCATGTCCTTACATAGTTCATTCATTTATTTATCAGATATTTATTGAGCTACTTTGTTATTGTATTTTAACTGAGGTGGACACAGAATTAAAAATAAAATTCAGGCCATCAGTATATTTACACTCATATTGGAAGATACAAATTAAGAAAATAATTTAAAAATACAGTTTTGGAGCATTTTAAGTACTATGAATAGAATAAGGCAGGGTAAACAGAAAGATAAAAAAAGAGGACAGGCATGCTTCTTTACGTAGGATGTTTGAGAAAGGGTACTCCAAAAAGGTGACATCTGAGTAGAGACCTGATGACGTGGAAATCTCATTCAGGAAAAACCTGGGGAAGAGCTTTATAGGCAAAGGTCAGCAAGTGAGAGTTCCTAAAGTGAAATGAACTTGGATACATAAGGCAAATGAGCAGTTCAGGGTTGCAGGGTCAGAGAGAGTGAGAAAATATCAAGAAATGAACAGAGTCACCCTTAAACATTTTGGAACTGAGTCAAGAGTCCAAATTGGCTTTAAACTCCTAAGAATTTAAAAACAAATCAAACTGTACTCATGGCCTGACAATCTTAATTTATTTTGTATTGCTATAACACAATACCTGACACTGGATAATCTATAAAATAAACAGGTTTATCCGGTTTATAACTACAGTAGTTAGAGAGATAAAACTGTGTCATTAGTATCTAACTAGAGTACCCTGGCTGCATCACAACATGCAGAGGAGGGACCTGTGTGAACAAAGAAACAAAAATGCAGGCAATATCTGGGCTCACTCTTTATAAAAAAAAAAAATGGCTCTATGAAGAACTAACTAAAATTTTTGACAACACTTTCCTAATCTGATCATTTCTTAAATGTGCCACCACTTTAGTGAGATTACATTGGATACCAAACTTCGAGTACATGAAACTTTGGGAGTTACAGTGAAACCATGCAATTGGCCAACATTCCCATTTCTTAATCTGAAGATCAAAGAGGACTGTTCTCTTTTTTTTTTTTTTCCCCCCCCTTGGCTAGATCTGGTTCCCTTGAAAACTTCATTTATAGTGAAATGTTCTCTTGGTGATTAAGGTTTCAAATTCCTCTTAGGTAGGACATAATCTATGAGAATATTGTGATATTTAGTTATGAGACTTAACATCCTTTTTTTTTAATGTTTTTGTTGAATCTGAAATAATGTCTAAGCAATGAAAATGTTAGAAATATGTGCAAATACAACCCTTCATTTTTTTCCAAACATTTGATAGTGTCAAAGTTGTTTTATAAATTCTTTATTATTTCCTTCACACACAAATCATCTCTTTTGTAATCATAAAATGGCCATCAAATTAGAAAAGTAACATTTATACAATACTACTCTAAAGGATCAAATAGAAGAAAGAATGAAATTGAAATTCTAGAGAAATCAGTTATTGGTACAGATAAAGATCTTTACTTCCCATTGGACTTAGTGGTTGGAGTATAGTAGAGGACAAGATTAATTAAAGAATAATTAATGAAACTTACAGGCCAATGTATAAAGGGATAATGTACATTTTAATTGAACTCTCCAATGAATAATTCATGTATTATAATAGAGCTAAAATCCTGGAGCATCCAAAGAAATGATCTAGATGTTAGGTAGATTAGAGAAAAATTGTAGGATAGTTCCATAATGTAAGATTCAAAACTGGATTTATTGTTTTTACAGGAGAGAAAGAGAGAGAGAGAGAGAATATGAATGAATGAATATGAATATGTTCTAAAACTTGTCAAGAGGCAATATGGATAGCTGCCTCATCCCAAGTCCAGTGGAGAAGGGAAGACATACAACCATTGCTTGCAACAGGAAATGCAAGGCCTTCAGGAGACTCAAGTTTCTCTTGAGCAAAAACTAAAATAGAAAAATCAACTTCTTTTCTTTCTTCTTTTTCTGTGTTTTGTTTATTTTAATTTTAATTGTTGTTGTAATTTCTGCTCAGTTATTAATATGACATTGCGTTATCTTCAGAATTGTTTGTATTTTACATTGGGAGATGCTCAAAATATCTAGATTGCTTTAGTTTCAGAAGCTAAGAGACACAAGAGTTTTTGGAGAAAGAACCAGAGTAGAATTAGCTACAATTTAGGCAAAGCTGGTAAAATTTCTATGTATTTGGAATATTCAGTCACTTTTATTTTTTTCCCTGTTTCTTTTAAGTTCAAACTTTGAGATTGTCAAGTCATATTTTCTATGTGAAAAACTATTGAGTTTGCTTCTCTTCACCCTCCCTAGCTACCACCCTTGTCAAATCAGCATCTTTACTACATCTTCAATGCTCTTCCTGACTTCAATTTTCACTTTGGTTTATTTTGTGTAGTTTAAACAGCTTAATAAAAATATATCACATCATGTTATTTCTTGAGCTGAAATTCTCCAACTCCTCTCCAGTGTCCTCAGGAATGTACAATTTTACTGGGGGTAGAAAATCGTTATATGAAATTTCCGCCCTTTTCTCCATATTATTTTCTACCATTTCCCCTAACCTCCAACAATTCAGCTAGGTAGGCTTCCTGTAAGCTCTTAGTGTTTATGCCAAACTCTCCATAATACAGAGATTGTCACATTCTGTTTCTTTCTCTCCCTTTTAATACACATTCCTTGTCCTCTTTCTATTCATGGCTAATTCTGTTATGTAGGCAAGAGTATCTCTGGGTCTTTTCCTATAGGTCAAATTCTTTGAGAATTCTTTCTCACTCTTCTTTCCCCCATTCTTCAGTTATTCTACATCTCCATGTTTATTGTATTTTCTAACACACATCACACACATGTACACGTGTGTGCATGCACACACATGCACACACACACACACATACACACACACGCTGTACTTGATTTACTCATTGTTTATTTTCCAAAGAGGAATTCACTGGCAAAAGGTAGAACCCATAGAACCCATGTGTGTTTTATTAATTAACAAATGCCAGGTGTCCTGTCATTCATATATAATAAATATTTACTGAATGATTAAGTAAAACCATTCATCTGGGTGGTGGAGGTGATTAAGTAATGGAATAGGGTTTTGAAAGTGACAGAGTACTAAGTATGGCAGAAACAACAACAACAACAAGAAAAAAGTACTACTGGATAGGGCTTGGTGATTACTATAAATAGAATAATATTCATTTGCTTATTTGCTAAGTCTGTAACATTTATTAAATTTCACCTTTCTACTAGAGAACAAAATTTCTTAGATTCTGAACTTAAGACACATTAAATATACTTATCAGAAATAAAAAGTTTTGAATGTTCATCTTTGCATTTTTATTTCTAGAGATTTGATATCAGAAGTTTATAAATGGGAAAATGTACTGATATTAATATGAATAAAGATAAGTAAAGACAAAAGCTTTTTAGAACTAATATACATTAGCCAGAAGAGTCCACTAAGGAAAATGAATTGTTATATTACATGCATACATATTTGCAAGTATAACTAGCACCAATATATATCAATCATGATTATTGATTAAAACAACAAAAAATGGGATCTGGATAATGTCAGAAGAAAATAAATTATTGCAAGAATGTTGAATGGCTAACCTAAGTGATTAGAAATCAAAAGAATATGGTTTAGAAAACTGAGAACAATCAAATGAGCCTAGGACCTTGAGAAGAATTCAAGGTCATTTATTAGTGAGCCTGCTACTGGAAGATCTCTCTACTATACTGTTCTTTCTTAGATCCTGTTTCCAACCCCCATATATATTTCAGGTTGGAATTGTTCACTTTTGTAAGATTTATTCTCCCAAAGTTCTTTAATAGACCTAACTCCTCTTCTAACAGTTTAGGTAAAGGATGAGTGTTCTTGATTCACACCAAGTCAACAACACAGTGAATGACACTCCACAAAATCCAAATGATGTATAGATACTGAGTATCCTCAAATAATTGTTCTTACATATGTTGTGGTATTATTTCTACGTGTGCAACAAAGTTGCAATGACAGTGTTATTTGCCTGCTGGCACAGATCATTCCATCTGAGTGTGAAAATGTATAGGCACTGTTTACCAGGCATTGGCTTTCATCATTAAATTTCCAAGATATCAGCTGTCAGGGTACCATACCCTTAGGCTTTTATTGACTTCTCCTCCCCATGACACTCAGTGTGAAATGTATGCTAATCTTATACTTTCCTTTCCTCGACAAATATTCAGAGCAGCTACTACATGCCAAATTCTAAAAGTTCCCTAATTGGTCAAGGTCACTGGCTGATGATCTAGTCTTCTAAAGTACTAATTGTTCATAGTATAAGAGAGCAAAGTCTTATAGAAATAATAGGCTAAGTTGGACACATGGGTCCAGCTTTTATGACAGCCAAATGGATAGGAAAGATTATAATGACACCTAAGCATCTGTTAAAACTAACTGTATCAATGATCTGTGAACCAAGCCATGCTTTTGTGATGGACTATTATCACTTTGGAGACATAATTATGGAGTATAAGGTCAAACATTTACTTTTTTAAAAGAGCACCTTAGTATAAAATTATACATTGCCCTGTAGCATTTTAGGATGCTATCAAGTAGAGCCATATTCTCTTCAAATATAAAAATAAATGGAACAGATATGATTCAAAGGCATTTAGCATGCGGTACTCTTCTGTAGTATGAAATAAGTTACAATTTTCATCAGCTTTGCCGTTTGCAAATATTGCTTCTTAATAAAGCATAACAATTATTTGTTTCAAGTCTGAATGAACCACATAATAGGCATAAATCAGATAAATGTTCTTTTACCCTGGAGCCCTCTTCAGGGGATACCTATCGATGAAGATCTGTGACAATGGACACACTCCAGTAGCTCATGAATCTTATCTGCTAAATATAGTAGGCAACGGAGTCAAAGATCAATAAAAAGATTAATGGTTTTAATTACCCCTCTGTAACCAGTTGTGGGTGAAATTTTACTTGCTACTTTCACTGAGGGTTACACACCACAGTCAGCTTTCCAGTAAAGCTAATTTGACTTTCTGCCTGGTAAATTGCTCATCGACGATCCTGTAATGAGTCTGCTCTGTGTGTGACTGAATACTGAGCATTCTTCCACTTTCCAAAACCAAGAAAAAAGGCCATAAAACTGATGAATGACACATAAACTATTTCCATATGAAAAATAGTAGGAAATAGGACAATTTCCAGGCAAAAGTTTCCTGGCTTGAACCATATGGTGTAAGTGAAAGAGGACCAAATGGATGTTGAATTTATGGGACTGTGTGAACAATGCTAATAAATACTGACAAAAATTTTCTGAAGATATATGGAGTAACTGACAAATGAAGTATTTTTTGTCTTTGCTAAAGGAACAACAAAGGCAAGAACTTCAGTCTACATGATTTGCTCTTGATTATTAATGTTTGAAGAGCAAACTACTTAGTAGTCCATGCATGTATATTTATAAATCCATATTCAAGAATAAGTGAGGCTCTGAAAGATTTCTAGAAGTTTTTTTTGTAATTATGCCCTGGTGTGCCTCCAACTTAATCATGATTATTACTAAGCACTTCTATACAAAGAATCATGATACTACATCATAATATCCAATATCTACGAAGGTAGAATGATTAGAACCAAGGGTGTAACATTTTGTTAATTAGTTTTTATTTAATTTTGGTGGTCCAAAGGATGGATGTTGCCATGATAATAAAAAAAAAAATAAAATATCATCTTAATATTATTCACCTTAGTACATTTATATCACTACATAATTTGTATTAGTTGTCCTAGTCTTAATTAACTTGATTAAAATGTCCTCAATATAGCACTAAATTTGTCTGTGACTCTCAAATGTTAATAAGCTCTGAATACAAATGTCTAAGTATGTCCATATTAGGGTTTTAAGTTCAGAGAACCATTCAAGCTGTATATAATGAAAGTCCAGGGAACTATGTTAGTAATAACTGTGTGTGTGATGTTTGTTATACAGTCTTAAAGCAAAATAAAGATATTGCACAGAGCAATTTAATTATTTCTAAACTGACTCCTGTTTTTTATTTGCTCAAGATACTTGCTCACACTAAGTGATACAAGTAAAAGTGGGCCACTCTGAAAATGTCCTTTGTTATCCAAGAATAAGAAACAAGTATCTGGAGTATGATAAGCTCTAAAAACAAATGTGTACATGGAATTTGGGGTGTACAGTATTTACTAGATTCAATATTCCTCAGAAGTACAATTAGTAAGAGGAAAAAAAGTTAAATTGCAAGTGAGTTCCCCTAAAACTCAGCCAAACTGGTGTGGAGATTTGTAACAAACTTTTTCTATTATAGTTGCTGGGACCTTATACCATGGTTTTGCTCAGTCACCAACTGTATGCTGCCTGAGGAAGTGAGATCTGCAGGTAGGAATGACCATGAAGGACTAACATATAGTGATGGTGTCCTAATAATATTTCTTTTTTTCTGGGGGGATGGTTCTGGAAATTGACCCAGGGGCACTTGACCATCTAGCCACACCCCAAGCCCTTTTATTTTTTACTGTGAGACAGGTCCTGCTAAGCTGCTGAGGCTGGCCTCAAACTTGCAATCCTTTGCTTCAGCCTCCTGAGTCACTGGGATTATTGGCATGTGTTGCCGTGTTCAGCTCTGACAACGCTTCTAACAGGGAGCAAGTCCTTACTTGAAGAAGATCTAGGTGGAACATCTCTTTCACATTCACCATTTGTGTTGCCCAGATGTGTTTCTCCCTATTGGTTTAGGAAAGCATTGCATCAGGATTCCAGTGGCAATCCAATCCTGGAAAGAAACTAAAGAGGGAGGAGCGCAGGACAGATCATGGCCCTCCTTACTGCAGTTGGTTTGGTACTGCACTTGATTTTCTTCATTGTGCATTCAAGAGTCCCTCTCAATTGTCACCTCTGCTGGTCTGCCTGATTCAGTGGCTTAGCTGGTTTATTAGGAATCTACAGAGAAACAAGAGAGAGAAAAAGAGAGAGAGAGAGAGAGAGAGAGAGAGAGAGAGAGAGAGAGAGATGGTTATGGAAGCTGAGAATTCTCACTAACTGCCATTTGTAAACTGGAAAAACAGGAAAGAGGTGGCATGATTCTATCCAAGTTTGAAAGCCTAAGAACAAGGAATTCCAATACCCAAATCCAAGAGAACATGGATGTCCCAGCTTAAGAAGAGAGAGAGAGAGACAGAGAGACAGAGAGAGAGAGAGAGAGAGAGAGAGAGAGAGAGGTTTTATTTCCTTTACACATTCTAATCAGGCATTTAATGGATTAGATGATACCCATGCACATTGGTGATGGTGCATCTGCTTTACCGTGTTAAACACAATGGTAGTCTCTTCTAGAAGCACACTCATAGACACATCCAGAAATAATGTTTTACCAGATATTTGGGGCTAACCTTAGCACAGTCAAGTTGATGCATAAAATTAACTATCATGCTTGGTGGCATAACTGAGATCCTCATAGTAATCTGAACCTCTAATCGCCATGGCCTTCTCAGGTTGAGTCACTCTACCTGTCTACTCAAAACTGTAGGAGACCAAGAGAGTAACAAAAGCTGCTCACACATACTGCCTCCTGCGTCCTTTTGGTACTCCTGCTAGTGATGATCAATTAACCTGAAAAACTGATGACTCTTCTTGCTCCAGGTCTCTAGAAACAAGAACTTAAAATGACTAGATAATGACAGTTGGTTTATTTCAGTGTATTGCATTCTGTGCCTATCTTCCCCAAAATGCTTTTTTGGAGCACCAGCACCTTCAAAATCTAGTCCCAGAGTTGTGGGGTCACGAAGCATAAAGCACCATAGGAAGATACAGACAGTGATGATAAATGAGGCCATTGATGGTGGCACTGCTTGGATTCCAAACTCCAGCATTCCTCCTAATTGGCAACGTTGTGCCATCTAAAAGACTTGGAATCAATGAGAACCCAGACTCCTGGAGACCAGTCCCCTCTTCATAAAAAGTACCATACACTTCAGTCTTTATAGTATAGAGAAAATGATAAAGGAAAATAAATTGTAGACTTTGTTATGAATGCATATTGATATTAATTGGTGAATAGTCCGAGAAGGGGGAATAGCTGGGTCAAATGGTGGTTCCATTCCCAGCTTTCCAAGGAATCTCCATACTGCTTTCCAAATTGGCCACACCAATTTGCAGTTCCACCAGCAATGTACAAGAGTACCCTTTTCCCCACATCCTCGCCAGCACTTGTTGTTGTTTGATGTCATAATGGCTGCCAATCTTACTGGAGTGAGATGGTATCTTAGGGTGGTTTTAAATTGTATTTCTTTGATTGCTAGAGATGGTGAGCATTTTTTCGTGTATTTGATTATATATCCTTCTCTGAGAAGGGTCTGTTCAGATCCTTGGCCCATTTGTTGATTGGGTTATTTGTTTTCTTATTGTTTAATTTTTTGAGTTCTTTGTATACTCTGGATATTAGGGCTCTATCTGAAGTGTGATGGGTAAAAATTTGTTCCCAGGATGTAGGCTCCCTATTTACCTCTCTTATTGTTTCTCTTGCTGAGAAAAAATCTTTTTTAGTTTGAGTACATTCCATTTGTTGATTCTTGATTTTAACTCTTGTCTTATAGGTGTCCTATTAAGGAATTTGGAGCCCAACCCCACGAGATGGAGATTGGAATACAGCTACATCAATGTTCATAGAAGCACAATTCACAGTAGCTAGACTGTGGAACCAACCTAGATTTCCTTCAATAGATGAAAGGATAAAAAAAAAAATGTGGCATTTATACACAATGGAATATTACTCAGCACTAAAAAATAACAAAATCATGGCATTTGCAGGGAAATGGATGGCATTAGTGCAGATTATGCTAAGTGAAGTTATCCAATCCCTAAAAAACAAATGCCAAATGTCTTCTTTGATATAAGGAGGGCAACTCAAAACAGAGGAGGGAGGAAGAGCATGAGAAGATTACCGTTAAGCAGCGACGAGAGGTGGGAGGGAATGGGAGAGAGAAGGGGAATTGCACGGAAGATGGAAGGAGACCCTCATTGTTATACAAAATTACATATAAGAAGCTGTGGGGGGAAAGGAAAAAAAAGAGAGAGAGAGAAATGAGTTACAGTAGATGGGGTAGAGAGAGCTGATGGGAGGGGAGGGGAGGGAAGGGGGGATAGGAAGGGGATAGAAAGGGCAGCAGAATACAACAGACACTAGTATGGCAGATGTATAACCAATATGATCCTGCAATCTGTACACGTGGTAAAAATAAGAATTCATACCCCATTTGAATCAAATGTGTGATATATGATATGTCAAGATCATTGTAATGTTTTGAGCAACCAATTAAAAAAAAAGAAAAAAAATATTTATTGGTAACCACTAAAATAAGAAAAATAAAGGGTAAGAGTTTCAAACTAAAAATGGGAAATAGTAAAATTAAAAGACAACACAATGAATTTAAATAAAGCAAGAAAAGAAAAGAAAGCAACAAAAACATGGGCAAAATAGATAGCTCTAGATGAGATGGTACAAATAAATATAGCAATAATTGTAATCAATGTAAAATAATTTCTTAAGTTGGTGAAAGAAATTGAAAGCCAAATAAATTAAAAATTTCTTCCTCTTTTTCTTTCTTTCATTCCTTCATTTCTGTCTTCCAGTTTGACTATAAGGGTTAATTTTATATTTTGATTTGGCTGGACTGTGGTTCTCAGATATGTAGTCAACCATCCATTTGGATGTTACAGTGAGGGTAGTATTGCATGAGATTAACCTTTAACTTAGTGGATTTTGAGTAAAAGAAACTGTCCTCCATCATGTTGGTGGGCCTAATCCAATTAGCTGAAAGGCAGAGCTGAACAGAATACTGTGAGCAGGAGAGAATTCTGAAATAACCTTGGGACTTGAACTGCAGCACCTGCTATATCCTGGATATTCAATCTGTCAATTCACCATGTAGGTTGAGGATTTGCCTGTTTCTATAATTCTTGTGAGCTAATTCCTTTAAAAAACAAAACAAAACAATCTCTCTCTCTCTCTCTCTCTCTCTCTCTCTCTCTCTCTATATATATATATATATATATATATATATATATATATATAATTTATATATAAATTCTATTGTTCTGTGTTTCTAGGGAGCAGTTATATATTGACATTTAAAAAACACAAAGTAGTCTGTAATCCCAGCAGTTTGGGAGGCTGAGTCAGGAGTATGGTGAATTCGAAGCCAGCCTCAAAAATCTAGGAGGCCCCAGGTAATTCGGGAGATCTTGTATCTAAATAAAATACAAATAATGGCTGGGGATGTGGCTTGGTGGTTAAGTGACCCTGTGTGCAATCCCTAGTACCAAAAAAAAAAAAAAAAAAAAAAAAAAACCAAAAACCACAAAGTGGATTAGACAAAAGGGAATGATGGAAAGGGAGGAGGGACAGGAATACAAAAAGACAGTGGAATGATATTGTCATAACCTTCTACTCTAGTGTCATGTATAATTAACAACAACAACAAAGACAATAAAAAATAAAAAACACAAAGCAGAGGCTTGCAAAGAACTTGTATGGTGTGTCTTGACTTCCATGCAAGGCTGCTCTTTGGAAGCTTGTGATCACTCTATGAACAAATCTGGTTCTGCTAGCTGGATGATGAAAAGCACAGTTACCTTCATCATCCATGTCAATATTCAGCCTATGCCAGATACAGAAATGAGGACCTCAGCTATCAGCTGCCCATAAATGCATCATGGGACATTCCAGCTCCATATGGTGTTGACTCAGATAAACTATCCAAAATAATCCCAATCCAAATTCCAGCTCACATATTTGAAACAATTTGTTATGGGATGAAAGCTAACTAATACACATTTTATTGCTTTTCTTTATGCTCTTACTATATGTGTGAGTGTGTGTGTGTGTGTGTGAGTGACCTTAAGAATACATCACTTAGTTTTACAAATTTTTAACAAAATCACACCTATTTTTTTGTGATGTGCCTTAATTTTTGCTCAAAAATGTATTTATAACATTCATCAAGGTTCATATATATATTACTGTAATTATTTGTTATTTTTATATTGCTTTACTGTATAAATATTTCACTTTCTGTTTAATGTATATATTTATGACTGCATTTTTTTTTTGAAGAGAGAGAGAGAGAATTTTTAATATTTTTTTTTTCCGGCGGACACAACATCTTTGTTTGTATATGGTGCTGAGGATCGAACCCCACTGCACGCACACCAGGCGAGCGCGCTACTGCTTGAGCCACATCCCCAGCCCCTGCATTTTTTTTTATTTAATTGTATATTACTTTCATCTTTATTTTACCAAATGTTACTATGAACATTTACTTTCCATGAGTTCAAATATTAGTCTAAATCTATATTCAACTAATGGTTGAAAGTGTGTCATGGGAATATTTTATCTTCCCCAAATTATAGGTTGCATTCCTAAACCTGAGTATCCCAGAATGTGACCACATTGAGACATAGGATCCTTAAAGAAGTAATTAAGTAAAATGAGATCATATGAGTGGATCTTAATCCACTATGGCTAATATCCTAATAAGAAGAGATTCAAACATAGATATATATGGAGAGAACATCATGTGAGACATGGGAGAAGCTAGTACACCAATGAGAGAAGCATCAATAGAATCCAGACGTGCAGACATTTATCTTAATATGTCTATCATATGAATTGGCCACATAGACTCTCTGTGGTACAGGCCAGGAGGAGGGAAACTTGGGTCTTTTGGGTAGCTGAGTACCATATGCTTTGTGGTTAACCACCATATGGCTTGGTGGTTAAGTTCCCCTGGATGCAATCTCTGGTACCAAAAACAAAACAAATGAAAACAAAACACACACACAAAGTGGGTCTACCAGAAGCACTTTATGCTTCTTTGTGTTCTTCCAAGAAGATTTAACAATAAATCTGTTTTTATGCCTTTTTTCAAATTCCATCTTAGATACCTTAATTATTTTATTTTATGGTGGTTATTATTCTAAACGGTGTTGTAAAAATTACATTTTTAGCACATTCTTGCTGATATGGAAAAGTGAATGCAAATGACTAAGAGATTTTATAAAGAGCTTTGCCAAACTCTTTTTACTAATTCTGAAAATAAATCTGCACTTCTTTTTCATATAGTATTATTACATAGACTTAGTTATGTTAACAATTATTGAGAGGTTTATTTCATACTTTCTAATCTCAATTTCTCTTTTTCACTCTCAGACATAGTGATACCAGATATAACTTAGTTAATCTCAAACTAAGTCTTTTAAAATTTTTAACATTTGGTATTAAGAGTAATGCTTGGGTGGGCTCAGTGGCTCAGGCCTATAATCCCAGCAGTTTGGGAGCCTGAGGCAGGAGGATTGCAAACTCAAAGCCAGCCTCAGTAATTTAGGGAGGCCCTGAACAATTTAGTGAGACCCCGTATAAATAAAAAATATTTAAATAAAATAAAAACCGCTGGGGATGTGGCTCATCCCTGGGTTCATTCTCTGGTTCTCCCAAATGAAAGAAATAATAATAATAATAATAATAATAATAATAATAATGATGTAATGCTTGTTATTGTGTCATTTAATCTTCTATTTTTATTTAGCTGCAAACTCATTTCATCATGGATGGATACTATCCTAGGTTAATAAGTTGTTTTGTATTTCCCCAAACTCAGGAAAGAAAATATATTGAAAGAAATAAAAACTTAAAATTATTTTATGGAATAAAAGGTAAAACAAAGTCATTTGAATTGAAATGCTATAGTCCAAGAGATGTCCTGAGATAAAGATAAGAACATCAAAACTTAAAAATAATAAAACTCTACATCAACAGGGTTCTGAGCATACAACCTTCCAATATGTTTGGAATTAAAGGTAATATTATATTGGGTAAAAACTTGGCCATCCCCGTAGCAATATGGCCACTGTAGGATATAGAACAGTGATTAAAGATAGCAAGCATTGGACATATGTTTGCAAGTGGATGTCCAAATAGACTCAATCATTGGCAGAATTAACATTATACCAAATAACATTATTATTATTTAGAGGTAACTTTCAACTAAAATAAACTTTGACATGTGAAGCCAAAATATTGAAACATCAACAAGTAAATTTTTATTAGTCCTGTTAAAACTTCTATTCTGACATGTTGTAATTTAATATATGCAATCAATTACCAAGAAATATCTACAGAATAAACAGAAATGTGGCCCTACAGAGGTATTGCTTACAACTACCTTTCTTTATAACAGCTGGCAGAGTCTAAAAGGAGGTATCTCCTACCTGATAATGACTGAATTATCCCCAAGGAGGAAGTTCTTTTCATTACTTTATATCACCTGGAGAGAATACAACTTAATAGTCTTGTCTGTCAAATAAAGCATTTTGATTACAGACTCAGTCACAAAGATTTGCATCTGCTTGAAGCACATTTGGAGAGTAATCTCAGGGGTCAGTGACCAAGGCCAAATAGGGAAAGAGATAACAGGTGACCTCTGCACACCACCACTTGCATGATATTAAACACTGTAAGCGACAAAGGCTTTTTAATATTTATTGAAAATGTGCAAAATGTTCTCTAGCTATGTATATATTCCTGCATTCTTGAGGGAGATATTACCTGACAGTTTGTGTTTAAAGAAAGGCTGCAAAGGGGAGGAGAAGATCCTTGGAGTTATGGGGTATAACTTCAGCTCCCAGAAATATGTTACTTTCTGGTCATATGATATGCTGATTATATGAGATAAAACATATCTAGTTCCTTATGAGTATTTTTGTAATTACTGATGAATATTTTATTGGTGATAGTAGTAGAAGTAAGTATAACATAGAATGAAAAAAAATACTTCAAGGAATAGGATTTTCTGTGAGGGCTGTGAATATTGAGTTTGCATCTCTGATGAAATATCAGTGGAGGATGGTAGTATGCATGTGCTCTGAGGAATCTGTACTGGAAAGTTAACAAGAATATGAAAAAATTAAAGTAGAAACATAATCTCTCTACTTATCCAAAGGCACTGGTAATGAAAAGACTAGAATTGTTGCCCTATAATAACAGCTCTGTTGAGAACAGTAAGAAATAAATTCATAATATGCTTTTTACCCACAGGAGAATAACTAGTAAAACAAAGAATTTCCATGGGGATTTGCATTGTGGACTAGTAAAATATCAGTTTATACTAGGAAGTTTTTAAAGTTTTTGAACTAAACTATCAGTTTTTTGGATGACAGGATTAAAAGTGCATCTATATTTTGGTTAAAAAACATTTTTTTCTGCATTTCCTAAAATTTTGACAACTATATAACTTAATAAGTAAAATAGATTTTAGAAAATTTAACAATAATCAAAATGTTTTTAAAAGATATGCAAAGAAGTTGTTAGTGCACTGAATGCATATATAGCATTCTGAGATTTTTCTATCACGGACCAAAGAAAAGTGACTTCTAAGGGTCTATCAGCAAGACGATCCCTCAAACTCTAACTCCTCTTGTACCACAATTGGTAATTTTTTAAAAATAAACTCGGTAATCTATGTGATTATAACTTGAAATTTTGAATAAATATATTACTGTGTCAGTGTACGTATGGATATAGAAACGTGCAAAGGAGGAAGTAGAAAAAAAGGGAGTGGAAAGATTCTCTTAGGTTGAACTCCCTGTAAGCAGAGGCTGAGATAATGGATGAAGATGGAAATGAAGGAGATTTATTGAGGGAGGAAACGCTCTCAGGAGAAGTGGAGTAATGAAAGCAGGACAAGGCAGAGAAATAAAAGCTGAGAAGAGACAAGTTATTTACTATCTAGAGATAGCTCCTGCTTCCTCCTCTAGGGAACTTGGAGTTTGAATTGCACCAGAGAATTAGACTTCAACCAAAGTACCTGCTGTAGCCTTGTCAATCAGCCACAGACTTCATAATGTCTGCATGGGGGTTCCTTCAGAGACAAGGACAGTTGGATGATTAGTACATTCACTCAATTAAGGAGATATTGGTGGGAGGCCGGCAGTGTTCACCATAATAAGATACTTAACTTTTGGAAAATGTAACTTTTTGTTTGTTTTTTAAATAACAACAACAAGCAAACAGGACCAATTTCAGAGGAAAAATAAAACCCCAAAACCTGAAATTTTGAATCATACCTGGATGATGAATTTCAAAACCATCTCATTCTAGTTTTTGCAAATAAACAAATTTTCCTTTACTAAGCTTAAGTTTTTTTTTTTTTTTAATTATAAGATGAACATAATGATGCAGTGTCAACTAGACATACTTCTAAAATATCTTGGATGTGACCAGAACTTCATGGGCACTCAGTAAAAGTACCACTTGCCTAGTGACACCTCTAACTTGTTTTAAAACTGTTTATTCCTAATAATTAGCTTACATTGCAGAGTGTTTGAGAGTTTGGTAATTTCTGTGCATATAATCATATTTAAACTTTAAAAAGATCCTCTGAGGTCAGTAGGGCATGATGCTTTTATCATGTTTGATAGGTCAGCAAATGCAGATTCAGAGAAGAAATATAAGAGATGAAATGTATTAGTCATCTATTGTGAGATAACAAGGATTTTTAAGTTCAGCAGTTTAAAACACCACACAATTATTATCTCATGATTTTTGTGCATCAGAAATCAGAGCATGATTCACTGGATTCTCTGCTTCCTGGTTTCTTATAAGACTGGAACTGAGAATTCATCTCAGTCTCATTCCAAGGTATTGATAGATAAGGTATTGGTAGGGGGTACAGTTGTCTCAAGGTTTAACTGGGCAAAACCCACTTCCAGGTTCACTTTTGTCATTGCAGGATTTTGTTCCTCATAGACTGATGGACTGAGGGCTTCAATTTCTTAACCCATAGGTCTCTCCAACATCATCAAAATGAGTAAGTCAAAGAGACAAAGAGGGGAAAGATGAGTAGGAGAAGAAAAGAGCTAGCAAGAGGGAAATCATAACCCTTTGAAATCCTATAATTAAAGTAGTGTCTTTTTACTTGTATTTCTTTAACATGACTCACTGGGTTTAGCAGACATTCAACAGAAGGTGATTATACAAAACTATGTTTACCTGGAAATGGGATCATTGAAAACTACATCAGAAGCTATCTACAACAGAAAAATAGGAACCAAGATTTTTCTTCTGTTTTTGTTTTCATTTTTCAATGTCAGAAATTATGTTACTTTATAATATAATCCACTCAACAACCTCGGTAGATACAAATTACTAGTGTTTTTTGAATTTTTGACAAAATGAGGACTTTGATTAATTAATATTACAGGGTCACATTGCTGCAAGAAGTAAATCTTTACCCAGATTGTAAATAATCTGACTTCCTTTAGATGTCAGGAACATCTGATCCCTATTGTGCCTTGCAGAGTGTTTTGTTTTATAAAGTCAGCATTTAGAAAAATTTGACTAAAAAATGACACATCATGTCATTCAAAGGAATATTAGCCATAATCTTCTTTGCTAATCTTGCTGAGATTCCAAAACAAATGTTCCCAGACCTGTGTAAGAGGATAACATAAACAAAATTTTCTTAAATGATAGTATCGTCAGTGTTCCTTCAAACTCTTCAGCAGGTCCAGGAAAATTCTTACTTTGCAACCAGAGGGAACTGAATTCTGCCCAATGTTTCAAATGCTTTTGATTGCTTTATTATGCAATCTTATGCCACCATAGTTTATCAGATTTTAAATTACCATATAAATTTCCATAGTTAGACAATATAGGAAACATTAGTTTGAAAGCATCTAATCTTATTTTCAAAGTTAGATAAGAAACAATCAACACTTTAGAATGAAAGTGATACCCCTAAGCTGGAAAGTCAGAGCCTGACAATGTTATCTAGACTAATCACTATTAGCTTTCACAACCATGATACTTGCAAAAGAGAAACACTGGTTTAATTAATTGTAACACCTGCAGGGTGAAAAGATCCAGAATCTGCTGCTTTAAGGAGAAGTGGGGCTGGCAGAACACATCCTCGTTTTCATTTAGCAAATGTATAAATTAACCTAAAAAATACACAATAAAGTGGATTTCAATGCCATTCTAATTGTGGATTCCATTTGTTTGTCTTTTCTTATAGTAACAAAAGAACTCTTCTCTATTTTCTCCTATCTTTTTTGATATAACTTTGACATCATTTCACATGCAATCTTTTCATCAACCTACTTATTTCACCACAGGTAGCTAGGTAAGATTCATTAGCATCTAACAAAGTAACAGGGGAATATAAATTAAACTACAAAGTAAATTTTACATGTCATTTGGAATTCTGTTGTTGGCTGATTTCATATTCCACTCACAGGCTTGAGTATGCTACGATAGGATAGACACATCTTTCTACCCTACTAGGTGGTCAACTTCTTGAAAGCAGGAAATTAATAGCAATCATTTGTTTCTCCCAAAGCATCTGAAATAAATTCTTTTTTTTTTTTTTGAAGCCAGAACTCAATAAATGTTAAGTAAAATATATTGTGTCATAAACTAGAAATTGATAATGTCTATAAATTTCTAGTATCCAAAAACAAAATAAGTGGATCCAATTATTAACTAGGACCTAATAAAAGGGACTTTTACAATTTGGATATTATATAAAACATAGGCAGAGGGAAATAGTACTAAAAGAATTAAAAATGCTTAAATGAAAGAGTTGATCTGCATAAATGCTTCTGTATAAGACGTGCATAATCAGAATTCAGCTAATATTTCTATAAGACTTTCTCTGTAGCTTGCAGAATCATTAATTATTCAGTTGCAATGGCTAATGAACACTTAAAAACATTCAACCTCACTAATAATTAAAGAAATGAAAATTAAGATAATAAAGCTAATTTTCAACTATAAAATTAACATTTTAACTATGACAATGCAGTGCTCAAGGATGTAGAGAAATTACAGATGCAGGCGAATATTCAACTTAAAATAACCAAATGGACAAGAATGAACAAAATAATTACTACATATTCTTATAGAACAATGAAATAGTTTAAATGCATTCTTTTAATTATAGGAGAAATGCTTATCTGGTGTTTGTTAGAAAAACAAAAAAATTAACAATGTGATGTTAACTGTTTAAATTATATGCATACAGGGAGAAAATATTATCAGAAATTGACTATAGAGAATAATAAAGAATTTCTTGTTTTTTAATCCTTTTATGAATTTATTAAATGACATGTATAACTGTTTATAATCAGAAATTACCATTAAAAATGAAAGTATAATGTAAAAGAGAAACTCTTTAGATAATATATAAATAACTGCATTAAACAAGTTATTCATTTCATGTTATTAAAATAAGTTTAGGTATACCCATTCTCAATATTATAAAATCTCAGGAATATAAGGAAATAATAGCAAGAATAATCTAATTTAGATTATTTTGGAGTTGAATTTTGCATATAAAACTCAGTGTTTTGACTTATATTAGAGGTGTCTGAGAAATGTAGTGGAAAGCAAATTTGCAAGTGTATGTTGTAGGTATGGATGATTCCTTTTCCAGTTTGAAGATGATCCTCCTCAATGAAAATAATGTACTGAGATATCAATGGCAAAATTCAGCTTCTACACTCTCCTTAAGTCTCATAAGATTTTTTATTAGCAAGCATAGTTATTGGAATTTTACAAAAGTTTTCATTAGAATATATATCTTGGGATGTAACTTTTAAAGAACATTTTGTTGTTGTTGTAATGCTTATGTTATAAAGCCACCTCAAAAATATTAAAGTGCTTTTTGTTTAATTGAAGTTTTTATTTATTTATTTTTCCCTAATGGCTATAATTGAAAAGTTGAAGATATTATTCATTTAACCTATTATTTTAATTCATCAAAATGCTCTAACCTTTGAAATAAGTGGTGAGTTTAGGAAACTGAAAAGGAAATAAGAGAATACTTGAACAGAACGAAGAGGAGATACAATTATCTATTTGTAAGTCCAGGGATTATGTAAGGAAACTTTTCTTCTCTAGTAAGCCAACATTTCTGACTGAGATTGGCTCAGTACCAAATATGAACATGTAAATCTTGTTTACAAAATTATATTATTCTACTCACCTTCCTCTGATCATGTAATTGGTTCAGGTCCAGAGATGGAACATTGATATAAGGAGAGCTACTCACAATGTTATTTGTTTATTTCGTATTTACAAATTTATTTGGCCCAAGAGCAGAAATGTTATTTTATTTTTACAGTAAATCTAGATCCTGATGTTGGTCTATACACTGAAGCATCTCCTTAAAAAATGAACCAACACAGAGAACACTGTAAAGAGAGACATAGAATTCTAATGATAGAAGATGTAACTCATATTGATTGATATTTCTCAACCAAGTGTCACATGTCACAGGAAGAGAGAGTTCTGCCATGTTGTAGTCTATACTAGATGTTCCTCCAAGTAGTGATATCAACAGATAAAATAGGTGGAAACATGTGGATACACAGAAACTGTGTAGGTGAAAAAATTCCACAGGCAAAATGTATGAAACATGAGCAGGCAGTCTCATTCCAGTGCCTTTGATTTATAGCCCAAGTCTGAGTATTTATTTGATGTCTGCTGACAAATTTTCTCACAGACCTCCCCTCCTACTACAGTGGAGTTGGTTAAAAGTCAAATAAGTCACTTGTTATTCCTCTTTACTTATTTGCCTGTAACTTTTGTGTTATAATCTTGGTAATGTTGAAGGTTCTCACACCTAGTATATCATGGCATAGGTTTTACACAGTGTTCTTTTTCACAGTGTTCTTGATTTTGCGTGAAATGCTTTCTTCTTATCCAGTTTCTATGTGCTGGTTATGAAAGCACCTTGTCCTTTTAACGCTCATCAACACAGTTGAGTGTAGAAGTGAAGGACCCTTGTCAATGTTCGTCCTGGCCCTAGGACTCTGCTTATATGTGACAGAGAGATGAAGAACATGAGTGCTGGTGTCCAATTGATAGATTGGGATTTCTGATCCTGCTAGTAATTTGCTGTGTGATTTTGGGAATATTACTAAATCATAATGATTTTTTCCAAGATTAACTAAGTTATACTTTTAATTACATTAACAATGTTTTTACTATAATTAGAATAATAATTGCATTATATCATTACTATTACCATATCTTTGGTAATATACATGTATTTCATATCAGAAATATAAAATTATTAATCCAATACAACAGAATGTGTTTTTTTTTAATTTTAAGGTATAAAGGGTTCAAGAGAAAAAATACATATATGCATACATATATATTTTTGGGTACAGGGAAATGAACCAGGGGTACTCTACTACTGAGCTACATCCCCAGCCATTAGTATTTTTATTTTGATATGGGGACTCACTAAATTGGTAAGGTTGGTCTTGAATTTGTGATCTTTCTCTCCTAAGTTTATAATTATAAGCATGTGCCTCTGCATACAGCTTAAAAAAATATTTTAAAGAAATTTCAGATAAGTGAAAAAAATTGAATGAGATACACAGAACTTAAGAAACTGAACTAATGGCACTTAGGTAATAAGTGATGTAAGTGGAGTTACATACAGGAATTTGACTCTAGAACTGATATTCTTAGCTAGTATGTTTTATAATATGCCATCTATATATTATCTATAAAATATACTCATTAAGTCTCCAAAATTATTTATGTAAAATAAAGTTAATTAAGTATCTACATGCACATTCTATATTCTACTCTAAGGTAGGAGAATTTCCAATTCGGTAGAGAATATATTTTTCTTACAATATATGGGTTATAATTATCAAACTAACTTTTTCAGCACACTTTTGCTGGGGAAGCTCTCTATAAAATTACAATTTATCTTAAGGAGTAAGTATTACTCTCTATGTCTTTTTTATTAAAGAAATTTTGCATTACATTTGCCATAAATCAAACTTTACATAGTGTCTTGATGAATTATACGATAATGTAATGATGCCTAACTATATATGAATATTAACTCCACAAAACCAAGGTTAACTTCCTAAATAGTAAACTGAAAATATTCTACTTGATAAATCAACATTAGGAATATGTTGATTATTTAAACAAACATAGCTAAGTTTAATTTTATTAGTGGCTCAGACTATCTATTTCAACTTGCATTCTGGAAGTGGGAAGGCAGAGACAGATGCAGACTAAATCTCCATTTATCACCTGACATCCAAACCACAGTGTATTCTGGGTGCCCAGAATTTATCATCACTTCAAACCAGTATCCAGTAACCTAATTTTTTTTTTTTTTTTTTCTCCAGTGCAGTTGCATGGTAAATGATTTCAAGTCCCTTAAGGAAAGCATATAGAAATAAATACTTGTAGCCTTGTCACTGGGTCCTTTCTCAAGGTGACACATCTCCTTTAAAAAGGAGATTTCTGGTATTATAGACTGTTTCAGGTCTAGGCATTGGGAGAAAAGCCATCACTATGTATAGTAGTCACTCAAGATAGGCTTTTGTTCCTTTGTTTTCCTTTGGTTGGTCTTTCTTCTTTCCTTTCTTCCTTCCTTCCTTCCTTCCTTCCTTTCTTTCGTTGTATGTTTTTTTTGTTGTTGTTGTTGTTTGTGTGTTTTTGTTTTTTTTCTTATACATCTGGAGTGGGAATTCTAGTCAATTGCCAATGTATTTTAGTCCTAGGAATACCAGTTTCAGCAAGAAAGCTGCTATAGAAGTTATATAATGGTCAGACCATTCTGAGTATTGTTCAGATCCTACTACTATATAGTGACCCTTTTTACTCCTGCTAAAATCAAAGCTGCATAAGGATCAAATGTTCTACTGTATACCCACTCAGTGTTTTTCTCAATAACTTAGTGATTACAATTTTAAAACTATTTAACAATTATCCAAAACATTTACATCCCTTGAAATTATATTTGCACACTATTTTAAAATCTTTGTCTTTATTGATTTCTCAAATGCAATCATTGTCTTTTATGCACATAATAAATTTCTGCTCAGCACTAGTGGATTGAATCTGCTGCCAGAGAGTAGACCCTCTACTGTTATATTCCCGCTGAATTGTCAGTTAGTTAAATTGCCTGTATAGGACACAAGATGTGCATTTCAATGATGTTCTTTGATTTGTATGTGAATAGAAAATACTGGCATATAACCTCTTTTCTGCAATTCAAAAAGCAGCAGACTACGAAACATTTTCCTCTTTAAGTTCAGCATCAAATCACATTTGGTAGCTAAACTTGACCTATGCTCATATCAACATTGATAGTTTTATTTATCTCATTTTTGTGTGTATGCTGAGAAACATATATGTGTTAACTTACTGAGTGTTTATGTAGATGTTATACAGTATGTGGTATGTTCAAAACTCATTGACTCCAAATATTTCAAATCAAGAATTGTAGACCTATATTTTGATTAGCTCTAGCTGATTTTATCTTCTTATGTGCTGCTTTTATTGGTTGTCTAGTTTATTACTACTCATGAAATGGAGGCAATTTTTTTTAGCAATTACCATATTTCTTTTGTAGAAAAAAAAATATATATTATTTGCTGGTAATAATCATATTGTCCCACTTTAAGATTTTCATTATTAAATAAATGATCTTTTCAATATTTTGTCACTTGTTTATTTCAGACTTAAATTTTATTTGATTTGTTTTAAAATACTTTTAATAATGTAAATCATCTCTTTTTTCCATTTTTCATTGTTTTTGTTAGACATCAATATTCTTAAGCCACAGGCCTACAGATTATTTTTAATGTAAATTAAATTTCACTGATTTCTGTTTTTGCAGATATTTCTTTACCTACTGAAATGGACACTAGACAAAGAAGTTAAAAATCATAAAGAAAATATAATGAGACAAAATTTGAATATTTTTATAAGCCTTAATAATGATTTTCTCCTAAAAGTCTTATTTTTATTGAAAGTTATATATATATCACACTTTTCACATTTGAACCAACCCAAATGTGCTAGAATCTTTATAAAAATAATAATTAGTTTCAATATTTTATCTCCAAGAAATTTGTCTGGCCCCTCTAAGCCATACCTAAAATGGTACAAGAATAGAAATAAATATAACCCCTCTTATTGGAAAACATTGTCTCCTCTGATTCTTCTGTGATCTTTCCCAAGGAACAGGTGCAGCCAGCACTATTCCTACTGTGCTTGCTTCAGAGTTCTGAAGTTGTCATTCCTTCCTGTGGACAATGCTAGTAATAAGTGTGAATGTCACCTCAGGCTCTGCATTGCCTCCACATCAGGCTCTTGTAGGCATCAAATCTGGCTCAGAGGCAATAGAAGCTTTCTCTGTCATCCCCATTCACCATCCTGCCTGCCTGTGAAAGTTTTCATAAGCTTCCCGGTGTTTTCTCTTATACCTGCCAGACAAGAACACTGTCGAATGGATGCCATAGAATGACACATCAACCCTGAGGGAAGTCAACAGTTTCTCATCTCCACCCTGAGGTTTCTCCTCTCAGGTGGAGTATAGACATTGAGTCTCAGAATATCTCTCTCCCTTCTCTCTTTGAGTAGCTGGGAGAGAGGGTGAGTAACCTGGAGAAACTGGGCCAGTCTTCTGTACCTTCATATATTGCCGTGTCTCTTGCCAATACCTATCCTATATGTAGTATGTGATGAGGTTATGGGCCCTCAGCCTGAGCATCTTTCCACAAAAACTTCCCAATAACTTATGATAATATTAATGTTCAAACCCTGCAAATCCCTCATTTTCTTTGGAATGGAAAAGTCTCTTTATTTCAGTAGCTTAAATTATGTATTAAAGAACCCTCCTTCCCATTTGCTTCCCTTCATCACCTCCTGTGTCTTGTCTCAAAGCAGCCATTTTACCCTAAAGATAGCAGTCCTTTACATATAGGATTTCCAAATTTTGCTTACTTTCTATTCCTGGCTTATAAATGCATATACATATATATTAGTGCTTTATGAAAATTTTACATCAAATAAGAACTTCTTTTTTTCTGTCATAAGCTTTATCCTACTTCCTGACTACTGTTGTTCTTCATCTTTAAGCATCTGTTACCCAGCAAATAAAGCAAGCAGAGAGGCATTGAGCACACAGCGGGTTAAGTGTTTATTTGGTTACTCATTTAAAAGTGAGACTGCATGGGGTAGAATGTGGAATGGCCACAGCTCTTGCTGCCCAACATTTAAGAAGTGTGAGCCAATGTGCTCCCCTTGAACTCAATTGCATAACTCTGCAACACTTCACAGCGTTTAGAGATGTGTTAAATATATTTAATTCAAAGTAGAGAGGGGTTGTCCCGAGAAACAAGAGTGGATGCTGTGCAAGGATCAATCAGTTCCATGACCTAGATTTCAGAATTGGGGGGGTCTCCTGCCACATAGTCTATTAAAAGTACCCACAGGGAAAACACAAACAAGAATCACCTGAGGATCAAAGACAGGTACTAAGTTGACACATTTACATCTCAAGACATCTTCATTTTAAAAGGATTTTTGTTGAATAGACTTAGAGGTTAAATGTACTGGAGTCTGAACAGGAGAGGGCCCATTAGCACTTTCAAAGGGACAGCAATCCTGATGGAAAGAAGAAAACCCAGAATTAAATTCTCTCATGGGGAATTTCTAATGGGTCACCAGTCTGTAAGGATGCAACCACAGGGGAAAGATTGGCATTTACATTTTCTCATTAATGCAAGAATCCAAAATGAGGCAAAAACCAGAAAAGAGTTGGTTAATTTTCTCGTTGAAATTGACTTTGCTGCTTCTCTGAGGATAGGCCGGGGAAGGCAGTAGGATGTATAATAAATCTATCCCTGCTCCAGCGACTGGGAGACAATATTTCTATGCTCAGAGTTCTGGAGGCCTAATCCCATAATTCAGTGGTTTCACTTCAATGCATGTTCCAGTTCTTTTCCCACTGAGCTCATTTGCAGTCCCAAACAGTTTCTTCCTGTCACTTCCTATTTGTGTCGCCAATTTCCATGTTTTTTCTTTCCTTTAGAGATAGGCCCTGTCATAACCCATCTAACTTCTGACTTGTTGTCATCTCTCCTTGAGCCCTTCCAGCCCCTCTTTTCTGCTGTCTCCCTTGGTTGCCATCACCTAAAGGTTAATGAGGCAGACCTTCTCCCCTGTGACAATGCTCTGTATGGACTTTCTATCATTTGGGAATCATGACCATCAACCTTCTCCTGTGTTTATGGCACACTTCAATTTCAGGAGTTGTGAGCAGTCTGAGTTTCCTTTAGTGATATTGATCAAAATTATAAAGTTAGCCTTTAAAGATTCTAAAATATTCAGAGACCTTTTGTAAATTACTCCTTTTATTTCCCTTTGCTGTTATGAAATTTGAGGTCATCTTTGAGTGTTTCAGTGTGCACAGGGTCAAAGGTTGAAGGATGACTAGAGGCTATATTTGCTCCTGTCACAATCACTTAATACATGTTAAGAAAAATTTTAAGAAATAGTCAATATTATAGATTTAAACTAACTGAGCATTTGACTTTGAAACCCAATTTTCACAAATCCTGTGCTGTTCTCTGTTTAGTTGGCTGTCCATGAAAGCCCTTGAAATTGTCTTCCTGTGACTATGGACATGGGTTGCAGCTATATAATATCAGTCACTAGAATCTTATAAGATATCAAATAGAAATTTGATTTAAGATAGTTTTCCCCAAGAAAAAATAAGAATATCTTTTAAAAAATTTTGTGCTGGTTTTTGTTTCTGGACTTGTATGCACCATTAAGTATTGCATGTGTGTGTGTGTGTGTGTGTGTGTGTGTGTTTGGGGGGGTTGGAGAGAGATGGGGGGAGAGAGTGAGAAAATACAGGTATATAGTACAAAATATGTATTACACTACTGGTCCAGTGGTATAGCATACTGGGTTCAATACCCAGAATTAATAATTTTTTAAAAAGTTATACACTACTTAAAACAATTATTTCTTCTACTATTAGTTTTAGTATTCCTTTAGTGGTTATCCTGATCATCCAACATTATATTTAAAACTCAGTTGCATATAATATTATATTTTTACAGACATCTAGATGTTTTATGTTAAGGTCTAATTTATGCAATAATTAGGAGTGTGAATCTTGGAGTTGGATATTTTTTTCTTAAATCCTGACTCTTCCACATATTAACTGTGTTATCTTTCTTAAAGTTCTCAGTTTCTCTTTGCCTCAGTTTTCTTACCTTTAAATAGTAAGGATAAAAATCATATTCACATAAGTTGTTATAAAATTTAAATGTGTTAATGCATGTTGAAACACTAAGCCTAGTCTTACAAAAACAGTGTCCAGTAAATATTATCTATTATAATTTTTGCTATTAAAGCCTCTATGAGAAGCCTGATTAATATATTTAAGAACTTACATTTCTTTTAGCTCTTGTATTAGGCTACATTTTTCCTTTTGTTTGATATTTAGTAAAAACAGTAGTTACTATTGGCATTTATTATTAAATCGACATGGATTTGAAAGTGATATTTAATCTCTTAGTGTTTCCTTTTAATGTAGGACATTGAAATCTTCCCTATAGGAATCGTTAAATCCATCACCATCTCTGATGGTATAATTTTCCAGAAGTGGGTAAACAATGTATTTCTATCAATATAGTTTATGTAATTATCAAATAGTGATTATCTATGAGCCTGCAGAAGAATGGAGCAAGATGGGAGGTCCTTAGCTCAGTGAAAGTCTGGCATCTCTCCCAATAGTGTTTATCAACACATTTGACGTTATTATTTTTCATAAAAATAGAACTAATTTTGGAAGTTTGAATTATGAAATATCATTGGGGCTTCAGAAAAGATCAGTGTGGAAATATGCTAAGAGGAAAGGAATTTCATTTTCCTATAATAGCTTTTGTTTATCCACCTCTCTACCCCGCCTTTTTCAAATCTCTTTAAAATAAGCCTTAGAAAAAAGGAGTTAGAGGCAAATGGAACAGGCTTTTTAATTCTACCTTTTTATAATTCTGAAGCTACAACTGACCCTCCTCAATATGGTCTTCCTTTTTAACATTAATTACCTTGTTATCTGAGAGATGCAGCACCTCTCCCCTGTCTGCTTAGGAAGAGTGCCAGCAGGGCAACAGTTGGAAGTGAATTACCATGATTGTTTGGGGCTTTAGAAAGCCCTCTCTGCTGTCTATTCTTCTTAGATTCCTGGTGGAGTCACTTGGGTATGTTTTCTAATTCAGTATTTCTGTGTCCACTGTCCAGTAAACGTATGTTTATACTGTATGTATATAACCAATTATACCGTGGCTAGGGGCAATGTCTCTTCTGGATTCTTCACATGCCAATGATTAGAAAATCTGTTGTAGGACTCCTGGGCATGCCCTCAGTCAAGAGGTGGGGGGAAGTTTCACTTCATGTGCTTCCCTGCTTTGCTCATTCAGATGAGTGTTTATGACCACTGGGGTGAGCAGGCGCCTTGCTTTGTGTTCCCCAATTTCAACATTTGTCCACTTAGCAGGAATAGTGCTTATAAGCAAAACTGTTAAGATTCAGAACCATTACGAGGATATTGAAGTGAACACACCCAGTCTATTTACTTAGTTTGATTATTTTGACTGCATCCATTTGTCACTTCAGCTAAAGGCCAGTTTGGCCAATTTGATTAAATTGACTGGTTCTTTCACTGAAGTGACCAGTCAATGCTAACAAATTGGTTGTGTTTGTGGAAACTCATTAGGTTTTATCTCCTGCATTGTGTCTGCAACAGATACCAAATCAAGAATTTGACACAGACTTTGCTTTTAGCTTTTATGACAAGAGGGATAGAGAAAGGATCATGTCTAGAATTTTACAGATCAGAGATAACCATATTGACTTAGGCTACCAGCTAGCCCCCAGGTATTAATTATTATCAAGGCAATCACATTTGTGATTACATTTTGTTTTCTTTTTTCTTTTTTAATAAGCAGTTTGTGTTAACTCTCCTTACTCTGAGCACCTGGGTAGTCAATTAATCTGTGACCAGGAGGAAAGTAACGTCTACAGCAAGTGTCATGCAAATCATTTCTTGGAAGAAAAAAAAATCTGCTTTCTTGCCAAGAGGAGCTGTGCTGACCATCAACAAGATTCCGGTATTTGAGTTTCATTTATTTCAAACCTCTTGTTTGCTATCCCAAGGGCCACATATCTTTAAGGCTTCTGTATGTCAGCTGTGTAATTGCTGCAATAATAATCTGATATGAAAGTCAGTAGCTTTTTACTATCCAGCAAAATAATTTTCTGGCATTTTGTGTTGTGACCAAGCGATAATTTTAGCTACTAGCTACATTAATCACAAGGAATGATTTATAAGAATAAATTAGAGTGAATCTAACACAATGTTTTTGTGCTATTTTCATTTGAAATAAAATATACTCATCCAAGTGTTTGTTGCCTGGCACTATAAGGGCATGGTACATCTATTAGGAATCTCTGCAAGGGACACTGAAGCTGACTACTTTAGGCAAAGAGAAATTTCATGGATTTGATTTACAGAGCTCATAGAATGGGATGTCACAAAGCAGAGCAAGAACCAGGATGAATTCCAAGTAAGTACCAGGTAGGAAGAAATATTGACAGATTCTTTAGGTTACATTACTGGAATATGTCTGCGACCAACTTTCCCCCTGTGTTTTCAGTCTTGATTGACCATACCATTAGAACGGATCCAGAAGGGAAAAGGTCAGGACAATGTGAGAATTGTTCCCAGGTCAATATGAGAATCGTTAGAAAAACAATAAGAAACATATATTGCATAGTGAACATAATAAATGTCCTTTCTGTATAGAATTGGGGTGAACTTTTAAAACAAGTGTAGAAAGTTTTAATGTCTTCCAAATTAAGTGTGAGATCCTTGGTATGCTGTCACAAAACTTTTTACTTCTCACAAAAAAATAAAATAAAATGAGTTGATACAAATGCCATTATTCTTAGGTGGTCATGTTGACTTTACTGTTTTTTTTTTTTTTTCCCCCTCAATAAGTCAAGAGTATAAAGGAAAACATTTTAATGAAGACTTTAATTAGGGGGAGGGATTTTTTTTTTTTTTGCTATAATCACTGATATATAGTAGAGTGCCATCACATATAAATAATTTTTTCAGTATCTTCAACAATAAACAATCTCTTTAGAAATTTTTACTTCTGTTTGCTATGTCTACTTCTTAAACATTTAATAAAAACTAGCTTTAAATACAATTAATTGAATTGTACCATTCCTATAGTCTCAGGAGAATAATCTCAATTCTCCAAACAAGCTTTCTGAGAAGTTCAAACCCTGCCAAGTTTGGACTATATGGTGAGATCAATGTCATTCTGCCATCTATCTTCAAGATACTCAGACTCTTTATATGACTAAAGGCACCCACATTTTGGAAAGAATTATATATTATGTGATATTAAGGAGGCATTGTATTTTATAACTTCTATTTTGTGAGGTCCTGAGTATCCCATTTTATTGTGAAAAAAGAAGCAAAGTAGTAGCTTCTCACTCAAAGAAACAACAAATTGGGCTGGGGATGTGGCTCAAGCAGTAGCGCACTCGCCTGGCATGCGTGCGGCCCAGGTTCGATCCTCAGCACCACATACAAACAAAGATGTTGTGTCCGCTGAAAGATAAAAGATAAATATTAAAAATTCTCTCTCTCTCTTAAAAAAAAAAAAAAAAAAGGAAAGAAACAACAAATTGTTAGCCAGGACTAGTGACATATGTCTTAGAGCCCAGTGATTTAGTAGGCTGAGGCAAGAGAATTGCAAGTTCAAAGCCAGTCTCAGAAACTTAGAAATGCCCTAAGCACCTTAGTGAGACCCTTTCTAAAAATAAGACATTAAAAAAATAAATAAAAAAGGCTTAGTGGTTAAGTACCTATTAGCTGGCAACCCTCAGGGTAAATGATAAGATTTCCAACAAACTAGTCAATTGCAACAGGAGCAGGACAAAGGACTGAGTATAAAGCTTTATCTTGGGCAAGGCTGTGATACAGCTGGCTAAAGAGATAAGTATGACTCCAAATTTTGCCTCATGCTACAAGTGGAGAGGGAAGCTTTTCTAGAATGCTCTAGGTAGTATCTAGTAGGTGCCCTCAAAGACCCATATCTTAAATACTTAGTTCCCAGCCCCAACACTATTGTAAGATAGTAGAGCTGTTAAGCAGTGGGGTCTGATGGTAGGTCTTCTCATCATCAGTGCTCTTCCCTTTAAAGGGACAGTGGAACCCCAGCACCTTCCTGTTCCTCTCTCTTTTGCCTCTCAGCCATGAGGTGAACAGTTGGCCACCCACAGCTGCCATAATGTGCTGTCTCACCACAGGCCCCAAAACAATAGTGCTAAGCAGTCATGGGCTGAATTCCCCAAAACTGTGAATCAAAATCAACTTTTTCATTTTCTAAACTAATTATCTCAAAAGTTTTTGACAGTAACAGCAAGCAAAGACAACTAAGAGATCACTGTATAAGGAAGGACAGGATTGGGGACGAAGTTGATAATTACTCAGGATCACGCAGAGTGACCATCTCTTAATTTCTATGAGCTCCTTAGTACTAACCATCATCAAACATTCTGACTTTCAACTTTATCTTAATGTCCATCGTAAATCCCATATTTTTGTTTACTGCCTCTGCTTTAAGTCTTAAACATTCTGTATTCCTGCTGGGGTTTGTCCTATTTTCTTTTCAGGGTGAAGTGTCAGTAGTGAAGCAGATCTTGCCAACGTCCCTCTGCATCCACAACACCATGGTTGCTGCTGCCATCACCCCAGGATATCACAGTGTCCTAGTTTAGAATTCACTGACTTAATGATACATTTTGGCAGTTCTGCATCATAATTTTTTCACTCAGGTATGGAATTGCTCACAAGTAAATGCTTGGAAAGGGCTCGACTATCTGCTTAATATTGAAGCCATTTTAAAAGAGAAATATAAAATTTACTGAAGAAAAACAGTCAACTAAAATCTGAAGCTTCAATTTCAAAACTGTAGAGTTCAAACTGTTCTCAAAAACAATGCTTTTATTCAATATAAATATATTCTTACACTAATTTTCATTTCTTTTTAAAATATGTTTATTCTGAATCACTTGTCATTAGTATAAACTATAAAATCATCAAAGACAAGTTTGCTCATTTTATACTGTAGTCACTAAAAAAAGAATTTTGTTCAAAATTAGGGTTCAGTAGTCTATTTATATGTGGGCATATTTATTTCAGAGAAACATCCAAAATCACCCAAGGATTTTAATTTAATATTAAGGGGTCATTCTCATCTCAGTATGTTTAATTAAAAATTTATCTAATCTATCCATTGGTGCTTACTGAGTTTTTATAGACCCAGCATTGAACTAGATACTATAGAAAAATTGAACTACCATACTATAGAAAAATCAATTGAGAAACCAGACTTAACTCTGTTCTTTGATTCACAAGTTTCTAGTTGCTGCACTCTCCAACTCAATACTCTTAATTTATAGAAAGTTTTCCCCAGTGGTGAAATGGGTTTATATTCATAAACCAAGATCATCAAGAGCAAATTAGTACATATGTTGATATGACTCTTAGGGGGCATATTCTTAGACAACCTATCAAAATATTGTCACAATCTAATGCAAGTCATTGTATTTAACCATTATGCTGCCATTGTTCAATCTAAAAACAGTAGATAAAGGAGTGAATTATATGATAAATATCCAGAAATATAATAGTCAAGTATTGTTAGATAATCAATTTAAGGCAAAGTTCATTTAGATGTAAACTTTCAAAAACTTCTGAATTCATCCACTCAAGTTTCCTTATCTATTTGGATGTCATTATTTAACTCCTATGTAAATCTATGCATGGCAAGAAAAACTCTTCATTTAGCAATTTAGTAACTATAATCTTTATCCAAATACCTGAGTAATATTTGCCATACAGAGAAATAAATAAAGCATATAGGAACTTTCTTTTTTGCCATTACATTTCTCATGGCTTATCAAGAGCAAGAACAGTGACTGCTGTGGTCATTTTTGTAAACTATGGTTCATGCTCTGGAGTCTTTAAGTAATATCAGCTTTCTGATGCCTGAATGGTCTCTGGCTCTGACAACCACTCCAATGCACTCTTCCAAACCCTGATCAATAAATTCTAGCTATCATTAGCTAAAGTGATGTCATGGCCTTGCTTTCTCATGCAGAGCTAATGCTTATTATCCAAGGTTTGACTCCCTTTGCATGAACAGATCTTTCTTTCTGAATAGCAAAGAGCCCACTAGAATTTTGCCAGCAAATGCTGACACTATGATCAAACACTATAAATATTACTTTTGCAGAGTATATAATGCTAACAATAATTGAATTAAAAGCAAAGTTTTTCCATAGCTTTAATATATAATTATAGGAAATTAAATGATAATAAAGCCCACAAAATTTGAAAAATTCCAACTCTATTTTAAAAATCATGAGATTTTAGGGTGATGTATCAATAAAAATGTTTCTCTAAACCTATTTAATTAGAAAAGACTAGGAAGCTAAGTTTTACTAATGAGTAACTCAATAATTTAAAATGTGGCATTAAGTTTGAGTTTCAGATATTCAATGTGAATTTATGGAGATGAAT
The DNA here is from genome assembly GCF_048772815.1 of Callospermophilus lateralis. Classification (NCBI taxonomy): domain Eukaryota; kingdom Metazoa; phylum Chordata; class Mammalia; order Rodentia; family Sciuridae; genus Callospermophilus; species Callospermophilus lateralis. The sequence continues at coordinate 36,216,959 of NC_135314.1, forward strand.
TTGGGTGATACACTTTTGATAAGCTTGAATATTACTATATTATCCTTAAGAATACTTATATTATAGAATTATTAAAATCTTATCAATATGAGTTATTTAAATTTTTCCCTGGGAATACTTTCAGCATCCTTTGAACTCAAACCTTTAGGGTTCTTTTTTAAGAAGTACTAACTACTTGTAAGGAATGATGTATCATGATTTTTATACTTTAAAAAAAAAAACTTTTCAAAGAAGAAAGAGGGAAATTACATTTGTAATAGAGTAAACTCACTTTACCTGACTTTTTACTTATGGATCCTTTGGGCCCTTTTATAAATATAAGAAACTTTATAGATATTTGATGATTTATACTTTTCCTATATCTTGAAATAATTTGCTATTTCTTTTCCCTTTGAATTATTTCATAATGACATCAACTTGATATGTTAATCTGAAAATATTAAAGCAATAGGAAAGTAGAAGAAATATAGAATCATCTAATAGGATGATACAAGAATAAAATAAATGATAAACTCTAAATCTTCTTTAATTTTTCTAATTACATTGAACAAGATTCTCTATCACTCTCCAAAAAGTTCTAGGAGAAGTCTGTGCAGCTTTTTGGGGAAGACTTTTATTTATTTGTGTTTCAGGTTTCTACCCAAGAGAATTAAAAACCCAGAGTTTTTAAAATGTTTCACCATATTTTCAGGGAGTAGAACATTGGGAAAAGAAGGCATTTCAAGATTATTAGACAAGTAAGAAGAGAATGCAGAGTAACATTGTATTACTCAAGAGTCTAATGATCTTGATAAATGGGAAATTGAAATATCAGACCATGCTTCTCTAGATGCCCACAAATTAGTTCCCCACAAATTACATGTTTTAAAAAAACTCACGAACTAATCAGTGAAAGATAATTTCTAAGGAAAAAATCAAAAACTATTTGATATTCTGCAGTTTTTTTTTTCAAAAGGAAGTATTTCATCATAAATGCTTTATAATAAGGACTTTCAGCCTGCTTTTGGTTTAGAGAATGAATGCATGACAGCATTTTCTGTCTTTATATTATATCTGTTGACCAAAACATTTGTGAATGTTTCACAAATGAATGAAGGCTGGGGCTGTGAAGTTCTACCTACTTGTAAGAATTGATGATTGAAAGGAAATTCATATAATTTAAATGGAAATAATTCATTGGCTTCTTTAATGAGTGTTTATAAATCTAAAAAGAAAGCGTTTTGCAATTATGAAGCATAGATGATCACCATCCTCCCTGGGGGGGGGAACATTATAACTATCAAAATATTCAAAGGAATTGTGTTTTGATAAATGCAGGAAGAGTGACAGCAATGAAAACTAGAATTTATAAGAGATATATTTGAAACCTGAAATCAACATTTACAAGATGAATATGTTCCAGTCTGTGCAAAAACTTTGGTGAAAGTTAGATGCAACAAAGGATGCTGCCCATTTGGGGCATGTATCTTTATATTCAGAAAAAAATGGAATAACATCTATGGTTTGGTATGTTTAAAATTGTTAAAATTTCAAATAAAGAGATTAGTTGTTTTAAACCCCTCACTTTTTTATCTCTACAAAGCATTCAATAAATTAATTAAAATCCATTTGTTTAAAAATGTTTAAATAGAATTAAACAGGAAGTGAGGGTGACTAATTTTTCTGGCATGGCAGAGTTAACTTGTTTTAACCAGACCATGAGGGCTTCAGCATTTCTATTCTTGGTTAAAATATGTCTTTGTAATTTTTATCCTCCTGCCTTTTCCCATCTCCCAGATAATAGTAAATAGAGAATATGATTCTCATGCTTAGGGAATATAGACTGTATATACTAGTACCTTGGAGAGTTTATATGATGTGACAGGATGTTCACTTTGTAACTTGAAGTGGACAGGTAATTTCTACTTCTTGAATAAATTAATTATTATTGGATTATTAAGTATGATTGTGATTATGGCATGAATTGGTCTAAAACATTCACTGTGAACTGAAAGTTGAGATACATGTAAAAGCATTATTTGAGTGAAGAGTCTCCTATCTTACTTAAAATTTAACTTGCTCAACATAATGTCTAGCACTTGCTGTTGTCACCTTGCAGAAAAAACAGTTTATAAACACAGTTGTTTGTATAAGGGGTCATTATAACATTTGGGCAGAATTTACTAAGGAGTGAAGAGAGCATAGGAAACTGGATTTTTAGTTTTCCACACTATAAGTAATGAGCTGTCTGAACAAATCAACCCTAGATATCTCTATTATCAATATCTGAGATGACCCTGAGACCCCCCAAGGATTCAATTAGAATCCATGTTCCTTTAGATCAAATCTGACCTAAGAGGTACTCAATAATTAGAGAAATCACTGGAATGAGTTTGTCTACAACACAAGCAGCTTTATCTCTATTTTTTTCAATCCCCTTTCTCCCCTTTTCTTCTTCTTCTTTCTTTATTATTTTCTTTCTTTTTCTTACTTTTCTTTTTTTTCTTTTTGTGAAAGAACTGATTAATGTGTCAGTCCTTCTCCCTAGACTGTATTCCAGGAAACTAGAGTCAAATCAGATTTGTTTTCCATTATAACTCTAGGGGCTAGCATAACTTCAAGCACACAATAGGAATATAATAAATATTGATCAGATAAATACATGAATTAATGAACAAATAAATGTAATCAAAGAATATTACACCTTTTATTTCATCTTGTTTTCTGTCAGCAGCAGGGGAAAAGCTTCCAGAAATTCAAGTAGTACAGTAAAACATCAACTTCTAGGGTCTTCTGACAACTTATAAATATTATTCCTTTCCCCCTGCAAACTAAATCTCTTTCTCATGCTTGCTTGCTTGCTTGCTTTCATACTCACATACAAACAATCGGATTTTCTTGATTTCCGACTCCAATAGAATCAGGTCAGCAGTGAGGATAGAAGCAATAAATCTCTTTATCTCTGTTGACTTTTATAGAACTGACATCTCTTAAAATATTTTTCTTGACTTTGGTGCTTTTTTACTGACTGATTAGGCAGTAGGGCACAGCAGTCAATTGAATCTCCCCAAATCTAATATTAAAAGCGGAAAAGGAAAGACCTACGGGGCAACAGAAGAAGTGAAGGGTACTAAAGAAGGTCCAATAATTCCTTTCCCCAAAATCAGAAATTGCATTTACGTGTTAGCCTTTCTGTCTGCCCAAGTTACTGTCTTTGTGGCTCTGACATTCTGTTTTCCATCAAGACAGTGTTCTACCGTTTTATGTTTGTAAGACACTCAACTCTTGAAAATGGATTGATGATAAATGTATTGCAAAGTAAAATATACAGCATCTAATGCCAAGTAGGACAGAAAACATTTTCCCATTGTGATGGAATAGATAAGATATTGAAGACAGTGGAATGTGAGAAAGAAAAAAAATGTGAGCTCTGGGAAATTTTATTTCTGTTTCAAAAGAAAATTTTTGATGTGGACACATTGGCATTAACAAAAATGAATAACAAGTAGAACCTTAGCATCCAACTGCAAGTGCTGTCTCTATCAACTACCAGTAAATGGGATGTAGATGACACCAAGGGCAGTAATTGAATTACATCCAGATGCTTGAAGATATAATTAAAATTTTAAAAGCTACATAGAGATTTTTGCTAAAACATTATGTCACTTAGCCATCTCTTTATAAATAATTTCCAAAGTAGCTTTATTTAAATCCCCTGGAGACTATGAGAAACAACACCAAAAATACAAAAATGCAAATTTCTCTTTGCTCCTCCTACAAGGAAATAAATAACTTCCCTTATCTTAAGAGCCAGTCGATATTTGTACAATGACATAAATACTGCATAGCATAGAAAACATGACAACTTCATCTTGGGAGCTGATCTCTAAGAACTTCTAATTTTGATCATTTTTATGCAGTCCTTTCCTCTGCAGGGCTTTTAGACAGGGCTTAATTTGGAGGCTGTCAGGGCACTTAATAGCTTTTTGTTTATTTGCCCTGAAAGGCCCAAAAGGTTCAGAGAAAAATCATTCACTTTTGTTTTATATGTTTTCTACAATAAAAGCTTTCCAAAGTTAGTATGAAGAGAGGCAATCAAGAAACATGACTGTTTCATGAAAATAATTAGACCTTTACATCTTTTATTTTCATTCTATAAAGCTTTTCAATATGGCAGACTTTTCCTGGCTTCATAGTCAACTGAAGAATTGAAAAAGTGAAAGTCACACAAAAAAAAAGATTCCATAGAGCCACAGTCAAAACAAAGCTATTGATCCCTAAGTCAATCAACTTATTCTTAGGTTGTCATGGAAATGGATTCTGCTTGTAGAATATTTCTCCTCTAATATGATTTGGTAGAAGAGATAATATTCAATATTTGCCAATTTCAACACTAAAGAGAATTTCAGTATTGAAGACTATCAGTACTTTGTTTGAGCCACTTCCCTCTGGATTCATTTTGTGATGTGGTTCTGTGCTTGATATAGACAATTGGGAAGGAAGAATTCCACCTGGAAGACCCTAGGGTGGAAGTGATCCAGGAAAACATCAGGTTTACTTTTCCTATTTTGTGCCAGTGATGCTTTTAGGTGAAACTGAAATCTTCTCAAGAAGTCCAGCAAGCATTCTATTCTAACTTGCCTTGGCATGGATTCCCTGTACCAGGAGTATTGAGCCAAGTTTTTAATCTCATAGACCTTATTTAGCTCACTAATAAAAAGGAAAGATTTGCAACGGAGAACATTAATTGTCCTTTCCTGATTGTGAAATCATTAGGTTCTTTAACTCTATATTTGTGACTAGAATTTACAGTAATAAAGCCAAATTTAAACAGGTAACTATAGTAAAAAAGACTGTGTGGGCTATGGCTGGCTTTTTCTGCTCCCATTTTCTCAATTTAATGTTTTGATGAAAATAGGAAGAGGCAATATTCAAGATTCTCATTAACCAATATTTTGTTTCAGGAATACAGCAGCAGAAATTATTATTTGAAATCTATACTGTTATCTAAATATCAAGTTAAAAAAAAACCCAGATATTTCTGTTTATTCATTCTCCATTTTCCAACATTTTTATTGTGTCCTTTCACTTTTATGTTACTATTCTTGGTTTTCAGTTACTTGCAAAGATTGGTTTATAAAAAATAATTATAATAGTAATATTAATTGTGAACCACATTACACTTTTTGCTTTTGTCACTCTTTGGAAATTTATTTGTTTATAAATATGCTTTATAAAAATACATTTTTATATGAGAAACAATGGTAGCAGTTAACAAATAATGATCTATAATCTTGAGAGAGAGATTTATGTGGTTTGCTAATGTCAACCTGTTACTTAAAATCATATTACAGATGTTAGTATTGAGAAACAGATAAATAATATTATATTTGCTTCCGAGGTAGTTTTTTGGATTGGCTAATAAATATAATATCAAAATATATTCAGGAAACATAAAATTTTTAATTCAGTGAAAATAATTTAACAGTTGTTATACTACTTTTATTAATACTTTGTCTTAGAACCAATATAATTTTTAAAAATTTTATAATGCTAAAATGATTCTTACTATTTATTTAACAGTACATATCATCAAAGTAAATTTTCAGCATCCTTTGCCTGATAGATGAACTATATTATTTCGGATTCTTCTCCCAGCATTGCTCATGATTGTTGTTAATTTTAGCTTGGTAGCAATTAAGGATCCTGGTTTTCTCACCATCTGCAGAAGAGCTATTCATTAGGTAGGGTACCATGAGAAACAGATAAGTGTCTAAGGATAGATAATTGAAAGTCACCGCAATTCCCCTCAAATACGGTGCCCACCTGTCAGGCTCTTTGGCATAACAAAATTATTTTTCTGTCAATTTTTAGTTTTCCAGTAGCTCAGGAGACACTGGGAGAATATCAACTCCTTTAAGTTTTGTAAAAGAAGTCTCAGAACATCAGAGTTTTCTGTTTCTCAGGGTAAATGATTAGTTTGCTAAATATAAATAAAAATCAAATTTGCTTGACACTTTGGAATATCTTAAAGTAAATATGTAAATTGGAAAATCTCCTTCACCAGAGCTGCATTTTAAATTAGGCCAGGAAACAAAACAAAACAAAAAAGAAGAAGAAAGAAAGAAGCAGTGAGTGAACCTAAATTCATTTAAATAAGTTCTTCTTGCTTCTGGTCCCCTCCTGACAATATCAGCCCTTCTCTTTGCTTTTCTTTCTCCCCTTCAACCTTTCTCCCTTTGAAGTTCACAGCTCTGAAACACACTATTATTATCTTATCTCTTATCTTTCCTTTCCTGCAGCTCCATTCTATTACCATTTTGTTAGCAATCTAGGGAAGGTGTGTTTGTGGGTGACCTCTGAGTGCTTTTTGGCTTCAGGGATATACTTTTGTTTTCTTAACCTGGTGATCTGGGGAAGAGGTCCTTCAACAGGGGTAAATGAATATTTATAAACTTTAGATGTATAGAAATTTTAATTAGACTGTCTATAAATGTGTATGTAAGTAAACGTGTTTGTTATTTCACCACATTCTCCTGTCACTGCTAGTGATAACTCAAGTCTTCAATTTATAATTGATTATAAAATCAAAGCACATAAAACCTTCACATTTTATTTGCAAATACTGAAAAATGTCCATTTTACTGAAAAATTATACATGCTTGTTCTTATTTCTAACTTTCCTTACCTCAAACTAAGTAATACCTTTTACTTGGTCATGTGCATCTAGCATGTCCTCCCCTGAACATTTAGACAGAGAAAAGGCCCTAGATGTAGTCAGACAGCATTGCATGAGGGTTGTCTCAGCAATTTACCCCACACATCTAAACCTATCCTTTACCAAGTTTCAATCACATGTGCATAGTAACAGGAGAGGATCCTATCAGCTTAAGCGTCAACCATATTTCCAGATACACCCTTCCTAGACTTCTGTAACTTATTTTTTAACTGAATCTGTAACCTCATTGTTAAATTTAATCTTGTTTTTGGCCTAAGAATTTTAGCTTGTCGAGATAATTTTGCATGTGATTCTTTGACTTACCATCTTCCAGTTTTGTGTGTGTGTGTATATATATATATATATATATATATTTTTTTTTTTTTTAACAGAACAGGACCAAAGACAGAATCTTTTATCAAACTAGAAGAAGGCTCTAGTCAAGTTGACATTAATCAATATGCTCTACACATTTTGTTACCTATTATAAATTTATTTCTGATCCTCAAGGATATTAAGAAAGTCATGTCAAATATCTCACCCAAATTAAAATATGCTGTATGATATTTTCCAAATCAATAACATCAACAAACCTTTTAAAAACAAGTCAATTTTGATGTGACTCCATTTCTGCTCTCAGATTTGTGCTGATTTTTTTTAATTAATTTTATTTTCTAAGTACTCAAAAACTTTTTGTTTAATAATTCTTACTATCCCAGTATTTCATGTGACCACCATTTTAATCACTTCCACATTGGAAATGTTGAACACCATCTATTAAAGCTGAGTTTCACATGGAAATAAATCTCCAATTATATAATGAAGTCATTTAGGAAAAGGAATACATAGTATAATTTGATTTTCTGAAATGCATCTCTTCTATTAAGTGAGGATGAATGAACAGATTTATTAGAATATAATGGGTATTTTATGAACAAATTTATTAGAATGCAATGGGTATTTTAGAAATTACCAGCTAGTTTCTTTTCTCACGCAGAATGATTAAATCAATCAAATGACTACTATGTTCTTAATACTGCACGATAGAAAATGCAAAGTATGGCTTTTATGCATTCAGTACCCTTAAGGGAGATAAAATCTGGATAATGGACTAAAGTAACAAATTAGCAAAACGAATACATTTATAAAATAATGTTTTTATTTTTAGTGTTCTGGTAGGGACATAAATGAAATCTGTAGTAAGCAGCAAATGACAGCAAATGATAACTATAGCAAATTAAAAAATCATAACCACGTACCTTTCCTTATTTGATTGGAAGTCTCCATAGGAAGACAAGATACAGTTATAGTATTAAAACAGAGTATTAATCTGGAGGGCCTCAGAAGTTCTTTCTATCACTTTTCTTTCCCATTCAGCTCCTGCACAGAAATGGTCCCCTAGCTAAAAACCCTACTCATCAAAGAAACCTTGTAAATATCTTACTTAATCCTGAGTACTAAGTTTTACTTCCCTCCAGACCCTGGAACATTTCAAACAGAAAGCAGTCTTCCTGCTTAACACTTTGAAGCCTGCCTCCAAACACCTTTAGTTGGTTGCTCTGTTGCTGAGTGCAACTCCTGTTTGAGGCTCTGCATAACAAGCCCAGTCCTTCCTCCCAAGGGTGTGAGTATAGGTGACTAAGAAACTATTTCTTGTTGATCCTATGTGTCCAGAACTGGGTGTGGTATTTAAAGCCATTCCCATAACCCCAGGGTAGGGATCCATCCATCTCTCACCAAGGGGGAGAATCAGAAATTTTAAAACATTAAACCTGGTCTGGAGAAGGCAGGTATTACCTAAACAGGCAGGAAGCCATTCGAAGTGAAAGACAGAAAAATGGAGGTGGCATAACTATGATGTGTTTGTAGGACAAAGTGAAAACATTCCTATCTAGAGTAAAAAACAATTTTGAAGAATAAATATATGTAAATAGAGATCATGGGCCATAACAATCATTCAAACTTGATTCAATATGGATTAGTGTAATGAAGCTTTACAAAAGCAAGTGTTTTGACTTGCTTTTTTTAGCAAGTGTTTTGACTTTTTTTTTTTTAGTAGTATTCTAAGATTTTTTAGTAGTATTCTAAGATTATAAATACAAAACCAGAAAGTCATAAAATCCCAAGATTAGTAGAAATTCAAGTCCAGTGTACTATTGAATGCTTGGGTGTGGGATCATCCCATCCAGGTTAAACTCAAGCTTGGATATAATCCTGCAAACCTCCTGATACATGCTGTGCTGTCATTGGGTACCTTTAACTTTTAGAACATTTGATCTTAGAGTTGGTGCTTATATGCATTAGTCCTGTCATAACTATTGATATCCAGAAAAAGATTTGCTTTTCCAAGGGACAGTTTTTGAAAAAATTGTACTTGCACTGAAACTAGAAACAAAATAGATTAACTAGACTGCCTGGTATCAATTAGCAGATTCCAAACTCAGTATTTTTGCTTAGAATTCTTTCTACTCTACTACTGCTGTCTTTGAGAAGAACAAGGAAGTTAAAATATGCATCTCTATTATTTTCACTTTTTCAACTGAAAAACATGATCAAATTTCACGGAAAGATTAAAATAAAATGACTATCATCTTTTACATATGGACATTCAGATTTTTTTTTCTTATTTTAAGTCTCTGGATTTTAACATCTTGGTAAGTGTAAAAACGAGAAAAAAGTAATTGCTGCTTATTTTTCAATTCGATCAGTTAAATAAAAGTTCTATTATTTTTGTTTTGAAACAATTATTATAGAAAGTTCTGTAAAAAATGGGTATTCTTGTTCAAAAGGAATTTACTGATAATAATTACTCTGTAAAACACTTTTACATTAGTCAACTGTCTACTTGAAACATATATTTTAAAAGATTTCAAATATTTCAGATTTCTCAGACTAAAAAAACTGATACTTCACAATTTTTTTTTGTGATAAGAAACTGCTTAATTTTGTACTTATCTAAAAATTCGAGTCAAAATTCAGAACCTATATCTCTGTTATTGGAGAAGGCTTGGTGTGTCTCCATTTTGTTCTGTTTTTGGTTAGTGCTATTTTGTTGTATATAAACAGATATTGTCATAAATCAGGCACCCGTGGCATATGAAAAAGCATCCACCTTTTTTTGTTTTCATTTGAAAGGTTACTTTATAGGTTGAAGTGTCAAAAATATTTTGGTTTATGCAAGTGCAATTTATCTGTTTTCTTTCCGTCTATACTAGAATCATAAAGTTGAATATCACATTAAGGTCTGCATTAGTTATTCAGGTGATACATTTTTTTTTCTTAACACAGAATGCCCTGGAGCATTAAATCTTTTCTATATTCATCCTAGTAACCGGAAAAAAGAACTTTGTAGTGGTTGCTTGAAAATGAAAACTGCTGGGAACTAAGGGAGAGGAGATGTGTGCAGTTCTTTGTCCTTACTCTCAGCTTGTGGGGCACACAATTCTACCCTGAAGAATGAGTTCTGTGGGATTTTTATGCTTTTATTGTAGAAAATAGAAATTTGAACTTGGGGATATTTTCCCCTTTTTTATGACATTGTAATGTTCTGGACAGATAAATTCCAAACTCTAAGGAGCAATCTAAAACCTTTGAAACATAAAGACTGAAAGTAACAATAAGTTACAAACAAAAGGAGCTTTGCAAACTCTCCAGTAGGAAGTCAGTTCATCACATTACCTTTCATATTTCTCTTCAAAGCAGGCAAACCTTCCCAGTCTCAGTGTATTGTTAATAAAATATAGCACCAATTCCCCTGAAATTTTATTGAACTACACTCACCTTCTATTATAACCAAAAGACTTTCCAAGAAACTTCAATCCCAGGTACCACATGCCCATAGTGGTGATGAGGGGCAAGGCTTGGGAGGGATGATTGAAATAAAGAAAAATATGTGGGAATTAAAGGAAAGTTCTGATCAAGGACATAAAGCATCTCATTCATCAGTTCATAGTCCCAAATGAGCAATTACAGATCTAATAGGAGATATTGTCTTAGCTATTCAGAAAAATCCAGTAAACTATTACTATGATTGTTAATACCCACTGAGATTTAAGGGTGGCCTCACATTTACCTTTGCAGAAGAGAGGATATATGTGGAGGCATAAACTATTCTACTTTGGAAAGAAAGAGACAAATCTTATAGCAATTAGAAGGAGGCCATTTTCAATTGCCAACTATTGACAACTGTAGCAATGGCTAGAAATTATCTTAAGAAACACACCTATATCCAAACAATGCTCATTGTCAGTTGAAAGATGAGAATTTTAAAAGAGATTTGACTGGAATGAATGTCAAAAATGTAGTTTAAACAAGAATGAGCAGACCCAATATCTTTACACCAATTATTAAAATTAGCAAGCATTGGAACTCTCAGTTTTAACACAATCAATCAGACTTACATTTAGATAATCACAATGGCTTTAAACTCTAAGGTACAGTAAAAGTAGGGAGACCAATCTGAATGCTACCCAAGATCTATTTCCCAGAATTAGTACCATGGATTAGAAGAGTTGTTATGGAGATGGAGTAAAATGAACTGATTTGATATGAATCTGAAGGTAAACTTAACATTATTGTCTGGTAGATCAATGTGTCATGGGAGAGAATGAGGAAGATCAAATTTGACTCTAGCTTTTCGGATCTTAGCAGTTGAGGGGATGGTGGCATTCCTTATGGAGTTGGAGACCACTAGAGGAGAAGTAGATTTGGGAGAAAGAAAACAAAATCATTTGTTTTAGGACATGTAAAGTTTGAGACACTTGATATCCCTGTGACAAAAATTCCTGACAAGGGCATCTTGGATAAGGAATAATTTTTTGGTTCATAATTTCAGAGGATTCACTCTTATTGTTGGCTGGCTCCAAGGCAGAAACATCATGGTGTAAGGGCATGGTGGAGGAAAGCTTCTTTGCTCATGGCAGGCAGAAAGCAGAGAAAGAGAGAAGGGGGAAGTAATAGTTGTTGTCCTCAACACCATGCCCCCAATGAACTACTTCTTCCAGCTATCTCCACCTTCTTGCCATTACCACCCAGTTGTTCATTCAATTATCAGTGGATTAATCCAGTGATATGGTCAAAGCCCTAATCATTACCCAAACACCCAACCTTCTTGCATTTGAGATTCTGCTCTCAACAACTGAGTGTTGGGGGAGACATTCCACATATAAACCATAATAGATGTCAATTAGATGTTGTGTGAGTGAAGATGTAAGAATTATGATATTCTGAGTGACAAGTGAAGACTAGAAATGGAGATTTGGATGTCATCAACAGAAAGATATTTGAAGTCATGAGCTGAATAACAGGTAGGATGTGAGCATAAGTATTGAGGAAGGTTTGTTCCAGGTCTAAACCCTCAATCATAGTGAAAACTAATAACAAGGACCTTACCTGCAAAACAGTCAAAACTCTGTTCTGATATTCTTTGCCTCAAACATGAGTATTGCTTCATTTCCACAGTAGCAGATAATGCTACTGCTATTATCTCCTCACCTTCAGTGATGTGTTTTGTTTTTCTTACTGAATAAAAGTTTCCTTATCAGGCAGTACAAGGCTTAAAACAAAAATGAAAATAATAAGCTCTGGGTTAAGTAAATTTTCCTATGCAGAAGTCAAGTATTTGCTGGTTGTCAGACTTGGGAGACTAGATAATATAACCTTAAACATAATCATGTTGAAAAACTTCACCCACCTTCTAGCCTTTAGGCATCTCACATTTCTCCTTAACAGGAACTGAGAGTTTCTGGAGCATGCAAGGGTTGTATCATTAGCTTCAATAAACATTGAGTTACTTACTTGGTAATGTTCACTTGTTATTCACACTGAGAAGGTGAGGGACACTAAGAAAAACACTGTCATTCTCCTCCACCTAATCAGTGGAGAAAAAGGGAAATTGTTGAGTGGTTACCAAAGTTACTGTTTTCAGCCCCATATAAAGAAGAATTTTGTGCTCAAGTTCAGTGTTTGAACCTTCCTTTGGACGAAAGTGTTCTGAGCATCAGACCATAAAGCATGAGAATGCTTTGCTTCTAGATTTTTGACACTCCACTACTGTGGAGTGTACTTTGTAGTCCTGAAATTCGGTGTTCTAGGAATTGGAAATCCTAATAAGAATTGTTCTGGCTCTCTATTTCTGTATAACAAATGCCACAGGATTTACCTATTTATGTAATAAGTGTTTTTTGAATCCTAAAAAAATTTCGGTACAGGCATCTGGAAAGGCTTTTTTAGATGTTGTTTTTGGCATATCAGGGAATATCACAAGGCTGCTCTGGATAATCACAAGTCACAGATTGAGAAGTACGGAACTTGAAGCTATAACTGATTTTAATAAATATTCTGGAATTTGAGTTGATACTCTAATGGGGTACAATTTTGGGGACCCCTGAGAATGACATATTTTACATTGGGAAGAGCAAAAATAAATTATTGGAGGTCAGAAGGTAGATTATAGTAAGTAATTATTTAATATTACTTCTGATGATTCCTACCTCTTGGTATGTCTGTCCTTGCATAAATCCCTTTTAGTATGAGATGAACTCAGTGACTTCTTTCTAACAAATAGAATACAGCAAGGGTGATAGAGTATCACTTCTGTGATTAGTTTTGTAAAAACTGATGTGGGTGTCCTGCCAGCAGTCTATTGACTTCTCACCATGCATATTTTGAAGAAACAAGTTACATTGCTGGAATCCCTGTCCAAAAGAATTGAGGCAGCCTGTGACCAACAGTTGGCAGGTAAAAAAAAAGACCTTCAGTTCAATAAACCGTGGAATGAGGAATGGAATGCCAGGGAGACTGTGTGACCTTGAATGCAAAGCTTCACTTAGTTGAAATTTGAGATAACTTAAGTTCACCCAAAATCTCCTTTCCAGCTTATGAAAGACCTTGAAGGAAAGGGCCAAGGTAAATTGTACTGGAGTTCTGTCACACAGCAACATTTGAAGCAGTTCTTTTTGCATCAATAGATACCAAGTAACTGTCTTCCAGTTTTGCTTCTCGCTGATTGGTGGATTAATTTGTATTATTGCTTGCCTTCTTTACAAGGTGGAGGTCATGGTTTCCAGCTAATTGTATTCTTTCCATTTCAGAATTATTGCCACCAGAGAAGAACTGACACTCTTCTTTTGACTTCAGAATAAGCCTTTAAATATGTAAATCATGTTATGTCACTGACCTTCTTAAACTCTGCACTCCCAATGGATTCCTGTCACCCTTAGAATAAACTACAGACTTTGTACACAGAAGGATCTTACATGAGTACAGAAAACGGTCTTACATGAGTAGTTCATTATTTCTTTCACCCTTCACCCCTATTTTTTTGTTTCGCCCTGTAAACTTTCAACTTTTTCCTGTCTACTCATGTTTTTCCTTTTTCCTCAAACTTGCTCACTATGAATTCCTTGCTCCACTTAGCTATTTGTACTTTTATAACCTTGCCTCAGTTGTTTTCTCTGACCTTTGCCCATCTGAATCTATCCATCAATCTGGTCTCATTGAAAATGATGACTCCTTAAAGACCAGCCCATAAGCTAAACTAACACTCAATTTTATGGCAAACTATACACACATCACTATTTGATTTTCTTCATACTATTTAATTATTATCTGTATTCATATTATTTCTATAAATATAATGCAGAATATATATAATACAAATAATTATGCAATATAAATATAATACAAAAAATATTAGTTTGCAGTTTTCATGAGGCAAGGGTGTTGTCATTTGTATTTCATTGCTTTAAATTCAGGATATTTTAACTGAATAGTAAATTTAGTAAATTAATTATTTATTTATGATAATTAATGTTGGATTATAATAGTATGCATACAACTCAGGTCATTCATTCTTTCTTTTCTTTACTTTTTCTTTCTTCTTTTCCTTTTTTCTTTTCTTTCTTTCTCTCTTTCTTTCTTTCTTTCTTTCTTTCTTTCTTTCTTTTTGCAAACAAGGTTATTTGAGAAAACCATGTAATACTGACAGTATCTTATGACAGCAATTGTTAAATGAATTGGATAGAGGGGAATATTGTCTGAAATACATCTTCTATGGAGCTCATAAATTCTATATTGGGTATAGTTAATTTTCAATAATACTAAAGATGTACCAACATCATTCTGCAATGTATATCTGAGGCAGAAGATCATGGGTTTATTTTTAAATAGTGATTTTCAAAAGGACTTAGAGACATTGACATATGCATGTAACAAAGGGTGGTTGCTGCATATACTGACAGTGTTTTGGGATAATGATATACATTGTGTTTTTCATATACAGAATGAAACTAAAGATGTGAATTGAATGAGATCTTCCATAGAGAGAGTGAAAAAAAGCAAAAGTGATCAGGAAGTAATTTTGTCACACCCCATGATTTCAAGATCTGGAGGAAGGATAATAGTCAACAAAGGAAGTTGAAGAGAAGTCAAGGATATTTCAGGAAGGCCCTAAGACTAAGCTAGAAGAAATAGTATTTCAAGTAGCAAGTAGGAGCAACATATATGCAAAATTAAGATGTTAATAAAATAAGGGTTAAATTGAGGGTTCACTTTAAAGTCATTTAGGTCATTGCAACCTTACTAAAAGAAATTTCTGTGAAATGGCATTGTTAAGGCCTGTTTCAAGTGAGTTGAGGAGAGAGTGGGAAGTTAAAAGTAAAATTGTGCATCTGAAGAAAAATAAGTAGAGGGAAGTGCAGATTCATTTATTGGTGGTGACAATATTATTGACATGATTTGTGTGAGTCTTTTGCATCTCTCCTTCAGGAGAAAGAATGTCTGAACATTTTGTTTAATACCCATATGGTGGAAGCAAATTCAGCCTTTGATGTATATTTTCATCTGAATTATTTTCTTTGGTTGCATTTAATGTTCTTTGTTTCCCAACATCTGTTTCCTCTTCTTTATTCTTTAATAACAGGCTGAGAGTAATGGAAATCATCCAGGAACTGACACTGAATGAAAATCAACCTGGAATTGAGACTCCAAATCCAGCTTTAATATGATCTAGCTCTGCCCCTTTGAAAAGTTACTTACCTGAACAATAAGCGGATTTTGCAAACTCTTAGAGTGTCCTTCAATTCCCCAAATTTCATGTGACTATTTTAAGCATGCATTTTACTTACAACCACAGTGAGTAATTGCAGTTTTATGAAATATGGGCATAAACAATTAACCAACCTTCTAGGGAGCTTTTCTGTTTAATTATTAGAAATCTACCTACTTATTTTTGTCTTCAACAAAACAATTATTAACAGATGTTATATTTTCCACCTTGATTTTAGTGTTCTTCAAATAATCTGACATTTTATCTAGATAAGCATCACAGTCATATCAAAGACAATTAATTCAAATGAAACTAGGGAGGGTATATTGCCTTCTTAATAAGTATAAGTCTCTCACTTTCTATATCAACAAATACTATGAAATCCACCATTTTAGTTTCCACATAAAACCCCCCACAATTTTGTCCTCATATTTCACTAAAGAATTTATCCATAATTATGCATTTCATAACAAGAATGATACCCCCCATTATAAAGAGAGACTTGTGCAACCATACACACACACAAAGACTTTTTTCCCCTTTTTTGACAAGCTGCAATTTAAATTTTTCATCAATGTTTCAAAAATAAGTTTGTCAGTATGAGAGAAGGAAGACAATACAGCCGCCCACTTTTCCTGCTGCCCACAGTGCTTTCCAAATGATGATTTTGGCACTTATTCTATGCTAAAACAAAGAAAATGAAATAAAAATCAGGTTCAGGCAAGGTCCTGTTTTGTGATATTAATCATTATGTATAAAAATCTTTGTTTGGCAGGAGCTATATTAACAAAGTGACCAACATAAAGGTGAGACATTCACATTAATATTTTGATACCTCACTCATAATTTCTCCCCTGAACTCAGTGATAACATATCAATAGTATATTTTAGAAGAAAATATTTTGTTACATTTATGAGCATACATAGAAACTCACTCATATGAATTATACAGAAAATGAGATGTCTTAAAAACACAAAAATCAAAAAGTCTTCTACTAGAGTAAATGTGGTGATATTTTCTTTATGACAATGTTTAAAAATACATTTTTATTGTATTTCTACTATAGAAGACTTCCTATAATTCAATGAGTAACAAGGAGAAAAATAAAATATATTTTTGTGAATATACACCCCATACAACTTAATTTTCCCATCACAGACTTTTCTCCAATATATTTGCTTTAAATTTTTTTAAATTATTATATATATATATATATATATATATATATATATATATATATATATACTTGATATTAAGAATTGAACCCAATGGTGCTTTACCACTGAGATATATCCCAGCCTTTCTGTTTATATATATATATACAGCATCTTACTAAGTTGCACAGTCTGGCTTTAAACTTGCCATCCTCCTGATTCAATCTCCTAAGTTGCTAAGGTTACAGGTGTGCATAATCATGCCTAGCTCTTCCATATAGTTTTAATAACCTACTTAGGGTGACATGATTATCTTGGAAAATATCCAGGACTAGTACAAAGTCTGGCTCTTCACTTGGCCATATCATGTAACACATGAAATATAACAATTATTCATCTGAATTTCATGTTACTCCTCAAAATACAACTGTCAAGATATTGGTCCCCTGTATTCCACTCAGAAAGCCTAGGAAGTGACAGAGTCATGTCATGTTATGATACACAGATAGCCTGAGAAATAGTTGTCTAATATCCCAAACTGGTTTTACTGGTCAGTATAGATCCATAGAATGTTAATTTTTGCTTGATGGAGTGAATTTGTTTAGAATATTTCTTTCCAGACCCTTGTAGACAGCATTCCTACAGCATGGTATATCACTCACAGGACTCTCACATCATCCTTTGAGAATCAAGACTTTTCTGTCCCCCAGCTTTTACTTAGTGTACACATTACAACCAAGAAATCAAAATCCCCAAAGAAAATCTAAGTGTGTCATAATATATATTAACTTTTTTTTTCTGAGTACCAGTGCTTGTATGAAAAAAGCATTTAACATGCCAGGTTCATCTTTTCCCTAAGAGCCCAAACTGGAGATGTTTAAGCCCCTTTTGACAGAGAAGGTAGAGATAAATGTTCTATGAATTTGCCTTTATTTTTCTGTACTAAGTGACTTGATCCTAGTTCTGTTGCTATATTTAATTTTCTACTATATAATGAAAGGAAAAAATTGTCAGGTATAAAGACATAATATTGGTTCTATAGAGCTGCTAATAATTTATTTACTTCTACAAAAATCATATGTTGAAAACTAATCACCAAAGTGAATACAGAAATGGAAAGAGATGGTCCCTGGAAAGTATATGTTGATGATACCCTCTTCTTCTCTTCCTCTCTATTTCTTGGCTGTCATGAGGTGAGCAGCATTGCTCTGCCACACACTCCCTATAATGACACTTTACCTCATCACACACCCACAGAGATGAGGGCAAGTGACTATGGAATGAAACTTCTGAAGCCATCAATCAAAATAAATCTTTCCTCTTATTTTAGTCAGCTTTTCCATTGCTATGATGAAAAAAAAAAAAAAAAACCTGACAAGAACAAGGAGGAAAAGTTTATTTTAGCTCATGGTTTCAGAGGTCTAAGTCCAAACATGGTTGACTGCATAATTCTGAGGCAGAACATCATGGCAGAGGGAAGCAGCCCAATCATAGCATTCAGAAGCAGAGAGAAAGCTCTGCTTACCGTGGACAAAATAAATCCACCAATGGCATGATCCCAGTGATGTATCTCCTCCAGCCTTCAGTTACCACTCAGTTAATCCCTATCCACTGATTGGGTTGCAATTCTCATCATGCAATCATTTCACTTCTGAAAATTCTTCCATTGTGTCATACCTGAGCTTTTGGGGAACACCTCATATCTGAACCATAACAATCTACCCTTGGACCACAGAACTTCAAGCTTATCTCACAATGTAATATACATTTTCTTCATTTCCAAGAATCCCCATTGTAGTAACAGTTCTAGAATTACCAAAAATCCTAAATCCAAAATCTTATCTGAATCTCAAAGAAGACTCATACGTGTTTTTCCCAGTAAATTTTAAAAACAAGCTACATGTACCCAGTGTACAGCGTCATAGAGTAACCATTTTCATTCCACAAGGCAGAAATAAGGACATAGAAAGAGGAGATGGGAGCAAAGCAAGACTGAAGTACAGCTGGGCACACAGTTCTATAGTTGCACATCCAGCACCTGGGCACATGACAGTGTGATGTTCTCTCCAAAGAGCTTGTGTAGATTTGCCCTTATAGACTTGCCTTCTGTTCCTCATCCATCTGATAATGCAAAATGGATTCAGTCCATCTCCAAGAGTCCCCCAAATCTTAACATTGCTTTAACAATGCTCGAACATTGCTTTAACATCCATCACAAAAGTCTCCTCCTAGACACAAAGCAAAAATCAGTTGTGAGACCCCGGAATAATTATTTGAAAAGTTTAGAAATTTCTGGAATATGATAGCACAGGGTAAGCATTTTCATTCCAAAAGGAAGGGAGAGGAAAATAATGAGCAATAAGACTAAAACAGGACTAAATCTCAGCAGGACACAAACTAAACAAATATTGAATCCTACAGTTCTATGTCTAGCAGCTAGGGTACACAGTGGCATAATGGGAGCTCTCAAGGGCCTGGGTTCCTGCCCCTGTGGCCTTGCTGATTGCAGCTCACATGATCACTCCTTTAGGCTAGCTCTACTCGCTGCTTGTTCCTTCCCTCAGCAGGCATTCCATGTTTCTGGCACTTCAAACTTCCAGGGATCTCCATTGCATAAATGGCTTTATCCTCCCAACCTTGTAGGGTACTTTCAGAGACACTGACTGTGCCCCACACTGCCTGACACCCCAGGTTTTCCTTTGAAATCCTGTTTGAAGCTCCAGGCCCCCAGAGCTCTTGCATTTGGCAAGCTGGCAAAACCACCATCATAACAAAAAGACCTGCCACTGATCCCAGCTGTATGGAGTCCCGCCTGAATCCTTACTGCGGAGCCCTCTGAGAGCCCTTGCAGATGAATATGGGAAACAAATCCCAGAAAAACAATTCTCTGAGTGTCACTATGGGACTAGAGTACCCTAGATCTCTCTTGTTAAATGAAACTCTTTAAAATGAGTTTAAGCTTTTATACCTTTGTGCCTGTGATGGATTTAGGAGATGCCTTTATTACCTCTTTCCTGTTGTCCCAGGAGTAGTGCACTTGGTTTGTTTTTAATGATGCTAAGTTCCCGAACAACTCCACCTTTCTTGGCAGCCCCTTTAAATATACCCCTGTTCTAGCCAAACTGTTAAGTTTTCTAAAAATTTTTGCTCTGTTCCTCTTTGCTCCTGCTTCTCACTGCAAATCTGCTTAATATCAGCTAAATACCCATCCACGATGCTACCTGAACACTTAGGTGACCTGAAATTTCCTGTACCAGATTACTTAATTAATCACCTTTGAGATTAGTCCCTCGCAATTTCTGCTGAAATTCCTAACAGAGCCCTTATTTACATTTAAAATCTCATGAACATAATAACCATTACTACCTACATTTTTAACATATTTCTAGTCTTTTGATTCTCACCAGAATTATCCATTTTACTTTTCTCACTGCATTCTAGATTTTCTTTGGCCAATTATCCAAATTTTTCAAAACTCTTCCTAAAATCCTATTTCAAAGTCTTCTTCATATCGTATCAGGTATAATCATTGACACAACACAGCTCAGTACCAATATCCTGTGTTTGCTTTCTGTTACTGTGACAAAATGCCAGAGAATATGGACTTAAAAGGAAGAAAATTTATTTTGGCTCATGGTTTCAGAGATTTTGGCTCATGTTTACTTGGACCTATTGCTTTTTGTTGTAGCAGTATAGTTCATCATGGTAGGAATGCAAAGCAAAGAAGGCCTGCTCACTTCATGATGGCTGGAAGCAGAGAGTGGCAGGAAGGGATCAGCAGCTTTCCATAGAACATGCTCCCAATGAATTAACTTCCTTTTACTAGGCCTGCCCTTTAAAAAATACTGTCACTTCCCAAAAGTGTCACAGACTGGCTACCATGCCTTTAATCCCTGGGCCCTTGGGGGACACTTCCAAATTGTATCACCTGGAGGTAATGAAATATCTTAAGAGCCATAGAATCTGAAGTCTTGGTGAAAGTTTTTAAAACATGGAGATAAATATTTAACCACAAATATAAAGTCATTACCAATCCTAATCATTAGTTTTGGGACCCAGGCATGCTACTTACAGTAGAAACTACCATTAATGGGCATCTGATATAAATCTCATCTTACAAGTTAGTTTATCATTTGACTGTTCAATGTAACTGTTTCTGTGTGCTAAAGTTGGTAGTACTAGAGAATTCCAAAGGCATAAGTATGCTGCCCTAGTTTTGCTGTTAAATCAGCTCTATGAGTGGAGTCTCTGTCATGTAAGTGAACAGTGTGTGTATGAGGAATGAAGTGAATCTATTTGTAGAAGTGCTGGCATAGGCACTTGGAGAGTGGAAGCACACCATCTCCTGAATAAGCTCTGTTTCAGAGATGAAAATTATCTTCCTTTTCCAATAAAAATGGGCTCAGCATAGTAACTAGCTTCCATGTGTGTCATTTGAGGACAGTGTCATATTGAGACTGTAAGTTTTTACTTATTCATTTTATTTTCATTATGAAAACATGCATTTCTAACTGGAGTAGTCAGGTCAGTCCTAATATATAAAAAGGCGTCCATCTCTGCCATTTTAGGCACTTTTGTGAGCACATTAAATATGCATTGGGTTGGATAGCAAGTGGATTTATGTTTCCTCCACAGAGTGGATCAGAATTATCCACTTGATTGGTAAAGAACTCTGATGTAGAGGGAGCTAACAGGCTTTCAAAGGGAGCATGAAGAGCCTCATTCTCTGAGCTTGTTCCAAAGGAGTCTATTTTATATTCATTCTTTCCTCTGGCAGAAAAATGAGGCCCACAACAATAACACATTGTTTATACTCTGCTTTTCTTAATATGGTTATTCTTGATAAATTAAATGCCAAGACATTTAAGAGATTGAAATTCTATAATTGAGAGTTAGGTTGGATCTTTCAGAGTATGAACTGGCACAAATGTACTTTGGAGTTTCTGTCTGACCTGAAATTTAAGCATTTAGGTACTGAAAATTCTACCTAAGTTAAAGAGGGTGAGATTTTTAGAAGAGCAATCTCAGCTACTTATACCTCATTAAGTTCCATGCAGACAGACTTCCTTATGGACTACTTTATATAGTTCATAGTTACACAAAATTCTTAAGGAGATATTTCTTTTCCAAGCCATGCATTGATTTTAAGGAAAAAAAAAAGATAAAAACAAGAAAGTCAATTGAACTTTTACTTGCAGGTATTAAAACATGAAATTAATCATATACTCCAAAAAGCTCCCTTAAAACCACATAACAGTTATATATTATTTACAAGTTATGCTTAAAAATGGGATTAAAGCAGCATAATAATTTGATTAATTTCAAGCTTCTGTAGGATTTATATTGTGTTTAAGTGTGTTCCATGTGAATGTGTGTGTGTGTGTGTGTGTGTGTGTGTGTGTGCGTGTGGTGTTACTGGGGATTGAACTCGGGGCCTCACACTTGCTAAGAAAATGCTCTGACACTGAGCTATATCCCCAGCTCTACATTTATAACATTTTTAAATACATATCAATTAAATTTATGCTATGGCTTATGAAACATTTTCACTTTTTTAAGGAAATGTAACAAACAAACATATAAAGTAATTTTTTAACTAGTAATAATTCTTCATTTGAACTTAGTCCACAATTTTTATTTCTGACCATATTAATGTCAGTTTGATAGGGAATTTTAGCAGAAGAGTTTAGAGTCTTTTTTTATTCTTAAAATTGAAAGTCTGTTTATATCCTTCAGAGGAGAAATTTTCTTCTCACCTAGCCAGTGAAAAAAGAACATTTAAAAAAAATCAATGAGTGCTTTAAATTGCTTGAGGACATATAAATACAGGCTCCATAAGATCTTTAGTGGAAGAGGATTCTGTAATCATCAAATATAAATGTTTGTAGCAGAGTGTTGAATAACTTGCAGCATAACTTAAATATCTTGAGGTCTTTGAAGCTAAATACAATGGCTTTTTTTTTTCTTCAGTCATTTAAAGTCCATTTTTCAATGATCCAATGTACCCTTGGTGGATCATAAGTCAATGAACTACATTGCTCCAATCAAGCCTCAAGTTAACAGGAAAGGGAGAAGGCTAAATATGAACATTGAACAGACCAATCTTTGATCCTTGAAGCTTACATTTGTTTTTTTAACACAAAATTGAACATTATCTTACTTGGTGGATATTGAGGTAATTTCCAACTAGTAAGGTAGTATTAATCTCTATAAACTGAATGGTTGGAACGTCAACTATATTATATGGACTCTTCTTATGGGTGGTTTTAAGATTGTTGACTTGGCATACAGGAAACAGTTTTAAAACTCTTCACTTCTGATTGAGGGAACCTCTAATGGGGTACTGAATAGATTCTGGAGTACATTCCACTACTGCTAATCTTCAAACACATAGCAATAAATTTTAAGAACTTATTATCAATAAGGAGCTACAACTGAAAATAGAAAAGAGAGAAAAGCTTAGTTACCTGTAGGGAAATCCCAGTTGTAGCAGTAAAATTAAAGTTGTGGCAGTAAAATGACTCACCGGGTTTCTAGGTCTGGTACAGAGCTGAGGGTGGGGAATATTAATGTTCTTTGGGGATCCAGAGTTGTAATTTTAAGTGTTGGTGTGGCAGAGCTGTATCTAGTCTCTTTTAATAAAGCTAGCAACTTGGATAGCAATGCATATTCACTGAAACATTTCCAACTTCTGGTTAAATTGTATCTATAAGAAAAATTGGAACTGAGCTATGGCCATTCAGTGGAGTGAGCCTCAGTTTTATAAAGCTTATTCAACTGGGTTGCAATTATTTCATCAGATCAAATGGCTTCATAATTCATGCACACAAATTGAGATTTCTTAAAACTATTTTCCCTTTGTTTTGAAACAAAAGAGCACTGGTGAACAATATTGGAGGATCATCATGGAAAAGAATACTACACAGGATGCAGTAAGAATGACCCTTCCTAAGTAGGTACTAATATCCAAAATCATATTCTATCTTGCTAAAGAAAAAGTGCATGTACACAGTATGTGTGCATGCACACACACACACACACACACACACACATATCTATTGGTAACACGCATTTTTGAAATCAATTCACCTGTCGAGGGCATCCATTTTTGAAGTTAATTTATTAAGTAAGTAGCTGGATAGAAGTCTTGTGAATTGTATTCACTACAGAGATAGAGAAAGCAATGTCTGGGATAGCTCAAGACACAAGCATGAAATTTTCAAAATTATAAAAGGATTGTTTCTTGCCATATTATATACATCTAGAGAAAGAGCTATGAAAAGTGAAAACAGAAACCACTTGCTGTTAAAGCACACCACAATACAAAAAAGAACAAAAATTAACTGCATTAATTTTCATTGATAATTGCTATCTATATTGTAAATGACTGCACAAGAACACAAATAACTGGTCAGAAATCCCAGGATGTCTTTTACTTTGTTAATGTCTTGCAACTGTGTTATTGCTCTGTTCTGATCTTCTAAGCTCTATCCACTAGGAATATATTAACACTTGTCAGAAGACATCTTACTAATGTCCAGTAGTTTTCCATGAATACATTTGTGTCTGTTTATGCATGAAAACAATGCAGTTAGTTACAATGCATATCATTTCAATAGGCCTGTTCATATCCAGGATACAAAAAGATCTTGCTTTTACCCCCTTACTTTGGACTAACTTCCACATATCTGAGAAAACATTGGACCTTTGACTTTTTGGGTCTGGCTTAGTTCACTAGACATGATAGTCTCCAGTTTCATCCATTTACCTGCAAATGTCATACATAATCTCATTCTACTTATGGATAATACTTCATTGTGTATATAGGCCATGTTTTCTCTATCCATTCATCTGTTGAAAGGCACATAAATTGGTTCCATAGCTTGATATTTTGAATTATGCTGCTATAAACATTGATGTGGCTATATCCATAGGTATGTTGATTTTAGGAATTTTTCTACATACAGAGGAGTGGCTACAATAGGTCATATGATGGTTTCATTTCTACTTCTTGAGGAAGTTCTATACTTTTTTTCAGAGTAGTTGCATTGATTTGCATTCACCAAGTTGTACAATTTATGAGTGGACCTTTTCCCCCACATCCTTACAGCATTTATTATAAGTAATATTCTTAATAAGTGCCATTCTGATTGGGGTGAGATGGAATCAATAACTCTTAACAGACACACACACACACACACACACACACACACACACAGAGACCCAATTAATAAATGGCAAAAGAACTAACAGATACTTCTCAAAAAAAAAGAAAGAAAGAAAATCAAATGGTCTTTATACAAAATTTTATTCAAGACTGATATATAATAAAAGAAAGCATTATTTCAGGAATTTCTATTAGATTTCTATGAATTCTGAAGTAAATTTCTATTTGATTTATATTAATTCAGAAGTTATGGTTTCACAACCTAACAAAGTGAGTCCCAGAATGATATAAAGGTAACCAGCAGCAGAATCACCCATCAAATTTGTTGACCACTTAGTACCATGGTCCTCATGAGAAAGAATTAAAATTTGATTAGGATTACAGTTATAGTGGGTTTGGGGGAATTAGGAATTTTAAATTTATTTTTGGTTGATTTTACATTTTTGTTTGTTTCCTTTAAGTGTCTCTGTAGAAACAGGATTGACTAAATAGGTACATGGTTAGTAGTCACACTCTATACTACAGCAAGACAATAATTCAAGTCCCAACAAAGTATACAGATATGACCCAATATAAGCCAAAATTCACAGGTCTCCAGGCAATAAACAAACAAACTAACTAACAACAACAACAACAATTAAAAAAAAAAAAAAAAAAAAAAAAACTCTTGGGGCTGGGGATGTGGCTCAAGTGGTAGTGCGCTCGCCTGGCATGCGTGCGGCCCGGGTTCGATTCTCAGCACCACATACAGACAAAGATGTTGTGTCCGCCGAAAACTAAAAAAAAAAAAAATAAATAAATGTCAAAAAATTCTCTCGCTCTCTCTCTCTCTCTCTCTCCTCTCTCACTCTCTCTTTAAAAAAAAAAAACTCTTATGATAAATGCATCATAATCAATTGAGAGAGGAACTGAATATTTTATGATCTATAAACTTGGCAAAAAAGAAGCTTTGGAATTACTAATTGAATAATTCTAGATATTACAGCTAATATGGAAAGAATGGGAAGAAATGCTAATTCATAAATAGTAATTTATTATAAGTAGGTGTTTTGTCAGTAAACAGCTATTTGAAAATATTTGAGTCTCATAAAACAATTAAAATGTGTGAAAAAAATAGTTACTTACAAATGATACAAAGAGGTTGAACTGAAGTTCAGAGTTTTTTAACTTTACATATTTTACTGATTATTAAATATTCTTTTAAAGTGTAGTGTAGAGGAATGAAAAGCACCCAAATTTGGCTTTAAAATGAAAGAGTTTTGTTGTTTAATTATAAATGAAGCAATACCAAAATGTATTGTAATTTAAAGTGGCTTTGAAATATATTTGGGGGATGGTCATCTTTTCCTTAGGGATAGGAATTTCTGATTGTTCCGCAAATGGTTTCACTGGCATGGAATATAGTCATTAATTGTGCGATTATTTATTAAATGTGCGTTGTAGTAGCAGGCATTATGTGATAGTTGTGGCTGAACATTTAATCATTCTTACCATTTATTTAATTTTTTTTTAGTTGTACTGACTTTCCATTGTCTCTCTTTCTTTTGTTGAGAATTTTGTTTAATTTTTGAAGTCTATTTGACACCATTGTCTATAATGGTGATTGCCATGGCTACTTTTGCATACTTAAACATAAATATAGCTCAATATATATTCTCACATAAACTTGATGAATAAGTGAGTATTATAACAATCTTAGTAGGAATGCTAATCCATTATATGTGTACACACAATTGTTAACAAACCAATACAGCAAAATTGGGCTTTTATGCAGTTTTAAACTATAGTTAAAAATAAAGAGAAAATAACAGCAGAACATTTCAATTCCTTCCTCATGAGGAGCAGCTACTATAATTTTTGCTCTGTTACCTCATTTGCTAGAGACCAGGTCTTCTTCATTCAAATGCTAAACTTTTAGGATCTTATGTGACACAAAGAACTACTTCATTTTATTTGTGAGTCTAAATTAACAGAAGGAGCTGAAAGAATATTCAAAAACATTAAATAAAAACAATAATCACAGGCTTAATTCAAATATAAAGCCTATGTTTAAAAGACAGACAAGTAGAAATATATTTGATTATAAAAGATACTCTTTCCTCCTTAGGGAAAGTTCCTCCTAACAAGATATTGGTATTGAAAAGTTCTTATCTAATTTTCACAAAATAAATTCCCTTTACAAGGTGATGGTTTTCTTTTTCAAGTGAATGCCTTTGACAATTCAAATATTGGTCACATGTAGAAATGGATAAAAGTGGGAAAGGATTGAATAAATTTGAAAAATACTCAGAAAATTATGTAGAGGAAGAATCAAAGAAGGAAATGAGGGATATCGATGTTGAATAAGGTAACTCATTTATGGTTATCAAAGAAATCCCCCAAAATGAAAAATAAAGAAAATAGATGGCACTGTTTTCAGTGTGTGTAGCCAAGTTTTCTCTTGTATTGATTGTGTCATTTAATGGCTAAATTGCAAACTGCTAGATTATAATGTATTTTGTGATGATTGAGAAAATATGATGAATAGTTTATAATGTATTCATATTTAAAACAATGAAATTTCTCTGTTAATTAGTATGTGATTTCATTTTTAGTATGTATACCAAACCTTTTTCTAAATTGTATACATTTCTTTTAGTAAATGCTATAGCTATTGCTACAGGAAGAGAACGAAGAACAGGGTGATAAACTAATTTTTCTTTTTACACAGTATATTATTATTATTATTTTACATTAATATATACAATTGTTTCATAATGAGGCATGCTTATAAACCAGGCGTGGTGACACAAGCCTGTAATCCCAGCAGCCTGAGAGGCTGAGGCAGGAGGATCACAAGTTCAGAGCTAGCCTCAGCAAAAACGAGGTACTAAGCAACTCAGTGAGACCCTGTCTCTAAATAAAATACAAAATAGGGACAGGGATGTGACTCAGTGGTTGACTGCCTCCGAGTTCAATCCCCAGTACCAAAATAAAATTTTAAAAAAAGGGCATGCTTATGTGCTTTTATTTCTATGAATTCAGAAAGTCTGAGATTGACTTAAAATGTTTTGCTTTTGTTGAATTCTTAATCAAAGTCAATATAAGTGCTACTTATCATGAGAATAAGGTTAAGCAGAAGGAAAATGGTGAACTCTTGGTAAATTTTTCCATCATTTTAGACTTTATTAGAGTTGTTCTTAGTCATTAATTTTGTAACAGAGGAAATTGATATGTATTCAAGTTGTAATAGTATCAAGAGTTTGATACCTTGGTATGAAGCTTTTTTCTAACTCCAAAACGTCAAGCAATCAGAATGTGTGAAATATATATCCAGGCTACACCTTGTGATGTCTGCGCATCTCTTGTCATTCTTGGTCAGAGGTAAATAATAGGACATGGGGAAATTGCTGTAATCATTTCTGAGGTTGTGATATGGCACATTTACAGGTCTGCATGAACAGTTGGATGCTTTCTCAGTTCATCATTCATGAGTTGTTTCACGAGCCTTGTCAACAGTTATTCCTCTAAGGAGCAATCATCCACATCTTGCACTCCTCTAGGACTACAAAGTCATATTCAAGTAACAGTTAGATTGACGCGGCTTACATGAGTCTCAAAATGGCACATGTGTTATTATGACACAAGAGTTTCCAGACAGAAATAGGGTCCAGTAGTGATTGGGAAGTTCCAAGTGTTTGCCACAGGAGTGGTTTCTAGTTTAAGTACTTGCCTTGCCTTATGGTATTGTTCCATTGTGTTTGGAGATTTAATGTTTATCTTGGGGCACAAAAGACATACATCTTAATGAGTTTAACTGAAGAGGTATTCTAACATTCTTGAGCTGATAAACCAGAGACTCAGATGGGCTCCACAGGGATGACTTTTTGTTTTATAACAGCCTCTGGAGATGTTGATCAGGACAGACAGATATTTCTTCAAGACACTTGATATTTATGATATGAATCTATTAGAATATGTTTGTCTGCCACTTAAAAAAGGAGTGAAAAAAGAAGTGCCCTTGATGTGAAGAGGAAAGTTTTAAAAAATACATTGATGGGAAATAGATAATTTGGACATGTTTCTGATACTCAAAAAATGTTTGAAAGGAGCATTTATTTTTACTTCCATCTAACTTGATAGCTAGAACCAGATACTTTGATTGTAACATGGGGTATTAATTTAAGGAATATAATTTGAAATGCATATTTAATTGTAAGACACTTATGCACTATTTTTATCTATCTAAAGATATATGTTTGTTTTGTTAATATTAACTAAAATCTTTACTTCGATTCACATAAATTAGATGAACTATCATCTAATATTAATGGAATAATATTGAAAATAATGG
Source organism: Callospermophilus lateralis (assembly GCF_048772815.1). NCBI lineage: Eukaryota > Metazoa > Chordata > Mammalia > Rodentia > Sciuridae > Callospermophilus > Callospermophilus lateralis. The sequence goes on from NC_135314.1 coordinate 36,246,357, forward strand.
AATATTATTCTCATAGTCAGGATTTTCTGATTGTACATTAATACTATGCAGTATTATTTTATAAAACAAAAGCCTAACTGTTGTATTTACATTTTAAATGGACACATAATATTTGTGTTTATTTATGGGGCACAGTATTCTGATTCAATGCACGTTTACAGTGTTTCATGATCAAAACAGGGCAATTAGCATTTTCATCTCCATAAGAATTGTCATTTCTATGTATTGGGAACCTTCAAATGCTAGTAATTTTGAAGAGTTTAATGAGTTATTATAGGCAATAGTTACTCTATTGTAATGTGTAACATTAGATCGATTTTAGCCCTTTGAATAGTATTTTGGAACTTAATATTTACATTCTCACTATCTTCCTCCCTCCTATACATTCTCTATTTACCTCTAATCTACTTTCTACTTCTATCTAATATTGTTTTAGCTTTAACAAATGAGGAAGAAAATGTAGTATTTGTCTTCCTGTGCATGGTTTATTTCATTTAACATAGTGTCCTCTAATCTTACTACAATCTTATACTACAAATAAGAGAACTTTTGCTTTTTTAGCAAAAATGACAATAACTTTTTGTTGAATATTTTCTAATTTATTTGTCTACCAATGGACATCTTCATAGATTCAATTTTATGGCTATTGTGAATAGTGTTGTAGAAACCATAAGCATGCAGGCATCTCTTTGATATAAGGTCTTTGCTTCCTCTGGATATATGCCCCAAATTAAGATTGCTCAATTATAAGGTAGTTCAACTTTTAGTTTTTTTTAGAATTTTCCACAATGTTTCCCAACCTGGCTGTACCAATCTACATTCCCATCAATAGTATATTAGAGTCCCCATTTCTTTGAGTCCTTGCCACATTTTTTCTTTATTCTTTTGATAATAGCCATTCAAATGAAAACTCACTGTGCTTTTTGATTTTCATTTTCTTGGTGATTAATGATGCCAACATTTATTCGTGTATTTGTTGTTCTTTGCACAACTTCTTTTGAAAAATGTTTGTTCAGATCATTTACATATTTTAAATTGTACTTTTTTTCTTTTTTCTTCTTTTGCTCCTGACTTATTTGAGTTACTTATATATTATGGATATAAACTCTTCTCAAATAGTTTTGTGAATTTTTTTCTCACATTCTGTAGGTTGTCTCTTAATTCTTTTAATTGCTTTATTTACTATGTAAAAAGCTTCTTATTTTGATATAATTCCTTTTGACTAGTTTTAGCTTTGTTGTCTGAGTTTTCTTCAGAAAGACCTTTCTCTATACCAATCCCTTAAAATCTTTCCCCTATAATTTCTTCCAGTATTTTTATAGTTTTACATCTTCTTTTTAGGCTGTCATCCATTTTGAATTCATCTTTGTATAATACAAGGAGTGGGAATTTAGTTTCAGTCTTCTGTATACAAATATCCAGTTTTCCAACTACTCTTGTTTTGAGGAGATTGTCATTTCTCCAAGGTGTCTTCTTGGAACCATTGTTGGAACTCAGTTAGCTGTAATGATGTAGATTCATTTCTAACTACTTTAAGCTGTTTTATTCATCCATATGTTTGTTTCATGCAAGTACCATGCCAATCTGATTACCATAGGTTTGAAATAGGTCTTCTGATACCTATAGCTTTATTTCCTTTAAATTGGTATTACTCTGGCTATTCTTGGGCTTCTGTTTTTCCATATGAATTTTATTATTATTTTCATAGTTTCCTTAAGAATGTCATTGGTATTTTGACAGGATCACATTGATTCTACAGATTACTTTGGTTGGCACTGACCTGATGAAGTCTTTAGGTTTTTCCACATTATCAGATCATGCCATGATAGTCAGTGATAGTTTAACTTTCCTTTCTCCAATTTGAACACCCTTTATTTCTTTCTCTTTGTCTGATTGCTCTGCTAAGATTCCCAGTCGTATGTTGAATAAAACAGAGAAAGTGCACAACTATGTCTTGTTTCAGGTCTTACAGAGAAAGTTTTCAGTTTTTCCCCATTCAGTATGATATAGGAATAGATTTTTTCATGTAAATATATTATTATATTGAAGTGAATTGCTTCTACACATAACGTTGAAGGATTTTACCAAGAAGGGATATTGTATTCTCATCAAATGCTTTTTCTGTATCTACTGAGACTATCATATAATTTTTGTCTTTTATTCTGTTTAGGGGTTGTGTCACATTCTATCCTCATATCCTTGGAATAAATCCCACTTGACCTTGCTGTATAATCTTTTTGGTATTCTATTGAATTTGGTTTGTTAATATTGTGTTGAGAAGTTTTGTGTCTGTGGTTATAGTTGTTATTTCAAGTATATCGGCCAGTTTTTTTTTTTCTTTTGTTTTATCATTTGTCTGGTTTTAGTATCAGGGTAATGCTAGAGTAGTGGAATGACTTTGGCAAAATTTCACCCATTTTAAACATAGTTGAATAGTGGGAAAGAATTGGCATTAATTCATCTTTAAATGTTTTGTAGAATTTAGAATTGATGCTGTCAAGTCCTGGAATTGTCTTTGCTGGAAGAATTTTCATTAGAATTCATTATTGCAATTGCTATCGGTCTATTTAGGTCTTCTGTGTTTGCCGGGTTCAATTTTTAGTAGAAATTGTTCTGAAATTTGTTCATTTCTGTTATGCTTTTGATTCATTGGTGTGTAGTTGTTCATGTTAGTTCCTGACAAAATCATTTGTGTTAGTGGTGTAAATGCTAGTGGTACCTTTTACATCTCTGATTTTGTCTGGACCTTCCAATTTTTTTCTTGGTGAGACTGGCTAAAGACATAAAAATATTTGCTTAATATGAGAGCATGCTTCAGTATGAGTGAATTTATGTCTATAATTGTTATTTTGTCTTCTTGAATTCATCTTTTTATTTCTATTTGGTAGTCTTTGTCTTCTTTACAATTTTAGACTTGCCAGTTTTATCTGATGAAAGTATACCTGCTTGTTTGGGTTTTCTTTCATATGGGATCTTTTGCAGTAGGTATTCTGATGCCTATAGCTTTATTTCCTTTAAATTGGGATTACTTTGGCTATTCTTGGGTTTCTGTTTTTCCATATGGATTTTATGATTATTTTTCTAGTTCCCTTAAGAATGTCATTGGTATTTTGACAGGGATCACATTGATTCAATAGATTTCTTTGGGTGTCATGAACCTGATAAAGTCTTTAGGTTTTTCCACATTATAAGATCCTTTCATGATTGTACAGTGATGAATTAACTTTCCTTTCTCCAATTTGAGCACTCTTTTTAGTCTATGTGCATTTAATGGGGAAGTGAGATCTTATAAGCAATATATCGTTGTGTCTTAGTCTTTTATCTACTTTGATTTGAATATTTAATCTGTTTCAATTCAAGTTATTATTGATAAATAAGAATTCATTACTATTTTGTATATTCATTGCTCATGTCCATACTTATTCTTGTTAAATTTTTTGGTTTGTTAATTTTTTGTAGTAATAGTTTGTTGTTTCTTCATTCAGTGATTTTTATTCTTTTGTGTTTTCCCACACACTTTTTCACTTCTACATAGAGAACTCTAAATACTTTTTGTTTAGTGATGATGAATTTCCTAATTTTTTATTTGTCTTGGAAAATCTTTATTTCTTAAGGGTAGTATTCTGGATATAGTTTTCTTGGTTGGCAGTTAATTCTCTTTTAGACTTCAGCATATTTTATTACATTTTCTCTGGCCTGTAAGGTTTTTGCTGATGCATCTGTGTGAGTTTTCCACGGTTCTTCTTAAATGTGACTTGGTGTTTTACTCTAGTAATTCTTAGAATTTTTTCATCTTGCACTTTTGACTGTTGCCCTGTAATATGTCAAGTGATTTACTTCTTTGGTCACATTATTTGAGGACTTTTGGACCTCTTTATATCCTGAATGTTCATGTATTTCCCACAGTTAAGGAAGTTTTTAGATATTGTTTCACTGAATAGGTTTTCTATTTTTCCTTCTCTTTGTCCTCTGGAACTTTAACAATCCAAATTTTTATTCATTTAAAGGTGATTATAAATCTCATTCTTTATTCTTTTAAATATATATATTTAAAATTCTTCTCTGACTAGGATGTTTCAAAAGACCTACATTCAGATAAGAAATTCTCCTGCTTTGTCTATTCTGTTGTTGAGAGTCTAACTGTACATTCTAACATATTGACTTCTTCAGTTTCAAGGTTTTTCTTTCATAATCTCTATTGAATTTCTTATTCATATTGTGAATTGTTTTCCTAATTGCATTGAATCATCTGTGTACTTCTTTTGTATCTTATGAGTTTCCTTAGAATCATTGTTTTGAAATCTTTATCAAGCATTTAATCAATAGCCTTTACTGAGAGGCCTGTCACAAGAGTTAGCATGTTCCTGTGGAGGCATCATGTCACCTTGCTTTTTCATACATCTTGTATTCCTACATTGATGTTTGTGCATCTGGGAAATCAGCTGTCTTTCCCAATTTTATAAAGTGTCTTTGATAGTATAAGACACCCTCCTGAAGCTTTGTCTAATGGTCTTGGTTAGGTTAAGCTATATTGGTTTTCAATCCATGAGGGTGCCATGGCATATTCTCTGTATAGTGGGTCACTCTGGTGGTCTTAATGGAAGTAGTTCACACAAGAGTGAAATGGAGTGCACTCCACAGAGGGTGACCATTTCCTGCAATGACAGCAGAAGTGTCAGAGGCATACAGCATTGGGAACATGTCATCCAGATATTTAGGGGCAAGCATCACTTATAGTGAGGGTTTACAACAAAAGCAGTAGTACTGTTAGGGTTTTGAACCATTGAAGACATTTATTCAAGTCTCATTTGGGATAATATTGTAGTAGCAGGTCCATAGTTTCTTCAGTGGATAGCAGGGCATATCTTTTAGGAAGGCATTTTCAAACCCTGTCAAGACATGCAGTGCTAGCTGCGGGAACCATTGGAAGGCATAACCTCAGTCCCAAGGACAACACATGCCAATAGTAGCAGTAGGTAGCAGGTAGAAATCAGGGGGGAAAATAACCCTCATATTTCAGGGAGCAAGTACCTTGGTCCCTCTGGTTTTGGAGTCGCAGTCCCCATTTTGCTGAGTCACCTGTTGTGTGTTTGCACTATTGGGTCTAGTTTGGATCCTGAAGGTTAAGTCTTTTGTATAAGTGTGGTGGAAGGATTTGGGGGCCTCAGAGATGAGAATATATAGAGGCTTCTGTGCCATAGTACAGTATGGATTCCAATAGTGGCTCTGCTCTCAAGATTGGGCCATGTAACAGCATCATGGATCCTAAGGTTTGGAAAGGAGGCAATCTGAGTTCCTTCTCTGAAACAAAACTACTGTGGGGAATTAGGGTAGCTTTTCTACATGGGCTCCTAACTTGAACTCTTCCCTAGATAGGATTGTCAGTCTCTATGGTGATGGAGTTTGCTTGGCCTCTCCTATTTAGTTTTCTCACCCTTTCCCCAATAAGGGGTAGTTTGCCTAATAAGGGAACTGGTGTTCTCTGAACTTCTCTTTGTTGCCATCCTAGATCTCCATTTATTACAGTGTTCCTTTCTCTTCATTGTTACTTCCAGTGTTCTCCCTCATCTACTCACCTCAAAATAAAGCTATAATTTTTTTTTATTCTTTGAGGAATGAAGAAAGTGTTGGGATACTCTATTGAGTTATCTTGGAATAAATGATCCCATAGCAGCAGTTATTGATGTCAGTAGTTTTCTAGGGCAATGATGTATTATTTCATACATAAAAATATATGTGAAAAATTTCTAAATTTTGAAACATAATTAAAAACAGATATCAGATATGATATGCAGGTAAATTAAATGAAACTGCAACTATTACTTCTGTTTCCCTTCATTTCTGCATCTCTTATTGTAGTGGGAACTAATTTCTTGACTTATTTATCTGCTATATATGCTATTACTATATGCATGTTTTCTTACATAGAATTATTAAGTATACTTTAACTTTTAAGAGTATTTTAAAACTTTATACTGTTTTTATATTCTTAATTATTGAACATTTTTCCAAATTTTATTCATGTTATTGCTATGAATTTTTTCACTTATTACCATTATCATAGTATTATATGAATATATTGTGATCTATTTATGGATTTTCCTATATTTTGGATCAGTTTCAGTTTTTTTCTAATAGAATTTTGTCTGAATATTTTTGAACATATTTTCTAGTGTATATTTAGTCAAGTTTCTCTAGATCTAGAATTGAGTTTGCTGACTTAAGAAATCATATGTATGACTGTGTTAGTCAGCTTTCTGTTGTTATAACAAAATACCTGGCATACTTAATTTTGAAAAGAAATGGTGCATTTTGACTCACGGTATTTGATATTTTCATCTATGATCAATTGCCTTATTGTTTATAGGCCTGTAGTGAGTCATTTCATCAAGGTAGGAGCAAAAGTTAGAGGAAAAAACATTCACTTCATGAGCCAGTTAGCAAAGATACAAAAAGGAAAGGATTTTTCTCCCCAAATCCCCTTCAAGGGCATGCTCTCAAAGACCAAAAGACCTCCTTCAAGACAATACCTTTCAAAAATTCCAACCCCAAACACAATGTTATGCTGTCACCAACCTTTTAATGAGTGTTCCTTTGGGGAACATTCAATATACAAACCATGATATTCCACCTTGGTCCTCAAAGATTCATCTCATTTCACAATGCAAACTTCACTAGTTATATCTCAAAGAGTTCCCAAGTCTTAGTTATTTCACCATTGCTCAAAAGTCTAATTCCAGTGTCTGCTCTGAGGCTCAAGGTAAACTCAAATATAACCCTTTATAAGAAACTTTAAAAAAAAAATCTGTCTACATATTTCCAGTATACCATGTTTAGATGAGTACAGGGTAAAAAAATCTATTCCAAAAGGGCAGGATAAGGCAATAGAAAGGAGAGATGAACAAAAATCATGACCAAAACTGATCTATGGAACACACTGGTGTGAGGTACTCTTTCAAGGATGTGAGCAAACCTGGCCCCACAGCTTTGTTGATTTTAGTCCACATGGCCACTATTGGGCAGCTGTTGCAAGTTTTCCTTGTCAGGTGTCACACATGATTTGTGACTCCACGTTCCTAGGGTCTGTATGCAGCTTTGGCTTTGCCTACACATTTATTCGTGCATTGCTCTGTCAAAGGCTGCTGGGTGGAACTCTATACCTGAAACACACTGCATAGCCTACCAGGCTTTCCTTTGAAATCTTAGTGGAAGGCCTCATGAGCTCATACCTCTTGCATTCTGCAGGCCTACAAAACCAGCATCATGTGTGAAGCCCAAGGTGTTATTACTGGTGCAAGCTATTTCTGGGCCTGCAGCAACCTCTGAGAGCCTTGCCATCTGAATGCAAGAAATGAACCTTAGAAAAATAATTTCCTGGGTATTCCTAGGTGAGCAGGACACCCTGGAACTTTTTTCTGAACTGCTTTTGCCCTGCAAAGTCTTTGAAACTAATCTGCATTTCTAGATTTCCAGCCTTTGCATGGCTGCAGCTTTGCAAATTCCTGAGATGTCCTCTAGGCATCCTTTCGTTTGTCCTGTTGTGAGGCACTTGTTTTCTTTTTATTGACGACACATTGCACACACTTTTTTTTCTAATCAAGCTGCAATTTTTAAAAATCTTTTTGTGCTCTACTTTTTACTCCTGATTCTCATAATAAACTTGGTTAAAAGCAGACAGTAAAACCTATGCTGTAGCCTGAATATTGGTGATGGCTTGAAATCTATGCCACAGGAAAAATTAGTTCCATCACATTTAAGTTTGTATCATCTCTCACAAAACTTCAGAACATGGATAAAATAGTCCTAGTATCACAAAGATTCCTTTATTCCAATTTCCAATAGAACACTTATTTTTACTGTAAATAATTACAATATTTATTTGTCAAACACACATCATTTGTGAACATGACCTTTATTTGCCACATTTCTGTCAAAGTTGTGGACTTCCGAGCTGTCACCAGAATTGCCTATTTCGGTTCAATTATAGCATTCTAGGCTTTGTGTAGTATAATCCTTCAAATTATTTCATTCTCCTCCCATAAGTCAATTCCAAAAGCTTTTCCACATTATAAGTTATTGTCAGAACTTATGACAATAAGTACTAAGTACCATTCTAAGCACCAATTTTCAGTGCTAGTTCAGCTTTCTGTTACAATAACGGAACTGTTAGCAAAAAATAAATCTTTTCTCTATGAATTAATTAACACACATGACTGATTGACCCAATTGTTTTAGGGCCTGTGACTGGAAATATGTCACGGCAGGAGTACAGGTAAGGTAAAACTGCTTATGTCATGATCCAGGGAGCAAAAACAGAAAGTTACTTGATTGCCACATTACCCTTTGAAGTCATACTTCCCAATGACCTAAAGACCTCCCACAATACCATACTTTTCAAAGATTTCACCCCCTCTCAATAGTGCCACCTTAGAGACCAAGCCTTTAACATTTTAACCTCAGGGGATGTACCGATTCTTCTATCTTGTCTATTAGAGATTTCATAGTTTTCATTTGCTTAGAATTTTTATATCTATATTTATAGGAGAGTAAGCTTATAGGTTCTCTTTCTCATTACAGCTTTCTCTGGAGTTGATAAAGTGGTTGCACTGACCTCTTTATCAACCTCAGAGAATGAACTGGATACTATTTCCTCTTTCTAATTGTTTAGAAGGATTTGTATAATATTTAAATTATCTCAGTAAGGTCACAAACTACTCAGAAAATATTTATATCTTGAAATTTAATTTCACAATATTAAAAAATGATTTAATCTGTTTCAGGAGTTTCTGAACATAATTTCTTTCTAATTGAGTTCTGGTAACCAAGTTTCTAATATTTGTCTGTTCTTTCTAAATAGTAGAAAAACTGCAAGCACAACATTTATCATGGTTTTATACTCTCAGAGAACCAGATACATACATATACACATATCTATCCATTAGGATTTTTATTTCTATGATTTTTTTTCTGTTAGATATCTAGAAAAAAAATTTCTAAGGCCATGCATTTATATTATTTAAAAATTTCATTATTATATAATTTATTTGGATTTTGTCTATGATTTAATTGATACAGACATGAGGTAGTTAATTTTATAAGAAATTCCACAGTCTAAGAATTAAATCTAAGAATCAATAAATGGGTTGGACTCAACTAAAAAGTTTTTCTCAGCAAAAGAAACAATCTGTGAGGTGAATAGAGAGCCTACATCTTGGGAGTAAATTTTTAACCCACACATAAGATAAAGCACTAATCTCAAGGGTATATAAAAAACTCAAAACGCTAAATACCAAAAATCAAATAACCCAATCAATAAGTGGGCCAAGGACATGAACAGACACTTCTCAGAAGAGGATATTCAATCAACAAATATGTAAAAAAAAATGTTCATCATCTCTAGCAATTAGAGAAATGTGAATCAAAACTACTCTAAGATGCCATCTCACTCCAGTCAGAATGGCAGCTATTATAAAGACAAACAACAATAAGTGTTGGTGAGGATGTGGGGAAAAAGGCACACCCATACATTGCTGGTAGGACTACAAATTGGTGCAGCCAATATGGAAAGCATTATGGAGATTCCTTGGAAATATGTGAATGGAACCACCATTTGACCCAGCTATCCCTCTCTTTGGACTATACCCAAAGGACTTAAAAACAGCATACTACAGAGACACAGCTATATCAATGTTTATAGCAGCACAATTCACAATAGCTAAACTGTGGAACCAACCTATATGCCCTTCAGTGGATGAATGGATTAAAAAATGTGTCATATATACACAATGGAATTTTACTCAGCAATAAAAAAGAATGAAATCATGGCATTTGCAGGTAAATGGATGACACTGGAGAAGATAATGCTAAGTGAAGTTAGCCAATCCCCCCAAAACAAATGTTGAATGTTTTCTCTGATATAAGGAGGCTAACACATAGGAGGGTAAGGAAGGAGAATATGGGAGGAATAGATGAATTCTAGATAGGGAAGAGGGGTCAGAGAGAAAGGGATGGGGCAGGGGATTAGCAAGGATATTGGAATGTGATAGACATCATTATCCAAAGTAGATGTATGAAGACATGAATTGATGTGAACATAATTTATATACAAACAGAGGTAAGAAAAATTGTTCTATATGTGTAATAAGAATTGTGATGCATTCCACTGTCATATATTTAAAAAATAAAGCAAATGAAAAAAAAGAGAAATTCCATAATCTAGTACTTCACCAAATTTTGTTGGCATATTCTGTGTCTTTGAGGATGAATATTTTTCAGCCTTTGGATTCAGAGATATACATTTATATGTGTGTGTGTGTGTGTGTGTATATACATATATACACACATACATATATCTTTGTATTATATATGTATACATAATTATATATATATATAATTATACAAGTAATAAATATAATGTGTGTGTATCCATACACATTATGGATTACCATACACATTATCTCTTGTGAATATATATCCTTTTATCTATCTTGGTAATAATTTTGTATATTTTTGTATAATAATTACACAAGATATGCTTATACCAAAACACCATGTTAACTACCTTAAATAATTATAATAATTCATTTGTAAATCACACATCAACAATGCTAAAAATAATGTGTAATCTACGTTTTCAAAAAAAGAGGATTCCATTGATGCTTGGTAAAATAAAAATCTACATGGAATTTTTAAAAAATTATAAATGCAAAAGAATAAAATTATTTTGCAAATAACACAAATTACAAAGAAAAATTAAGAAGGCTCCTCATCCCATGAGCACCCATTGTGGTACATTATTACTAGCTTATTAATGATAACTTTATTTTATTTCTACTTTTAAAATAGGCTTTGGAAAATTACAATTGATGTTATAAGAATAAATTTTTTAAATAATAAAATTAAATTTTTCACGTATCTGTACTAAAATTTTTACTTGAAAATAACACTTCCTTTTAAAATCATTGTCCTAAAGGTCTAAAATCAATTTGTACATTGATTCATTTATGTAACAAACATGTGTTAAGCTAATAAAATAGTCTATCAATCTATGTCTACTCTCTCAGTTTCTTGACACCTGCTAAAGAACAAAGTGAAATAGAATAAAAAATGACCTTAAACTAAGACAAGCAAAGGGAAACAAAAGTTTCATCCTATGACTATATTATAAGACAATGATTAAATATAAAATTGTAATAGGGAACATAGTTAAAAGTTCATGTATAATGCAATCTTATATTTTTAAACTTTTAAATATTCAGATCTTTTTGAAGCAAGAAATAGTTTAAAGGAATTGAGTCTTTTCTTGGAATTTGATCTTATGATTTGCAAATTACCACAAAGTTAACCCTTCTCTATAGTCATTTTTGCTCCTGTTTATAGGTTCATATCAGGCTACATCTCTATTGTACTGAGCTCCAAAATAATCTAACTTCCTACTGACGATCCTTTATAATGAGAGCAATTTTAATCCTCAACCTCCTACTATAAGCTGTTCTTACTGTGAATTTGTTTCATTGATAATATTTTAGCTTATCTTCCTTAGAAGTAACACATTTTTAATCTTTCGAAAACATTTTTGAAAGATTGAACTAAGAAGAGTAATATATATAAAATCCACTTTTTATCTTTAAAAATTGTAAACTATTGCAGTCAAAGGTATTTACTACTCCTGTTAGTATTTTGAAGTTGAATTCAATGCTATAAAGTAGCTATGCAACTTGTTTAATATATTTAGTACATATTAATTTTCATTCAGGATATTGGAGTTAACTCAGAAGTCAATGTATCTCTGTTTCATTGCTTCTTAGTAGAGAGATGAGGCTGTGAATTATAGAGAATAAATATAAATATTTTTATTGGTCATTTTTGTTTTAAAATAAGGATCCATATACAGGGCTAGGAAAAAAAATCTATGCCGTTCTCACCATCTAAGACCCATGAAAATAAAATCAATGTCTATGAATAGGTTTAAGTTAGTGAACTGAATTTGGACCAGTCCAAAAATTTGTTGTTAAATAAAATATTTGAATTATTTTAATGAAAGGAATAAATTTTCATTTCTAAAGTATATGTTTTAGATTTAGATAAAAGTAGTTTCAAATCTCAACTTAACTTCCAATACATTTGGGCAAATTTCCTCACATTTTAAAATCTGAATCCTCCTCCCTCCCTAAATATTTTCTTCTTGTAACATGTCAATGATGATAGCATTTCTAGCATAGCCCCGGCATGAGTCTCAGCTACTTTCAAAGATTTCATTCCCCCTACATCTTCATTTGAGACAGAAATGTTTTAGAGATGGAGAAATAGGAAAAATTAGTTTAAAATAGAAAAAAAAGTTCAATAATTTGCTCCGGGCTAATTTTACTTTGCTTCTCTATATGGCAGAAAAATTGGGAATATTTTTTGAACGCAGGATTCATCTTTCTCTGCCTTTTTTCCCCAATACAAGGCTTAAAAACTGAACAAAACTAAATAAAACAACTTGTGTTCAAGTAAAAGGATGCCTAGAAACTTAGAGCTATCACTTAAGCAGCAGTAATATTAGGAATAACATGGATTTGATTTGGAATCATAATTCTCCTCCTAGAACCTGTGCATTCTGTTGCTTTATATGATAAATTAGGGTAGAAATAACTAAATAACAAAATCAATATGAGGACTCAATTACAAAATATATGCAGTATTTCCAGCAAGCTAACACAAAGTAAGAGATGTCGAGAATTTTTAGTGTATATTATAGTTGGAAGTTGGGTAGAAAGATTCATACCTATATATTCGTTGAGGAGAGAAAATAATTTCCCCTCTACCCTTCTGAGTTCTTAACAAACAAGAATTTATCAACGTTTATATCCCATGTACATGGGAGATGCCCAGAGCATGAGTAATTCTCAAACATGTCTCAGAACTTCTACTTATACAGCATCTTGGACAAGGGACAACTCAATTTTAGAAAAGTGACAAGGCAAAGGAAAAGGACATTGAGCCTTTAGGAGTGGCAGATTGTTGGAAGGCAATTGGAAAACTAATGGCAGATAAAGGTTAGTGAGTAAAGATCATTTGAAAGTGACTGCTACTTTCAAATTGTCTTCAGGACAAATTAGTCTTCATGCCACAATGGCCTACTTTGGGGTGGCATATTGTGTCACCCCTGTTTGCAAAGTGGTCTTATAAGAATGCTTTATGTTCATGTTTTACAAATAACTAAAAATAAAAACCAAATTTGAATAACTGTTTTAATTTTTAGTGTATTTTAATCTTTATAGCAGGAAATATTAGTTACATATCAAAGTTGTGTTGGAATACACAAAAAGAAATGTTTTATGATAAAGTTCACAATGATTTGTATGATTTTTCTCCTCACTTAGCATAAATCATTATTTTATTATCCACTTTTGAAAATGAGTTAACAGTTTCTTAATTTGAATCAAGAGTAGGATCTATATAGTGAGAAATACTAGTGGTTACTGAGTGCTTACCTTGGGAAATGGTTTAAAATTTGGTATGTGCAATGTTTAATTTAATTCACTTGACACATCTATGGATTATAGAAAAAGACAGGGACCAAGGAAGCTAGATAAATTGAGAGTTTAAATTGCTTATTATCAAGAGCTAGAAAATAAATGTCAAAAGACAAATGTAGGCAGATTGACTTCAGATCTAGTAGCCCTTTGTAATACTGCTATTAAAAGTTTTGACATCCCATACAAGTCAAACATTAGTACTTGAATTCACTGTACTATATATCTGTGTTAGCCAATTATCCTGAATATTTGATTAAACTGTGCTTTGAGGACCTTAATTTATGTGAATGCAGAAGTAGTCTTCAAAATAGATACTTTAGGTTAAAAATTTTTAAAACCTATCCATTTTATATTATTTTTAAGGTAATTTGTTAAATGAGTGGCTGTGAAATAAGTTTGGAATTTTTTAATGTAAATCAAAGCTAAGATAGATTGCCAAGTCTGATTTCAACTCACTGTGTCATTTATTAGTGAGAAGAATAAAAGTTTAATCTACAGAGGAACATTTTATTCACTTTTTATAAGCTTAATTCTTATTTATATCAATTGTCTTCTAAAATTTTTTTTATTTATATCAATTTTCTTATAAGAAAAAATACAGCAAGTTTTATAAATATTGTGTATTTGGTAGCAGAGTGAATTATTTGAAAAGCTTTTCAATGGACAAGTAATAATGGAAAATGGATCATTGATGTCAAAGAAAATAAAATGCTTTATATGTCCTCTTTCATATAACTGTGACTGACTAAGGTTTCAAACACTGTTTGTATTTTTGTGGTTAGAAGAAAAAAAAACTCCATGGCTTTCTTTGGATTTGTTCACTAACTAGCATGTAAATAAATTACACCCAATTTCCTGGAATTCATTTTCTTTTTGGAATTAGAACTACTTTCTTCACATTAAAGATTCTCCTAATTTAACCAGAACTTGGACTCAACAACAGAAACTATACTACTCCAATTTTGGAGAGGGTTCAAAAACCTTTGGAGTTACTCAGTCCATTTAACACTTGAAAACTAAACCTGATTGAAGTCACCATATGGTCATGCTCTGAGTGAATAGTCCACATTCCCTCTGTGGACACGCATAATTCTCTCTAGGTTTAATGCCAGTCATGATTTTGCCTCCATAGAGTTTCCCAGAGCACAGATACATAGTAGCTTTCATCATGTTCACTTTTAAGATATTAAACATATTAAATAGGCCTCAATATATGCAAATGAATAATAACACGTGTTACGGATCCACAAAAAGCTAAAACAAAACAAAACTTGATGGATAAATCATTTTCATTAGAAACCAACAAATCTGTTAGTTTGAAACCAGTGATATTGAGAGCAATGTTTATTTTTGCTAGTTTAATAAAATGTTTTGAGAGTACAGAGGTCATGGAGAAGGGCAGTGAATTCAATGAGCTGCTCTCTGTCGAATGGCACACAAGGACATAAGGATGTTTGTCCAGTAATGAGGAGATATTGTGTTAAGAGAAGCACTTTTGCAGAACTCAGTTTCCTCTGTGGAAGTCTTATTTATGCTTCATAGAACTTCAATATAATTTTTCTTGAAGTTTTAGAAAAGACTAGACTGAAGGTATCTTTGTTTCTTAACTTTTATATTCAAGAAATCCATGATAATTGTGAAAACAAGTTTTAAAACAATTAAGCAATTTTTTTTCCTGAGCATTAAGATGATAATTTTAGAGATTTTTTTCCTTTTCTGTTGGAGAACATACAGAGCCAGCATTGCAGTGGGTTCATGGTTCTCAAGCAGGGATAGTTTGCTTCCCAGGAGACACTTTTGGTTGCCAGGTTTCTGGAAAGGGGACAGTATTAGGATCTAGAGGCCAAGAATATGGTAAACTATCCTACAATAGTCAAGACAGCTATCTCAACAAAATAATTATCCTTTCCTAATATGAATAGTGCCGACTTTGAAAAAATTCTGTATTAGATTATTTCTTGAGCATATAAATTACTTTTGTAATTTAAAATGTATGATAGTTTATGGTTGCATTATGACTAACTGTAATTCTAAAAGCTTTTTATCCACACCTTCAGTATGTAATATGTGTGCGGTGAGAACTAGTCACGCAGATTTGCATTTGAAAGTTTCAACACATGGAGATTAATTTTCTTTATAATAAGTAAATGAATGAGTGATTCTTCCCTGAGGTGAGGAATTCACTCACATTTCCAGGCAATTTCTGAACCTACCTGTTATAGCTTATATATGAGGTATCTCCCCAAAGCTCATGCATGATACAGTGCAAGAAAGTTCAGAGGTAAATGATTGGGTTATGACAGCCTTAACCTAATCAGCATATTAATTCACTTGCTTGGATTAACTGGATGGGGTCTGTAGGCAGGTAGAGTGGGGCTGGAGGAGATACTCATTGGGTATGGACCTGTGGTATTTGTATTTTGTCTGTGGACTGCAGAGTCTGTCTTTGCTTCCTGGTGGTCATGTCCTGAGCCATTTTCCTCCTCCACACTCTTCATGCTCTGCTTCATTTCAGGGACGAAGCAATGGACTGAGATCTCTGAAACCCTGAGCCCCAGAATAAATATTGCTTTCTCTAAAATTGTTCTTGTTAAGTATTTTAGTCACAGTGATTAAAAAAAAAAAAAACCTGAATAAAACTCTACCTTAACTGAATCTGCAATTTTTTATTCTTCATTTGAAATAAAACAATCATATTGAAAAGTACTAACACTGAGAAGCAAAAATAGCATTCTTGCTATATTCTTTCTGTGTTTGTAGGGAAACAAATAATGTTCACCCTTAAGAGGATATTAGAGATTGCCTATTCCAATCCTCATATTTCACAGATAGTGGGAATACTACTAAAAATGGGAACATCAGTCCACGATTGCACAACTAGTTGGTGAAGAAACCAAGTCCACAGTTACTTTGTGTGTCACTATCAAAATGAGGTCACGATTTGATGACTTTGTAAAATTGATTCTATGTATATTGAGATGTTACATTGAGACGACTTATAATGGAATTTTGCTCAGCTGCAATATTTTGGAATTGTCCTTCATGACTGACATAACCTCTTTTGCCATCTAGATAAGATCGAACTCACAACATAATGATTTTTTTTCCTTCTCCGGAATGTACTTTCTTTGTGCTAATATCATATTGCAACCGGAAACATCATTTTCAAGTCACAATGTGCCAAATACAATATTCTACGTTAAATCATGTTATGCCTTTAAAACTGTACAAGTGTGTGTCTTATGTCACAGAGATTAGGAGGTGAGTCTCTAAAAATTCATTCCTATCCACAAACACATTAATCTTTTACATTTTTAAGGTGAAAATCTGCTTTCTGTCCTTGAACAATCATCTGCATGTAGATTTAAAGTTTTGTTCCTCCCTTATTATTGAGCTCATTCCCTTTTTTGTGCCTTGATATATTTATAGCCCCATATAACTAAATTGTTTTCCCCATTTTAATTGAAGAGTACTGGTGTTTAAATGGTAATTATAAGATTACTTATAACTACATGTTTTTCTCCAATAGAGATTATACAATATTTCATATCAGTTTGAACTAAAATATATTATAGATGATTGACCTACTTATAAAAATTGCTTCTGATTGTGTTGAAAGTATCATACTGACTTACCCAAACTATATAACCTTAACTAATATTATTTTATCAATGCTATTTTGAGGCATTTTAGTAGATTGAAACCACTTGTAGAGAAAATTTCAAGACCATATATATTGAAAAAATGAGCTCTTCTGTTTTTTACGATCTCTACTTGATATATCATCATAAGACTCATTTCATGATCCAGTAACTAAAACTTATTAGGAAGGAGCCAACTTGTTGTTGTTATAGTGGCCTTCTATAGAGTCCCAGTATTTTGATAGTTTTGGTAAGTCAGTATGATATATTCAACCCAATCAGAAGCAATTTTTATAAGTAGGTCAATCATCTATAATATATTTTCATCAAGGAATAAATTGTCACATATCATAAGTAGGTCGTACTATTATATAATGACTAACTCCTGATTAAAAAATAATTTTAGAAAAACACTATTAATAACATACAGCCATATAATATCTAAAATTTATCAGATATGATGTCCTCTTTTGGGGTTAGTTGAAAGGTATTTCAATGTTAGTACTATATTTAATATATAATTATATGTATTGGAGAGGTTGTCAGAATGTCTTACATACATGGTAGATTCAGTGTCAATACATTAGTTCTTTCTTTCCTTCTTAAATTAGAAACAAATTGAAATACGAAACCCAAGATAGAGTCAGGTGGATAGAAAAATTGTGATTGAGGAAAACATATAGAAAGTCACTTTCAATTTCTGTCTAAAATAGGTCAGCTATTTCTCATTTTTCTACACCATCTGCTTTCCCTATACTGGGTAATGCCTTAGAATCACCCATCCATCCAAGAATGTTGGGAAAACATCTTGAATTTTCAAGAATACTGCCTCTTAGTGGCAAGTTCTGAACATAATTAAGCAAATGCCCTATATTTGAAAGCTATCAATGCTTAATGTCTATAAAGTCAAAAAATTTAATCCAGTGAATCATTGTCTCTCATGATCTGCCAGTTAGATAACTAGTCAAGACAGAAATAAGAGCAAGGGAGAGTGGCAAGGAGGAGTTTTCTGTGACAGATATCTCAATATGAAATCAGAAAACAGGAGTCTTTCCACCATACAATATATTCCAGTAAAATTTATTTAACTTAATTGATTGACTATTCCCTGATATGGTACATTTTATCCTTCTGGTAGTAACTCATAAATTCTTTATCCTTTGAAAATGATGTTAAGAAATAGTTATGTATTTGTGAAAGATATGAAGTTACACAGACAAGAGAAATTAGCAAAAAATTGAGTTGATTATGAGGTAGAAAATATTTACATGGAAGCACTGATTTTCCTCTATGTTTAACATTTATAAAAAGAATCAAGAGTAGTCTTGATTAAAGATTCACTTTTGTTTAGATTGTAAAACATTTTTTTGTTAACTTCTGTGCTTTTTAATTATGCTAATTAAAGTGCCCATTATGAGGTGCATTTGAAATTTTGGAATCTTAAGCTCAATTATCTAATGATTCTTGCCAAACTAATTCAGACAAAATGTAATAATGTACAAATCACATACTGTATATAGATTTTTCCTAAATTACTGAGGCTACATAGAGTGAATAAAAAATAATAAAGTGAGAGGATGAATTTAAATATTTATGTTTTATTTTGAATAAGTTTAGTATTGCTATTTAAGTATTAAATAGCCCTTTGTTCTTTTCTATAGTGGTACATAATTATAAATGTTGTTAAAATATCCTAATAGGAAATATTTGATAGAAAGTAAGAACTATAGAATTTGGAATTCATAGTTTATGTTAATAGTTTTTCATGCATGCATACTTGATAAAATAGCATTTATGTTTACTCATGCAATTGATGGAGTAGTGTAGATAACACAAAGATGCAAGTTTAGACTAAGGAAAAAATGTATTAGTCCTGTTGTTTTTAATTGATTCTTTGTATGTAGTACCTGTAAATAATAAAAGGATTAAAGGTGCTATATATTGCTCTATATCATTGCAAAATTATATTCAATCTATATTTCTATGCATTGATTCACATATTCAACTTGACAGTTTAAAGGGAAATCATAAAAACAAGTTTAGAGAGCTCCAGGATTCTAACTAGAATATTCTGGTACATTAGACTGTTCTCTCTATTAATAATAATCTCTCTATTAATATTATTCTACAGCAATGCAGAGAGAGAAAGCTCATAGGAGGAGAACTGTAAGTTATTGTCCATTCTGGGAGCAATCCCAAGGACCTTCCTTCAGGATCCGGGTACAATTTACTTGTTGAAGTGGAACACTTTTTACTTTTTTGTGACCAAATTTTGAAGGTTGGGAGAGATACAGATTCTGAATTAGAAAATATGATAATAAAGGACTACCATTTATTTTTCTTCAGTTTTGGAGATAGGCACGTAATAAATTACTATCTCTCTTGATAATGTACATATTTGCTAAATAAAGTACTGGTGCAAGTTAAATACGATTCCCAGGAGAAATATAGTTAGAGCATCTATCTCTATGGTTTCTCTCACTCACTCTCTATCTCTCTTTACTTGGCAAAAATCTCTCTGTCATGTTGCTTCACAGGACAGTGATGGTTCTGACCAGGCTAAACAAGTGTAGGCTGGCAAGGCCATGACCTTATTAGAGAATCCTCTCTCTCAAATCTCAAATGACCTGAAAGCCAAAGTTGAATTTGCCCTAGCCTGTCCTCTCTGATTTCCCCCAACACATTACTCAGGAGCTGTCTGTCAAATTTGGTGCTGCTGATTATAAGTTGGTCGCTCAGACTTTTGTATTAAATGCAAGATCTCTGGGAAACTTTCGAAAGTGCAATGAAAAAATATAGAGAAAATTGAAGACTAAAGAGAACATGTTTTTGTTCTACAGCAATACATTTACTCTGTAAAGCAGTACATTTATCTATAATTATGCTTTTTACTTCTATTCTAAATTAACCTCATCTGATTTATGCTAATTTTTGCCCAAGATGACAATAGAAGCACAAAGTTAGACTCACACAGAGTATTTGCTTTACTATTACTCCACCTACTGGAATTGCCCTTCACTGACCACCAAAGCCAAGGACAGATTTATTGAAAAACAATGAAAGAGAAAAATTGGAAATACGTATATGTGCACTGACAAAACTGCTTTCTTAGCATTGGTTTATTTAATAGGTGAATAATTTGAAATGAGTTGAGTAATGTTATTAGAGTTTAGGTTGAGACTGTACAGTAATAGGAAAGACTGCATTTACTTTCATTATTTTTTGCTCTAAGTTTGTGATTACATCACATAAAGAATGTCAAATTGATATTAAGATGTTGCACTATACATTTTACAACATGTATCATTTGCTTACCAAACAGGCATGCTTGATTTTGTTATCATAAAAACAGAATAAAATGAAAATATAATGTAGGTTCTCTAATGTTGCAGAAATATATTCATATAATAAAATATTAGAAGAACACTGAAAAATAATATATCCTAGAATCCTACAAGCCAAGATAATTAAAACAACTTTCTGTTGCAAATACAATATAAAGAACTTTTGAGATGCTACAAATTATATACTCCAACTTAATGAGTTTTCCAGATCATTTAGATCATAGTATAAGAACTATCTACAAAAGTTACTTACATTTATTTTTAGAAATAGTTGTTTAACTAAATTTCAATCTTGTGTACCTGAAGAGTATGATGTAATTTTATTGCATTTCATTGGAGCTGGTATCAAGTAGGTTACTTATATGAAGCACCTATCTGAACAGGTAATTTGTCCATGCCCAGTCTCATTACAATTTTTCAGCTCAAAATAATATGCTAAAGTAAAATACCCAGAGATTATTGTAGTTATTAGTCTCACTAGACTTTATATCTTATTGAAAAATGACTCAACGCCAGTTGAGTTTGTTTATTTATTTATTTACTTATGGCTCTGGTAATTGAATCTTCCACTGAGCTACACTGCCAGCCCTTTCTATGTTTTGTTTTTGTTTTACAAGAAGGGCTTGCTAGTTTGCTGAGTCTAGCTTTGAAGTTGTGATTATCTTGCCTCAGTCTCCCAAGTTGCTGGGATTACAAGTATGTGTGTGCTACCTGACCTGGCTAGTTGAACTTATTTTTAAAGTGAATTTGAAAGTGTCTTCTCTTTATAACAATGTGGAAAAAAAATCAATACTTAAATCATGCTGAATTTGTGTGTATGTGTATGTGATATGTGTCTATGTATTTTTTTTAAAAAATGTTTTAGTTGTTAATGGAACTTTATTTTATTTATTTGTTTATATGCTGTGCTGAGAATTGCTCCCAGTGCCTCACACATGCTAGGCAAGCGTTCTAACACCAAACTACAAACTCAGCCTATGTCTATGTATTTATATATATGAACATATATATATGTTTATATATATGTTCATATGTATATATATATATATATATATATATATATATATATATATATATGGCATTGTCAATCCCCAAATTTCATGACCTTTTTTTGAATGCCCACAAATAAAAATATCAGAATGAATGACTTTATGTCAATATCCAATGTGGTTTGAGGGCATATTTCAGCATATTCTACTAATTAGTGACTTAATCCAGAGGCTATTAATTTGGTATGATAAATTATTATGTAATTAATCTTAGATATAATAAATTTTTATATCCAAGTAAGGTAAAATCCTTATTTTAAATCAGTTGTAGACTAGCTTAAAATGTATAAATTGTGCAGTCATTCAAAACTGTCAGTTGGAATGTGGCAAAAATCAAAGATGGTCCTCTGTTGTCTGTGATAAAAAAAAATACCTTTGTCTGAGCACAAAATGAAATCAAGTTCTTTTCCTCTGCAGCACAATAACACATGCACTAAATACAAGTGAATCAACACAGCTGGTTGCTAGCATTATGATTAGGGATGCACCAGTTTGGATAAAATAAGAACTGGCCTGAATCGTTGCCCAAAGTTTGAACTGAAATGACCCTGAAAGAAGTTCAAAGCATTTGCCAAACTTTTATTTCCTTCTAATTTCATATGCCCTGTTTTTTTAAAAAAAGATTGAGGACATCTTAATATTTGGTTGACGTAACTACGAAAGTCCAAAATGCAATGATAACTAAATATACACAGGCATAGAACAAAATCTTTACCAAATTCTAGTAACCCAAATTTAAAATCCCACATTGAGAAAAACAATTTTTAGTTTTTCCTAAATGAATTTATCTTGGTATCTTTTTTTTTTTTTTCTCAATAAAACACAAAAAGACTTTTTTGTTTCACCAGAATACAAACTATAAATATTTTAGTTTTCCAAAAGACTTTTGAGAAAAGGTATTGATTGTTTCCTGGCATGCCAATGGATATTTTGGATTGTTTGCTATTTCACTAATAACTGCAATATGATCACTGTTCATATGGTTAACATTTTGAATGGATTGAGCAAGTGTGCAGCTGCCTGTTCAGAAATTGGGTTAAAATAGAGGTTAAGAATATTAATGAAAAGGAATGTACTCGAAAGATGGACATTTCTATCAGAACCTGATTTGCCCAAAGTAGTACTGATACAGTTTAGTAACTGCAAGAAACCTCACTTCTCTGAAACCCTTCCCTTCATGAGAAATGTAGACAGGATTATTAAATTTCTAATACTGAAAGTTCATTTCTTCACCATCAGGGATTTGGGAAGAAAGATGAAAGACCCCTTGGGTTAAAGAATCTTTGAAATGGTAACAAATCTTGAAATTTAAAGATAGGAAACTCCAGAAAGACCTAGAGACAACTTTCCTGGAATCATTTTTTTTTTTCTTTTTTTAACATTTCAAAAGAAAGCAGAAGCAGGGACTTTCACCTCCTTTCACTTGAGAGAGGATGACTTTGCATTCCAGAACAAAGTTCTGTCTTCTTGTTCTCCCCAGGATAGGGTGGGTAAAGGGGCTCTCTGTGCTTCAGAAGTCCCATGATTTGTAATTTCAGAGAGTTTCTACTGGGGTCTAAGCCATGAACATACCCTCTGACCTCTGTTTTGTTTCCACAGGGAACTAAAGCTGGAGCATCCTTGTTAAGGTTGCCAAGCTAGTGAATAATGTATCTTTGTTCTGATCCAGAAAACTTATATTTTCAGCCAGAATAAATAGATAAATTCAGATATGAAAACTTACTATGCACTTCTTCTTTTCACAGAAACATTCTTTCTTAAATCTATCAAATCA
Source organism: Callospermophilus lateralis (assembly GCF_048772815.1). Classification (NCBI taxonomy): domain Eukaryota; kingdom Metazoa; phylum Chordata; class Mammalia; order Rodentia; family Sciuridae; genus Callospermophilus; species Callospermophilus lateralis. The sequence continues at coordinate 36,269,688 of NC_135314.1, forward strand.
ATACAGATTTCACTTATAACTTACTTACTTTTTCATCCTTTGTCATACCTATTCTAAAAACCTCCCCCCAACCCCTGCCCCAGAGATGAGGATCTTTATCTCATGAACATTGCTGGAGAAAATCACAAGAACATGCATATTGCTACCACAGAAAAATGATGTTCTTCAATTCCATGGGGACACTAAGCACTATCTATTCCTTCCAGAAGTCTTGAGCTGATCTTTCTCCCAAGTGCCTAACAACTGTAATTCTGTATGTTCTTGTTTGTTACTGAGGATTAAACCCAGGGGCACTTTACCTCTGAAATACATCACTAGTCCTTTATGTTGTTGTTATTTTAATTTTGAGACAGGATTTTGCTAAATTGTTGAGGCTGGCCTCAGCAGATTTCCTATCCTCCTGCCTCAGCCTGTTGAATCTCTAAAAGTGTACCTGTACCCATTGTGCCCTGATAACAATTGCTATTCTAAATGTTGAACTTCCATTGGACTAATGTAATTTCCTCCTCTTCCAGTTCCTATGTTGAAGTCATAACACCCACTGTGATGATATTAGAGGTGGAGTTTCTGGGAGAAGCTGTTTTAGTGGCTATTATAATGGTAGTCTCCTCATTACAGAATTAGTGCCCTCCTAGGGAGATGAAGAAACATAAGCCTGTATACTCTCTCTCTGTCTCTGTTCATTTCTCTGTCTCTGTCTCTGTCTCTCTCTGCTTCCTCTGTCTATTCTAACTATTGTATGTGAGGACATGGCAAGAAGATGGCCAGAGCCAAACCGCGAAGAGTCATGACCAGGAAGTAAATCAGTTAACACTTTGATCATGGACTTCAGTCTCTGGAACAGTGAGACAGGAATCCATCAAGTCAACTAGTGTAGGGCATGTTGCTCTAGCAGCATGAGCTGACTAAGACATAATCATGCAGAGGCAACTCATAAGACTTCACTTTCTAATTTTCATACAAAATTGGGATCATCTGAAAGCATATCTAATTTCCTGCTATCCATGTCTATAAATGTCTTTTATTTGTATGCACCTCAAATATGTTACACACCCATTCATTCTAATGCCCTATTAACTCTGCCTTCTAAATATATCTTAAATACTTTCTTTTTTTTCTCTAAAATACCTTGGTGACTGTTCTTGACTTAATTCAGACTAATGTTTCTATTGCACAGTGTTAGTGAAATATGATTTTAAAACATAATTGAGTGAATGCTGATACTTAACAGAAAGTTCGAAGTGGGAAAGCAAATTATTGTTTAGAATTCTATTTTTTTAATGACTACTTTGTAATAGAATAGCAAATGTTTGGTTACCTCTGAATAAATTTGTTTAATTTATCTGTTCTAAATATAGAGTTAATATTAAATGAACGTAATCAAAATATTTGTTTGTTTAAACTATTGATTATTTTATGTTGAGCCTTAAGACATTTATATAATGTTGTTTTGGAATTTTTGATGCTAATTACTTTCTGAAAATAACCTTTATATCTTTTTGCTGAATAATTTACTAGAATTTGCTTACTATTCAGCAATACATTTAACAGTTGTTAAATAAAAAAACAAACAAACAACAAAAACAAAAAAAACTGTCAATATATTGCAGTATAATGCAAAGTCCAGAACTTACTTAACTCATCTTTTTTCCCAAGAAACATGAAACTGAAATAGTAATTACTTTTAGGATAAAGGGAAATTAAAACTGACAGTATTTTTTTCTAGACTATTGTTCACACAAATGCTGGATATATTTTAATGATTATAAATTCAATAACAAAGAATTAAGGGTATTAGCCATTCCATGTTCTAAGTATTGTTAAAGACAAAGCCTAGATAATTTCAAAAACAAGTTTATGCATCCAATAACTGATGATTCAAAGTAAACAAAAGATCGAAAAAGGATGCATCTGGAGCTGGGTTTGAAAGTAAGATTTGAAAAAAAATAAATATGTAATAAAATTGAAGAAGACATCCTGGATATTCAGAAGTGAAATGAAGATGAAAAGAGTTTTGGAGGGAAGAGATAATAAGGAGGGAAACAAACAAGCAAAAACAATCAAAACACACACACACAAAAAAAAATCAGAAAAGAAAAAGAAAGAGAGAGCCAGGGAGGAAGAGAAAAGATGAATGATTGAGAGTCTGTATATGGAAAAGAAAAATATTCCAAAAGTTTTGGAGTCCCTGAGAAAATTGACGTGGTCACCTCTAACATTTCTTTTATAGTTGTTTTATTTTTGTAATCTAAATTCTTTTCATCAATGCAAGCCATAAACAAGACCTATTATAAATAATAGTGCTTTGTGTAGTTTTATGTGTTTTGAAAATTTTGGAAATGGGCTAAATTTCACATCTGGCAGATAAAGTGAGAAGTATAAATAGTATCCATAAAAAGGAAAGGTAATCTATTAAGTTTAATATATTATACAAAATGGAATCTCAGAAATGATTCTGACATGAGAATTCATAGTTCTAATGGAAAACGTTTTAAACTTCTTTGTATTTAGCCCACTATTCACAGATCTGAAGGGCAAAGATCATCCTGTTGACATCTAAGTTACACAGGAACATAAAGTGCACACTTTTAACTGTAATAAGTCATTCATTGTTCATTAATTTATTTAACAATTCATTCAACAAATGTCTGCTAACTATTTGCTGTGTGCTGGATTTTGGGCTAAATGTTGCAAATGAACAACTAATTAAAAATACTCTTGCCTTCAAGCTTTCATAAAGAGACAAAAATACAAAAAAAATGTTGTAATATGTGATATAGACATGCAGAATAGAGAAGCTCAGAAGTAAGAATCTAACAGGAAAATTCAGAATTTCAATAGAGGTATTTCCTTTAGAGCTAAGTTATGTACCAATAGTAGAAATTCTTTTAGAAAGATATGGAAGGCAACCCAAAAAGGAAAAAAAAAAAAATGTAACGTGCAAAATCCCAGAATTCTAAAGATCCATGATGCGGTCAAGATGACCTAAAACTTTACTGTGTCCAGACTAAGGTGAGTACATGACACAGAGGCTGTAGAAAACCCTATAAAGCAGCTGTTTGAGCTGGGTGCAGTGGCACACGCCTGTAATCCCAGTGGCTCCAGAGGCTGAAGCAGGAGGATTGTGAGTTCAAAGCCAGCCTCAGCAACTCAGTGAGACCCTGTCTCTAAAAAAATAACTAACGAAATAAATTTTAAAAAGGTTTTTGATAGACATAGAATATAAATAGTCTGGTTTGGAATACTCTGATTTGGATTCCTTTATTTATTTATTTGGGACCTGTGATTGAACCAGGATTACTTAACCAGGGACCTATATCTCCAACCCATTTTATATTTTATTTAATTAATTTATTTTAGGGTCCATTTTGGTAAGGGGATTTAACCCAGAGTTGTTTTACCACTGAGTTATATCTCCAGTCCTTTTTATTTTTCACTTTGAGATATGGTTTCACTAGGTTACTTAGAGCTTTGCTAAATTGCTGAGGATGGCTTCAATCCTCCTTTCTCAGCTATCTAGTTGCTGGATTACAGGTGTATATCACTGATCCTGGCTGTTTTGGATCTTGATTGTCCTCTAGAGACCCATATTAACATACTGATCACTAGCCTGTGGCATTAATGGAATGTGGTGGAAACTTCAGGAGGAGGTACCAAGTGGAAAGAGATTAGGTCATTCAGAACATGTCTCAAAGCCTAAATTGGGACCCTGGCTCCTTCTTGTCTCTCTTTTTACTTCCCCATTACCATGAGATAAAGCCTTCCTCTCTCACTTCTTCTTCTTCTTCTTCTTTTTTTTTTTTTTTTTAAAGAGAGAGTGAGAGAGGGAGGGAGAAAGAGAGAGAGAGAATTTTTTTTTAATATTTCTTTTTTAGTTATCGGCAGACACAACATCTTTGTTTGTATGTGGTGCTGAGGATCGAACCCGGGCCGCACACATGCCAGGCGAGCGCGCTACCGCTTGAGCCACATCCCCAGCCCTCTGTCACTTATTCTTGTTATAACAAAATAATGGGTACCAAATGGATGGAAAATCTCCAATATAAACTTTTTTTCTTTTTAAGTTGAATAACTCAGGTAATTTGCTACAGTGATAGAAAGATGACTAACACAGTAAGATGCACAGACATATATTATTAAGTTCTCCAGAAGCCATAAAAACATGTAAACTGAAACTACAAGATTAATTTTAATAACATCTTAGTCACCAATTATTCCCAAAACCTTATTGTTCTAGCACAACTTCAGTATAACATTATTTAATCAATATGTTACATTTTTTTATGAAATTCTTGAAGTCTAGTTGCAGTTTAAACTTTAGTACATGTCAATTCCAACTAGCCACATTTCATTCCCATAGGACACAATGGTAGTGATTGCCTAATTGGATGGTTCAACTAATGCTAGGTTGTGAAATGCACGTGACATGGTTTCCAGAGTAGTGTAGACATTCATTTTGAAGAAAAGTTATTCTCAGAAGTCTCACATTGTTTATAATTTATTTTTATTTTCATTTAATTTTCTATTAATTATGTTACATATGTGCAAGCATAAGTCTAGTTACACATTTATCAAGCTTATAGCTCTTCTTTATAAGACTCATATAGAGACTCATATAAAATAACTTACATGCTCATAATTGGCATATATTTGATATGATGAATAATATAGTTTTCTTAAACTTAATGCTTGAAACATGAAAATTTTGCTTCTTTTTTCTAGTTCAACCTGTCACATACTGATTTAAATTAGTAAAAACAGCAAGTAAGCTACTTATATAGTGATAGTGCTATATCTAGGCAAGAATGAGTTTTTTCTGCATTGTCACCATTATCATTTTATTTATCTGCCAATTATAATACTTTAGAGTGTTGTCTATGTGATTTTTTTTTTAAATTAACAACCCAAGCAGTGAATTTCTTTGTCACTTTGTGGCTGTATGAGAGGTCATTCTCATGGTCCAAATGAAAAATGTAAATGCTATCATATGGAAAATTTTTAAAATATGATAAAGAGAAACTGTGAATTCCCTGTAATTAAGTATAAAGTGGCCCCCGTTGGAGAAATGTTGCTGTATGCTGTATTAGGTCTATTCTTTGATTTCTAAGCAATAGCATGGAATCATTCAATATCCCTGACAGTTTATAAGGTAAACTTTTGTCATTAGAAAGAGAAGTGACTGTGAATGTAAATAAATGATGTACCTGTGTGTAAGAAGTATGACAACTCACCAAAATCTTGATTGAGAAACGTAAGCAGAACATAAATATTTAAATAGAGGGTAAGTTTTTCCCTATGGGAGAGTAAACACTGTTAAAACATTGCTTTTTATACCATTTTCTAACATTCTTTTTGTAAGCCTTGTCTTCAGAGTGGCTTAGAGTTGCAAAACAAAACTAATTGTAATACTTTATAATCCCCAAACATTTGTTTTCTTTTACTAAATTATCCTCAAAAACGAACCCCCCTCACTATTGAGCATGGTCAGCAGAGCAGTGAAATTTCAATTGGTCTATAGCCTCCCTGGGCTACTACTTTGGGAAAATATTCACAGTGTTCACTTGAATATACATGATGGCACTCTTTTTTTTATGCTTAGCTTAATAACGGTGGTTTGAGTTTTTTCCATTTCTACTTTTGTATGTAAGAATTAAGAGCTTTTCATTAAAATTTACGAATATAATTGAGTATTTAAAAATGTTATCTGGGCTGGGGATGTGGCTCAAGTGGTAGTGTGCTCGCCTGGCATACATGTGGCCCAGGTTCGATCCTCAGCACCACATACAAACAAAGATGTTGTGTCCATCGAGCACTAAAAAATAAATATTAAAAAAATTCTCTCTCTCTCTCTCTTTAAAAAATATTATCAACTCCACATTTCTGTGATGTTAATCAACTGAATATACTTAATTACATACACATATATACACACACATACACACATTTAAAGTGATCTAGGAAACTAGCTCCTGAACTTTAACTTTTATCAATTTTTCTTGTTAAGATATTCAAGATAAAGAGTAAATCCACATATTCTTTGTGAACAGGTATATATGAGCATGAATTTGACTCAGTACACATGAGTTCACAAATATTTACCTTTCTTGTTTTTAGAAAAATTATTCAGAAACCATTACATATTTTATTAAATCATATAAGACATTGAAATCTTAGAATCTATGATAAAATACTGACCATTACAAAGATCACAAAACCCTAAATATTATTTGATAACATTTATACCTAAAATAATTTTCTCATCCTTTTATTTCTGAAATTATATATTAAATTCAAAATGCTCAATTTGCCAAATAAATCTGTATTGTTTGCATGTGTGATTTAGGTACTTCTAGTTTTTTACAATATTAATGTCTATTTTATGGAAAAAGTTCCTTCTCAAATAAGTTAAGAAAATTGTGGGTCAAATGCAGTTAAATTAATTAATAATAAAAATGTCCATGCCTACAACATAAATAATTTGCCATGAGACTTTCTGATAGGAGACTATATCTTTGCAGAATTTTGTAAAAAAAATAGGTTAAATTGCTATTTTGTTTTTCTACAGGACCATATGGTAAGATTACTAAAGAAAAGGAAAGAAAATGCCTATTTTCAAAACTTATAGTAAGAGACATAGGTATGAATATTGACTGCATAGGTGGAGATTTTCATCAATATTTCTATAAATATTTGTGGTTATACAAGTGATAAGCATAATAATATATTTTATTTTATAAGCCATTATACAAATATATGTTTTATCCATCATTGAGTAATCACCTAATACATAAAGTTCTCAGGAAAACAGGAAGACCTGATTATAAATTTATTTTCATCATTGATTGAACAAAGAAAGTTTTCAGATTTAAAGTCTTGATTTTCACAGATAATTCATACTACTTTTCTTAATATTTTACCGCACATTTCAGTGAGTGAATTTGTATTTTTCTTTCAATTAATTTTTTAAATAATCTACTTTATTTTCCTTTTAATTCATTTAAAAAATTTTGTCTTGAGTCTAGTAGAAGCAGATCATTCATCCATTCACTCAAAGAATACTAATTGAAATCGTATTATTTTCAAGCATGCTTCAAATGCTAAATATAGATGGAAAATAAAAGTCCTGTTTCGTTTTTGTTTGTTTGTTTTTGCACATATTAATGATCCTATGGTGGTAACTCTTTGGGGAAGGAAAAATGGAGAAAAGGATTAGGAAATTCAGGGCAGAGAATCAGGTGTAAAGTGGAATTGTGAAAGAATTTGAAGATCACAAGATAGAATTTGAGCAAAGTGGTAGAATACACAAGAAAACAAGCGTTTATTTGTCTGTATCAGAAGAGTATTCCAAGCAGAAGAAAAGGAAAACACAGAGACACACAGAAGGGAATTTGTCTGGTGTGTTCAATAAGTAGCAAGGCATGAACTGAATCAGGGTAAGGGGAATAGGAGACAAGGTCAAAAAAGTAATAAAAAAGAAACCAGATCATGTAGGGCCCTCTAGGTCATTGTAAGAATCTGGGTTTCTACTATAAGTGAGATAGAAACTACTGGAGGTTTTTGAGGAGAGGAACAACATGATCTGATTTATTTGAAAAGAAACATTCTGAACTGTGTTGGGATGAGACATTAGGGGAGAAATCAGGAGCAGAAAGACAAGTTGAAAGTTATTGCAATAATTGAGATAAGCAATAGCACCTCAGTGAATCAGCCTTTGCGCAGGAATGTGAGAGAGTTAGCTTCTAAGCATATTTTGAAAGACAATGCATTTTCTGACACTTACTCTGGGTTGTAACCACAAATTTCAAGTCTTAGATCTAGTTACTGTGTATTTAAATATGAAGATTGGAGAAGGTGGAGGCTCAAGTGTGAAATGACTATGATATTTCAAAATGGAAATGTAAGTTGGTAATTGGATCTTATGGAAACTCATTATAGAGTTGTAAACTAACAAGATGCATATGGGATGTGTCAGCAGGGAAATGGGCATGAAGACAATAGGATTGAATGAAATGACGGAGCAAGTGAGTTAAAATAAAGAAAACGGGGATACTTAAGGCCCTCCAATTGCAAACATAAGATAATAGAGGATATCAAGAAGAGAACTTAGAAGAAATAACAGAAAGGTAGGCAGAAACTAACAGAATAATCCAGAAGCAAAGTCAAGACTCAAGATAGACCCAATAAGATGAAAACTGAGAAGTCATGGTTGGTAGTTGATTTGACAAGGGACTAAACATTGAAAGGCTTTATTGTAAGTGGAAAGCAGGAAAATGGAGTATTGTGAGAAGACATTATGATATCAGGAAGTTTGTATTTTAGTTTTACTGTTTTAAAGATAAGAGGAGTTATAGACCTGTGCCATGCCACTGGGAGTATTCAACAGGGATTAATGAATAATGATGTAGCAGATGAGAATTGCTAAAGCTATGTTCTTGTGGATGATAAAGAATAGGAAGAAATGCATATGGGGAAAGTTGATTTTAGGAAAATTCAGACATGGTAACAGAAATGATGCAGGTAGATTGATTGCAGCTGGTGGAAATTTCTTCCTGATTGTTTGTTTGTTTTGTTTTTTTCTTTTTCCTCAGTGATATAGGAAACAAAGGCAGGCAAAAGTGTAACTGGAGAGATAGAATGAGAGGTCTAAAGAGAAGACGAAGAAATGACTTTCTGGGAATAGGGAGAGTAGTCCCTGGATTTAAGGAAATATATTTTGATTGCTTGGCTCTACTAAAGAGCAAACTTGACATTAGTGATTATGTATTTAAAATAAAACCTGCCTTCATGATGGTCTATTTTTCTCAAGGCATGTTCAGCTGTGTAAGTACAGGTGTGGAATAAGTTAAGAGTTATATTTAGCTAGAGTTGAGTTTGGCTAAGTATGATGGTTAATGAAAAGAGTAGAGAGTTAAAAATTTGTGATCAATTTCCCTCATATATAGTTTATCAATTTAGTAATTATTTATTCTAATATAATTTTTTCTTAAGTAATATTGGTGGCTAATGCCATCATACAAAGTTATACAGGTAGAATAAACAAATTCATATTAAAACCCACTCCAATTCCAGGTCCCAGAAGTAGCCACTATAAATAGTTTCGTGTCTATCCTTCTAGACATTTTCTATGAATACATAAGCAGGCAGATTTCTTTAAACTAAAAATTGCTTCATACTATTCATATGGTTCTAGCACATACTTTTTTCACTCAACAATATATCACAGGCACACTTCCACATTAGTACTTAGAGATCTATCTCATTCTACAACTACATAATATGCTGTTGTTTTTCTGAGCCATAATTCATTTAAATAATCACTTTTTGATTTAGGCTGTTTCCAGGTTTTGCTCTTATGTATAATGCAGAAGTGAACATCCTTATTCACAGAAGTTTATTAGTGCTTGTATTATTTCTCTGAGGTAAATTACTTGAGGATTGCCTAGTCAAGGAGCGTGTACTATTTCATCGTTTTCACCAAGTAGGTGACTAGCCACAAAGAACATAAAAATTGCATTCTTTCTCCATATTCTCATCAATACTATCTATGAAAAATGATAATTTAAGTATTTATTAAATTATGAAGTATTTGAATATCATTATTCATTTTAAAAACTATGAAATACTTTAAAAGCTATGAAACATTTTAAATACACAAAATATATTCAAAGCATGTAGGTACTGATGAGTTTGAACAAACTTAATAGCTAGACATTGTTGTTTCAGGTTTCATATTATTGTTTATTTTATTTTATAAACTTCGATAAATGAAATTTCCATGTGAAGTTTAAATCTCACCCTAGATCCTCTCCTTTCTTTTCCCCACCACAGGCAAATATTAGCCTGAAGAAATTTTTCTGTTTTTTCTTTATTTTTTTGTGGTGATGGGGGACTGGGAATTGAATTCAGGGGCATTCAATCACCAAGCCACATCCCCAGCCCTATTTTGTATTTTATTAAGAGACAGAGTCTCATTGAGTTGCTAAGTACCTCACCATTGCTGAGTCAGGCTTTGACTCATGATCCTCCTGTCTCAGCCTCCAGAGCAGCTGAGATTACAGGCGTGTGCCACAGTACCCCCTTACAGGTATTTTTTTTTTCTTTCCTGTCTACTAGGTTTTAAACTCCATGAGGGAAAGAAATGGTGTTTATTTGGTTCACCCTGAATCTCCAAAGTCTAGGATGGGATTAAACTATTCAGGTATTTGATAAATAATTACAAATGAATAATTAATGATGTTATAGGGAAATATGCTCTTACTTATGACATGCTTTTAGCAGAAACATAGTAGCCATTAAAATCTAATATTATTTTGTATATTCTACATTGTTTTATAAAATGAATTATACTATACAGATGTTTTCTTTTACACGTTTCTTTTTTGACTGAATATCATATTTTGGGCAACTAGTCCTGTTAGTGTCTTTTGATCTATTTCATTTACATAAAAATTTTTGGTAATATTACATTATTCATTTTTATTAAAACGAATTATCTGATACCTTGCTTAAAGACAGTCAGGCATTTTCATTTCATTTATTTCTCCTCTTTTTCTACAAACAGAATTGCTTGAAATAAGAAAAATTGTCAGGCCATAGGCTAATATTAATATTAACAATAATTAGCATTATTAATATTAATGATATTGCTAAATTTCTTTTTAAAGTGGTTGTACCAATTTATATTCTTCTAGAATTTCTGCTTCACTACACCACCACCAAATTTTCTTATTAACCAAATTGTACCAAACAATGAGACTGAAATGGCACATGATTATCATTTTCTTATAATACATTTACTGGGTTAACTGTAATATTGACATTTTCCCTAATTTGTCCTGCCCTAATGGCAATTCTCTTTTTTAAGGGATACTTTTATATCTCTTGTTGTTTCCCTCAGATTGTTTCTTTCTTTGACTCTAAATATATCACTCATAATGAATTGGTGGTGCACAAGTCCACAGGTGGAAACACACACACACACACACACATACACACATCTATACATACATATATCTGGTTCCTTCTAGAGGCTCCAGAAGAGCCCAGTCCCTTGTGGTTATTACCTTTGTGACTGCCTCTATTTCTTGCCTTTTGGCCTTTTCTTCCATCTTCAAAGCACATCATTCCAATCTCTACTTAAATTAGGTTTTAGTCAGTTTTTTCACCAATGTGACTTAACGCCTGACCAGAACAATTTTGAAGGAGAAATGTTTTATTTTGAGGGCTCATGGTTTTAGAGGTCATGGTCCAAAGAAAACTGGCTTCATTCCTTGGGGTTCAGGATGCCTCAGAGCATGGTGGAGAGAAGTAGCTCATGGTGGAGAGAAGATCAGGCAGCAGAGAGAGAGACTTCACTCACCAGTTACAAAATATATACCTCAAAGGAACCCCCAAAGCCCACCTCCTCCAGTCATACCCTACCAACCTTTAGTTACCACTCAGTTAATCCATCAGGGAATTAATTCACTGATTGGGTTGAGGTTCTCATAACCCAATCATTTCTCCTCTAAACCTTCTTGCATTGTCTCTCACATGAGCTTTTGGGGAACACCTCACATCCAAACCATAGCAAGTAATCATATCACCTTCTCTTCTGCCATGAAATATCCTTCTGCTTTGGTCAAATGAGGACACCTGTGTTTACATTCAAGACCTGTCTGGGTAATACAGGACAATCACCCCATCTTTACAACTGCACCTTATTCATACCTCCAAAGATAGTTGTTTTGCCCTAAAGGTAATGTCCATAGATTCCAGAAATTAGGACTTGAATGTCTTTGGAGTCATTATTTAGTGTATCAAAATTAGTTTAATAATGTATTTTTCTTTAATCAAAGAGAAACTTTGAATATTATAAAATTTCTCCTTTTTATTGAGATGATAGAATTATTTTTCTCTTAAATATTTTAAACTTTTAGTCTTTTATTTCTCAAATAATTTTGATTTAGTGATAATTCACTAGTATTTTATTAGCTTAAAGTTGTATTTGTTTAGAAGTTTTATGCTTTGCAATTTTAAGTGAATTTTAGCTGCAATTATTTTTTTGAAAAATGTCCTTATTTAGTTTTGATATGAAAGTAACAATGATTTGGGGATATTTCCTTTTTTATCTAGTGTTTGAAATAGTCTGTATCTAACAAATATGATCTAATCCTAAAAGACTTGTGCATACTTTCTTGTAAAATGGCTGAATCTGGATATTTTTAAAGGTGGTCAAAAAAAGGTGAAGAGGGGCTGGGGATGTGGCTCAAGTGGTAGTGTGCTCGCCTGGCATGCCTGCGGCCCGGGTTCGATCCTCAGCACCACATACAAACAAAGATGTTGTGTCCACCGAAAACTAAAAAATAAATATTAAAAAATTCTCTCTCTCTTTCTCATCTCTCTCTCTCTTAAAAAAAAGGTGAAGAATTTTTAATGGCATGAGACTATTGAGATATTCTATACTGTTTTGACTATATTGTGGAACATAACATTTTGTCCAGGATATCACTGATTTCTGCTCTTTTCAACATTATCTGTACTTGCAGTTTACTATCCTTATTTTACTTATATTTACATAGCATTTATTTATTTTCCAGTATTCTTTCTTGACCATTCTTGTCAGAGAATTTCCATATATTTTTTTTCCTTACATTTTTTTTTAGGTTTTTATGTGTCAAGATTACACTGTGCAGTTCTGAATATTTTTACTTACATTATAAGGTACATTTTCATAGTTGAGTAATTTTTAAGTGTCTCGTGTAAATTCCCAAAGACATGGTTTATTATTATCATTATTGATTTCTTTATTATTCTGTGGTCATATAATGGGGCTGGTTTGATAACGATTTTTTGTAATTTGTTGAGATTTGCTTTTTTGTGGTCAATTTTTATTAATTTTTAATGTGCATACATGATTTAGCAAAGAATAATGTTAATATCTCTAAAATTCACTAAAAATACAAGCATAATATTCATCCTGTTTATGTATATTTCCTTCTTTCATATTGTTCTTGTTCAGTATTTTAATTCTCACTTCTTTTTGTTATCTTAATGTTAGTTGATATAATTAGTCCTATTTATTTAGTCAGTTCTTGATTCATTTTTAAAATCTTTTTAGTCGTAGATGGACACAATATCTTTATTTATTTATTTAGTTTTATGTGGTGCTGAGTTTCAAACCCAGTGCCTCACGCAGGCAAGGCAAGTGATTTTCCACTAAGCTACAACCCCAGTCCCTTGGTTCAATTCTTAACCAAATGCTTAACAATTTATATGATTAAAATTGTTTTACTGGTTCTGATCTATCATTCTGGTTGAGACAAACCAAGATTTAGAGCATCAGTTGATTATCAGTTGGTATGGAATTATTTCAATATTTTAAAAGCTAATATTGGTTTTCTGGCATATAATAGCAGAATGATAGGCTAGGATCCATAAACAGCAAACATTACTCTTTATTAATTGGAAACTTTATTTCAACTTCAGGGTAGTTTGTTTGTTTTTGAATTGAGCATGTCAGGCAGGAGCTCTGCCAGTAAGCTAATCCCTGCCCTTTTACTCTCAATTGCCCAGGCCAGTCTCCAACTTGTGATCCTTTTGCCTCAGCCTCCCAAGTGGCTAGGATAACAGGTGTGTGCCATCACACACCAGCCTCACTTTGGTTTTGAGTGAAAGTTTACCAGAATATAGACTTCTAGATTTATATATATATATTTTTTCAGACAGTTGAGGTATTTTTGTCTTCTTAGAAAATTGTTTTGAGAGTTCAAGTATGAATTCAAGTGTAGTTACAAATAAGTACTTTCTCTCTAGTAGCTTCAATAGTATTTCCTATGTTTGATTACTATGTAGTTTCATTATGGTGTGACAAAAAATATGCAATCTAAAAAAAGGAATGTGTATGCTAATGTGTTTTCCTCACTTTTGACCTCTTTTTCATACTTCACTTCAGGAACATATGTATTGTTACATTATCTCAATTAAGGCTCAGTATCTTTATTCTATCACATTTCTATCTTTCTGTGTTGCATTTTAGTTAATTAGTGCAATGACCCAGTTCTCCATTCTTTCTTCAACTATGTATAACTTACAGTGTAAATATAAATATATATATATTTCTTTTTTAAAAATGTCATTGTATATTTTCGTTTGTATTTTTTCTATTTGAGTCTTTCTCAAAACTGCCTGATAGTTTGTATTACTCTTAATCATTCTTCCTTTGTGACTTATTAATATTAAATGTAGTTATTTTGTGTTCTATTCAGATTACTATAATTTTACATAAAGCTATTACTCTGTAACTTACACATTTAGTGCTTTGTACTGGGATGTTTTTTACCAGTGTGGTTTATCTTGTTTTTGTACATGTGAACTGATTGTTTATATACCTTTTAGTGTTATTGTTTTGCGTATCCACAGCCTACACTATGGACAATCAACTTCTGAGTGCTTTGAATATTTCTTCCAGTATCTGAGTGCTTTGAATATTTCTTCCAGTATTTTCAAATATATTACCTGTTGATATATATTCAGAATTCTCAAGAAAAACAACAATGTGAAACCAAAACCAGGATATGTATAAATAGATTTATTTTAAGAAATTGGCTCATGTGATGGCCAAGACTGATAGGCAGGTAGAGATCCAGGGAGAAGATGCAGTTCACACATGTCCTAAGGCAGTCTTCCGGAGGGATTCCTTCTTTGAGGGATGTCAGTCTTTTCCTTAAGGCCAGCCCACCATATGGAGGGTACTCTGCTTTGTTAAAAAAGTTAATATTTTAAATGTTAATCTCATCTTTAAAATACCTGCACAGAAACATCTGTAAGGATTTATCAAAGATCTGGTTTCCATGACTTAGCCAATTTAACAAATATAATTCACTATCAAATCTGCCTAGAAAAGAACTTTGTATCAAGTTGTTAATTTGAGAATCTGCAGACAAGTTATTCATATGTCTATTCCTGGGCTCCAAGTGACTCTGGAAGAAATACAAGCCTGTACATTCTCAGCAAAAAAAAGGATACAAAGTTCTTTAATATCCTTTTCCCTGTAAGTGACCCTCCACCTCCAATCAAGCTGTTCACTGACTTGAAAGTTCCTCAAGGGTTGGTCACATATTTAACTCAAACTTTCACATATTTGTGGGCTTATTCACCTATGTGTGTGAACTTAAAATGGATCTACTTTCTCTAGATCAATATATACTTCCCTGATTAATGAGAGCATCTGCTTACGTTCTAACCTTTCCAGTTTTCCATTTTCTTTTTTTTTTTTTTACTCTTTCTTCGTCTCTCCTTATGAGATGTTATGACTCGACAATAGTTTTATCTTCAATTCTGTACGCTTTCAATGGGAAAGATTTCTGTCAAATGATTCACAATAAGAAGTAATATATATATATATATATACACACACACACACACACACACACACACACACACACATTTATTATACTTCTCTCTCTAAACTGTTATCATGGGGAATTCCCATGAAAGCGGATATGGGAAACCCTGCCCCTTCCTTTCTGGTTTTGCTTCCTGACCACCATCAAGTGAGCAGTTTTCTCCTTCATGCACTCCCATGCATGCTGATTGAGCTGTCTTCCCACAGACGCCGTAGCAACAGAGCCAAGTAACCAAGGACTGAAACCTCTGTAATTCTGAACCAAAATAAAATTTTCCTCCCTTAAGTTTGTCTCATTTATTTTTTTCATAGCAATAGAAAACTAACACATTCATTGAAGTAATCTTTTTTTCCACATTCAACATATTTATTTTATAGATGAAAGAGTTCAAAGTAGGAGTTCCTAATATCATCAGGTAAAACACAATTAAATTAAGAGTAATTAATAATTACAATGAGACTTAAACCAGGAATAGTGGCACATCCCTGTAATTCCAGCTATTTAGGAGGCTGAGTTAGGAGGATCTCAAGCTTAAGGCCAGCCTCACCAAGGAATATAGATGTAGCTCTGTGGTAAAGCACCCCTAAGTTGAATTCTAGTACTTAAAAAATGGGACTTAAATTAACATCTGTAAACAAAATTCAATCCTGTAGTGACTTAACTATTCTTTGATTCCTATTAGAAAGTAAAAAAATTCCATTTTCATCCATAGAACTCTTGAGGTAACCATATAGTTGTTTTCTTAAAGTTGTTCAAGTTTCTTCTAAGTGCCAATACTGGTGCAAATTGTTTAAGTGAGCATTTCATATGTTTGTAGATCAATTCTCTCAATGAAACATATAAAAATGAATAAGAACAAGAACTTTATTGATCAGTAGCTGTGTAATAGCCATGATAACAACTGAATTCAGAATTTACTAAAGCAAATAACTTTCGAAAGATTTGAAACATATAGAGGAAACTTGATTCATATTTTTCGTAACATGAACTTTCTGTAGTGAAGTGGCTTTAAAATTTCAAGTTTATAGTAATGTGATGTAAAAATTCAATGAATTGCAATTCTCTACATAAATCAAATGTAAGAACAAATTCTCCTCAAACTTTAGTGAAAATGTTTTTCCCTAAATTTTGTTTCCTTTTTTCTACTAGTGGTTATGCAATGTCATGATGACACCCCTGAAAAATGAAGGAAAGAAGCATTTATATGCATAAACATGATTATAAGAATCTATGCTCAATGAATGTCTATTGAGTCAAGTCAAATGAAGCCTGTACATTGTTTCTGTTCTCAAGAGATTTAATATTTATTTGGGAACATAATATATTGACACACAGATTAAAATATTAGTGAGTATTATAACTTGAATGCACAGGAAACAAAGCTATATATACAAAAAGAAGAAAGAACAGTGTGATTAAAAAGTAAGTAAAACTGAGATCTGTACAATTATTTTTTTGCCATTTAAATAATTACTAACCAAGTTAATGCAAGTTCTCACTGTGTTTTAATACAGAAACCAACATAGTTTTATATTTTTGAAATTCAAATATAAAGATCATTTTTATCATTCTAATAAAAATGAATGGAGGGTTGATATATTTAATTATCATATAATAAAATAATATTGAATCTTAATTAGCTGCTTAAAATTGATTATCATGTTGTATCCGTTTAAAGAAATTCATGAGTACCTGATACAACTTTAATATTTGACTTTGGGGTTTGGGTTCATATTTCCAATACCTTTATACCTTGATAGCACCTTCCATAATTTATAGTAATGCTTTTAATAATTCTCATGCTGCTTTGAAATAAGACTATTTCTGCCATTTTGAACCATGATTTTCCCTATTTTTATGTGTTTATTATGATTGTCCAATATCACTAATGCTAATGGTTAGAATTATCATTCAATAATATTAAAATGTCACATTATTTTCCATACTCACAAATGTCACATCAGCAATCAAGCTGTCCATATATTTTATTGAAACACCTTGCTTCTTTCTACATCGCTGCTTTCCAATAACAAGAAATGTGACCATCTGAGGATTTTCAGAGTGATTTAGCATAAAGCAAAGCATGCCTATGAATATTAAAAGTATTTCAGGTTAATTCTTAAAAATATAATAAATACTGTTATTTTAAAAAATTAGGTAATTATCATTTCTTGAATTTTCTACCTCATTATCAACATTTATGTGTGGGTATTTGTGTATCATGTAGATATATACAGATAATTTTTTATGACTATATTTCTGTTGACTAATATATACAACTAATAAAGAGTACATTATGATTTATTTATCATTAAGACATTGCATTCTCATTGATATTTTCTCTGGTCAATGATATCTTCCCTGACCATTCTATGTAATAATCTAATGATTCAAATAACTAATTCAAAAATTTCCCTTAATTTTTATCATCAAATAACAGCATATATTTAGCCTAATGATCATGTTTATTGTTTGTTTTCTCCCAGTAAAGAGTAATTTCCATTAGGCAAAAATTATTGCCCTTGTTTTAAATTAGGAATTATGCATATAAAGGAGTACCATGTGATATTCTCATATATGTATACATTGTGCAGTATTTATTATCTTTCTCCTTAAACATTCTTCATTTGTTTATGGTAAAAATGTTCTAAATTCTTTTTTTCCAGGACTGAGTACATGTAGTTCAGTGTAGTGTTTACCTAGCATGCACGTGGTTCTGGGTTCAATCTCCAGTCATGGAAAAATATTTTTTCCTCTAGATTTTTGAAATTCACAATACGTTATTATCTACTGTTACCCTATTGTACAGCAGTACACCTGAACATCGTGTTCCTAATAGTAGGTATACATCCATCAACCTTACCCCATCCCTCCCTTCCCAGTATGCTCCACCTCTGATAACTACCGTCCTGTCCTGTTCTCAACTTTCAAGAGATCTACATTTGATATATGAATGATATTATGCACTAATTTACTTTTATTTAATAGTCCTATTTTTAAACATTTAGCTTCAGTACTTTGGAAAATTATAATCACTAATACTTGCTTTAATAGTAAATAACTGGGAAAGAAGATATGATTGGAAAACTTATGAAAGAGCAAGCGCAACAGCTAAAAAATAAAAATTTGTAATTTACCTACTGTAAATTTCACTTTTTATGTGCAGTGTTTTTGAGTATTGATAATTGACTAATGTTATGTAATCTCAACCATAATAAAGATACAGAACAGTTACTTTCACCCACAGCATCTCCTTATGTAGTTCCTCTGAGGTTGACTAATCCTGATCTTCACTCCTATCAACCATATAACATCAACTGGGGATTTTTTAACTTATAGTTAATACCTTTTCCAGAATACCAAATAAAAAATTTCATATGGCTTATAATATTTTTATCTAGCACATTGCCTTTATCATAATGCATTTGTGATTTACATACACTGTTTCACGTAACAAATTTTTTTTCCTTTTCATTTGGTTTGAATTTTACATCCTAGTTCAATTCTCAAATTTTTTTCTCTCTCTTGTTTTGTGTGTGCGTGCGTGTGTGTGTGTGTGTGTGTGTGTGTGTGTTCCATGTGTACTGACCTTAAGAGCAATCTTGGACCCTTGTGCAGATTCTTCTTACTATATAATGAAGCTATATCCTGATAAACCTGCCATAAACTAGAAATATTTTAAGTTAAAAATATATTTGCTGTACTTAATCTACTAAACATCCTAGATTAGCAGTACAGTAGACTCTAGGGTACCAGTTGCTACCCCCTGATGTTATGGCTGACTGACAGCTTCAGCTTATTGCTGCTGTTCAGGTACATGGAAGAATATTTTACTACATAGAGCTAGCCTCATAGTGTTTGCTGAGAAAACATCAAATTCATAGTATAGATTATACTAGGCATATATCGCTTTCATTCCATCCTAAAAAAAGTCATAAGTCAAACCATTGTAAGTTAGGACCAATTGTGTTCCTTTATACACAGGATTAGGGATCTGCTTCTCCATATCTCTCTTTCTCAGTAATTGTCCTACGATTTCCTGATCTGAGGGCTGTCATTTTGTAGAACTTCTAGATGGCCAAATAGTTTCAGAATTTTGACTCTGAGTTGTCCTACAAACCACAAGGTTGAGTCCATTTTTTGGGTGAAGTGTTGAGTACATATGGGAGAGACTAGAATAGTAGGGTTCCTCACTTTTACTTCAGCCCACAGCATTCCTGTTCCTAAGGTAATGATAATGATTTTCTCTCTGGAAATTTTTGGAGCCTATACCACTGTCAGCTTCATAGCAGTCTGGCTCTGTGATTGGGGCTGACCCCTGGACAGGTGTGACAAAAGAAAGTAGGAGGGAAAAAAATAATAATTTTTCCTACATTCCTTGGATCTCAGAGTTCCCATTCTTTCCTCTTCTGACAGGGTGGCTTTCCCTAGAAGAATTGTTCTTTTCCCATTGTGCAGTTCTACAATTCAGACCACCATTAAGTCAAAGCTAGATGATAAAGAAAGAACAGTCCATCCTGAGAACCACTCTTCAAGTTTTAACTTTTCACTCAATATGTCTCATTTGGCTTCGTTTTCAGGGTGCTGCGTAGTTACTTTGTGTACTGCATTCAGAGTTTTAATTGAAATAAATGGGGGAGTTGGGTTATAATGGGTTTCTACATCTTAGCCAGCACAAGAAGTCAGAAAACACAGAATTACTTCTCCAAATGCCCAGGTGTTTACTTAATAATCCAAATAGAATGAAACACTTTCATTTCATTAGCCAATGATAGAAACCCTTAACGTATTTATCAATTTAAAAATACATGCATCGATAGCTATATACAGATACATCTGCATAGAGAAAGACACATAAAATGTGTGGTTTATTAGACATGTAAAATCTATTTAAAAAGTTGTGAGAAAATGTGGACATTGGGTGATAATAATAATGGTGGTCCAAAGAATATGAGGACCATGAGGGGAAGAAAGACTAGAGACTTTCCTTGTTTTACAAGGCTAGGGAAGAGAGCAGGACTTAAATCCAGCATTCTTTGTTTGTAAATTTGACTCACAAACACTATGCAATAAATGTTAAGAAAGTTTTTCCCCCTTTATTTATAACTTTAACCTATACAAGACTGTGATTAGTGATACAGCAGAGTTTAAGTATCAGATTCAGAAGTATCACTGAATGGCAAAGGTTTCTTCTCCTGGGGAGGGAGAAAAAGATTTTACTAAGACCTTGACCTTAGTGCATAAAAAAATACAACAAATAGAAGGACCTGGGCATCATACCACGTGGAAGATCAGCAGGGAAGAGAAAATAAAGGACAGATAATGATTTCCACTCTCACAACAAGAAGAAGGTGTAAGTGACCAAGTTTGTATAAACAAAATTAATTGTTACTAAATGATCTGTGTTAGATCCACAAAGACTTTATTTTATGATGAATGTTATAGCCTTTTAAAGCTCAAATAGTGACACACTCATTCATTTGAACTCCTTTGTTTTAAGGAAAATTGGTTTAGAATCTACCACTTGACCATCATGTCAAGCGTAAATGCAGAAATTACATGTTCTGGATTACAATTTGAAGATTTCTCTGCTACATATTTTTTCTTTCTTTTTATATTTGGTCATAATAAACTTCCAAACAAAAATTCAAAAAGAAGCAGCCTAACAGTTATTATATCTTTAACTGATATGTTTATTTTTGAATATGAAATATAGTCAGGCTCAATTTTTATGCGAAGGGGCTGACAGAATTTACTAGTATAGTTACCTAGAATATGAAACCAAATGCTTTTTTTCAAAATCCTAAGCAATGAAAAACTGCAGCTAGAGGATTTAACTAGCTATTTCTAATGGAATAAATAGATAGCTCATCAGAATGTATACACTTGGGTTTTAATATAAAATTTCTATTTTCATTATCCTCTGTAGTTTTGAAAATCCTAACTTTGCTTTCCTCTCTTTCTTATTATGTGGCTGAGTGTATATTTACCCCTTAAAAAATCCTTGGCCATTTCCCTGAAGGGGATAGAGTCAGTGGACTGAATAGGATTAGCATCAAAAGTCACCACTGCTTTCCCAAGCAGAGTTTAAAAATAGGATCATTGAATAATAAGGGATTTAGGTCTCAACTGAGCAGGATGTAGAAGAAAATTATTTGGATTTAGACCAGTAGAGATTAGAGTATGATTAGAGAGCACCATGTCTTTTATATCTGATAGAGGGACTTGAAAGAGAGGACTTGCAGGGGGGAAAAAAAAGTCAGGACACAAAATTTTCCACCTGCTTCCCTAAATCAATCAAAGAAAGATTGTTGTTTCCCAATAAGTATCTGAGTCTGAGAATACCAACTGCAATGGACACGAAGAGGTGAAGGTCTAGCAGCGTAGCTGTGTAGGGTTTAATGAAAATTACCTTTGGGAAATAGTCAATATAGGAATCAAGGTACCAAGACAGGTAACCAATAATAATAACTTTTATATAGATCTTTTATCTTAAAGAATCCCAAAACAATTTCCAAGGAAGAAAATGCATCATACTCAGCTAAAATCCATCCACCCCTCGAGTGAGGAATTTATATTTAATATAGAATGTTTGGCAAGGACAAATGAGAGAGAAAGTTTTTCTTCAATATAAGTGTAGTTTACATTTCTTAATTAAAGCGTGGATAAAAGAAAGAGTTTTTCTCTGCTTCTATTAAGAATATTTTGGGGGAGAAAAATAATTCTATAAAATGACCATTAAAATGTTTCTGAATCTAACTAAAGTAGATGTCTATTTATCATATTAACAGTTTAATAATAAGACGATAATCAATGAGACAAAATCAGGTAGCAACGTACCATTTAAGAATTAGCCAGTGTAGTAAGAAGGAAACAAAAACATTTAAAGTTGCTAAATACTTTACTTATCTAAATTCATAATTTCAAAACTGTGCTAGAAATATATTTTGTACAAACTATTTTATTTCCTTTATGAAGATAGGAGTGGTCCTTTGAAAGCGAACCTGTTAAAATGTATTTGAACAAAGTAGGATATGGAGAATTCTTGTACTTTTACAAAATGAACATCAAGCTAAACTGACATTTGAACATTTTTTTTTTCTATCTAAAATGCCACTTATTCTGAAATCTGTAGAAAATTTTAGAACAGCAGTAAGGACATGAATCTTTTGCCTATGGTTGAAAAATTCTGATGTTACTAGGTAGCTGTCATTTTTTTGTTGTTATTTCTTTTATCTCTCTTTATTTTAGTGAATTTCTATTATAGATTTAATTTTTAGCTTAGAATTGAAATACAGTCTATAATTTTTAATGCTATACACATGAATGTTTTTTAAAGGCAAGAGCAAAAAATAGACATTTTTTTTCGTAGAAGTAATTATTTATTCTGACTGTAATATATTTAAATAGCTTCAGTTTCTATCATACAACTGGGAAAGTATTAACTATAATTGATAAGAACTTATTGAAGTGTAATGAGACAATTAACATTACTCTGAAATTAAACTGGAGACTATCTTTTGGACCCACATGTTTAATCATATTTATCATAGTGAATGTATAACTTAAAAAGTGATTGGTCAAGTGCCTATGATAACTGTTTAAAATGGTAACTCCCACGGATAGTTGGATACTGTGTATATGTGTGTATGTGCATATAGATGTGTGTATGTGAATATAAGTGTCTTTATGTGAATGTATATGTATCTGTGTACTTGTATGTGGACATATACATATATTATTTAGAGATAATTTAGTAACATAATGAGGTACAGAGATTATTAGAATAATCAAGAGCCAAGATGATAATGATGTAATTTACCATTAAGATCTGCATTTTCTTTCAGTGTTTGCAAATTTCAATACAAGATCAATACTCTCTTAATAATTCAGTAAGTAGGTCTAAATATGAATTGCTAATTCCATGCTGTTAATCTTTCATGAAGCACTACTTCACTTGGAGGTTTCATTGTCATGATTAGCCATAAGTATTTTGAAAGTAAAGGGACTTCTTGTTTTTACAATGACCTAAAAATCAAACACTACTTGGAAATATGTGTTCATTGCCAATCTATTCTTTCATTCCATAATAGAGTACTATAATAGAAACAGGGAGATGCACTATGCTTACAACAGTGCCTCTAATATAGTAAAATCCTAATAATTGTTAGCCGATAAAATTATTCCTATTCATCTTAGTTACTGTTTTATTCATTTCTAAATTAAAAATAACAATCCATAATGTATTAGTAAGGTATTTTTTGCCTCTGTGATCAAACTACCTGACAAAAACAACTTAGAGGAGAAAAATTTTATTTTGAGCTCACAGTTTCAGTCCAGAGATGATGGGTTCCATTGTTCTGGGCTGGAGGTGAGGTGGAAAATCATGGCAGGCATAGAAGAGGGAAACTGCTCACTTAGTGGCAGGAGAAGAAAGTAGTGGGGGAGAGGGAGAAGAAGGAGGGAGTGAGAGCATGAGGAACCAAGAATAAAATATAAACCATAAAGACATGCCCCCCAGTAACATAGCTTCCTCCATGGTCTACCTGCCATCTAGTTAGTCCATTACTCTGTCCAGGATGAACAGATTAGGTTCTGACTTTTAAAATCTAACCATTTTTCTTCTTTAATAGCAGAGACACCTCATTCCCAAACCATAACACTTAGGATGAATTAATGCAAGAATTAACCTCTTACACTTCTTGAATTATGTTAACAAATGTGTATTCAGTGCATGGTTGTGTGTCCTTGTTGTCCTAGGCCTGTGGCAAAATAGTACATAATGACAGGGGCACATGGAATATTAGAACTAGTCTCCTCAAGGCAGCCAAGAAGCAAAGAGAGGAAAGTAAAGGCCAGGGTTCTAAAATACCCTTCAAAGACATGCCCCCCTTGACCTATCTATTTTCAAATAGGCCCCCCCTCTCAATGGACAACCACATCCAAATATTGTCATAATCTTAGGACCCAAACTTCAGCACATGGCCTTTGGGGGACATTGTTGATTCCAACTAGTACATCACAAGTCATTTGATACCTATTGCTGTCACTCTGAATGGAGGATTTGAATGTAAAAAGGAAAGGGTATTACATGGAGGGTATATGCCCACAAAATCAAGGGGTGGGTATTTGGAGCACAGACAGTTGTCAATATTGGCATGAAAGTATGACAAAAATAGAAAATTAGCTAAAAATTAAAATTAGCTGCAGATTAAAATGATACAGCAAAATGATGTGACTCATGAAAGCAACTTGAATTTTTCTCTTTAATTGAAATTCTACTTGATGGGAGGCACTGTTTTCCACTGTAAAGTTTTATATTGTTTCAAAATTATATTTTCATATGTTTCAAATATTTAACTAATTGGCAGAGAAATTATCATAGTGATTTTAAGTCTTTAAAGATTATAAAGGAAAAGACATTCAAAAAGAAAAAGAATCTGAGTATCAGTAAAGAGCCTTAGATAGTATGTAAAATATTTCTTTTTAGTCTTTTTACCAACTAGAAATTATATTTGCAATAAACAATAAAATGTATTTCAAAACACAGACATTTAGTGGATTGTTTATAATTAAATGAGTTACCATGTATTTTAAACTATTTAAAAATTGCATGTCTTATTGAAACAGAAACTATGTTTATCAGACATTGAATCAGAGAGAAAATGGTACCTAAAACTTTTGCCTACTTATATATTTTGCGATTCTTCTGAATTCTGGGTCTGGTTATTTTGATTAATGTTGAGAGGCTGTAAAAATGACTTCCCTAGAAATCTTGACTAAGCTGAGAACCAATCTGTCTTCCATGGCTTAGTTGTGGTCCTGCCTGGAGGCAAAGGATGGATAACCTGAAATAGAGTAAGAGACCCAAAGGAGAGGATTAAGTCACTAGATTAGTGGTGACCATATGCTCTTTAGAAGGTTCATGAAATTGCTCATTTTCATGGGGAAAAATATATTACTCTGTAGCCTTGAATTTTAGTGAGAGAACAATGCCATCAGTTTCCTTTGAAATACATACTAAAGCCATTGGAGCAAGTAAATTTCAAGGAGAATATTTTTGTTTCAGGTATAAAAAATTCTAAGTTATTATTTTGAAAACCCTCTCGGAAGTTTTACCTCTTATTATTAAGACTCCTTTTATTTTAAGTAGATACTTAAGAAATGAACTCTTCCCCTAATTCATGTATGAGAAATGAGGTGATAGCATTTTTTAATGAAATAAGTATAGATTTTCTTTTATCCAAACAATCTGCCTTTTAAAAAGACCAGAAAATCCTTAGTCTAATTGCTAAAAACCACTATCTAAATATGTATGATTACTAGATATGAAAACTTCTATTTTCTTCTGCTTTAATATAATGAGAAAAGGGAAAAAGCATAGAATTAACATCTAATTATAATATCATTACAGCTAGGACATTGATAGAACTTAGATGAGTCAGACATTCTTCTCTAGTCTTTTCTATACATTTGCCTTCACAAAAGTTGTGTGAAGACACTGAGTCATTAAGAGCTCATGTCACTTGGCCAAGGTCATACAACTTGTAAGTACTAGAGCCAAGATTCTAATGCAGTATATAAGACTGGATTAGAATTCACACTCAAAACTGATGCCTGGCTATATCTCTCGCTCTGATGGGTGGCAAAGAGCCACAAGACAATTTGCAGTAGGATGTGCATGATTCATTCCAAAAGGAATTATTGTGTCTCTGTTGGGAACCACCACCATTAAATGGAATCTGAATGTAAAGTCATATCTATTCTTGAAATACACACAGTTTGTTTTTATTAAAATTTAGTGGTTAAAATATGTGTTCAGGTTAAGATGAAAATATCTGAACATTATTTTTAGTCAAGGCTTACTAGTATTTTTTCCTTAATATTACCCTTCTTTTAAACTGTACCATGAGTCATATGCTTAGTCTTATATTTCTTACATGATGATTAACTTTTGTAATAAAACTCAAAAAATGATAATTTTTATTGAAATGTTGCATTATAATTAGACAGTTACATATCTTTTTGGAATACAAAAAAAATATATCAAATTTATTACCATTTTCTGAGTTTTATAGTTAAAAAATATATTTCAAACCACAAATGCATATACCTGGGGTATGATGAAAGACACTGAAATTGGTGAAAATTGGCTTCTTCATTTTAAAAAGAAAAGGATGGAAATTTCAAGAAGCTAAGCATCTTACCCAAGGTCATGCAGCTGTCAGTGACATAATGATTAAGTGAAGTCATTCAAAGTACCTTTTTCACAGAATGGTACAAAATAATTAATTTGGGCTTATTCTCATTTGAATACCTTTTACTTTCTGTAGTTGATCAGGATTTCTCTGACTTACATGTTAAACAAACTGATTTATTATTTTTTTTGCAGGAGTATAAGCACTTTATTTTGATATCATAAGTATACCATTTTTGCCTATAAATTTATTATTTTCTCCAAAGATTTATTGGTGATTTAATTTTATGGTGCAAAGAATAGACATATCTCAATATATATACAGTTAATTCTGGATATGGGCATTAAAAAATGAATGGACTAAAAGAAATACCTAGATGAAGAAATATCTAGATGAAGTTCTAATCAAGCTACCCAAAAAAGTAACACCTTGGCATTTGAGAAAACAGTAGATTCAAGGGGGTCTTTCCGTCCTCACACTGCTTTACCCTCAAAAAACTATAGAAGAATTATCTTACCTTCCTGTAAAGTAGGTCATACCATGCTCATTCCATGGTATTTACTATGTTGGAAGAAGAGGAAAAAGGACACAGATACCAAGAAGAATCTGAACAAACAGGCCTTGTCAAGTTTCCCCCAATTTATTACCACCAGATTATATCCTCTGGTCAATCTCTTATCCTTCGGAATGACTTTCAATAGAAATGCACATTTCCCTAGTTCTTTTGGTCTTCTCATCTTAAGTTTCCCACATCCTGTAAAACCTATGTTAAATAAATGTGCCACATTTTCTATTGTTAATTTGTCCTTTGTTATAGGATTCTCAACTATGCTTCTAGTGATAAGTGAGGAAATAAACCTTTTCTCCCCTATAATATGTAGACAAAAATTATAAGTGAATAAGGAAATATAACAGAAAATATGAAAAAAATATAATTGCACTCATACTGAATTTAAGAGTTGAATCTGATATTCTGTAAATTCAAATTGAAACTAAAAAAGGTCCCTGAGAAGATACGAAAAACATGTTCTTTTTCATTCATACATTTTCCAGACTTCTGTTAAAGGTATTCCACCAATTGACCATGTGCCCTGAATATCATCAAGCAAAAATTAATCTGGAAATCTTCTCAGGAGGTAAAAATTTAAAGCAGTTTTCTTTTTGTTTCCATATTGCCACAAATAAAGGATGGTTTTTAGAAAGAATTTATTTTCTTACATATTTTAAGGAAAAAAAAATCTGATAAAAGCATGCCAAATCCTATGGTGAAGGAAGATAGCTGTTTTCAAAATTATATATTTCTGCTACATGGAAAAGAATGTAATTTTATATAGACAATTAGAAAGTATAATTGAAGTGAAGACTGATAAAGGCAGTGCTTTTCCTTAAAGACAGAAAAGCTCCCTAATAATGAAATTGCTGGAGGGGAGTGGCTGGAGTAGATAGGTCACTGGGGGGTTTGACTTTAGGGTTTATCTTTTGTCCCAGGTGATTGGATCGATCTCTCTCTCTCTCTCTCTCTCTCTCTCTCTCTCTCTCTCTCTCTCTCATTCTATTCCTCTATGTTTATCTCTCTCCTTCCTGGGTGCCATGTCCTAAACTGGTTTTCTCCACTGGGCTCTTCTCCCATGATGTTCTAACTCAACTTGAACCCAGAGCTTTAGAGTTTACTATCTATGGACTGAGACTTCTGAAACTTAGAGCCCCCAAATAAACTTTCTATCTTCTATGCTGTTCTTTTGTTCTTTTTAGGTCTTTTGGTCTCAGCAACAACAACAACAACAACAAAACTTCACCAAAGTAGTAGTGTAGTAGAAAATTGATTCCTCTCTAAGTGCAGTGATGAAGTATATATTTTACCTTCTAATCTTCTCTTTCTCTTCCATCAGGATCTTTTCCATTTCATTGCAATTTTTTTTCACCCTTCTCATTTTGGTACCATACGTTCTCCCTTCTCAGCTTGCATCTTCAAATAATGTGCCATCCACAATTGCACGATATTTATACTGTTTCTTTTGTCCAGTGTGACAGAATATAAAAATGGACCCATATACAAATTTAAACACATACTTTAAATATGTGTAAGTTATGATTTGAATGTATTCCTGAAGTTCATGCATTAGAAACATAGTCTCCAATACATGTATTGGAAAGCGGGACATAATCAGAAGTGTTTAGGTCATCAATACCATTATTGCATTAGTGGATTTGTTATCATGAGAGTCAATTTGTCATAAATAAAATTGCAACCCCTTCTTGTAGCTCACTCTCATTTCCCTTGCTCCTATCCCTTTCAGCATGGGATGATACAGAATGAAGACCTTTACCAGATGCCAATTCCATGCTTTTTGCCAATCCCATGCTTTCCAGCCTTCAGAGCCATGAACCAAATGCATCTCTGATTTCACAAATACCCAGTCTCGAGTATCCTGTGATAGCAGCAGAAAATAGACTTAGTCCTTATATCTTACACAAATTTAGGTGTAGTAACAACATGTTCTAAACATAACTGAGAAATGAAAAGATGAACATCAAATTTTGTTCCACTTGATTTAAGAGTATGTCTTGCTGAAACACTTATGTTTATAACAAAAGGAAAGAAGGATATCACTGATTGGAAACACAGTCTACAATATATAAGTAAGCAAACTTCAATAAAGGCTCCTTGGAGGGAAAAAAATGTCAGAACAGTTGTTTTTGTAAAACTAGGTTGATAACCATAAGTTACCTTTAATAAGTTTGTTGGAGCTAGTTTAGTTCCTTCATAAACTATTAAAGTCATAAAATTAAAAGTGTTGATGATTGATGGAATTCTCTATGTTATTCATACTGCATAGTTTTGTGTCTCAATTTTGAAGCTTTTAGAAAAAAATCCCCAGTCACATATTTGAATAGATAAAACCCATCTCCAGCTAGTTTAGTACCATATTTTAAATAAATTAACATATAATAATAAATAATTTTGTCTAGATCTTCAAGGTCATTGCTGAAATTAACTTTGCTCATATTAGGAAATAGTTTTGACTACAGAATGCAATTACCTCATGCTAGATTACCCACTAATGAATCTGAATAATGAGCATAAGCAAAATAATATCAAAATACAGGATTCAGATAGAACTTTCCAGGGTTAACTGAAAACACAATAGGAAAGCTTATATGTTAGACAACAACATTCTCTATGCTTACAAGAGAAATAAACAATTTGTTTCCTACATTGGTGACTTTCACTTGATGGGAAACACTGATTTATGTATATTATCTGATGTTTTACATAATATTAGGTAACATAACAGTCATAGCAATCAATGCTCAGGAGTAACAAGTGGTAAAGATGAGACAGATTAAATTAGAATTTCCTTGGTATCATTCAGAGATGAAAATCATGAATTTCAATTTCATTTTTCTTAACCAAGTTAATTAAACCTGAAGCTGTAAGCAATCTATTTCATCTATTTACAGCTCTATCTTATGACATAAATATATAATGGAAGTACATTGTGAAAATTATGTATTTTTATTCTGAATGAATTAAAATTATTTAGACAAACATCATTACCCTTACTAAGTATAGTAAGCTTACAAATAAATTGTGGTCTTGAAAATAATTATGTCATGTGGAAATATATATCATTGTTCAAACAAAAATTCCAAAAACTACAAATGTCCTTTAAAATGTGCATATTTATCTTACAGTTTCAATATTAAAGTGGCTTTTTTTCCAGCTCATCCATGATATGGTACAATTTGTTTATTATTAAAAGAAAATTATGGTCCCCTGGAATTCAACTTTTATTAATATTTGATTTAACGCCTGACAAATTTAAGTACTCCCAGGCATTACAGAAGAGCTACATTGTATTGAGATCTTCCTTCTTCATTAAACACATTTTATATTTTATAGGATGTATGTATTCTATTAGGAGTAGCCTAAAAGTAGAGTTCTATAAGGATTTAATTATAGCAGGACCCCTATCTTTCATTTTACAAGTTCCATAGAGAAATGAAACTCAAGTAATTTAGGGAGCATCATTGCACTCATTATTTGTAGTTATGATAACTTTAGATTTTCTCATTTATGAAACATCATGATGGTAACAAAATAGTTTTCAGTAAAACTGCTAATCTGACAGGGTACTATTTCTCAAATGAGAAAAATATGCATTCTCTTGCAAACAACCCGTTTTCAACTACAAAAGATTCTAAACCATATTTCTCAGTAGCATGCTTTTGATGTTTCTATTTTTTAACCAATTTCTTGGGCAGTGTTCAGGTAAGTATGCAATGTTGGAACAAAGCAAGTGAGTTAAAGTTTAAGAGACTTACAAGATAACAAAAGTTATTATTTTTCTTTTTTTGAGTATTTAATTTAGATAAAATTATGCAATACAGTTAAAGAATTCTCTGCTAAAAATGCATTATTCTTTGGTATAATTAGAAAGCAGAGATAAATGGTCAGAATGCCATCTAGGTGAATGTCTCCCTTAATATTTTCTGTAACTTCCATCAAAGAAGAAAATGAAGCTGAAAATATCACAGAGTTGTCTTTGTATTTTATGGTTTCTTTGCTGCAAACCTGAAGTTACATTTTCAGGAACATGGAGGTAGAAGCATTCTCCTAGGCAAGAAGTTACTGTAGCAGGGTGGTGTTTATCTTTAGCAAAGAACACAAAGAACCTCAAAAATTTGACATGTCAAGAAAAAGCGAACGTTTATTTTGACATATATGATCAGAACTTTCTGATGTCTCCACTGACTTCAATATGAAAAGAGAAAGATCTTATGAAGTCTTCAAAAGCCCTCACACTTTACTCCCTCCCCATTCTTTTCAATGACTTTTTTATCTTTCATCCCCAGTCACATGTATCTCTTGGTTATTCTTTGAATCTTAGTTCTATGTGATGATTGCTATGGCTACATAAAGAGCACCCTAAAATATAAGCAAGAAAACAACTATGTCTTAGTCCATTTCTGCTGCTGTAACAAAATTCCTAAGCTTAACATTTTTTATCTCACCATTCTGGAGAGAGGGAAATCCACATTCAAGGCACCCAGAGGGATGACCTTTTATTTCTCTACAGTGTATGGCTCACAGATAGAAAATATGAGGGCAGGGAGTGAAGTCATGAGAAGGGTTGTTCACTTACCT
Source organism: Callospermophilus lateralis (assembly GCF_048772815.1). Classification (NCBI taxonomy): domain Eukaryota; kingdom Metazoa; phylum Chordata; class Mammalia; order Rodentia; family Sciuridae; genus Callospermophilus; species Callospermophilus lateralis. The sequence goes on from NC_135314.1 coordinate 36,301,421, forward strand.
AACTCAGCAATGGACAGTGATTATTAGCTTAGAGGACTTGTTTTTTTCCACATGGTCTTCTCCATGTGAACCTGGCCTACAGAATACCTTTGGTTTCTTTCTTTCTTTCTTCTTTTTTTTTTTTTTTTTTTTTTTAGAGTGGAAAATAGAAGTTTATTAAAGTACAGCAGAAAAGACTTCTCCTGGAGGAAGAAGGGGACCCAAGAGATGGAATCCCTGGTTTCTTTCTTGCTTGCTGGCTGTTTCAAGATTGAATATCTTGAGAAAGAAAATCATGAAGAAACTAATTCCTACTGTGAATTATCAGATAGCATCACTTCCTCCACATACTATTAGTTAAAACAATCACAATATCTGCACCAAGTAAAGGATAGAAGATCAAAGTATTTCGGTCAAGATCACAAATGGTCTTGATAGCATTTCTTTATATTATTTGAAATGTCAGAAATGTTCAGCACAGTCAGTTACTCTTCTTGAAACCCTATATTTTCTTGAATTCTATTATTCCACATGTTTATGGTGTTCCCTCTTCTGTGCTGACAGCTCATTTTCAGTCTCAATTTCTTCTTCTAACTTCACTTTTTGTCCTATAAAATATTGTTCAGCAACTAGGAAGCAAATCCTGATTTGAATTGCCTTTTATATCTGTATATTTTTCCATAAAATATTGTATTAAATCTGTGGCTTTAAATGTTGACTTTTTTTTGCAAGTGACTTCCAATAGTATATCCATATATCCTCTAGATATACCTTACCAAAGACTGCCTTTATATTTTTATCTGTATATCTATAAGTGCTTTAGAATTGCCAGGCAAAATTTTAAGTATTTCTTTTTCACATCCTTTGTGTGTGTGTGTGTGTGTGTGTGTGTGTTTGTTTGTTTTACATAGCAGTAAATAGAATTACCATAACCAATGTATCTAAGATCCTTATATCAAATATATTGATTTATCTCTATAACACATTGTGAATCTATCCTTTTCTCTAAATCTTCTATTGTGCTATTAGTCTACTTTATGATTGTAATAATCCAGAATCATTACACAAAGTGTAAGTCTTAGTCCATTTCCACTGCTATAACAAAATTAGGTACTTTAATAACAACTTAATTTTTTTTCCTGGAATATTACAATAATCCTAACATGCCTTTTTACATGGAAGAAATAACTTGTGGTCTACCAAATATTTTGGTTCCCTTTCACCATGCAGAAATACTATTTGGGCTATCCAGACAGTACTTCATTTTAAATTTCTTTGCATCAGGTCGAGAGGGATGTTATAGTTTCTTGCCAATGGATTGTGTCCAAATGAACAATCTTAATTTTGAGCCTAGTTTGTTTAGAAGCCAGTAACTTCTCCATTTCCTGTTGTGCTAGAACCACATTCTCTTTTTTACTGTGTTTGTGAACATTCCAAATTCAATCCTGCTAAATGCTAAATTCCAAATTCAATCCTGCTAAAGTTTACTTTGCTACCTTTGCTTTACACAATCCTCTTTGGGTCTTCCTGTGGGTTTTTCTCATCTACCAAAACTCAGCCATAAAAAAGAATGACTTTATGACTTTTCCCAGTAAATGGCAGGATCTGAAGACTCTCATGCTAAGTAAAGTAAGGAAATCTCAAAAAACTAAAGGTCAAATATCCTCTCTGATATGTGATTGCTAACCCACAACAAGGGGAGGGGAAAGAATAGAAGTTTAGTGGATTAGACAAAGGGGAATGAAGGGAGGGTAAGGGGGATGGTATTAGAAGAGACAGTGGAATGAATCTGACATAACTTTCCTATATTCATATATTAATACATCCCCGTGAATCTCCACATCATATACAACAAGAGAGGGATCTTGATTAGAATAAGTTATGCTCCATGTATGTATAATATATCAAAATACACTCTTCTGTCATGTATATCTAAAAAGAACAACAACAAAAACTAATCAGGGGCTGGGTTTGTAGATCAGTGGTAGCACACTTGCCTAGCACATGTGAGGCACTGGGTTTGATCCTCAGCACCACATATAAATAAGTAAAATAAAAGTATTGTGTCCATCTACAACTAAAAACCAAACCGAAACAAAACAAACAAACAAACAAAAACCAAACAGATTATCGAGAAAAGGAAGAAAAGTTACTCTCTCAAAAGAACTACCTTATCCTCTAATCTAAGCCCTTCCATTTCCTGTGTCCCTTTTGTCTTTTGTCTTTTGTCCCTTGATCTTATTTCATTTTTTTGTCCTCACAGTTTTTTATAATTTCCTGAAAGTACTGGAAGACCCATCAATTTATCACTTTTTATTCATTCCCTTTCTGCCTTTTAACTATAAAATACATGAAATAGGGGCCTCTATAAAACACACACACACACACACACACACACACACACAGAGAGAGAGAGAGAGAGAGAGAGAACAGGAAAAATAGCATGATCACCCTAATAACATGTATACACAGATATATGAATTAATATAACCTATTTGTACCTTTACAGAAAAAGATCTAGGAGAATATATAAGAATCCACCTATACTTTTATCCTAATAGAGACTTTGTATATTATAGAAAAGTTTAGATGCTTCAAAATACATTTATTTTGCAATTTTTAAAAGTATATTTTTTAAAAAATTGAATGCGGAGGTCTTCCCTTTGTTGGAGAGAACTTAAAGGTAATAGATCATACTTTTGACAAACAAGGATTATGTAGTGTTGTATATCAGCATTAATGACTGTGGCCTAATTTAGAAATTGCTGCTTTCCAGTTTTGCTAAAATGTCTTCTGTTGAATATCAATTATTTACTGTTTTCCTTGAGCATATATCAGTGCATTCATTAAAAACTTAAGCTATAAAATAGCATAGTTTGTATTCAGAGATTCATTTTTTTGTTGCAGTATTACAATAGCATACTTAGACGTTTTGATATAATCATTTTAGTTGAGCATATCTCACTTATTATATCATTTTTTTTCAAAGGAAATTTGAACATGTCCTTGAAAAATATTAAAGCATGATAGATTTATGAAATTGTGTTAACAAAATACCTTTTACATTTTTGTATGCTTTTACTTTGGTTTGTATCACATATATTTAGGCAGTATTTTTTAAGTGTTTATTTATTTATTTATTTTTGTATATGTCACTCCTCTTTTTTTTTTTCTTTTTTTATTGGTTGTTCAAAAACATTACAAAGCTCTTGACATATCATATTTCATACATTAGATTCAAGTGGGTTATGAACTCCCATTTTTACCCCAAATACAGATTGCAGAATCACATCGGTTACACATCCACATTTTTACATAATGCCATATTAGTAACTGTTGTATTCTGCTACCTTTCCTATCCTCTACTATCCCCACTCCCTTCCCCTCCCATCTTCTCTCTCTACCCCATCTACTGTAATTCATTTCTCTCCTTGTTTATTTTCCCATTCCCCTCAAACCTCTTATAGGTAATTTTGTATAACAATGAGGGTCTCATTCCATTTCCATGCAATTTACCTTTTCTCTCCCTTTCCCTCCCACCTCATGTCTCTGTTTAATGTTAATCTTTACCTCCTGCTCTTCCTCCCTGCGCTGTTCTTAGTTGCTCTCATTATATCAAAGAAGACATTTGGCATTTGTTTTTTAGGGATTGGCTAGCTTCACTTAGCATAATCTGCTCTAATGCCATCCATTTCCCTGCAAATGACATGATTTTGTCATTTTTTAGTGCAGAGTAATACTCCATTGTGTATAAATGCCACATTTTTTTAATCCATTCATCTATTGAAGGGCATCTGGGTTGGTTCCACAGTCTAGCTATTGTGAATTGTGCTGCTATGAACATCGACGTGGCAGTATCCCTGTAGTACACTCTTTTAAGGTCTTCAGGGAATAGTCCGAGAAGGGCAATAGCTGGGTCAAATGGTGGTTCCATTCCCAGCTTTCCCAGGAATCTCCATACTGCTTTCCAAATTGGCCACACCAATTTGCAGTCCCACCAGCAATGTACAAGAGTACCCTTTTTCCCACATCCTCATGTTTAAAAAGTAGATCATAATTCCTTTTTAGTTTTTAAGTTATAACAATAAAGAGAAAAATTCAGAATATAAAGAAAACAGATGATCAAGGTCACTACAATGTGAACAGTTTTAAGGAGCCCTAATAAATATTATTTGTTCATGAATAGCATAAATGGGGCTATAATCATTTCTTCACTTTGTTTTTGAGTGCTAATGTGCTACACAGACCTAGGAAAATTAAGACTTTATGAAATAGGTGCTCAAATGAAAAAAGATATGATGATGAGTGCTGTTTAGAAACTTTGCAATATTTTTCCCTGGAAAGTTGCTAATGGAGAAAAGAGTGATAAGAGAAAACTTAATATGACCTCTGCAGTCAGTTTTAAAGAACAAAACAAAATAGAACAAATCAACTAGGAATACTTCCATTCATGGATCTGTATAATGCAGTGAACATATCTCCAATCCCTAGCTATTCACAATAAACTTTAAAAATGAAGGTTAAGTGTGTTTATTTTTTGAATAGGATTTTTTTTACTCTTCCAACTCATCTATAGTAGATTATAAGTGCTGCCTTATGGGCCTCAGATTTGGTCATTCATGCAGACAAGAAGCATTTATTGAATGGTGCTTTAACACAAAGCATTATCAGCCTAGTTTCTCCAGACATTCTTATGTGTGGATGCTGATCTCTCAATCTGGGGGATCAGCAGCTCTTGATTCCTGAACAAATCCTGACCAAGACTTTCACAGAATTATATAAACTTTTAAGAAGTCTGGAATAATCTTGCTGCTGTAAGCAGGGCATTTGGATTTGAAATGAGACTACATTTTCATAGTAAATAAATAAACAAGCACATATATGCATATTTGATTTTAAAATATCTTAATAAATATTTCATATGCTTAATGGTATTTTGCCATTATATTATAGATATATTTTTCCTTCTGAACTTCTAAACCACAGAAGTGAACTGGGTACTGAAAATATAATGGACATTTTTTTTTTCAGAAAGAATTGGGTTTTGGGTTTGGAGTTTTGTAGTTCTGGCTCTTGAATCCTGGTTTCCACTGGGTTTCTGCATAGTGACTTATCTGTGCAGAGCCATATCATCATCTCTTCTAACTTACTAGTTTCAGACTTAAAATATCTTTATGGAGAACAAGTGGTCAGTGCAGTCAATAGTGAAAGAACTATTGGTTGGTAAGGTCCAGGCTCCATAGCTAGATTGGATAAGGAAGTTGTACCAAGCATCCATCTGCAGGGAACACCAGAGACAATGAGTTATATGCAAATCTTATCCTAAGGCATAATTGGGATTAAAATGGGAATCTAAACTCTTTAATAAATTTAAAGAAATATAAGGGGACTAAAAATTATTGATACAAAGCCAATATAAGCCAATGATATATTTTCCAAAAAGGATACTAGAGGGACTAAGGCATATTGATGGTCCTTTGGGTCATGATGAGCAATTAGACTATAAGTTGACTTCATTTTAGCTCTTCTTGCAGAGTAATGAAAAGTATATACAAGCTCAGACATGTTAAACATGTATTTCTTATTCACATAACAATGTGAACAAATGATATCCCTCTTTTAAGTTAAACTACCTAGAGATTATTCAAGATTGTGGTCTACTTATGAACATTGAGAAAAAAATAAATAGTTATGGTTAAACAACTAGCTAGTTATAAACATACTTACTTTGGGCCTTGGTAAACTGCTGAAGCTGGATTTGAACTTGCAATCCTCCTGTCTCATCTTTCTGAGATGCTGGGATTATGGGCTTGCATCATTGCGCCCAGCGACATACTTGTTTAAAGATACAAAATTCATGTTGTTTCATCCTGGTATCTGGGTTTTAATATTAATGCTGCACACTTTTTGATTGATAATGATCCTGATAAGTCTCAAATTGTCCTACTATAAAGCCAGAATTACTGTTCACTATTTCTCAAGATTTTTCAAGGATAAGCCAGTTCTCCCATCCTTATTCTACCCTGGCCCTTAAATCCTTTGTTAAAAAATTGCAATTTCATTTCAGGTCACTGAATATTACTAGCAATGGTTGCTTGAAAAATTGTCACTGCACTAAGAAGGGTAGCATAATGAATATGACATCTGTCATCAACCTACAACTTGTTCATAATGTTGAACACTCCTAATGACATGGGAAAATGCTTTGAAAAGATAAGAGTTACTATATAAATGAGATTTAATATGAAATCAAACTATATGTTACCATGAGTCTCTTTTATCCTGCCCATGAATGTTATCTCCTTTCTGATATATTTTCTTGTGCTGATATATACTCTTCATACATTATTTATTTATTTACTTTATTATGCTTTATGGGAGAATAGTCCCCCAGTGACCTCTGTGGGTGAAGGATACAAAATGACAGGAACATAGTTTAAATTGCCTTTTACCTCAAAATAAGAATGCACAGAATTTTTTAATATAAGGTTTTTCTGGTTCCTTGGTGTAGCAACAATGTCTGTAGAATTTCACATGTAACTGAAAAGCAGATTATATAGTTTTCTCATATAGCATAATTGATACTATACCTTCTAACTCCATACCCAGTCAATAATCAATTCCATTGATACTAAAATGTTAAAAATATAAGAAAATAATTGCAATATAAAAATGGATCCTTCATTCATCTCTTTATTGTTCTTTTCTTTTTATGTCATTTTACAAACATTCAATTCAATAGATAAAATTCACTGTTTTTTATTTTGAATGGTCCACCTTCAGTTGACTTCAACATCTTTTAGTTTTATAATATTTCCAATATGTGGGGCCATACCAGTTTCCCTTTTATGACCCTTACTAGTCTTCTGGTAAATTCAATATTCCCTATGGAGGAAGGAAAAACAAACAAACAAAAAAAAAAAAACATAAAAGAAAAACCAAGTTACAGGGAATTTAGATTGCTACCACTAAGTAGATAACTGCTTCTCTCTTGATTCAGATTTTGTGATAAAAGTATTGGAGTCCTCTGTTCTCAAGTCTGATTCATGTAAACATCACCTATGAATCCACTCACAACTCAGCACCAGAAGCCTGTCATGCTGAAATAAAGAAAATAGCTGAAATCAATTATTGGTGCTTTTACAGCCTAATTTCCTTGCCATCTAAATGCAGATAAATAGAAAATCTAATTTTTATTATACCTCGCCTACAACTTTTAATAAATATTAATGTACATGACCGTGGCTGACCTCCCACTAGACTAAAAATCAATACTTGTTGATTAAGGTCTTTTGGGCAGCATTACAAAGCTAAAGACTCACTATTTATTCCCATTGCCTACTCCCTGACCCCTGAACAGGTTAACAGTGGACCTATTAAGAAAAGTAAAGTATTGGCACTAAATCTGGTCATACAAGAATCCTAAACAGGGAGAATGTAAGCTATACTTTTATATCTTCATGAGTTATATATCATTTTTATTAATTCTGTTTACTTCTAATGTTAATTCTCATTTTAGTTTTTAAGGACTATGAAGCATAGTCCTTACAGTCTCTTAATTACATGCAAATCAAGGATAAAAATTTAAAATATTTTTAATTCTATAAATTATTGATTTTTCTTGTTGATTTCAATTAAAATCCAAGTTCATCACAATTGAAGCTCAGATTTTACTAACAACTTTTATGATTTTGAGTTTGATTTCTCCCTCATGTATGAATACATTGTTTTATAAACTGATTTCTTAGGTATATTTATTCTTTAAAAATTGCTTAGTGTCAGATACTGCATTAGACACTAAGAACTTGAAGACAAAGAGCACAATTTTCCTACCCTCTTGGAAATTATGACAACAGGAAAACTAAGTAATTGTGTTCAAATTATATACATAACTAGAGAAGAAGGTGTACAGGAGGGAGGCAACACCAGTGTGAAAAATTAACACATGGAAAGTTTGGGTTTTCATAAACTTTGACATCAGTTGTGATAATTTGAGAGCCTCATACCTATCTATTCCCTGTTCCATGTGGAACTATTTAAAATGATGGAGATCCCCCAAGACAATGAACATGAAGCAACAAGATTGGAGCATCCATCTGCAAGTCCTGAGGAAGCATCTGGGAATACAGTAGGATTTCATAAATAACATGCTGAATGAGGAGGTAAAAATGAAAACAAAGGATAAAGGAAAAAAGTATGGAGAATACAGAAATTACCAGAAATATTCTTCCTGCTCCATAATGAGAAGAAGCCAACTGAGAATATTGAATACTAATGGGATTTGGGGATCAAGCTTAGGGACAGACAGAATTATTCTTCATTGCTTTAATGAAGATCTTCTCTTAGAGAAGTTGTGTCTGCTCTTCTTCCTTCAGCTGATGTACCATTTAAAAAAAAAACTAATAAAGGCTTGCTACATAACTGAGTATAAATACCTGAATATTCAAGAATTCTAAAGTGCCAAGTGTATTGGGCATTTAGTCTCTGACTCATTCTCAAGGACTAACAGTTCCTCTTCACAAAAAGAGGGAAAATGGAAGAATCTTGTGTAACATAAAGTTGCTGATCTTAAAATACACAGGGGAAACAAAAAAGGAGAAAATAGAAACTATATGATAATATTGTAATTATCATTATACTACTAATATAATGGTACAATGCATATACATATATGCGTGTTTACACACATGTGCATTCAAAATTTCTATATGGTCATTGAGCTCAGGAGTAAGGAGGATAAAGAATTTACTACCACTTATAACATTATTTCATGGGAAAATTCCATCTTACCTTCCAATATCTGAGACTTGCTGAACCTATGTTGATTACTGCTGCTTAAACTTGTACAGTTTAAAAGCCAACTACTAACTCTATCAGTCAAGAAGTTCTCATGAATTTGTCCTGGATTTCTAAATGCTATTTTTTCTTGCTTTTCCTACACTTAACAGGATCTCTGGCAAGGTGCCTTCACTGTCCATGGCAGATTTAAAATACTGTGGTGTTTGCAATATTCTGAAATGGTAAACAACGAACGCAGCTGAGTATATTTGATTTGAAGCATGAATTTAAAACTTCACAAAAATGCAAAGCCATAATCCATACTTCAGGTAACAAACTGATTATATAATAGTTTTGTACTTAATATAGAATTAGAAACATCTCTGATAACCATGCTAAAATGTAGAATAAAAACAGGCACCTATGAATTACAAAGCTTTGTTGCCATCAAGAGGTTCCTGCTGACATGAAAATGCTCATATGATTTACAAAAAAGCCTTTTTTATTTTGTAATTGGTAGTTAGACTATAATATAATATTATTTCAAATGTTTGCCAAAATTACAAAATAGGATTTGAATTCATATCTTGTTAGTATATTTTCTGTTTTCAATATATGCATATTTTAGCATTTAGCAGGTTGATCTGAGTCAAATTTGTCTCCTATAGGGAAACAATGAGACCAAAGAAAAGTCTATTTTATTTTGTAAATTTTGCTCTTTTGGTCCATGGTATTTCTTTCACATTTTTTTCTTCTTACCTATCTTATTTCCTTTCATTTTCCATTTATTTTTCTTCTTCTTTTTTTTTATGGAGGGACCCCAACTTGCTTTGTTTTATTGTGGTAATGTCTTGGCTTCCTACCTCAAAAAACAACAACAACAACAAAAAAAAAACTCCACAATTGAACACAAATAAACACAGATCAATCACATTATTATATTGATTCTGGTTGGTCATTACAAAATAAAATTATTCCTGAAAACTTAATTTGCAATGAAGAGTTGATGACTAATATTATGTATGTTAATTCTGTGACAACTGTTTTAAAGATTATTAAAGATAACTGTTAAAGCCAAATTTTAATGTAGTCAATTTATTTTGACAAGCATTAATAGAATGGACATTGTGAAACACACTGTTTTAGATGGGAGAGTGGTAAGAATGAATGGAAGAGGAGAGGGAATTGAGAGCTAATATATTTATGTTTTCTGTACTATTTCATTTCAAGCTCACAGTAATATCATATAATCCCTATGCTTTTCTCTTGAAGTAAAGAAACTGAACCTCAAATTCTTAAGTTATTTGCTCATTATGAAACAGCTTAAAAATGGTAAAATGTACATATTAACCCATATTATCTGATTCTATGAATACTCATTTAGAACTCTAGGGTACACAAAGTGAACAATCATAACAGAGCCTGAAAAAGGGTAGAATCAGATGGGTAAGGTGGTATACTCCTGTAATCCCAGTGGATCTAGAGGCTGAGATAGGAGGATCATGAGTCCAAAGCAAGCCTCAGCGAAAGCTAGGTGCTAAGCAACCTAGTAAGACCCTGTCTAAATAAAATACTAAAGAGGGCTGGGAATGTGGCTCAGTGGTCGAATGCCCATGAGTCTGATTTTCAGTACAACCCCTCCAAAGAAGGGAGGCGGGGGGGGGGGGAGGGGGGAGAGAGAGAGAGAGAGAGAGAGAGAGAAACATATTGCAAAAGTCTAGGAATGTATGACTGAGGGGTTATAGGTTAATAGAAGACCATGGGGAGCATCTAAGACTTTTATGTAAATAAATTCACTGAGCCTGCATTTTAGAAAGTATAATATAGAAATGATATCTGATAATGGATTAAATAAAATTTGGGAAATTATTTTCGATAAGAATTAATAAGGATTTAAGCTATGGTAATAGGTAAGAGAAATGCACATCATTAAGACAGAAAGCATATTTGGCAACTGGTTGTTTTACAATTAATGAAGTTGTCAATGTTCCAACATTTAGGAATTTGACATGAATGATGATGGTAAATATCATTGTAAACTGATTGCTGAGGAAAACGAGCATGTTGTAGGATGATGAGTGATGGTTTATTCTTTGGTATTTCTGGAGAAGAGTCAAAATAGATGCATTAGGAAATATCATAAATCTCTAAATTTACTTTAGGCCATAGGACAATGTTACAGGATGTTCAATATTTTGTTTATTCTTTCCTTTCTTTCCACAGGGCCTTACCTATTGACACAATGTTTATACAATTTTATTTCTCCATTCATCTCAGAAAATTATTTTATCTTTTACCTTCTTGAAAAGAAAGTATCTTTATAATGATCAATTATGTTCCCAAGATGGAAAATTCAGTCACATTCACACAAGCCCTAATTCTTCTTCATTTTAATATATACTTTGGAGAAATGTTCCTTCTTTCTTTGAAAGGCCTGAAAAATATATATCTTATCCTCTATTACCATCTCAGGAAAGTGTCACTATTTCTTATGCCTCATTGGCATCTTCAATACTTTCATTTATTTGGGATTTCCATCTGCATCTTTACAATCTTTGATCTTAAGAGAGTAAAAGCTAAAATAAAGATAAAATGGTCCCAGTTACTATCTGTATTTCTCCAGTTCTTTTCACACCACAGCTTCCATGTCTTTCAGTTCTATTGATTTTTTTTTCACTCCACTCCAGTATGGAATCTATATCAGTATTCATATCAGTAAAACTTGTCATATAAAGTCTTTAGTTATATCAGTTTTACAAAATTAAAAACTTTTGTCACATATTGGTTTTATCAGGAGCATTCAGCATAGTTAATAACTTTCTCTTTTTTGAGACAATAACTTCCCTTGGGATATGTGGTACTACTCCCGCTTGATAATTCCTTCATATCATTAAGATAAACCCTTTAGTCTGTTTTTCAAAATTCAGTGTCTTGGTGTATCTCTAAAACTGGAATTGTTTTTCCTTCTTCCCTCTTGTATCAGTTCTGATGGCCTCCGATGCACTTCACCACACCATTATGTTTCTCTGGTAACTCAAGGTCAAATGCTCACCAAGGAACACTGCACGCGCATCAACTTCCCTTTATTCTTTGTCGTCTCAAGAATAGGTAATATCCTTCCCCTGGCTGATCAAGCTAGAACCTTCAAGCCATCCTTGATCCACTCTTCCCTCACCTGCTCTACCCAATCAAAAGCAAGGTGATGGACCTCCTTGCTTTAGAAGTCATTTTAATCAAATGCAAAATTCACTAATTGTTAGTCTGTAAACAAGTCAGGATGGCGCCTGGCATTTTGCCAGAGAAATGTTAGTCTGTAAACAAGTCTGGATGGTGCCTGGCAAAATGCCAGAGGGAGTGGTTTGTGAAGTAATAAAAGCGAGCCATTAAGTGTGGAGATTCCTTATTGCTTGACTGCTGTATCTAGTTTATGCTAATTAAGATAAGCTGTGTGGAATGTATAAATACCTCTGTTGTCTTACAATAAATGGCTTCCACTCCTGCTGTATCAATCTACACAAGTTGTTCATCACCCCCTGGTTATTTTGCCCAGCCAGCCAGGCTGAGGCAACTAATATTTTAAAATACATTCTACTAGCTTTGAAAACCAGAAAATAAAATATAATACAAGGAGCACTGTGAATTCATATCAAAATAGGTACTAGAATATTATCAAACTTTCTCTGCTCTATTCCACGTATTGCCTTCCCTCACTTCCCTAAGGGGTTGTCATTATCCTGAATATTGGGTGATTCTGAATTTGTTTTAAATATCTCTAAAATATATTTCATTGTGGGCTTATTTATTTATGATTTTGCTTTGAATTTTTAAGTTTTTTCTTCTTTTTTAAATTACATAGGCTATTATTTATTGGTATTATTTATTGTTTTTTCCAGTAAAAATTTTATTTCCAAGATGTGTAGGTTCCAATCTATAATTTATACAACACTCTTAATAACTTCATAGAAAGTATATTACAAATCATTTTTCTGAGTTCTGTCCTTTGAGTGCTTCCCAGATCTAAGGTATGGATTGCCTTCTTTATGATGTCACCAGCTTCATTGTTATTCCATCTTGGATTTTACCACATCTGTTCCTCCTTCAGATAATTGCATCAATGGTTTGCTTCCTCTGTCAGAAGTATATTCTCTATCCCATCACTAAGTCTTCATCTAGGAACTTTCTGCAGATATTCTTCAGAAAGTTTTCTGGTTACTGTCATTCAATTTATTCTTTATCTCAATAAGTTTTACTGCTTTGCAGAATTTGTTTTAATTTATAAACATGTTATTTAATTTATAAACCTAGTAAAAATTTATTTATTTTCTCTTTAATCCTTAATGTGTGCTAGGAGTGCTTATTAACTGTCAGACTGTAATTTCCATAAGAGTACTCATTCTATGTTACTCCATATTATTCACTTATACCTAGTACTAGAATTCATGAAAGACAATAAATAAAAGTTGTTAAAGAATGAAAATTATTTTCCCAAATCCCACAGAATACACTGCGGAACAGAACAAGTAAGCTCCCAACTACTTACTTATAAGTTTTTAAATAAATATTTATAAGAAGATGATTAATTTACTAAATTGGTTTAAAGAAGAAATTGTAATATAAATTATGCTTTTGGAATATGTATTATGGCCAAAATTCTTCCCCCCCAAAATTCTCATTCTGAATCCTCATGTGCACATTTTTGACCATATAAGGGTAACCAAGAACAATCCAAGCTAATGTGTTCATTTTAGGTATTGGATCATTAGTCATTTTTTGAGGGAAGCGTCATTATGAATAACTTTTACTGGGTTCATATTATAAGGGAGGAAGTTTTACTGGACTTATATTCTCTTCCATATTCTGTGATCTTCTATTCTTTCTATCATTCTTACTTCAACAATACTCCCCTTTATTTTTATCAAGAAATCACCAGCCCACAGTTTCAGCTCTCTGGCTTGGAGCTTTGGCAAAACTTCCCTTTGGTAATTTAATGGTCCATTTTATTTTCTTTGGTTATTCTAGTAATGACGGATTTGGAAATACAAACAGTTCTAGAACTCAGTCTCTGAAGATACTGGGATTGAGGTAAATAAGCATTTCTTTGAGAGGACTGGTGCCAGGCAGAAAATTTAAGCAAGCTTTGGGAAAAGGACTTATCAGATGGGTGACTGTTGGATAAAATCAAATCATTTTCTCAATTTATCTCAGTATTTCAATGCTATTTTACTAAAGGTAAAATTTAAATAATCCCAGCTATCTTAGTTGGAAGGCTATAGAAGTAAGTTTTAAAAAAAAGGCATTAAAATAACCTTATGAAATTTAGAACATTTAAAATAGGGATTGAGGAATTTTCTGCTAGAAAGTCATGACTAATTGTAGCCTGAAGCAATATTCTCAGCTGGTTAAAGACTGTTCTAATGAGGCCAAGGTCATAGATCTATATAAGGGCCAGTTAACTTTGAATTAAGAAAAAAATTCCACTCATAATAATGGATGCTACTCATGATCCATGGTTTTTTTTTTGTTGTTGTTTTTTTTTTGTTTTTTTGCAAATGTCTCTTACAGACTAATGTTAGAAGCAGGGAAGAGCTGAAGCAGCTCAGAACTTATAGGTGGATCTGGGGAAAGAAAAGTATATATCCTAATAATGATCTAATCATAGATCTGCAATAACATCACTACATCTGAAGTTAAGTTTATTTCCATAACTACAAGAAAAATTTGTAATATGTTTTTAACCTTGCTATGTATAATCACAGCTTGCTAAAAGACATAAAAATAAATATTTGCAAGATTTTATATAAAGATCACAGAATGGTCAGCACAATGAATGGAAAAAAAATAACACATTTAGTGTTTTTTAAAAACTCATTGTATAATAGTGATAATCTTGGATCGTATATTAGCTAGAGATCAAGAAGCTATTGACCATAAAACTCACACCAAAGTGTTCTCTTTTCATGTAAATCCAAATCTTTGTTCAGCAGTTGTTTTTTTTTTAATAGTTCTGACCCAACTGTCAAATGAAATTGATGCAAAGTCATCAAAAATCTGAGGCACTATATCACTAGAATTTGGACTTATTGTATTTTAGTTGTGGATTCCAAATATTTAAAATTATCTAAAATTATCTAAAATTATCTAAAATTGATTTTGAAACATTTAAGTATACACTAGATTTGATCTAAATAGAATTAAAATTTCTGCATTGATAAATCACAAAGACATACAAAATATCTTAGCACGAAGGTTCTTTGGTTCTATAATCTGAATAATTTTAGCAATAAAGAAATATATGATCAGGGAGTGGTTCAGTTAGTATCAGTTATAATAGTCAGATCCTCAGCACAGCAGAGTGATTTGTTTTAAGATGGTCCTGACCAATTTCCTTCAGTCTTTTCCCATATGTTCTTTCCCATTTTTTTCCCCTCATCTCTGTCTACTCCATTCTAACAATCACTTGTTCCCTCTACCATGAAGAAAATAAAAGCCACCCAAAGTGAAGTTCCTCTAATCCCCAGGCTCCATCTTTTCCTAGCTATTATAGATGCATGGGTACATCTCTCTTATAACTCTTCCTTGCTTTCTTTATTCAACCATCTCTCACATAATCCAGGATTTTAATATATCCATTGCCACTGCCTTATTCTTGCTGTGATTCCCAAGATGATTCCCCTTTCTCTCAATTTGTAAATACGCTAAAATCAAACAACAACAACAAAAACAACTTCCTTTACCCTACACTTTCTTTGAACTGCTATCTGAAAATGTTCTTCCACATTCCAACAAAATTCTGCTTGCCCAATTTCTTTGCTTCTAGAACCATTATTAACTGGCTTCCCCTTTATCTCACAAAAATAAATATCTTTTATGTAAAGAAATAACTAAATGTACAAGAGTCCTTACATTTTTTAAAAAAATTTATTCTAAATATCCTTACCAGATCCAATGCCTTTCTTTTAAATTCCCTCCTATGCTGATTTCTTGATTTCCTTTTATTACTCTGGGCTTTTACTTTCAGATTTTACCCTGTTTTCTTTTTTATTTCTTTGACATGCAAACATAAGAATTCCTTAGAGCTCTTTTCTATTTCTTCTTGTGCTTTTCAGAATCTGCCAACAAGGTCTGGAATCTTCCATGTCGTCACAAACACCATAATCACAACAACTTCAATTCTATCAATTTTATCAGGTATTCTTTTCAAAAAAAAATTTTTAAACAGGATTTGTGGATTTTCAAAACATAAACACATAGAAGATCACCCCATTTTCATCATTTTAAATATACTTACAAAAAAAAAAAAGTCCCATACCTTCTATCTCAGATTTACCCACCAGATAATCACTGGAAAAAGAAGATCACTGAAATCAATTTCAAATTCATCATGTTTTTTAATATTAGTATTTCACTGGTAGGTATTCTATGACAGGTTTTTATTTTTTTTTCCTTTTTCCATTTTTTTTTCATGCAGTTCAGCCACATGCCTGAACAAACATGATTAGAGATTGTAAACACAATGGTGCATGTTCCAGATATGGGCAGGAATCAATAAAGAGTGGTAGGAACGTTCATGACCTAAGCAGATAGAACACACATCTGCAGGTGAGATCTATGCTCACCAGCTGCCAGCTCAGTCTCTGTGCTGACAGTCAGCTTTGCCAGTGTTAGGCTTCTGTCCCTTCGTCACAGTATTTGATGTTGAACTCTGGTTATGGCTAATAACAGGAATCCGATAATGTTTAGTGGATAAATTAAGTGAGTAATCATCAAAAATAAAATCCATTTGGGCTTTCTAATTGGTTCATCCAGCTCTGAATATGAAATGATAACTGTGTGAAGACACAAACATAATAATCATCAAATTTTCTACTTCTTCACATTGTCTTAAGGACTTTAAAAATATTATGTAGCTTTAAAAATATGTATTATCATTATATTTTAAATAAGTACTGAGGCTTTTCCCAAGAGAATAGGTTGATAACATCTCTTTCACTAGCTGATACCAGACTCAGTTACAGTCATAAAAATAGCTTTCTATTTTGAAAGTAAATTTTTGTTCATTTGAAGTAAATTACTCCTTCAAGGATACAAGAAGGCTGACCATAATTTAACACTATTAAGGTCCCAGCCAGAGGAAATTTACTAAAATGGGAGGTTAACTTCTAAGAAAGAATATATTTCAAATACTCTCCTATCATAGGATTAGACTCCAGATTCACTTTTATCATGTTGTGAGCAGTATATTAAGTGAGGTATATATCAAAATTAATATATAACTTTTCCTCTTAGAAAAAGGCAAAAGAACATTAAAATGGTATACTTGAAATAATAATCTTTTATTTTGTCTTATAATATTAAGAGTTAAGAATAAATACTTTGAAACAACTTTTTATTATACTGACTAAAATATTATATAAGCTACTTTCTTTGAAATGATAAAAGTTATGAGGATGTTGGAGATGTCAGAATTAAATCTTCATAAAAGAGGTGGCATACAATTAAAAGATGAAGTGAAATGAGAAGAGATTCAACACCCAAATCGGAGGATGGTGAGGAGTGGGGGAGAAAAAGGAGCACCCCCCCAAAAAAAACCCAAGTAGCAAATAGACCTTACCTACAAATAAACCTCAAAAGTATTCACTGAAGAAGATGCCAAGAGAATAGAGATTGTAAAGAAAAATGAAGTAATTATATGCTCAAATATGGTGGTGAGGTCTCATAAAATAAAAACTGAAAACTCTTTGTCTCTGTTTCTGTCTCTCTCATGCTGTCTCTTGCCTGTAGAAAACCATTGCTGACCTTAAATAAACAACAACAAAAAAAAGTTAGTGACCTTGAACAAGTAAATACAGATGTTTTGAAAAAAAATGGAAAGAAAAGATGATTTCTGTGTGTGCTCAAACAGGTTTCTAAACATATTATTTTGAAATTGTTTTTAAAGTTTCTCTTTGCATTATCATATTTTCAAAGACATAACTATGCCATAGTTGTCAGTATTGTTTTTGCATCAAAGAACCTATTGCATCACTCTTTTCAGAATTTTCTGTGTCTATTAAGAAAAAGAGAAAGATGAAAATATCAATTTTTTTAAATAAAGGTTTGCTTTATACAAAACAGAGATGGACCAAACTACTCTAATTACATTTTAACGTTTGATGATTTTTTTCTTAATATGACAGAAAATGAAGTTGTCTTAAAAATTGTTGGTCAGGTGTGGTGGCACACATCTCTAACCCCAATGATTTTGGAGGCTGAGGCAGGAAAATTGCAAGTTCAAGGCTAGCCTCAGCAACTTAGCAAAATTATAAGTAATTTAGTGATACCCTTTCTCAAATCAAATAATAAAGGGGTTGGGAATGTAGCTCAGTGGTAAAGTGCCCCTGGATTCAATCCTAAATACAAAATAAATAAATAAATAAATAAAGAAAGAAAGAAAGAAAGAAAGAAAGAAAGAAAGAAAGAAGTATGTACGTTAATATAGCTGAAGTAGAACTAACTTCTTCTCTGTGTAGTAGTTTAAGAAGCATAAACATAATTAAAATGAATCCGCTTGCATTTTCCCCAAATTAGCACTATCAAATACAAAGTAAATGCTTTTCTATTATAAATACTAAGAAAAGGTTTTTAAAGGTTTTGAATCACTATTGTGAGAAATAATTTTATGTCTTAACTTGCTTGAAGCATGGGGTGCCCACATATTTGGACAGACATTTTTCAGGATATATCTCTTACATACAGTGTTTTTGAATGAAATTAACATTTGGAAAGATAGACTGAGTACAGTCTAGATGGGATGATTATATTGTGAATAGAGGGAACCTTGACTGACTGCTTGATTTGGCATACCAGACTTTTCCTACCATTGGACTAAGATTGAAACCACAGCTGTTTGGGGGCATCAAGTCAAGACTACAGACTAGTTGGCTACTGGCTAGTTGAAGTTGCGCATGACCCAGCAGCTCAAGAGGCTGAGGTCAGAGGATCACCAGTTAAAACTAGCCTCAGCAAAAAGGGAGGTGCTAGGCAACTCAGTGAGACCCTGTCTCTAAATAAAATACAAAATAAGGCTGGCCATGTGGCTCAGTGGTCAAGTGCCCATGAGTCCACAGCACTCCCCTACCCCCCCAAAAAAGACTATACGAACTTTCAAATTGAAATTTATGCATCAACTTTCCTATTTTTCAAGCTTTTAGAATTAAACAGGAACTACAACTTCAGCTATTCTGGGTCTTCAGCTTGCAAATTGCTTGTCTTTCGATTTTTAGTGTCCAAAATCATGTTGGCCAATTCCATATAAGACAAATTTTTCTGTCTATATAATATATGCATCCTGTTTGTTCTGTATCTTTGGAAAACCCTGACTAATATGGATTTTGGTAACAAGAGCAAGGGGCTTCTGTAAAAAAACATCTAAAATATGGACTGGCCTTGGAACTTGGTATTAGATACAGCATAGCACTGGTAACAAATAGAGTTATGTGCCAGAAATATAAATTCTGGTGGGAACTCAAAAGAGAATGAATGAAGACAAAAATCTTGATATTCTTAGAGAATACATAAATAATTTTGAATAAAATATTGGTAAAAAATAGGGATGCAAATGGTCTTCTGGTATGGTCTCAGTAGGAAAAAAAGGTAATTGAGAACTAGACAAAATATTCTTATTGTAAATTGGCAAAGAACTTATCTGAACTGTGGTCTAGTGTTTTGTGAAAAGTAAAAATTATGAGTGGTGAAATTGGATATTGAGCTGAGGTGACTCCTAAGCAAAGTACTAAAGGAATAGCAGGTTTCCTTGCAACTGCTTATAGCAAAACATATGAAGAAAGAGATGACTTAAAGAAGGGCTTGTTAAGCAAAAAGGAGACAGAACTAGAGATCTAGAAAATTATCATCAACTCACATTGCAAAAAAATAAAAAAAAGATTATCTGAAGAGCAACTAAGGATCTGGATGAACATCCACTGAGAAGGAGATGAATATGGGTATGAATTACAAATTTAGTCACCACCGTTGCAGAAGCCAAGAGTGGAGATAAGATTACTTGAACAGGAACACTGCTATGTTTGAAGTAAATGAAACGGAGGAGGAGAAGGAAGAAGAAAAGAAGGAGGAAGAGGAGGTTTATGGGAAAGAAGGAAAAGGAGATTGTAATGATGGAGAAGGGGAAAAGAAAGAAGAATAAAGAGGAAAAAAAAGAATGGGAGGAAGAAGAGGAAAAGAAAAAGAGGAAGAGGAAGAAGAAGAAGAAAATGATGACAAGAGGAGAAGATGCTGATGAAAGAATACTATAGGACCAAAAAATAGGAGTAGAGTTTTCCAGCTATAAATATTCTTGAACCGTCAAGAAAAGGCAAGAGTGACGCCAAAGATCATTGGGAAACCATAATGGCTGCAACTACTATTACTGGCTAAGGGGACAAGGCTGCTTCCTCTGTATTTTCAAGGATCTCACAGAGATCCTTGAGACAGAATCCTGAAGATCTCTGGGGAAACAATACAACCCTGTTGGACTTGGAGGGCAAAAAGGATTATTCTTGAGTTTTGAGATCTAATGGAATTGACCAGGCTAAGTTTTAAACTTGCTTGGGACTCATCACCTTTTCCTTTTCTATATTTCTCTCTTTTAGAATAGGAATGTCTACTTTTGTTCCACTACTATATTTTACAAGCATACAACTGTCTAGTTCCACAGGGAAAATTCATATCTGGAAGACAATTATAATGATTTAGAAGATATTTAGATTAAATTTTGAACTTCAGACTTTTGAGTTGATACTCTAATCAATCGAGATTTTGGCTCCAAAAAAAGGGACGTTTTGGCAGAAAAAAATGAATTTTCTTGGATTTAGAGATGGAATAAATGTATTTTGCATGGATTTTGTGAGGGCAGGGTAGAAGTGTGAGAAAATAAATTTCTTTTGTTTAAACTGCCAAGCGTTTTTTTTTTTTTTTTTTTTTTTTCTGTATCATGCTAAGACAAATATAATTTCCTTTTCCACATGCTGGGTGTCTGCAATGGCATCTATATTTAAAACTTTAAATTATTTAGATAAATGATATCAGTCTGACCAGCTGATTGTTTTGTACCTAGCTCAATTGTAGTATATTATTATATGGATTCATTTCAATTTATAGCAAAAATTTTGAAGTTCTAATTTTGAAATACATAGATATAGATGATAGATAGATAGATAGATAGATAGATGGATGGAGCAAGGTGGGGGATGTTATGGATTAGATGTGAGGTAGCCCCATAAAAGCTCATGTGTGAGACAAGGCAAGAACATTCAGAGGTGAAAGAGGTGAAATGATTGGGTTATAAGAACCTTACCTCAGTCACTGAACTAATTCCCTGATAGGGATTAACTGAATGGTTAAGTGAAGCTGGGTAGGGTGTAGCTGGAAGAGGTGAGTCACTGGGGGCATATTTTGGGGGCATATATTTGGTGAATTGAACTTAGTCTCTTTCTCTGCTTACTGATCTACATGTGTGCTGCCACCCTCTTCTGGCATGATATTCTGCCTTCCCTTAAGCCCCCAGGAATAGATTTAGGTATCTACGAACTAAGACCTCTGAAACCATGAACCCTCAAATAAATGTTTGGTCTTCAACAATTGTTTTTTATCAGGTTATTTAGTTATAGCAGCAAAAAGCTGACTAAAACACATGTTATTTTATTAATTTTTTCTTCAATGATCATATAAAGGAAGAAAGAGGAAAAGGAAGAGAAAGAGACGATGAAAGAAGAAAAAAATGTGTTCAGCTACCAACTATAACAAAAAGAAATGAACTGTTATGTAGTCTAGCAATAAGCACTTTTGAACATGACCTCTATGTGGAATAATGTGTTAGAATACATCTGTTTCTAACCATAATACAGAGATGGCTTAAATGATCTGTTTTTTTGTAAGACACAATACACAATAATATTCAAAATGCACAGTCATTGCCCCTCAGAATTCTAACACTGATGATACCTGGATGGGGTTGATGAGGAGAGGGTGTTCTTTGATCTGCAGTGATGTTTTTGGACCTTTCTGTTTTTTCCCTACAATAATTTCTTCACACAGAAGCCAATGTTATTCTTTTAACTTGTATAACCTAATACTATTATTTTTCTTAAAACCTTTAAAATGTGTAGCATCCCACATAAAAGAAACCTGGTGCATGAAGTCCCACTTGCTCATCCCTAGAATCCTAACTACTTGTCCACCTTGCTGCTCTCATCCATTCAAGCCACACTGACTTTTGTCCTACATTAATCTATACAGCTTCTCCTCACTCTACTTTGGGTGCTGCATCCTAATATTTGCATATTTGCAAAACTGGGTCATCCTTGGAACTCAACCTTTCAAAAGGAGCAGTCAATCTGAAATAGTCACAGTGCTCTCAAATTTTATGAAATTTTCTGCCAAGCTATCTTTGTTGGGTGATGATCTTTTATGTATACTCTGTTTCCCTCCATGCTAATAACCCCATAATAATAAGAAACTATTCACTTGTTCACCACTGCATTTTCAATGTGAACAACGAATGACCCAGTGCGGGTGATAAGATTTGTAGACTGACTAAATGCTCATCTTTAATTCATTTATACTTAGGGGTGGGGTGTTATAGCAAATTAATAAGTATTTGAGTGCTTAGAAAGTAGTAGGTACTCTCCTAAATGCATTACCTGCAATGACAAGTTAAATCTACACCTATACATTGTGATTCCTAATTAAAAATGAGGAAACTAAAGCTTTAGAAAATTTAATTTGCAAATTATGTTTGTTCAGTTAATCCTTTAACAATTCAGTTGTAGTTGAAATGCATAATGAGGTTTTTCTGATCTTATTTTTGCAAATCTTGTATCTCCAACTAAAGTTATGTTACACTGTACTACCACAAGGGAAGTTTGATATTTGGCAGGAGTGAAGATCGATGCTATGATAAAGAGCAGGAAATTGCTGTGACCTAAATGTTTTCCTCCCCAAATTCATGTGTCAAAGCTCTCACTTCCAACATAACTTAGTATTTACAGCTCAAGCTTTTAGCAGGTAAAGAAGTCTAAACCACAATCAGGCCTTAGACTTCCAACCTCTAAATCGTGGGAAAATAAATTCGTGTATTTAAATTACCTAGTCCACAGTATGTTGTTATGGCATCCTAAGATTAAGATTGAAACAAATACAGAAATTAATTTTAATCTCTATGAAGAAGAGAGAAAAACATTGAAAAAGTCACATTCACTCGTCAACCTCTTCCTGACAATGTTATCCCCATATTTATGAAGCTTCTAGCTCTGTGAACTCTCCTCTTATTTACTCACTTTTGAGTCTTCTCAGCTTCTCTGTGAGAAAGCTTTGTAAATTTAAGCAATATAATCCCTGAGTATTCAAAAAATTTTGTTGTCAAAGAACACGTAAATAGCAGAAATGTGGAGCTTTAAACAATCATCAATTAGTAAAAAAACATTTTTTTAAAGGCTGAGTTGATGTAATCAACTGAATTTTGAAAATACATTTAGTTCTACTACAGCACATTTTTTTATGCTCTTGCCTTCAAAACAGAGAAGGCACCTAGTCAACACCTCTCCTTCTTCTGTCTACGTATACAAGAGGAGCTCACAGTGATACAAAAATCTGAGGTAGGGATCAAGTATTGGGTGGAGTGGTAGATAATAAGCATTCCTGAATCTGAGAACAAACAGGTTGCTCTTCAAAGACACAATTTATTAAAATAGTTATTAGTATGAATTAACATAGAAAAATTCATTTTTAAATGAAGGGTTTATAAAGCTTTCTCTCTGCCCTGATAAAAGACAATCAACCTTCATATAAGTACATGTAAATATTAGAATTAGTATTAATAAGTGCCCAAGAAACCTATATACAATATTTTATAAGTTTAAGCAATATACTTATTCCTAGTTAAACTATGAGTAGATATAAGTTGTGGGTCTGTACTAGTTTCTTATACATAAAAAATAATTTTAATAATTTTTAATAATAAATGTTGTTAATCACCTGCCTGTAGTTACCACCAAGTTAGTCCATTCAATCTAGGATGGATGGATTGGGTTGCAGCTCTCACAATCCAAACTTTTCAAATCTGAAACTCCCTTGCTATAGATTTTGACCCTAAAACAAATTAAATATATATCATAAAATTTAAAGTAAAAATATTATAAAACTTTCAGAGGAATATTTTAAGTGATTTTATTAGTAGTACATTATAGTTATACCTAAAAGTTAATTTCATTTTGAAATAATCATATATTCATGGAATAGAACTTTGCTTCATTTGAGTTTCCATGACTTCCTCTTTCCCTACCCTTGCCCCCTACACTCTTTCTTCTACTCTACTGTTCTTTGTTTTATTTATTTATTTTTAATTGGCACTTTATAGATATACATAAAGGTATATGTATATATATTTTTATATATATACATATATATGTATATATTATATACTATCTACATGTATGACTGTATTACATGTAGATAGCATAACTTGGCCAATTTCATTACGTATTTCCTTTTTCTGTCCCTCATACTTCCTTCTCAATTGCCTTCTTCTATTCCATTGTTCTCCCTTTTATTTTCCTGGGATCCCCCTCCTGACATTCTTTGTTTCCTATTTTTCTTCAGCTTCTGCATGTGAGAAAATATTTGACTCTTGATTTTCTGAGTCTGACTTATTTTACATAGCATGGTAGTCTCCATTTTCATCCATTTATCAGCAGTTGCGTAATTTTATTCTTCTTTAAGGCTCAATAAAACTCCATGTGTATATATATACCACACTTTATTTTTCATTTATCTGTTGGCAGGAAGATAGGTTTGTTTCATAAGTGATAATTGTGAATAGAACTGATGAAAACATTTTTTCTTTATTCTCTCTCTCTCTCTCTCTTCACTGCTAGAGTTCAAACCTAGGGCCTTATGCATGCAATGTAAGCACTCTAATACTGAACTGTATCTACAGGCTTCCTAAGGAAACTTGGTAATAACAAAGATTCTTTGAAAGATTTCCCTAATAGTTTTAGAGTAGGAAAAAAGTCCTATGTAATCTCTAGGAAAAAAAAAAATCTCGTTTTGCCACTAAATGACGATTATTTAAATTACATTTTGATATGTTAATGTTAGCTTGATATCTAAGATTTCCTAAAGAAATACATGGAATTGCATCTGATCAACAATGGTAGTGCTAGTATTTTATTATCATAAGGGACCACTTCTTTTCCAAACACACATTTTATTTCTCATTACTGACACTGGATTTGCATAAGTAATTAAAGGCTTCTTTGAGAATGCCAAAACAGACATCTACCTTTAAATCACAGTTTTATTATTAAACTAATTACTAACCCATTACTCAGGACCCACAGCAGCTTGCATTCTTGTTTAATAAGATATACTTTAACACTATCTTTGTCAGAATAGAATTATCATGCTCTAATGTAAATTTTTTTTCAATGAAAATGAACTTTGCTCCTCCAATTTTCAGGAAACTACTGCACAGCTCACTCAACTCAAGTAGATTTCTATGAAAATAACATTTGTTTAATGATTTTAAAATGATGATAAAGTCTTCTACCTTTGAAACAGAACTTAAAATTATTTTATTCCCTAAACTAAGTATTATTCAAAGTTCCACATGTAAATATTAAATGGAAATATATCACCAATGTTAAATATTTGGCTGTTTATCTCAGTCTTTACATAGTTCAAAGTGGATTATTTTTTTTCATGGTTTCAGAGGTTTGGTCCAGCGTGTCCATCTCCATTGCTTTGGGCCTGATTGAGGCAGAACACCATGGCAGTAGGGCAGTGGTGGAAGGAAGACACTGAGTTCATGGCAGCCTAGCAGCACAGATGGGAAGGAGAGGTGAAGGCACAACATGGAAGATGAACCCTGCCTGGGCACAATCCCCAGTGACCCACTTTCTCCAATCATACTTCATCTGCCGACAGTTACCACTCAGTCCATTCATACTAGGATGGGTAGCTTGGATTGTAGCTCTCAGAGTTCAAATATTTAAAATCTGGATATCTCTGCTTTAACCCAAGAAGTTTTGGGGTTATAATATATCCAAAACATAACATTTCTATTTTTACAATTATTAATCAGAATTGAAACAAAGATCTTAAAAATACTTGTTTATTTATCTTTTAAGTCTTTTTACTTACTTGTTTGTTTTCTCCTAATTTTTTTCTTTTATTGCAATGTAGTAGTTAAGGGTGAATATGTGTCTTATAAGAGCTTCCTGTGACTCTTATCAAGGCAGTTGGGAGACTGAGTCCGAATATTTGCCTGCTCTTTTAGATGTGCTGGGCTACAGGACTATCTCACCATTATCCCAGACTAAACAGCTGACCTTTCTATTATTTGTTGTTCCATGTGTAAGGCAGTGATAGTACTTACTGTCTGCTTCACAAGGATGCTGCAAAGATTAAGGAGCTAATAGTGACAAAGTACTTGGAACTTGTGAGAAGCCTCTTTCAAGAAGCTTGCAAGAACCTTACAGCCCTTAGAACACTCTTCCGTGTAAGGCTGATAAGTCCTTTCTAAAAACCACACTCTCTTATGTGAAATTTGTATTAACAATGAATTAATGATAGGTGCAAATTGGTTTCTCTAAAATTAAATAATTATAAATTATAGCAATATACATATAATATTTTACATATTATTATTATTATAGGGACAAGGCAGCAATTAATGAATAGGTTTTACTATTTGTCCATGTGGTAAGATTGGCAGTCTGTGTTTCTTTCCTTGAAACAAATATCAAAGTAAAAATTGATTTAGTCTTCTATCATAAATAATAAAATATAAACTTTAATTCTATTAAAGTCTTTAGAAAGAAGCACCTTGTTTATATAATCTCACTGCAAGCAAACTTTAAATTGGTTTAAGCAATTTTAACAGAATCTCTAATTTTAAAAACATTAAAAGTTGTAAGGAGACTGCACTATTCACCCTAGATAAGTCATTTTTAAACAACAAGAGTCATACTGGTAAATACTGTAAAGACCACAGTAATAGAAGTAAGAAAACAGCATTCAAAAGTAATTAAAATACATATAATCTTGAGCATGTTGCTTTATTTTCTGAGCTGCAGCTCATTTTTATTACAATAAGTCAGTTGTTCTTTTCTGTTTTCAAAGTTCTATGAATTAGGCGAAACATTTTTCTATTAAAACATATTCTTTATTCTACTTTTATCTGTCCTTGCATTTCTGTTAAACAAACTAAAACTAAGACTCCTAAATAAGGAAAAATGTAAAGAGTAATTTAAATTCAAAATCTTTCTATTATTCTACTACACGTTAGCTGACCTCTGCTGTTGAATTATCCATTATATAGTAGTTATTTATAAAATTGTAATCTTAGAGGACTCATTGGGTTAATATCCCCTTATTACATAAACATCCATAGTAACAAGAATAGAAAGATCTGTGCTATTTGAAATTAACTATCAAAACACAACAAAGCATTATCTTTTGGATTCTATGAAAATATTACTATAAAACTATAGTTTTGCTAGTAGAACCCATATGCACACACAAATAAAACTTTAAACTATAAACTTAGTAATGAATGCCTAGTACACAGTCCTCCAAATATTATTTTAAATAATCATCACTTTTATATAGTTTAATCTTCTAGTTTTGAAATTTCTGCCATCTTTTATATAGTCCCATTATTCCATGTTCTAATGAAATGAATGTTTCATAAATACTTATATGTCTATACAGTTCCCTGTTTTGGGGATAAAACTCAGAAAGATTATCCTCAAGGCAATAACAAGTTTAAAAAGAATAGTAGACCCTTGTAGAGGGGAAACTTTTATTGTGTGTATATCAAGATAGCATTTATGTTTCCGGATGCATATTGAAGTTCTTGTGGAAAGATGGGCAGTCAAATGGGAAGCAGGAATAATAAGAAAATAGAAAAGAAAAGAAGGAAAGGACTGCAAATTAAGAAGGTCCCCAAATATGCCAATAATTCACCAGGTTTAGAGACTTCGTGTTTGGCCTACTTGGCAGGGTAGTATCAATGCCTTTGTAATGGAGGACACAGATGCCAACCATTTCTTGAGCAGTAAGATCTGAATCTTATATGCATACTCTATGGTTTGAATATGAAGTGTCTCCCAAAATCATGTGTATGACACTGTAAGAATTGGTTCAGAGGTGAAATGATTACGTTTGGAGAGCCCTAACCTAACCAAGAGCTTAATTCACTGATATGGATTAATTCAGTGGTAACTGTAGGAAGGTAGGGATGGCTGGAGTAGGTGTTCACTGGGGTATTCCTTTGAGATTTGTCCCTAGTAAGGAAATCTCTCTCTGCTGCCTTATGTCATGTCCCGAGCTCATTTCATCCACCATACCCTTCCAACATGATTTTCTGTCTCACCTCTCTTGACCCCAGAGCCATGGTGTTGACCTCTCTGGACTAAGACCTCTGAAACCATGAATGCCAAATAAACTTCCTCCTCTACATTATTCTTGTCAGGTCTTTTGGTTACAGACATGAAAAAGCTGTCTAAAACACATACATTTATATAATTTCAGAGCATGTATTTACATAGTGAAAGGCTTGATGCAAGGTAAAATGAAAAATATTGCAAGAATATCTTTAGCCTTAAGACCAACACAACAAGGTGGAAAAAAAAGTTTACTACAATTCTACAATCAAGGAAATGAAAGTTTGTGAAGTGCTATAGCTAGGAACATTTGCCCAGGCTTTGTACTGACTTTCCATCTACTCCTTAGAATTATGAGTCAGCTGAACGTTCCAGGTGCATTTTCTCTTTTTATCTTTTGGATCTAAGCTACCTGCTTTTCGTCCTTATCATGCCACTATAGAGTAACAAGTTTTCCATTTCTACAATATCCCTAGATACTATAAGAACCCGAATGTATCAAAAAAAAAAAAAAAAAGGCAAATTATGATAAAACTTGTCAGACTTCAACTTCTTAACAGTTAATAAACTCCTTGGGGTAGTGAATATTGTTTGAGCACATTGTTCATAGTAAATGTTTTAATAACAAAGAATTTTGTCTGTTCTTGTGTGTTTGTAACCACTTTTGCTTTCCAGACATTATGTAAATTTTCTTATTTCTGTTTTTTAAAACACATTAGTGTGGACTTTTTTCTGCTTCATGTGATGCTTCAGAAATTATTTGCTTGTGTATCACTTCCCATGGACATTTGTGTTAGCTCTACTGGACTTATTCTATTTCTCTTTGTCCTGAAAGTATATCAGACTGAGAGTAAAATAGATTAGCAATAAACACATAAATATATTCATTGATTGATTTTGTACTTTTTAATTTTTTTCAATAAGTAAAACTAATTGTGACTCACCTCATAGCTCCTGGAGACCCTACAGCCAAGAATGATGGTTGAATACCACAAATCTGATTTTTAATTCAATCTCAGGTGTTCAGCTAACTTCGAGGATTGTCTGATTTCATCTCCATATCCCTATCATCCACCATTTAGGGTTACTTGATAATTTTCTTTATAAATCCCACTGTAAATTGGAGACTGATTTAGAAAATCTGATTTTTGTATCTGAGTCATGAATGAATCCTTGCCACACATTTCCATAGCTATTGATGCTAACTGCTTTTATACCTGTCTTTCTGAATTTTGCCTGCTCTGGTCCTAGATTATACATAACTATATCTTTCTAACCTTTTGAGAAACTTTTCTAAAAATTCAACTATACTGATGTTTTCTGTAATATTTCAAAAATGCAAAATCACTTCCTTCTCTGGAAGCCACAACTGCCTTAATGAGGTTTTTAACCTAAAGCTTCCTGTTTGTCCCACATCTAACTCTATTCACCTCACTCTTCTCTCTCCACCCCTTCCCATGTTTGGTTCTTAATTGTGATGTAGTCTATTCAATATAATTGTATTTTCTACTCTTCTCTTGGTCTTTTTTATTTCAAAATGTTAGGAAAAACAAATTAAAGTGCACATTCAATAAAAAGAGTGTTATTATGGTGAGGATTGTATTTATATCTAAATTTTTTGCTAGAGAATAACAGAATATTTTCTAAATGTTTAGTTTTAACAGTACATCAGGAAATAATTTTCTAAAGAGAAAAAAGGCAGGTATCTTTATTTTCTTTTAGTAGTAGGAAGGGAAGAAACAAATATTAATTCTGCAAAATTATATTCCAAAGCACTAATTAAAGATTTATTTCATGAGCAAATATACCACCTGCTTTGCGTACTTTATATGGATGGTTTACATTTTCCAATCCTTTACTTTACACACTCATTAATAACACAGAACATGTGCAGTTTGCATTAGGCATTTTCATAAGTATGAAATATTCAGCTACTGCAGCATTGAGTCAACATAGCCAATATTATTACGAGTACTAACCTCTAAAAAATGTTCAGATATCATAAGTATTGTGCATGTGTGTTTACATATGTGTAAATATATATACATGCATGTATACATATAATGAAGAGTCGCATGACTTATTTTTTTCTTTCATCTTTCTAATTGTGTTCATTTTTTTTGAAAATTGAAGTGTTAACAAATGCTATAAAATTTTGAAAAATCTTTGCCCTTTTACACACAATACTATGGTGAATATTTATAATGGCATTTATTCCCAAATCTTACTTTTATTGATAATTTTGAAACTTATTATACAATTTCTTTTTAATAACTTTATAGCATGGCTTGTACTCTTAGGTTTTAACTTCTAAAATACATCTGTATTATTAGATTGGCGAAGATATATTTAGAAATTATATTTTGAAGACCCTTTATTTTATTAGAGCATTGATAAATAAAAAATGGAGAATTAGAGATCATAATATGTTATAAAATAAAACAAATGGACAAAACATAATTGGTGTAATTTTGTTTCTATTTTAAATCTTTGCTGTTTTCATAAAACTCAGTGGAATTCCACCCCAACCGCTCTTCAACAGTTTTCTCTACGTAGATATTTTTAAAAGCAAATTTATAGGGTTGGAAATGTCGCTCAGTAGTAGTGTTCTTGTCTAGTATGTGGTGGCTCTATGTTCAATCCTCAGCACTATAAAATATAATGTGATAATAATAACAAGAAAAAACAATCTGGTAATATCACACATTGAATACCAGCTCCCTATAGAAACTTGAATATATGCTACAAAAAATGTCAGATGGTGAAGCATAGGAGGTAAGCAAGGTTTCTTTATGACTCTCACCTTCAAGGGTTTAAAGTAAATAAAAATACTTGGACTAAGGATAATGTTTAGTTTATTTATAATGGCTGGATCCATGGAAGTAGCTTCTTGGAACTACCCTTGCCATTAGAATGCACCTACATCTTTGACCTACTACACAGCTTCCATTAATGAGGTATTTGTGCCTTCTAGAGTGCCTGAGATTCAACCTATGAGAGATCTATAAAGAAATATTTACCATTAGTTCTTGAAAATTTCTTCCATCAAAAGTAGTAGGGGCATATTAAGTATGCTCAATTTTCTAATAAATATTTTTCAAAAATGTTTGACATATCACAAATCAGATTCAGATACTATTTTGCTTCTTTTGATAGCTGTTTAATATTTAGTAAAAGTACCAATAAAAATACTTTTCCACCACTTAAAAACTCTCTAATCTATTTCTCACCATTTCATTTTTTAAAATTTGTCTTAAATATTTTTATTCTCACATTGGCCATTTACTTCCTATAGTATGTAAGCTTTAGATAAAATGTGTTGTTCAAACAGCAATATGGTTAGCTTTTACTAGGCTTTATGAAAAGGAAAATACATTTCTATTATTTTTTCAATTGTGTTTTCTTCTCAGATAGAATTGGCAAGTTGTCATAATTCTTTATACTTTGGATCAGCTTTGAACATTTTAATACTTGTGAGTTCAGTGTTATGAAATATTCTTTATATTGAAGTTATTTTTGTCAGTGGCACTTTTTTTAGGATCTTTTCCTTTATTTTCCTTTTCTGTTGTTGTTGTTGTTGTTGTTAATGGTACAATACCTTTTGTCATTAAGTTTCCTTGGATGCAAAGCTAGAGTCTCCCAAATAGCAGCAACCCAACATTCTCACTATTGCAGTTTCTCCTATAATTCCCATTACATTTTTAAAAATTTTCACTTTCAATGTTATCACTTTTTGTTTCTTCAAGGAACTTTCATTTTTGCCAACTAATTTTCTTTTTCAGAAAATGTCACAATGCATTCCCAGGAGACAAGAAGTTAACATAACTATGGGCTTTGCTGTCTGTGTGAATTCAATAGCAGCTGTGCAGAGACCAATCACCAATGGACTTTGAAAGAATGGTTGTGCATGGTTACAGATTATGATGTGCCTTTTTATTTGGTTTGTATATTGAAGAATGAATGTTAAAGTTTGGATATAAAGTGTCCCCTAAAACCTCCTACATTAATGCCAGGAGATCCAGAGGTGAAATGATTGGATTTGTGAGCTGTAATATAATCAGTCCTCCATTGTTTGTAACGGACTGACTAGGTGGTAACTGTTCTCATGTGAGCTGCATTGCTGAGGGTATGCCCAGGGGGTGCAAATTTTCCTTATAGCCCCTTCCCCACCTCCCTTTTTAAATTTTCTAACTAGTCATTCACAGTATAGCTTTTCTTCACCTTCATCTTTTGTCAGGATTACTGCCTCGCTGTGGACCCAGAGCAATAGAGTGGATTCACCATTGACAAAATCTCTGATACCATGAACCAAAATAAACTTTTTCTCCCCTAAGTTAGAAACCTTTAAAAATAATTTGTGGGAATAATATGGAAAAGTTGGAAAATGCAGATTTTAAAGGAAGGCCTGTGGACATGACAAAGTGTAATAGAATTAGCATGCCTTCAGGAGGCCTCTAATAGGGTGATATGTGAAGTTGTGAAGGTGAAATCAAAGCTGGAATGGAGACCCCAGGAATTAAAGGATACCAGTTACATGAACAATCTGCCAAACAAGAGCTGCTAGCTTCAGAGACAGCCAGGCTAAAAGATAAACAGCAAAGGCTAAAGGGTAGCTTGCCAAGTCCTTTGGAGAGCACGTCTCCCAGCCACATCTCCTAAAAGCTGTATGTTGAGTTATGGCACTCATTTGGCTCACTGGGTTTCAGTCTTGTTTTGGCCCAATTCCTTCTTTATTTGCCAGTATTCCCTTCCTTTTAGAATGGAAATTTTTATTCTCATGTTTATTGTGTTTCTATATATTGGTATCTGTAACTTGTTTTTGATTTTTACAGACTCACAGCCAAAGAGTTTGCCTTTAGTCTCAGAGAAGTCTTTAGACTTGGATTTTGAGATAGTACTGGAACTGCCTTTAGTTCTGCCTTTAGTCTCAGAGAAGTCTTTAGACTTGGATTTTGAGATAGTACTGGAACTGTTAAGACTACAGAACTCTTGAAGATGAACTGAATACATGTTGCACTGTGAAATGAACATGAGCTTTGGGGGCCAGAGGCAGAATGTTATTATTTGATGTGTGGTATCCCCCTGAATTTCCTGTGTTTATTAAGGGATATTCAGAGGTAAAATGATTATGTTATAAGAGCTGTAATCTAATTGTTCATCATAGTTTGAATGGACTGAGTGGTAACTGGAGATCGGGAGACATGGAGAGAGAATGTGGGTCACTGAGTATATGTCCTAGAAGGGTGTATTTCCTCTGTGACCTCTTTCCCACTTCCTTCCCTCTGCCTCCTGGTCAGTCATGAATGGAGTGGCTTTCCTCCACCATCCCTTCTGCCTTGATATGTTGGCTTATCTTGGGCCAAAGCAATGTAGTAAAACTCAGATACCATGAACCATATATACCATGAACCTCTAACTTGTTGGTGTTTTGATCATAACAATGCACAGCTAATTAAAAACATGAGGTTTGTGTTTTATGCAAATATCCATGGTTAATACACCTTGATATCTAAAATTTGAACTATGTAGTTGGGGGACTAGTATTATTTAACTAAACCATGGCCAAAAATATTTATATTAGAACCATGGAAGGTGAGTAGTGCCTTATTGTCTATTAAAAATTTTAATATGTTTATTTTCAGGAAAATATACATCAGTCTCAGAATCTAATTACTTAATAAAATATCTAGATACTTTAAAGTTAAGTGTATGTTATTTCATATTTAGACAATTGTCACTTTCAAAGCAAATTTCTAGGGAAGGTCACTAATAGCTTAATCCAAAGAATTTTATTTCTGTGATGTGTCCCATGGTTGGAAAGCAACTCTCTCTTGTGCTGTGTGATTTCTTCCGGCTTCCTATAGTAAGAGAAAATATGATTACTATTCCTACTTGAAACACTTGAAGGAAGTTATTCTCCCATTCTCAGAGGAAAGTCAATTATAATATTAACATTTTTAATTGTTTTTTTAGAAAATATGATATAATAGCTGTGTTCAGATATTTTCAGTATGAAAATGTCTGTAAATCACTGGGTTAAGTATTTAGATCATAGATTCAGAATACAGAATTTTGATCTTTGGACCATGTGTGAAATTACTATATTTCCATCCTCTGCTACATTTCATTATACTTTTGATAGAAAGACAGCTATATAATTATGAAGATATTAAACATAATTTATTCAAATCCAAGTTTTTATTTGCATATCTAACACTGAATATACTAAAGTGTCTCTGAAGAAACAATAAATTCTTTTTCAAACCTTAAACAGAGAGAGCAAATAGAACTTTCAAAAGCTCTATTGAAAGCAAAATATATTCAGAAAATTAATTATAAAGGTGTCGGTGTATGGAAGTTTCTTAGTCACTGTTTCATACCTGGAAGCACAAAAATATAAAAAGGGAGGAAGGGAAATGATTTGAAGATTAAAAGATGGTTACTATTTGTTTTGGGAAGCTTTTTTGCATAGAAGGTATACACTTAGATGTGGTTTGGAAGGTAGATGTTTCCACTGTACAGAAAAAATCCATAGTAACACTAGAAAAACAGTAGTAATAAATACTTTTCACTAAGTGCTTGACTACATTATCTCATTTAATTCTTATAAAAACCTTGCCACATAGACTATGATTTTCTCCAACCAACAGATAGTACATTAGAGCTGAAAGAAAGCATAAGCAACATGTACCACTGGTAATTATGCAGGGGTTTGAACCAAAGTAACAAAACACTTCCTTGCTCTTTGTAGGACCTTATTTAATAGAACCTTATTTTGCCTTAGGACAAATATTTCCAAAAATAGATGCTAAAATTAATTTCTATGACCTTGTCATGGATTTGGAAATGAATGTGTCATATATTTTTTTGTATTTCAAAACTGAGTTGTTGAATGAAACTGATCTAATATCAAGGTGGATATTTTTAAAATATTTCAATTGATTACTACTTAGGAATCACCTTTGTATATGACACTGTGTTTATGACAGGATCAATTTAAAAGATGCCATTCTTGCATTGTTATAATATTTCTTCCCAAATCAAAATAATAAAAAAAGATGGAATGGCATTGATATTAACTTATTTTATTTAGTATTTTCTCTTCTAAACTGTTCCTAATTGCTATGTGTCTGAGTCCTTCATAACCCAACTTACACAACACATTTACACACACAACTTTACAGTCACTCTGAAAATAAATATGACTTTATCTTAGCCTGCAAATTGTCCACTCTATGTGACTTTTCTCTGCAATTTCTGGACATTTTGTAGACAATTAAGCATCTTTCAACTCATGTTTGTAATTATGAAGCAGAGTATTTTCACCTGAGATAAGAGATCAATGCATTATGTGAAGCCTAATTGCAAATCACAAACCATACATTTTACAAAACATAAATGGTACTATGATATTTATCCTGCTCTTTGACTTGTTTTGTTTACCTCAAGAAAATTATGTGCAGTAATTTCATGTCTATTACTTTAGATTATGTGATACTCTTTAATAGAAATGTTGTATAAAAATTATACTTCTCTAATAATTAAGAGAATATTTGAGGTCATAACTGATCCACCTTCAAAAGTTATGATCTGGATAATTTTAAACATACAGAATTTAAAAGTAGATTTCCAGTGTTGGTTCCATAAGCTCATACTAGTTACTGTAGACTTCTGTTTCCTTAACTCATATTTTATACTTTTATAAAGTATGTGAGTCTAATAAAAACAGTAAGCAGTGACTAACAACCTTTTTATGGGAAACACTGTAGGAGAGGAGTGGAGAAGATTCAAAGTGCATTTGTCTTTCATTCATGTACTCTCTGTGTGATTTGACCTTTTTCAGTGAATATGTGTCATTGTGATAATGACACTTCCTTGTTATTTAAGTTGAATAGAATATTTGGTGGGACCTTATTTTGCCTTAGCACAAACGCATAGCACAAAGGCTAAGGCAAAAACAAAACAAAACAAAACAAAAAAACTATATATGTGTGTATATATATATATACACACACACATATATATAATATGTGTGTATATATATATATATGTACATGTAAAATTTGTAAACAAATGTATAATTATACTGAAAAATTATATATAATTTGTAAACAAATGTACATGCATATAATTTGTAAATAAATGTACAAATACACCGAAAAATCATCCCAATTAGTATGGTGTTGAGAAGTAATTTCTAAGGGTTCTGTTCTTGGTTAATGTGTACTCTTCCTGCTATTAAATAACAAACTACTATAAACTCAGTGCTATAGTTTGAATATTTGTGTCCTCCTAAAATCTGTGTGTTGAAATCTTAATGCCCAAATTGATGGTACTAGGAGGTGAGCCTTTTAGAGGCAATTAGGTCATGAGGACAGAGCCCTTGCAGGTGCAATTAGTGCCCTTAGAAACAAGATCCTAGGGAGACCCCTTGCCACTTCCACCAAGTGAGTTTTCAATGATAAGATGGCCATGTGTGAGCGAGCACGTTCTTACTTAACTCTGAATGCACAAGAGCCTTGACCTTGGACTTCACAGACTGCTGTGAGAGATGGATTTCTGTTGCTTATAAGCAATGTGATCTGTGATATTTTGTTTTAGCAGTAGAAATTAATTATGACATTTAGTGGCCTCAAACAACACCGATTTATGGTAATATAGTTTCTTGGATCAGGAATCTTGAAATTAATTAACTGAGTTCACTATCCAGGATCTCACATGGCTGAAATCAAAGTATTGGTCACCTTTCTTTATCATCTGAGGTCTGAAAGTCTCTTCTAAAATGTCTGAGCAAATTTTATAAGATTATATTTAGAAAGGTTGTTATTTTTCCACTTGGTTTTTAACTAAGGGTTAACCTTGGCTTCTTAAAGCTTCAGGTTCATTAGCCTCATTCATGGTGGTTCACTTCTTTTAGGCTGCCACATGAAAAGCATATGAGCTTTATAAAAGAAGGTTCGAAGCATAGAAATTTACTAGTGAGTTTTAAATTAAAGAGACATACTCTCATTACCTTTAATTCCCAGCTCCAGAGATGGCCTCTCCTAGCTCCCACCTCCAGCCACCTAATGTGGTGGCGAGGTTTACAGAAGAGGCTAGCGAGTGAGAGAGAGAGCACACCAGGGAGTGAGCTTTTATTGGGGAACAAAAAATTCAAGGGAAAATCCCATCCAATGAAGGTCGAGGGGGGCAGCATCCCAAGGTCAGGGCCAGCTATTGGATCTTTGGGTCAGTGGCCAGGCACACCTTCACACGGACAAGCCTTCGTACCTGGGACAGGGTGGAAAAAGCTCTGACACAGTTGCATCTAAGCGCCTCTCACCCAGCCAGGGAGGTAACTCAAATCACGTGCGAGGATGGTCAGTCCAGGATTTCCTTTGGTACTTCTACTTCCTTTAAGGCTGACCTGATGAGATCAGAACTTCCCAGGACAATCTCATTGTGGGAGAATTATTATTTCTTATTAAATTGACCTGCTCATACTCAAAGGAAGATTTATTAGGTTCATCCTAGATTGTACCTATCACAATTAGACATCTTAGGGAGACTAGTTTCAAAGTTGACCATCTTTGCTGTACAAATTACTCTTTCTTTACTCTGCAAATAACTTGGCAAATTACAGACAGCAATCCACTTGTGTCTCACATGACATAATCCACCCCCCCCCCAGAAAATATAGAAACGAAGTTTCAAAAACCCAAATCAATATTCAATGATCAAACAAATAAATTCTTGCGACTATCTCCAGCTTCTAAGAAGGGCAAATACATTCTAAATAGAGACCTACATTTCCATTTCCAGTCCTCTGAATTGATCTTAGGTCTATCACACATAACACCTCCTTCACAATAGCTCTCTATTTTCCACAATATCTCTCTATTTCCACAGTTAAATACAGATATATATGGAGAAAGGGTCTTCAGCACCTGGTTTGTTTCTTACTTTCATACTAGACTTGCTTGACATACTGATTAATATGAACAATTCTGGTTTTTATAAAACTCTGAATCAAGCTTTTTGAACTACTAATTTGTAAGTGCGTCATGAGAATAGTTTTTTCTTTTAATATATCTACTCTAAAAATGCTATAATTGATGATATTGTGCTGTATTTTTATGGTTAACTTGATTCTTTATTTATTTATAGTCAGCATTTAAGCTTTTATTGTGTGTGTGTTGCTTTTCCCATGCTCTGATATGGCAGAAAAGAAAAATCCAATACATTTATATGTTTATATTCCTAGTTATTGCTCCCATTTTTTAGCAGGTCTTGTTGCACCACAATTGGGATAATACTGTAGCTCTACTGGGCTATTTTATGAGGCAATAATCTTATTGCTTATGAGTGAACTCGATTACAGTCCTACAAAACTACAGTAAAAATTCTATTACCTTACCCATGTGTTTGGTTTATCTTTCATTTATTTTTAAATTATGTCCAGTAGAGATACAGTTAGGAGTCAAAGTTCTTCAGGTGCAGCCTAACAGAAAATCAAATTAAAAAGTCATGAAATGAAAATACCTGCTGATCTATACGTCTCGAAATTTCCCCAAATTACTTCTCTTGAACTTTTTTATATTTGGTTGACCTAGAATACATGTGTTCTTCCTAGTTATTAAGTGACATTTTGTGAAAACTCTGTAATATGAGTAAAAATTTTAAAGCATTATATTATTCGTAACTTATTTAATCAATATTTTTAAGGTGATAATTTTGTTTCTAGAATCATTGTTTTGAAGCTTCACCTTTCTTTGTGGTCACGGGTACTTCAATTCCAGGGTAGATAAATAAATGTCACAGGGCCACAAACATATTTTTTTATGTTTTACTTTCTATTTGATCTGATAGAAAGATCTGACAAAGAACACTTTGTCATTTTAAATGTTAAGAGGAAGTAACTGTAGCATGGAGTCTTTTTAGCTATACATTGTATAGATACAGAACAAATAAGCAGGTGACAATTGCTTTTCTTTGTTTTTTTTTTTATTCTAGGGGGAGGGGAACAGCTTTTTTTTTTCTTCACAGTATTCATATAACTATACACATCAACTGTAACTAATTCACTTTAATATCATTAGGGATAAAATAGATTTAAATTCTACTTTTCTTAATTTAGGAGATACATCATTTAAAAATATTTGAAATACTTGTAGCATATACTATATGTCATATTTATTTTGATTTGAAAAGAATACATCATAAATTTTTGGATGTCTTTCTTCTAAATAAAATAATTTACTGACATTAACTTCTCTTGGTACTTGATTATGTATTATGACTACCAAATTATTGTGTTATCTTAAGATACATTTCAAGTCAATAGTCAATCAATATAAATTAAATCAGTCAGGACACTATAAGGAATAATGAATACTTTTATCCTTTAGGACAAAAGACTGAGGATTTAGAAATGGAACAACAGTGAAAAGAATCTGACATAACTTTCCTATATACATATATGAATACACCACTGTGAATCTCAATAACTTGTACATCCATAAGACTGGGATCCTAATTAGAATAAAGTATATTGCATATTTATATAAATATGTCAAAATGGACTACACTGTCATGTATGACTAAAATGAACAAATAAAAATAACAACAAAAAAGAAATGATGGTCCTTTGCTCTTATCTTAAATAATGCATCAAAGACTGGGAAAAAGACCCTAAGCAGCTTGAGAAAGTAGAAAGGACTAAAGATATCATTGTTTTTATAAATGGACACATTTCTAATACTAAGGACCCAGGATCATCATTATCCAACTGGCTATATAACCACAATAAGTGCTGAGAATAAGAGATGGCCTTTAGGAACAAGCTAGGCCCACATTGCTGAAGCATTCTGTCCCATAAGGAGGCTTTATATACTGTACACCCAGTATTCTAGGAGACTAACTAATGAAGAAAACTGGAATATCAGCATTAGAGGATTCAAGGTCCCTGATGTATAAATGGAGTAGAAGAGCTAGAAAGAAGAGGAGCTTCAGTGGGCTTTTGGTAACAAAA
This sequence comes from Callospermophilus lateralis, assembly GCF_048772815.1. Lineage (NCBI taxonomy): Eukaryota > Metazoa > Chordata > Mammalia > Rodentia > Sciuridae > Callospermophilus > Callospermophilus lateralis. Next base: position 36,341,609 of record NC_135314.1, read on the forward strand.
TAAAGTAGAAGTCTTCAGAAATCAAAGATTTGGGGAAATGTAAGTTTTGAATTCAGGTCCTGCAGTCCATGTTGTTATTAGAAAAAGGTAATCATAAACTGGTGTCTTTTCACAAACAATAAATCTGGAAGATAACATTGTTAAAGTTTCCATTTTCACTCTCTATTATTTTGGTATTCTAAAATACTTGTAGATTCTGGCAAATCTAAGGAATTTATAGTACCCATCTCCCATCTTATTCCCAGTTACTTGATTGTAGGTACTTCTTTGGTATCCAACAGTTTACCACAGTGAAGTGTCTACAGAATTTTGAAACACAGAGTTACTATTATGCTGAAATGGTCAAGAGATTTTGAATGAAATGAATGTTTTAAAATTTTGTTTGATCACTTTTTAGCCTTTTGACTAAGATCAAGCGTAAAAGTTAATCTGTTCTTTATTTTTAGCACTCCACATAAGATAGCATCTAAAAGACTTGTTTCTCTGGGTCATATCTTTTTATTCCATATTTTAAGATAATTCAAACTCAAAAAAAAAAAAAAAGAAAAAGAAAGATGGTGTATTCCATTTAGAGATCCCACTATAGATATACAACCTTCTACACTGAATGTTTTGAAATTGAAACTATCTCAAGAAATTTCCCCCATCTTCCTGCCAACAATTCCTTTTGATGTTAAAAATCATCTTCAGTCTTTCACTTAAAAGAAGCATTTAGATCGTATCTTAGAGTATAACAAATTGGCATTACTCCACTTCTATTTACCTCGTCATTCTCTTTTGCTGACTTCTTGGCAGATGTCTCATTTTTGTTCTTAGTTACTTGAAATAGTGTTGCTCATTTTAAAGATCTGTGAGATTTCACATCATTTTATCAGAATATATTTCTTAAATATAATGTGCATATCAAAAACATTTTGTTACTTTCATCTTAGGCTAGTTACTCTTGGTAAATAACCCAAATAATAAAAAGTTTTAAAAATAAATCCCCCAATTAACTTTTGGGAATGTAAGACTTTTTTTCTTTGGAGTCATTATTTTTCTTACACCTGTATTTTGAGTCACTTATTCATATAACTGTGAAAAAACACAATATTTCCCATAAATTTGTCTTTGAAAACAATTAGTAAATGTTTAGCATGTTGATGTCTGTAAGTTTATATATTCATCTCCTCCTTCCCCACACCTCAAATTACTTAACTGATATAAAAACTCTCCATAGGTATTATATAAGGTATTTCAATGCTAAATTTAATTCAAAGTTGTTAGTCTCATATTTTGCTATACGTTTATCAATGCATTTATAATCTATTTTAGGTATCCTGATTATTAGGCACTATACTGCCTCATTTTTCACTTAATTTTAATTTGTACTATGTTAATACACCTTGCAAAAATATATAAATTACTTAAATACATTAGAGTCCAGCCATGCAAATAATTAAATGATGCAGGAATTTGCATGAAATCTATTGTTTGTACATTAGACATACAAGATGATATTGAAATTTTTAAGCTCAATTATATAAATCTTTTTTTGCATGTAGATATTAAAAATTACATTTTTTCGGCAAATAAATGTTTTCACCACAAAACCTGGTAAGTATATAAATAGACACATTGGAAAATACACTGATTTAATCAATCCACATTATAAACATATCAAAACATCACATTGGGGTCTGGCGCTGTAGCTCAGTGGCAGAATGCTTGCCTAGCATGCATGAGGCACTAAGTTTGATCCTCAGCGCCACATAAAAATAAATAAAATAAAGGCATTCTGTTCATCTACAACTACAAAAATAAATATTTTTTTTTAAAAAAATCACATTGGGAGGGGTCAAGATGGTGGAGTAAAGGAGGTTACTTTCCAAGCTGCTTCATGGAGTGAGACCAGGAATGCAGACAAAGATGCTTCTCTTTGAGGTCAGTGAAGAAAGAAATCCTACTAGGATTTCATACTGTACTCTCAGAATAGCTTAGGGACTAAGAAGTTTGGATGGAATAAAAGAAAGAAAAAAAAAAAAAAAACATCAGTGGCACCTGCTGCCGATGTGGATTCACTCCTGGTAGGTCAAAGATGGGGTGTAACAGAGCCTACATTTTGGGTAGCACCGTGGCAAGTCTTGAAGTGAAGAGGATGGTGACTGGGGACATTTTTGGGCTGATCCAGTTGGTGAGCTACACTTTGTTTTATGTGAGAGGGAGGCTTTGCATCTCATGGTGGTTTGAGAAGATCTGAGACAGCCTCCAACTTTTCCAGCTATGCTATGAAGGGGCTGGCAGGTGTAGTTCAAAAACGAAGCTCTCAGACCTGTGTAATTCCAGCTGGGTCCAAAAACCTGACTCGCCAGTGGCCTGCAACACAGCCCAGAGGATTGTGACTAGAAAACCAGGTGAAATTCAGGTATGAAAAATATTGCACCCAGGTAAATTTGAGACCTCAAGACCTGAGGGATCCTGGGTGCTCACACTTTGAGTCTCCAGGTTTGCAGGACCAGCTGAGTACTACCTGGAAATTTGTATGGAAGGTTGTGGGAGTAAATGTGTATCTTGGGAATGAGCACCTGTGCACATGATAGGGGAGCCATGGTGGGGGTGGTGCAGGGACTTGCTCTTCCGCAGCACAAGTGGAATCCAGGAGAGAGTCCAGAGATACAGATGTTTACCAATGTGCATATCAGAAGCAGCCTAGCTCTGGAAGTGTGCTGATATAAAAGCTTTAACAAACATCATTCCAAAAAGCACCAGGGATCTAAATAGAGGCAAACCCCTTCTCTATGAGCTCTGCCTTTGGGAACTCCTTTCAAAGAACAGTATGGTGACCCCTCTAGTGGATTACACAACACCCTCCAATCTGCCCCACCTCACACTACAGAGAAAGGAAGCTGAGAACTGTTAACCTGATTAGTTCCACAAAAAGAAGAAGGAATTGACAGAACCCAAATTCTATACTTGCATGTTATACATACCTCAAGACAAAGGAAAGAAAGAAAATTTGGAGCTGCCAATGAACATAAATTATCATAGATAATTTCAATCATTACAATTGAAACTACCCCTTATTCTTCCATCAAGAAGTATTTGATTTTTCAATTTTTTTTTTTGTGCTGAATGAACCATGGATGCTTGTACCAATACATATTTGTCTAAGTCTTCTCACTTCTAGAATTTCTTGAAGGTAGTTATTTTCTTGACCTGAAGGTAGTTATTTTCTTGACCTGTCTTTTTTGATTAGCATACCTTTGGATTTTTTAAATAATAATAATAATAATAATAATAATAGTATACATATGTATACACACATACATGCATATATACATAGATATATAAACATATATGTACACACACATACACACACACATATATATATACACATTGTTTTTCTCCTATTTTCCTTGATTCTCTTCTTCTTTTTTTCTTTCACTAACCCCCAAATTTTATTGTTCTCTCATTCAATCTTCCTTTAAATCTTTATGACCGAATTCTCTTATCCTCCCTCTCAATTATTACATACTGCTTCTCCTTTTTACAACCTCCTTCAACTTTTTGAAATAGCAAACTCTTTTGTAAATATAATATTTCTACTGTTGGTAATTGCTTACTATATCATTTCTATTTATACTGCTCTTTAACATTGTAGATGCCAAAATAGACACTAAGTATTTAGTTTAATGCTGAATATTGATTGCATTGTTTGTTGTTACTTTTTGTCTCCCCCTAAAATGAGAAATACTAGAAACCTTCAGAAACAGACCATCACAAACAAATCTAAATACCTCATAACATAATCCAATGATAACACAGTAGAGCAAATATCTGAGATGGAGTTTAGAAAGTTCATAGTTAAACTGATCTGTGAAGTAAAACGATGTAAGAATTGAAATAAGAAAGAAAATCCAAGAAGTTAAAGATCACTTCAGGAAGGAGATAAAAGTAATTTTAGTCAGCTTTTTCACTGCTATAACTATATGACCCAACCACAACAACTGTAAAGGAGGAAAAGCTTATTTAAGGGTTCACAGTTTCAGAGGTCTTAGTCCATAGAAGGCCAACTTCATTCTTTAGGACTCAAGTTGAGGCAGAACATCATTGAAAAAGCTCACATAATGATCACAAAGCAGAGGAGAAGAGAGTTTCCACTCTCCAGATACAAAAGGCATGCCTCCAATTTCCACCTCCTCCAGCAACACTCTACCACTTCAGTTACTACTCAGTTAATCCCTATCAGAGAATTCATTCACTGATTGGTTAAGACTCTGACAAAGCAATCATTTATCTTCTAAACCTTCCTGCATTTTCTCACACATGAGTTTTTGGGGGATAACTCACATCAAAACCATAACAAAAGTCCTGAAATTGAATCAATCAAAAATTCTCAAAATGAAGAAATCATTGAACTAAATTAAAAATTCAATTAAATTCACCACAAGCAGACTAGACCACTTAGAAGATAGAGTTTCAGGTAATGAAGACAAAATATATAATCTGGAAAACAAATTTGACCATGGAAAAAAGATGATAAGAGACCACAAACAGAACTTCTAAGAAATATGGAAAAACATGAAAAGACCAGATTTAAGATTTACTGGGATAGATGAAGGCTTGTAAATACAAACCAAAGGAAAAATTTCAATAAAATAATATCAGAAACTTTCCCAGACTTTAAGAATAAAATGGAAAATCAAATATAGGAGTCTTACAGGACTTCAAATATAAAAAAATTACAACAACCCAACATACAGAATAAAAATAAAATGTTAAAGACTTCTAGAGAAAAATGACATGTCACAGATCACACGTGGAAGGAAACCAGTCCAGATCTCAGTTTATTTATCAAACAGATCCTAAAAGCTAGGTCTTGGAATAATACATATGAAACCAGAAAGAAAAGAATGACAACCAAGAATACTATACCTGGCAAAAGTAAGCTTCAGATTTGATGATAAAATAAAACTTTCCAATGTGAATAAAAGTTAAAAGAGTTCACAACTAAAAAGCCAGCATTACAAAATATATTTAATAAAATTATTTCATGAAAAAGAAATAAAAAATAAAAGTGAAAACCATCAAAGGGAGCAATTACATTAGAAGAATATCCAATCAAAGGAGAAATTAATTCATAATAAAACCAGAAATAAATCAAAATGATAGGGAATTAAAAGTATTCTCAATAATAGTATTGAATGTAAATGACCCGACACTCATTAATCAAAAGACATAGACTGTTAGATTGGATTAAAAAACAATACCCGTCAATATGATCTCTCTACAAGACTCATCTCATAGGCAAATAATTGGTTTAGGACTGCAAATTGGTGCACCAATGTGGAAAGCAGTATGGACATTCATTGGAAATCTGGGAATGGAACCACCATTTGACCTAGCTATTCTTCTTCTTGGTCTATACCCAAAGGACTTAAAATCAGCATACTACAGGGACACAGTCACATCAATGTTTATAGCAGCACAATGTGACAATAGCTGAGCCAAAAGTGGAGCCAACCTAGATGTCCTTCAGTGGATGAATGGATAAAAAAATGTGGCATTTATACACAATGGAATATTAGTCAGCATTAAAAAAGAACAGCTCATGGCATTTACAGGTAAATGAATGGCAATGACGTTGGAGAAGATAATGCTAAGCGAACTCAGCCAATCCCCAAAAAACAAATGCCGAATGTTTTCTCTGATATAAGGGGGGTGACTCATGATGGGGTAGGGAGGGAGAGCATGGGAGGATTAGATTAATTCTAGGTAGGAAAGAGGAGTGAGAGGGAAAGGGGGGAGGGGATTAGCAAGAATGGTGGAATGTGATGGTCATCATTATACAAAGTACATATATGAAGACTTGAATTGGGTATCAGCATACCTTATATACAAATAGAGATATGAAAAATTGTGGTATATACATGTATTAAAATTGTAATGCAAAAAAGTACACGTATAATGGCATAAATTGATGTGAACATACTTTATTAGAGAGATATGAAAAATTGTGATCTATATGTGTAATAAGGATTGTAATGCATTCCACTGTTGTCGTGTATTTAAAAAAATAATAAAATCAATTAAAAAAGAAATATAAACACTATTAAAGGGCTGGGGTTATGGCTCAGAAGTAGAGAGTTTGCCTAGGATGTGTGAGGCACTGGGTTCAATCCTCAGCACCAGATAAAAATAAATTAAAGGTATTACGTCCACCTACAACTAAAAAAAAAGTGTTTTAAAAAAACTTTATTAAAGTCTATTTGGATACAGAGGAAATATTGTTTGTCATATTTACTATTAGTGGAGAGAATAAGGGGCAGTAATAAAAAATTTATTTTTTATGTTGCAAAAACCAAAGAGTGAGATTGAATGGGGAGGGGATTGAGAAAAATAGAGTTGATCTAATTCTGACCCCATTTGAATGGGCTATTGAGTCTCCTTTTGTGGATTGTGGTCATCCAAAGACTAAGTTCTACTCTCAGTTGAATTATGATCTTTTTCCCAAACCTGATGAGTTTCTGACTAAAATTCCTCCTACCATTTTTTTTCACAAACAAACAGGATGCAAGAGAGTATAAAATGATGTTTTGGGTGGCAAAAAAGCAAATTGAATTGATTTCCCTTTTCTAATGAGCTACATTTATTGCTCTAGTCTGAGTTTCCTTTACTGAATACATGATAAAAACCTCTGGTATATGATTCCTAGAACCTAGACTTTTACTGGTTCAGTAAGAGGTATCTCTGATAATAAAGTATCTTACAAACCTAAACCAATATTAGTCCAGAGACTCTGAAGGAAGCTGCTGACCAAACAAGCTTTTAAAAGGTCCACTCTGTCAATGTAAACACTTCCTTGCCTTTTGCTGACTTGTCAGTGGTACCATTAGTTTAGCAGTTTTCCTCTTTGCTGGGGAGGGGTGAAGTTTGTTGTTAGTTAACCTCATGGAGAATATTTTTAAAGAATAGAGTAGAGTAGCTGATGCCTGGGTCCACTTGGAAAGGGTCCACTGCAGGAGGAACCAGCAAAGGCATATAGGGCAATATTTAAGTTCCAGTACATTGAGAGTGAAAGTAAGACGCCCAGGTACACCAGTTATGTGCTTAACTATAAATCAATTTACCCTGAGGGAATCTGAAAATCTACCCAGCTAGATTTTTCTTGTTTATCTTGACAACTGAACTAGTAAAAGTGTATTCTCTGGGCCATAAAGGAGTTGTCACACATAGCAGAACTGAAAATGTGGCATTCATTCTCATTGAAAACCAACACATTTGCATAGTGCTGTTGATGGCTGTAAAATACAGAAGGTGAGAAGGACTTAAAGGTAAAATTTAATAGGTATATACTTCATTTAAAATAATTTCATTGAAGTTGACTCTTATGATTTCATGCTGGGTCACATTATAGAATCAGTCATCTGTTAAAACTGAGACAGCATTTACAGGAATTAAGATGGACATCTTTCTCTCTGGTTACAAGTGATAACAATCTATAACTAACTAAAGACAGAGAAGATTTATGGTGTTCTTCAGCTATACTTAGTAACCTGTATAACATATCTTGGTAGAATGAGGAGAACTTTGGTGTTATTATACATACCTCTGAGGAGTTTTTGGCAACATTTTTAAAAATTCATGTATTAACTAATTATTCTGTGGAAGTTATCATCAACAAATACATGTGGAATGTCACATTGCATGATAATTGAACTTGTTTACATCAGGAATGTTATTCTAAAATGATGTGTCAAATAGATGCTTTTAGTCTTATAAATGTTTTCTTTCACAAGTTTTTCCTATTTAATTGGAAATTTAAAACATTTTAACGACTTATTTTAATATTTCTTTTTTCTTAGGGAGAACATGCTAAATAGGATTGGTATGACTTTCATATTAATTTTAGATTGATGAGATGGAGATTTGTTGAGGTTGATTTCTGGCTCATGCACACCTTTTCACTGCCCATGGAGTTGCATTTCACATAGCTGGGTAAATGGTTCAAGCTGAGCAGAATTATGATTTCATTTGGACACAGACTAACTGCCATTTTTGTGTGTACATGGCCTTGGCCAATAGTGATTTGATTTTAGATAGAGTCTGACAATAGGTAGAATGTGGAAAGGGTGAAATACAGGTAGACTCACAATGAATTAGAGGTACCACATTTCTTTTCTGTCAGGTTTGTAGTTGTGACCTGCTTGAAAAGGCAGAAAACTAAAATGAAGAAAGGTCTGAGAACTCAGAAGTCTCGGTGAGAAAATGCCACTGCTGAAAGATAAATGACCTTTATGGGTTTTGCTCTTTATGTTTGGTGAACAGTTTTAGGAGTTAAATTTTGAGAAGAATAGCATGAACGTTCTTATCTCTAGCCTTGCTAAAGGGCATTTTTGTTAAATAATTTTAATGCTAAGGTTAATTAGAGAAAAAGGCATAGGGAAATCCATTTGTGTTGCTAAGAAGGAATTGCCAAGTGCAAAAGGTAAGGCCAAGGATAAGAGAAACTTCTTCTTCTTCTTTTTTTTTTTTCTTTCCTAGTTGTTTCCTGTAAAGATTTCTGCATCTTGTGATAAAATTATCCCAATATATCCTATTACATGTTTTCTAGGTCAACAAGAGACACTGTTTTTTCAACTGATAATTTCTACCTGTAGACAGTATTCCTTATGTATCCATGTTCCAGCTGCTCGATGCTTAAGTGTAAAATCTGAAAATGGAACCAAAAAGTTAATTCTAATGACAAAATACAAGACTTAATATTACGGGCTTCAAAAGTTTAAGTTTTGAAATCTTATAACTTCCTCTGATAACGAACACATCTATTCTTGCTGGAAAAACACAGAAGATGGAGGATTTTAACCTCTTCCCTTGATTCTGGAGTTTTCTGAATTACCAAAAGGAAAGGAAACTATCTTGGTCTGATGTGATAACGTGTGCTTTTAAAATAAAATTACATAATGACATTTTAAAATTATTTTTAATTCCTAACTTGTTCCTACTTTACCTCCGTACTCCAAATCCCAAAGAACATCAGATTTAAGGTCAATTGTTTTTCTTTGAAGTTTTCTTCTCTGCATGCTTTAGAGTGAGTGTATCTCACTTTAACAACAGCATGTATGTTATTGCTTTAATTATTCATATCTAAATTATTTCAAGTCCAAGTCTTTCTCTTCAGTGACATTAACCTTTGTGAGGTCTGAATCCATATCTTATATAGGAAGTAATAATGCAATTTCAGGAGTTTTCCCAAAAGACGCTCTAAGCTTTCAAATCATCTTTAACCTCACAGGTTAATAATACTCCTGCTTAAGATAGTTGCTGTGGTGGAATTATGGAAGATTAATTATTATAACTTTCAAAGTTGTTTGTAATGTGGATGAATTTAACATATTTTAAAATATACTTTGGAATAGAAAAGAAGACATTGAAGACCCTGAGTGCTTTAGGACAATGGACAAAAGTATCAGTTAAAACTTAGTGACCACTTGCTGATATTTTTAGGACTTAATCACATATATCCATTGGTATTGATACAATGCATGTCAAAATGAGTGAAAAGTACTCAAGAATTTCATCTTGGTTATTTTCTTTTTTCACTTTAAAAATCAAGGTATCATCCTCTATTTGAAAAAAATATATATAAGTCCGTATATTTATGGCTTCACTATTCCCCATGTGAATGGAATTTTCAATGTTAAATATCTAAAATTAGACTTATTTTATTTCTGAAAACAAAGGAAGTTGTGCATTGAAAAAAATTGATATCAAACTCAAGAAATAGTTGATTTTGTTTTTCTTTCTAAAGTTTTTACTCTAATAATACACATATTTATAGCAGAGCTACAGAAAAATAGTATAATTTATAATAAACTAGAAATTTTACAAAATATTTAACAAAGTGGTATTATTTAGGACTTGATCACAAAAAATTTAATTTAATTTCTAAGGAAACAGCTCAATGACTCATCTTAAGGCTTGAGCAACTTAGAGGTAATTCACTGTTTTAAGAGGCAAATGACTTTTTAAAATTTTTTTCTTTGTTTATTTATTTATTTACTTTTTTTGATATCTTCAATAAAGCTTGCCTCTAAAAAAATCACAACCAAAACCATCTTTCTGTAGGTAAGTGATACTATTCTGAGAATTGATCAATGCACTAGTACTACTGTAAGGTCATGATCAAACCTTACATAGAGTTAAGAGGCACAATTAAGCTAGTGTCAACAAATAATTTAGGGAGCTATTGCACTGTACCTTCACCATTTGTCATCTCTGTCATTAATCTTTGTGCACTAGCTAGATGACAGAAGATAAAGCTTTAGTGACAGATGCACTAATATTTAAAAACACATTGATTATATTGTAATTTTCTTACTGTGCTCATTTCACTTTCTTATAGAGGGTAAAGAGTAGGAAGAATCTTTGTTGTAGAGCTGAGGTCCTTTCTCCTTCAGCAGTAGCACATAATCAAGTGATTACTAAACAGTGAAGTTATGGGCATCTGGGAAATCCTCCTATACTTCTTCAATGGCTTCTGTGGACAGACTTGTCAGTTTCTTTGCTGCTTTGAACCCTGTACATATTACGTTGTCACAAAGCTGACAATATCCTACACAATTTTTTGATAATGTGACATTGATTCTATATTTAAATGCTTGATGAAGGAAGAAGGGGAAAATCATTTTATCTGTCCCCATAGATCCATACAGTTTATAGATTTTATAAAGTTCCTCTTCTATAAGAGATTATGTTTTCATGTAAAGGAAATGTTCGCTAAAAATGGGTTGTGGTGTCACCTAGAAAGTGATTTATATTCAAAATATTTTGAAATGAGTAATTTCTATCTTTTTACTTTCCTGGCTCTATACAATTCGTGGGTAATCTATTTAATTAGCATACCTGCTTCTCTTCCTTTGATATTGCTTTATTTCTTTATTTAAGCACATTCTATTTACTTTTTCTGCAAAGGTCAAACACCAATAAGGATCAAATGCCTCTGAAAATTACAAAGAGTTTTTGCCATCAAAGACTGTTCATTGTTGAAATTAGCAATTGCCAGATTAGGGGTGGCCAAAAGAATAGTGCTAATAAGCTATGTGTAATATATATATATATATATATATATATATATATGTATATATACATTTTTTTCTTATGTGTAATATGTATATATATATATATATATACACATATATATATATATATATCTTATGTGTAATACTTTTATAGCACGTAAGTATTTTCTCTTGTGTATGTTTTGCTAGAGATGTTTTATCCTATACCACAATTAAACATATTTTGATATAATCCCCTTTTTATGGGATAGCAATAGTGATGGTAATATTTGGTAAATTTTTACCTTTTATTGTTTAGTGTCAAGCCATTTCCTCTTAAATTGGCTTTTTAATGTATAAATTAGTTACTTAATTTGTTATTTTGTCAAGGGTTCAGGAGAAGCAGATTGAGATATGATGTTTTGACCCAGTAGCATTCATTTATTTTCTTTGACATACCATATTAGGTTTATCAATTTGTGAATGATTTACAAAACAACTGTGTGTTTGATACTTTAACAAGTGCATTTACCCTTTAATAAATAACTATATGATGTTTAGTTAACTTTATTCACCACAAGGTTACTTAGTCCTTAAAATTAGTCATGGGAGCTTTATTAATTTGCATGTAATTGAAGATTAGAATATAGTGGAACTGTTGTAGGGATCGATTTAATTCCACACTACCTAGAAAATATAGGAACTCTTTGGCTTCCGAATTCAATATAATTTATTAAACTATTTGATTCTGAAGAACTGCTAACTAACTACTCTGTGAGTTGTATCTTTTTCTTTTCTTCTAATGTACAACCGATTCAATAGTTCCTTCTTTGGTTTAATTGAATAGAGTAAAAATAAAATTGTCCAGGAAATTTTATAAACTTCCATGTTTTTCTTGATTATTTATTAATCTGAAATTTATATTCACAAGTGTTTATAAAATTATAGGTAAATATGAAGACACAGACTACTGAACACCAATGCCTCATACAACTTTGGATATACATGTAGTTCAGGAATGTGAATATAAATTTTCAGTTTATATAGGTTTGAAAATTTCATAGTTATTCAATAGGATTTTATATGTATGTGTATTATATTATAGAGAAATATATATTTAGAGAGAATATATAGAGTATTTAGTTTTATTCACACACATACATATACATATTATGTAGAGGAGACAGAGAGAAGTGACAAAGGAAGAGAGAGAAAGAGATGAGAAAAAGGTGGCTGAAAATTGTTGTCTGTGTTGAAATAGCTTAGAATTCTACATCCTCAAATGAGGTGTGTGATTTCCAAGGGTCATCCCATGAACTTATCAACATGATAACAACTTTATGACTTCTCACATGTTGTCCTAGAATTATTTACTGTGAATCACAATAAAGAATTCATGGCTTTAGGTATTAATTTTCTTAGTAAATGAAACATTATGCTCAATTCAGTATATTCTGAATAGAGGGAAACTTTCGAAGGGCCCTGATGTTCCATTATATGAAACTTGGAATGCTTAGTGCACTTGATAGTTTTTTTTCTTAATATGAGAAAAAGAGTCCCAGAGAATAAATGCATCATTGAATGTTTTCAAATATCATTTTAATTTTCACCCTTCCCATTTTTTTAGGGCTAAGAAGTTTCCCCAAATGTACTGACATTTTGTTCATAAAGAGTTAAGCCCAATGCTTAAAAGATTTCAGTGACCCTTGATAATCTTTTAGTCACTAGAGGCATTAGATGATTCTCAGTGTACTTGGTCCATGTCACTTGCATCTTTTCCTTAGATCTACTAAACTTCTCTAAAACTACTTTAAGAGGCAAAAAGCCTGCATAAGGGATTAATTTCTTTCCCATTTCTACTTAAATGTGCAGTTAGCTCTCCTTATAGAAAGGAAACATGTTTATACAAGTGGAATGTTTCTAACATACAATACTTCCATGACAGCTTATTTTCTCTCCTGACTTAGCTTGTGTTTCACATTCTTTATCTAATAATTCAAAAGAGAAGCTTCATCTAAATACTACTAGTCTAACCTCCACTCTTTTAACTCTACTGTATATAGATACAAAGAACAAAAGAAATAGAGATAATTGAATCAATGTCAAGAGCAAATACAAATAGTTGAAATTACAAACACTGACATTTTGAAACTGGAGTTCTTGATTAGCATCATACTTTATACCGTAAAACAGTATTGTGACTTTTCAGAGATCACAGATGATTTTGAGATCAGCCTCTAGAAATGTACACATTCATAGCAAGCATGCTCTTGAAGGAGACTATACAGAATAAAAACAAAAGTCTTGACTTTATGTTTGTAAATTATATTGTTTTCTATTTCAGTACATATTTTTCAAAATAAATGTATCTGACACAAAATGATTAACTACTTGTTTGCATTATCAATTAAAATGCTTCATTTGTAATTTCACTCTTCATGAGTGGAATATATGATTTTCTTCCTGGCAGTGATTCCGTTTCTACACTTTGTGTAAGTGATTTTGGTAGTCATGTATTTGGTATGATTTAAGACAGTTAGGGCAAAGATTTTGGCCCCCAAACATCTTCACCACTGGATGTGTTCATACCATAGGTTCACACATTGAAGATGTTGGTAATATGATTGAAGATATTAATATGTCAATAAGAGGTACTCAGACATCTAGGGGAGGATTTTTCTAATTATATAAGTCTAAGTTCTCTCTGTTTCCTCACAGCAATTTTTCCATTCGTTCACTAGCCTTCATTAAGTCTATATACCCTGTGATCAGTATTGCTTCATGGAGGAGATACACAAGAGAACTTCCTCAGCTTTCCATCCACCATCCATGGACTTGTGCCTACTCTTGTCACATTAACTATTTCTCCCCCTCCTGTCCTCTCCTTAATTCAATTACACCTTAATCTCACAACCCAAATAAAACTGATTTTTATCAAAGTTCCCAGTGAGTCCACTTTACCAAATTCTATAGTAAGTAATTCTCATCTAAAAGCATTTGATGCAGTTGATCATTTCCTCTGTATTTTTTAAGTACCTTCTTGTCTTCTAGCAACAATGCCACAGTAATTTTTTTTCTACTTTGTAGGTAGACTTTCCCAGTCTCTTTTGCTAGATATTTTTCCTCTCTCTACATCTGGATTATTGGTCTTTGATTTTCTCTGTTTACTCACTCATTGTGTAATCTCATATCATGATACCATGTTATTATATATCATATACTACACTATATCCAGAACCCATTTCATGAGATGCAATAATATAGTTTGTGACATGATCCAATATACATATATGTACCCATTTGTATATATGCTCAACTCTATGTAGAATTCTAATATGAATAATTTAAATACACACTCACACAAACGTTAATGCAGATTTAATTCAAATCTCTATGTTCACCTTAATCACTTCCCTGTTCACCTGTCTCATACATTGGGTTTCCTAATCCCCATATAACTCAGAAAATTTAGCAGTCTCTGATTGAGCATATCTAAAACACACACACCCAACACTGCCAATTGTCTCTGCCACTCCTACCTATTTGAGTTAATGGCATTAATATTCACCTTGCTACTCAGTCCAAACATTCAGACCTCTGCTTTGAAAATTTTTTTCTTAACGTGCCCCAACATCTAATCTATACAGAAAACCCTTGAATGCATAGTTCATATTAGACTCTACATATTACCACAAATCCACAGCTACTACCCAAGTCTAACATCTTTTATTCGGAGTAGTGCACTGTCTCCCTGCTGCTCCTCACGGATTCTGCAGTGGTTTCCATCATTCTTACTTTTTGTTGTAATGCCTTGCTGTATTTATCCTTGAGTATAGATAAGATATTTGATTTATTGTACTGTTTACTGAAGCACTTGAGCACTTCATATTGCTCCATGGACTACCACATCTGTCCAAGATGAATCCTCCACTGTCAGCCTCGAGCCTTCTCTCATGGGTATCCTCCTACCACCAGGATTATTATGGCCACATCAATTCCTATTTAGGAGCCATGTTTTCTTCTTTCTTTTGCTCTCAGGCTGAGTTTGGCCCGAGTTATTTGGTTTTTCAATATCTTCTCAGTTTCCCATATGCCTTCTTTCTCCATGCTTCTGAATCCTTTCATTTTCTACTGTATTCTCAGGTTGATTTGCAAACATGTGAACAACTCAGCTGATTTTTCTCTACACATATGATACATTATTATCCTCTTATGCCTTAATGGTATTAGATCATTATATAAAGATATTTCTACCAGAGCTTTTTCTAATATGTCCTTAGTGGCCCAGTAGACTCTTCCTTACCTCTGACCTTTGTATATATTCTCTCTTCCTCCTGAGAGATATTCCATCATCTTCTGGGTGACACTTCTCAGAGCAACATGAAAAGCCACCTTCTTCACAGACTTCTGCAATATTTTCTTTTGTTTCTTTCATCCATGTTGAGTCAATTTTTTTTTATTTTCAATGTTTTGTTCAATATTTATTAGAGCACTCACTATAAATTATTTTAAATATCACATTTTCATTACTTGGACTAGGATCTGAAACAGTTCAAAGATAACATAGGTATAAATTTTGAAATTCTCCACTCAGTCTCTGATACACAGTTGTCACACACACAAAAATGTATTTTCTAGCATTAAATTAAGTACTAACACATTGAATTCTTTAGTGGTCACTAACAGCCTAGTCCCAAATAGTTTAATAACTTGCTAGCTACTCTGCAAGGTGAAAGGATATGGGATGCAGGGAAAGGTGGTTTGAACAAGAGAACAAGAGCCTTGGAAGTGGAAGAACAGGACATAAGGGAGAAAAGCAGGGCAGAGAAGGGTACTGATAAAATAGGCAGAGAAAAGTGAGAGAACATACAGGAGAATAGGAAGGGAGTCACAGAGAAAGTTTGGGTAGTGTTAATGCAACCCTCAATATGCTTTCTCTACTTCACAATCTCTAAGGCCCAAGTGAGTGGCCATCTTCACTTGAATGATAAAAGTCACAGTCAGAATCAGTGATTTACTCTTCACTTACTTTTCTAGTTCATTGCCAACCACTGAGTTACGATTTATCAAGTATAATGTACATAAAAGCAAAGGCATTGCTTTTAAAGCTGTATGACTTTAAGAATTGAAGAACTGATACATCAATGGATGGATCTTAGGCTACAATCCAGTCCTCAAGCTACTGATGCTGATGTGACAGATGGTACACAGAAACTCTCTGCTAGCTGTGCATCCTGGGTCATGGTAAGAACAGAGGGGTCAAGGCTCAGCAGTTGATGAAGTACAGCACTAAAGTGCTCTTCTCTACTTGTTCCACAGGCTCTGCATGCCTCATTGATTAGGACAGTGTCTACATTAGGTATTTGTGACACATTCTTTTATTTACCATAAGCTGACAGAGTGAGAAAGGGCCCTTAGAGAGTTTATTTATATAGTTTGTTTAAGGATGGAGAAATTCAGAAAATTAAATTCTTTATCAAATATGAAGGTTATGTAAAAAAGAAGAAAATGAGCAAAAGTCTTGGAGCATAGTCTCAATGTCATCGTCTCACCATTGTTTTCACTTCTACTTTATATCATAACATTTCACACCTTAGTTTAATGTCTCATCCACCATCAGACCGTTCATGTCACATTGATCACAGTACCTAAGTTGTAATGCCTTGGAGACTTGTTGGCAATAATTCTGAAAACAGTACCTTGACTTAAAATAAATGATGCAAACTTTTCAAAGGCACTGGCAAACTTTCCCTGAATTTTTATTCGGTTACTTTTTAGAAGAAATATTTGAATATAAAAGAAAAATTCAAACATCATGACTATCTAACAATAATTCAATTGACTACTTTGTAGACTAAGAGACACCAATCACTAGAATATTCAGGAGCTGGCCACCTGGCAGAGAGTATCACAGAGAAATTTTTTACATTGGCCAGGGAATTCAATTTCATGTGTATTCTGTGACTGTTAATTCCATGGAGGAAAACGATCCTTATACAAGTCCTGAAATGGATTTCTACCTTTAGGCTAGTAATTCAAACACAAATGAGAAAGAGTGAGCAAGTGTCTCTTCTTAGATACTGCAAAAAAAAAAAAAAAGGTAATTTTCTACCTCCAAAGAAATAACCCAAACCACAAGTTGTCTATCACTATGTTGCATAACTAATTTTCTAAAAATTGAGACAATTTTAATAATAAGCACAAATAAAAATTAAGACTTTTTTGATCATAGATAAACCAACTTGCAATGTCTTAAGTAGAAAGGGTAAATATCTTATTATAAAATATACACAAAATAATAAAAACCAATGACAGGAAATCCTCTGGGCTTTCAGGATAGTAGTGCAACCAAAAAGTCAAACATTGCTGGTGTCATTCATCTTTGATTCCCCTCATTTAACTGTCATTTTTTTTTTCCCTCTAAACACTTGCTTTCTCTGTTACTTTGGTCCACATAAGAAACACTTAGAAGCCACACATCATACTATTCTCAATCCCCTGTTTACCCTGTTTTCTAAACTACTTTCCTGGGGGGGGGGGGGGAATCTCTAAGCTGTTTGAGCACATTCCAATAAACCAAGGTCATGAAGTCAAGGTCAATAGTACTTGAGAATTGAGAGTTATAACTTAAATCAGAGGATAGAAATATGACATCCAGGCATAGCTTCTACCAGAATATAGGTATTCATGCCATACTCCACACAGTAAGCCACAATTTCTGGCCAATAGTCCCAGAATTTATAATTTTGTTGAAAGAAGTAACTTCCCAAGTGGAACATCATTGATAAAATATGCTTATATTTAATTAAAACAGGATAGATCTAAAATGTTCTGCTTCTTCTTACAAATACATTGGATATTCTGTGTGAAATGAGCTATGTCTGTTAGGCACATGCTGGCATGGAATCTTTGTGGAATGATCATTTAGTTTATATGAATCACAGACTTGTGTTTGTGTTTGGATCAGTCATGATATAGAAAGGAGGGGGAATTTTTTTTAACAAAGAACTACTAACAAAAGAGTAGGTCAATAAAGTAAAGAAAAATGCTTTTCCATTTACTACTGAGATTAAGAATGTCAAAGACCTGGTTTCCCCTGTGGGTTTCTTTGTTCATCTTCCTTGCTATCTTATTTTTAATGTTTTCCGTGAATCCAATTGGGCAGATGCTTCTTAGTATGAACATGTTCTGTCTGGGTCCACGAGGCATTCCTAAATAGCAGAGAACAGTTTTATTTTGGAGTCTTAGAAATATTCTTGTTTTATATCTGTCATGACTTTTGGTTGCAGAAGTTTCTAAGGCATTCAAAGACAACCAAATATATTCTGTAACATGTGTCTCACCATGTTTCATTAGACCTGCATTCTTGGAACACAGTGCTATATGAATGAAACTAAAGCCTTAAAACAAACACATAAGCTAAACTATATTAATTTTTCCTGTTTGATTATGTCAGAATATTTTGCCTTGTAAATAGAAAAATTGCATTTTGCAAGAAAGTTCATTTTAATGCTGTCTTCCCTACAGGCTATTTAAAAGCTTTTCCATTTAAAAAGCATATTTTAACAATTATTTTTTTAAACACCCTGAGAATATCCTTTGAAGGTTAGAAAAGACATTAAGCTTTCAAAAGTTGGTATAGATCTATGCAAGGTCACTACTAATTTGTTCAGAGTGGCAAACATTTAAAATAGCTATACATGAATACAAACCAAGTTTTTATGTAAAATGTTTAACAAAAGGATGGGGATAGTTATTTTGCAATCTATCTCAAAATATAACACAAGGATCAAGTCTGACTTATTTTTGTGTCTGCAGTCTTAGCATGGTGCCTTGCATATAATGATACTTTTATTTGAATAGATCATTTTGACATGCCATTTCATTTTTTTAAAGAAAAGAATGGTGAATTAATTTTTCTTAATGACTCAGATTTGACCTTGATGCTTTCTGGTCCCATTGTAGTGTTAGCAATGATAGAAATTCATGCTATTATTTAGTTTAAAAGTGAGAAATTAAAAACCTTAGAAAGCAGCATAAAAAATTCCATTAAGTTTAGAATCTTCATATCTTTGTTCTGAAACTCAGTTGCAAAGGTAAAAATGGGCATTTTTTGTGAGTCACTAAAGTTCATTACAGTTTGGGGTTAAACTCTAGGAATTCTACCTCAAGTTCAGGATGACGGTGGAGATCATGTGTTGGGGGTGAGGGAAGAAAGGGGAAGAGGCAGCAGCATCTATTAGAAGTATCCAAGTTCTGTGCAACATGTAAGGCTTTATTTGTTAAGTTGTGCTGCTTGATAAAAAGGCATTAATTTTATCATTTGTTTCATATGCCTGGAATATATCATAATTTTAAAAACATTGTGAATCGACCCAGTACTCATGAAATAGAAGAGCTATTTGAGGATTAGAATTGATGTAATTAAAATAGACTAAACCAAATCAACTTCAACAGTTGTAATTGAAAGTAGACTGAAAATCTTATTTTTCTTTATCCATTAATAAACTACTTACTTGAAGAAATTATAGAACCTCTTCTGCTATATTTTATAGGAATTGCCACAAATAATTTTGTAAGGAGATTCTTAATGCTCTTTTGTAAAAAAGGAAATAATTTTCATTATAAATAAATTAAGATAGCAAAAATTGATACTTGCTACTTTTTCTGGATTTATATCTATTTCTAAGTAAAGCAGAATGAAAATAATAGCTGCCTTTTATTAAAGTTCCATTATAAATCAGGCCCAATGCTTATTAATCATTTATCCTTACAATAACCCTGTGAGCTTGATGTTATTAACCTAGCACTACAGAAGATAAATACACAGATTTTTTTAAATCTATACAGTTAATAAGATCTATACAGACCCTAATGTTCAAATAAAGCCCTGTCAGTTTCCAAGTTTTTTTTCAATTCTCATGAAATGACATGTTAAAATGATCTATTCAAATAAAAGTATCATTATATGCAAGGCATCATGCTAAGACTACAGATACATAAATAAGTCAGACTTGATCCTTGTGTTATATTTTGAGATAGATTTGAGATGCCAGGAAAACAAAAATAGACACCAAAGAGAAGCTCCATTTGGGTTTTCAAGAGTGAACACACTACAAAAATGCATATGTCCTTACATCCTGATGCAATACTAGAGATAAAAGTCCTTCCCTTCTAGGAGGTGATGGCCTTTTCCTGTCTACTAAGAAGTATTAAATCATATTATTCTGACTTTTAAATATAAATATATGTATGTATATATAAAAATAACCATAACATGATAATTATATTGCATTCATTCTTTATTGAATGTTCATTATGCATCACCATCATGTCTATTGTTTTATATGAATTTTTCATTTAATCTTGGGAAACAAACCCTTATGGTATACACTGGTATCACTCCTCTACAAATGGGCAAACAGAAACTTAAAGAAGTCTTGTAAGATATGTGAAGTCACAGACCTCTTACCAAGTACAGAAGGCCATCTGACCACAGGCAGTCTGACTCCAAATCCCTTGTTCTGAAACGCGATCATGCACTGCTTCCATTTGTCTGCTCTGTGTATAGATACAAAGAGGAAGACTGTGCAATGGAATAAAGAGAGGGCTAAGAGTAATAACAGCTATTCCAGCAATTTTTATTTACGAATCCAATTAAAGGCTATTATATAATGTTAAAATTTCTGTCCACTTTGGCTAGTCTCTTCTGGATTGCCATGTAACAAGGGATTGTAAATGTGTATTATAAAAATAATTTTATATATTTGGATGTTATTGGAAAATGTCAATTTCTTTAACCTAGATGTAAACTAACCATTCTTCTTGTCTTTCTTTCCTTCCCTTCCTCCTCCTCCTCTTCTTCCCTATCTTGTTGATAATTATTTGCAAAAGGAGAAAGAGGTTGTTTTAAGTTTTGGGTTCATAAAATATTTGTAGATAAATTGAAATTCCTTTTTGTAGTAAAATGAGAATTAACTAAAATTAATTGCCGGAAAGAGACTGTAGCTTTATGAGTTCACCATTGATATGTTAAAATGTTTAGGTCCACTTTCCTGACTATAATTAAAAGTATATATTAAAAAATTAAGAAAGTTCAACAGCAATTAAGTGTGGCTCAGAGCATAAGGCAGTGAAGGATTTCTTAGTTCTTCTTGTGTAAATGTTGAATAACTGTTGAATTCTCTGGAGAAATAACTTGAATATCCATTGACTTCACTGGTACAGTAATTAAATATATTCCCTCAGGAGACATGCTGTAGTGTGTTGGGAGGCTGCCTATTGTCTGGGCATCTTGGCCCAGGTTAGCTTCTTCCAGACTGTCAAACTGGGGATACATGACTGTCCGCATAATTATTACCTACAAATGAGGAAATGTGTCTTCTCTTTTTTGAAGTTCATTTGTATTTTCCCTATACATTTATTTTGCTGCTTGAATATTCTATGATCTCGACAAAAAGAGGAAATGCAAAATATAAAGTTTATTTAAGATATATATTGAAATTTAGCAAAGATCTCTCTACTGATATTGGTGGTAATAATTTTAAGAATCACTTGATGGTTCCTCACAGTGTTAATCACTGTTCCAGAACAACAGTGAATGTTTGGATGATTCATTCTTTCTTCCTCTGTTGTTTCATCTCTAAAACATTTCATTTAAGACTGTGGTAAACACTACTGAGAATACCAACATTGCAGGGTGTCCTGCAACGCATCAGCTTGGTGTATGGCTTCCCAGGGTGACAGTCAGGAGTGGACACTGTTGGTGCCTCAGCATTAGTGTGAAGTGGGGATCACACAAACAAGATATGGTGGTATGATACATTCCTGCTTCCATTGATTTTATAATTCATTTTTTAACATGCATGAATTTCCCCATTTTCCTGAAATATTAATATCCTGTTTAGCAGCAAGGTACACTTTAGGTAGGGGGTGTCTAGGTTAAAATTCTTACCTTTACCATTATACTATATTCCTTGCTTAAACTCTTTGTAGTATCTACAAGAGAAAGACTTCATTAGGGAAATGACTATTGAATACTGCAGGAGGATAGATCACTTAAGTGGTCGTGGTCAACCCAGTTCTTCCTGCCTTCCATTTGTAGCTCCCAAGAAACAGCAGAATGAGCTGAAAATTTAGCATCCTGAGGTAAGGAGGAACTGTCTGAAATAGCACAGGTTTTCAGCCTGTCCCTCTTAAAATCAGATGTCCTGCAATACTTTAGCTAACCAAGTGGTCTGTGGGGTATGGAGTCCAGAATGCACTGTTTGGCGTGGCAGTTTATTAACTGCAGTAGGAAGAAAGGGACACAAAACCAACATGTCTTATGCAGCAAGCAGCTTTCCTAATCCTTGGTGGCTAATCCCCATTAGTCTTGGTCTTTTGTTGGTTCTTATTGTTGACCTATAATACAGGCAAGTGTTTTTTCTCACCCAACCCTTACTCTGGTGGCTGGCTTTATGTATAACACCTTGGAGATCTAGGAATCTAGGAATCTAACCAGAAATTGGTGAAGTATTTAGAGTTTTCCCCTGATAGAACAAGGTGTTGGAGAGGTGTTTAGAGTTCTTCCCTGGGATGGAATTCTGATTAATAAATGCCTAAAACATGTCAAGCACTGGCCATACAACAGATTTCAGCCTTCATTGAGTGGAGATAAGGGGAAAACTGAAAATTGTTATAAATGGAAATAAGTCTATTAATGAGAGGATAACTTAAGCATCAAGTAGGAGGAATCTATTTTCCTACTTCAAAAATGATAAGAAAACTTTCAGAAGAAGTTATCTGAAAAATAAGAAATATTTAATCAAAAAGAATATACTTAGAGAAGTCTAATAGCAGGGTAAAAATTGAGGTATCTGAAAAAATACTCAGAAGAAGTAGGAGCATGTTCCAAATTTCTATATCTAGAGGAGAAGCAGGAATACACACTGGGCTCCAAAATACAGTAAAGGAACAGTCAGTAGCAATGAAAACATCACATGTCCCATTGGCAGACACATTGTGTTTACTGAAATCTGAGGTTTACAGAGAACACCTCTTTCCCAGTGTGCCAACTCTTAATGTAAGCAAAAAATTTTTAATCATGTGATCATCTCCATAGATAAAGAAAATTAATTTAATGGCACTCAACATCCATTTGTGAACAAAACATTCAAAAAACTAGGAGTAGAAAGAAACATGCAAAAAGTCATGTAACAAACCTACAGGTTCCATGATACCTATTGCTCAAATCTTTCTCATTAATTGAAAGAAGTTCAATCTCATAATTCCTGGTCCATGTTGTACTTGAAGTCTTAGTATAATAAGGCAAGAAAAAGAAACAAATGATTTATAGATTAGAAAATAAGAAATAAAATTGAGTTTATGTGCAGAAGATTGGATTGTCTATGTAGAATAACTCAAAGGACCTACAAAAATATATTTTTTAAAAAATTGAAATGAAATGAAACAAAAATGAACAAAATTAGAAAATTTAGGCAAAACTTAATAAGACATGCAAGATCTAAATATTGAAGACTACAAAACATTGCAGAAACAAATTAACAAATACATAAACAGATATAGAGATATACAAAGATATTGTGTCAAAGATTTAATAATTTAAAATGGCAATTTTCCCCAAATTAATCTATATATTTAAAACAATTTTAGATTAAATCCTTGCAGCCTATTTATAGATACTGACAAACCATTCTAAAATTTTTACAAACAGGCAAAAGAACTAGAATACCCCAAAACTTTGGAAAATTATAGTGAGGTTTGAGGACTTTTGCTGCCATCTCAAGAGTTACTGTGAATCTACAGTAATCAAGGCAAGAAGCAGGAGGAAAGGATAAAAGTACTGATGAAGAAAACAAAGTCTAGACTAGGAATAGAACTGCACAAATGAAACCCACTTATTTTTGAGAGAGATCAAAGGCAATTTAATGCAGAAAGAGTAGTCTTTTCAACAAATGACACAAAAACATTTAAATATTTTGATGAATAATGGTGAGACTTTAGTATATATACAAAAAACAAAAAGCAAAGCTGTAGTCCAAAATATGTATATCACTTCCTAAGCAAAAACTTAGCTCAAAATGAATCACTGACTCAAATATAAGATGCAAAACTACAGGTTTTTGCATTATAGAAGACAACACAAGACAACACACAAAAAAAGTTTGTGATAATTAGGCAAACAGGTTTTTACTCTCCTTAACATTTAAAGCCAAATGTTACCCATTAAAAAAAATGATTTCATTAAAAATAAATTAAATATTTTCTATTGAGAAAGGCGCTCTTAAGGGAATGAAAAGAGAAAACAAAGACTGAGAAAATATTTGGAAATTACATTCTAATAAAGTGCTTCCATCTAAATGGCCCAAAAATCGCTGAAAATTCAATAATAAAAACATAAATAAAATAGAAAAATAAGCAAACAATCCAAATAAATACTTCATCAAAAAAATGCACTGATGGTAAATAACGATAGGATGAAGTGCTCAACAGCATTTTTATTAGAGAATACAAGTCAAGAACATCCCGAAATATGAATATTTACATACTCAATGATTAAAACGAAAACACATTGACATAACAGGGCCTAGAAAGGATGTGGACAATTGGAACTCTCATACAGTGCTGATGTGAAGGCAAAATATAGCCACCACCACTGACCCATATGCCCAGCCCATTTTTATCTTATTTTGAGACAGGATCATGCTAAGTTTCTGAGGCTGACTTTGAACTCTCAATCTGAGCCTCTGGCACTTTGGTTATTTCTTATAAAGTTAAATAGCCACTTACCAAATTACCTTCCAGTTCCTCACCTAGCTATTTATCAGGATAAAGGAAAATTTACATTTGTATAAAAACCTGTACATGAATAATTAGCCCCAAACTGGAAACAACCCAAATGCTGTTTCAACCCAACAAGTGAATGGATAAGCCATGGTACATCCACCAAGTGAATACTACTGTGAAAAAAACCCAGAAAGTACTATTATTAATGAAATTATATCAATACATCTTAAACACATTTTAAGGTTTTGGCCAAAACCAAGTGGTTATATACTGTATGATTCCATTTTTATGATATTCTCAAAAAGTCAAAACCATATAGATGAAAGACAGAACAGTGTCTTGTGAGCATTGGGGGTGATGGAGGAGAAATGATTAGGTTATCACTCTTGAAATCTAATCACAACACCTCTGAACATTCCTGCATTGTCTATCACATAGGCTTACTGGGCAATCTCTTATATCCAAACCATGACAATTAAAACAACGATATTTGGCAAACAGCAATTTGATTTGATACTCTAAATTTAAAGACAAAAAATAGACCCACACAAACATTGCCCTCAAGTTAGTAAACATGTTACTCACAGGTCATGTGAGAGTAATTCCAAACTATTCTATATGTTTCAATGTGTGTGTGTGTGTGTGTGTGTGTGTGTGTACCAAACTGATACTTTGTTTCAAAACTTGGGAAGTCAACATATATGATCATTTAATATTAATTTCAATCAAATGGCTCAAAATCAAACAAAGCTAAGAAATACCTATATTTTTCCAATATTTTGTTGTTTTATTATACTATTTTGCATTGCTGTTTTTATCACTACACTTTTAATCTTCTATGCGTGACTAATAATGAATTTACATGTCATATATATATATGTGTGTGTGTGTGTGTGTGTGTGTGTGTGTATGTGTGTGTGTGTGTGTATTTGAAGTTGTTATGTGTATTAATATATAGGTAAGAGGCATTGTTTTACCCATATCAAAAAAATCTTTTTTCGCACTGTTTGAATTAAATTTAATTTCTCTGGATGGATAATTTTTAGATCAAATGATATTTCTTAGTTTTTTTTTTTCCTTGGTAAGAATATATCACCAGATTCAAAGTTTAGATTTCTTGAGCAAACACTTCCTCATTATCTCACGCTTGTCCAGCTAACTTAGCATTATCAGGGTACATAAGACTGAAAAGCCTTCTTAAAAGCAACCAGTAAGGAGAGTAAGAATCAAGGTGATCAGAGATCTGAAAACAAAATGTTTGTTATAAGACTATTACTACCTGGTTTTAAAAAGGTAAGTTGAGAATCTTACAACCTTCAGTAGGTGATATTTCTAATATGTAATATCAGAAGTTATTAACTCTGACCCATGATTTAAATAAATACCATTTCAGTGTCAATAACAATTATATATATATATATATATATATATATATATATATATATATATATATAGTATAAATTCTGGGGCTTAGTGGTTGAGCAAATACCTAGCATGTGCAAGGTCCTGGGTTCAATTGCTAGTACCACAAAATTTTTTTTTTTTTTCTTGCCAGGCACATCCTTAGAGAGGCCCTGAGAAACTTAGTGATATCCTGTTTCTAAATAAAATACAAAAAGGGCTGGGGATGTGGCTCAGTGGTTGAGTGCCCCTAGGGTCAATCCCCAGTACTGGGGGGGAGATTCCAAGATTTTTTATTGAAGCTTATGAAGAAAACACTGTAGACATATATATAGCATTTTTTGTTGATTTCTAGAAAACGTGGAATTTTCTGGAACATTGAAAAAATCTAATTACATTGTGTTAACAGTGTTACCCAAGGTCATCTATCTTAGAGTCTTTAAGCAAAATTATTTGAAAATACTGATGGGAAAAAAAAGATAAGATTTATTGCTCACTAATTTATATAGCATGTCCTGAGCAGAACTGGTTTCTGATAATCTAGTCAAAGAACAGTTTGATGATATGAGAGGTCAAATTTAATTATGCCACAAATTATATCATCAGTATATTTTAGAAACTATCACAACTATCCCCAGTAATTTTCATGGTATTATGTGCATTGCATCAGCTAGAGTTTTTGACGTTCTTCATCTATTTGAATCCTATAAACAAGACATGTCAGACCAGAACTGTATCATTCAATCTCCCAGTACTAAGAGATCAAGGTCTAGGCAGTCTTGATGTTATCAAGTTTGCCAGCAGCAGGAGCTACCACAGATTCTGCCCTGTGAGCGAAGCTCTGTAAGAGTTTCACACTTGTATTTCTGAAAAGCAACTCTGATCATATCACTCCCTGTTTAAAATCTTTCAATTCTCTCTGTAGCCTTCAGAATAAAGTCTAAACTCTTTGCATCACCCACCTACAAGATATTTCACACTTGGATGTTGCTCACTCTCCTCTCATTTTGCTCCTTACTTCAGTTCTATCCAGACATGCTTAAATACTTCTAGGTCACTGAGCTTAACATGTTACTCTTTTTGAATTGGGAGCATTTCCATTTGCTGTTTGCTTTTCTTATATTACTCCACCCCTCCACTTGCTTCAAAATATTCTAGTTCTACACTGCAGTTGCACAATATCAAGAGCGCTTATTTACAAGTCTATTTCAGAAGACAGGCATGGTGTGTTTTCTTCACCATGGTGCTAGTTGTCTGTCTGACAAGAGTGCCAAACATTTAGAAAGTTTTTGATGAATACTTGCTGAATGAATGTGTCAGTACAGGAATGAATTAAATGAAGTGATTCTCTTCTCTACACAGGCCCAAACCCTCTCAGCCTTCCAGGATGGCACTGGCTGCCATACTATTTCTTGAACCTCAAACTGATTTTGAGAAAATGAGGAAGGAAGGCAGCCAGAATTAGAGCCTTGGAGAAGGGAAAGAGGAAATGAGTCCAAGACATTCTGGAGAATGAGACATCAGTACTGGAGAATATTCTTTTGCTGACCTTGGCAGCTTCAACCACAATAGCTCTTCCTCAGTTACCCCTGCCCCTACCCCTAGCAACAGCCAACCACAAAATCTTCTCTAAAGCACTTCCTCTTCTAACAACAAACCCTCAAACATACTCTTATGTTAATAAAGCATTGAAAACTACTCTCCCCAGATTGGTTGAAGAAGAAAAAATAGAGAAAGTTGATTGGCTCCTTTTTGAATCCTATATCACCTATAGGAACAAATCAAGCCCATAAATCCCTCTGGACAACAGACATCTGTTGGCATCCCTTTCCTGGGCCTCTCCTCCTCAGGAGCTCTGCTTTCTTTCTTTCTATTACACTAATAAATCTTGTTGCTTTTGTCTCACTCTGTGTCTGTGGATTTCATTCTTCAAATTCATCAAAGAGATGTAAGACAGATGAGGCTGGACACCCGAGAAATCAGCAGGAAGCAGGTTTATTATCTGCAGTGGTCCAGAGGGGCTTTCACCTAAAAATATCTGGACCATGAATCTGGAAATTCTTTGAACTTTATACCCAGTTAGAGGAGGGGTTTGAAGGTTTACACAAAAAGTGCTTTTTGTTACCTTTTTTTTAGATTAGGCAAAGGTTGCACAAGTCTTTACTACAGAAAGCAGAAGTAATAATTCTTGTACTCCATCAAGTTAGTGGGAAAATTTAAATTCTGCAAGACAGAGCAATTCAGCCCTTTCAAAAAAAAAAAAAATAGGAAGTTTCAAAGCACACTGACTTTTCTGCAAAAATTTTTGCTGATATCCTGTTCATAAGAACAATTAAGGTGAGGGTTTCTGGAGAAGCTTAATATGGCAAGGTTCTTTGGGGTGGGGGTACCTGATCTGCTTCAAAAGAACTCATCCACACTCTATGTTACAATTCTGGTTACAACCTAAATCATGTCCATTATTTAATCCACTCATGGATCATCACATCATGTGGAACAAAATATTTCCTCAAAGTACCACAAAAAAGCAGATTGCTATATGTCTCTATTAAAGGAAGAAGAGGAAGAGGAGGAAGGCAGGAGAGGGAGGAAGGAAGAAAAGTAGAAAAAAAATCAACCTCCATACCTCAAAATCTCCACTTTTAACCCTTTGGAAATCTGAGGATATACTGCAGTACATAATTTGCTTTTTGCTCATCTCTTTTGAGAAATGCTGCTCATTTCAACAGGAGAAAAGTTATGTTTCTTTCTTACAAAGTGACTCTTTTAGAGGAGCTCTCTGCATAACAAATGCTGAGATGAAGAGTTGCATTCAAGAAATTTTGAAGGGAGTGCTCTAGATGAATAGCAGTAGGAAAAAGTAAAAGAAACAGCATTGACATAGAGGTTTAAATGTGACAAAATTTCTATGGACACCTCAGCAGATCTCCACAGAAAGCTCTGGTGCTGAGGTGACTTGTCACATGGTACTAAGTTTAGCTTAAGGTTCTAGGTCTCTACCCCTCATGAACCAGCCAAACTTTTAGACTGCCCCAAGTAGAGTAGTAACTTTGGGGGAAGTAGCACTACTGTGCTAAGGGCAACTCCTATAACAGAAATTAACAGAGAGCTGACACTCAGCTAACTCTTGTCAACACAATCCTGGAGACTTTTCCAGAGGAAACAAACAGATCATATGAAGCAAGTACATGTGAGAGGCAGATGGGGAGAATTCTGGAAGATATTAGAATGTGCTCTCCACTTCCCCCTTCAAGACTGAAGCAGCCATTCTCCCAAGTGCTTTAAGCAATGGCAAATATGGCGTAAGTATTTTATTTAATGTGGGTCATCGTTCATACCCCTAGTACCACTTTAAGGAGACAGAGACAAAAGAGGTAGTCAGCATAGGCGATAAATGGTTCAGTTGGAAAGATGGGGTCTAATTATCAAAGAAAAGGAAATTGCTAAAAGCTAACCTCTGGATAGCACTTGTGCTGCTTGCTAATACCTCCAGGGGAGGGGAAGGGTCTCCTGTTCCCATACAAGTAATTACTGCCTGGGGCTACTCTTTTCTGACTTTGAGCACTTCCACAGGGAAAAAAAAGAGATGGGGGTCTATAAAAAAGCAATACGCTTTCATTTCTGTGGGCACCTGCTATAGGTCCCAGATTCCTCTCCAGAGGAGTCTACTACCTCTGTCTCTCCCTCTTAAATAAACCTTATTTTTTTAATGCTTGCTTCAGTGTATTTCTTGTGTTTAATCTTCAATGCCAGTGGAATGAGGACCTCATCCTGATTTCTAAGAAAGGTATCATCAGCACTATCTCCTGGAGTCACAAAATGATAGAAACTACATCTTGGAGAAGAGATGCTTTATTTTTCCTGTTGCTGCTATAACCAATTTCCACAAACTAAATGACTTAATACAAATTTATTGTCAATAGTTACAGAGAGCAGAGTCTAAAATGGGTCTCATTGGGCTAAAATCAAGGTGTCAGCAGGGCCGAGTTCTTCCAGAGGCTCTGGAGTAGGACCCATTTGTTTTGCTTCCTCCAGCTTCTAGAGGTTGACCAATTCCTTGGTTTCTGGCCTCTACTTTCATCTTCAAAGTGAACAAAGTAGCTAGCTCTGTGGTAGAGCACTTGCCTAGAAAGTGCAATGCCCTGGGTTCAGTCCTGAGTACCCAAACAAACAAAGTAAATAAAGACAGACTGCATCTTTCTCATGTTGTGTCACTTTGTTTCCACAGTTACATCTCCTTTTCTGACTACACTCTTCCTTTCTACCTTTCTTACCTTCCCCTCTTTTAATGGGAAGAACCCCTGTAATTAAATTATAACAACCTGGATAAATTGGAATAACTTTTCTATTTTAAGGCTTGGTTATTAGCAACTTAAATAGTGTTTTCAACTTTAATTCTGATTGGCCAAGTGAAGTAAAATATACAATGATTTTGGAATTTAGGAAAAAGACATCAAAGGGATCGGTTGGAGTTGGGAATAGAATATTATTATGCCTACCCTCATTGCTAACATACATTTCAAAATGTTACATGCCTTTCTTTAATCCAATCCAAACCCTTCAGAATGCACATATATCCTCCTGGCTCCAACCAATAACTTTTGACTATATCCTACAGCTGTTTAGGAAAAAAAAAATCCTTTTCCCTCCTTTGTAAGCCCAGTACTCCTCCTGATAGGTTATGACTATGATGTACTTTGACTCAAGTTATTGATATAATGATATAGAGGGAAAGGTGGGGGTGGGGGAGAATGAAGCCAAAGAGTCTCTGCTTCATCTTCATGTAAGAACTGAGCATTAAGGGAGCAGAAGACCAATGTTGAAAAACAACTTTATTTAAAATATACAGAAATTTAAGTTATTTTTGTGTATCAATATAGTTGATACCTTCATATATAACCTCAATTAGAGACTTAATATAAGCATAAGCATACTTGCAAAGTTGAGAATTTGAGATTAAAAACTCCTTTCTGAGACTATGAACCTCACATATTGTTATTTTTGCCCCTCAGATATAAAAGTAACTTTATGCTACTTAGAATATCATCAGCTTTCACACTTAACCTAAATTGGGGATTAATCATCACCAACATTTATTTTGTTTTTTCAACACAACAAAAGCCAGCTAGTTCCTGAATCCTTATAAAACTTCTTCCTCTGAATTATCAAATGCCTGAAACATTACATCAGCTAAAGCATTCCCTCTTACCATTAATTCATCCAAGTTTTACACTTGTGAAGTTGATAAAATTCATTGACACAATATGCCAGGGTTAATCAGAACTCTACCTCCAGAGATGTGATCCTAGTTGCCTGTCAGAAAGAAGCATTGCAATCCAAAATTTGTTTTACTATGGCTTTTGAGGATTATTTCTGGTACAAACTGTCTTGGATGATATCCCCCAATGATGCAATCTCTGAGAAAGTGACATATATGTTGGGTTTTTGTTGGGCACATTACTGGAAGCTACATTCAAAGGGAGAGGGCAATAATATTAGAGAAGTTGAATATGAAAGTTACTGCAACAGAAAATACTGGCTATTCCAAGGAATGCTCAGGAGCTAGCATGCTTTTTAAAAGTAGTTCTAAATCAAACCAAGGTTAAGCTTAATTACTCCTGTGTTGACCACTCACTGGAGGTCAGCTGCCTGTACAGAGAAGACACACTCCTGGATAACACATTCTTTCTTCTGCTGAGAGATATTTCTGGAGAGAAACTCAGCTGTGATCTGTCATCTTGAGTTTAATTTAATTTAATTTTTGTATTTGTTCTTTTTAGCTATACATGAAAATAAAGCGTATTTTAATATATTATACATTCATGGAGAATAACTTATTCTACTCAGGATCTCGTGCTTATACACGATGTGGAGTTTCACTTGTTGTGTATTCCTATATGAATACAGGAAAGTTATGTCTGAGTAATTCTATTGTCTTTCCTAATCCTATCCCCCTTTCCTTCCTCTCATTTCCCTTTGTCTAATCCAATGAACTTCTATTTTTCTCCCCCTCCATATTATATGTTTTCATCTGGAATTTTAAGCAGATATTGATGGATCACACTTGCTAAAATATTTCTTTTGTGCAGACAATACCCTAAGGAGGGACAACAATGAAAAGAATGAGATCTATTAAGAAGCCAAATCGGGCAACTATTTAGGTAGATGCCTGATAAGACCAGTGTGATAGTGGATATGGTCAGATACTGAACTCAAGACATTTTCTGGACAATTGGATATGAGGCTGGAGAGAATGAGAGTAGTTAATACCTGAAGGACTGGAAGTTGAAGTTTCCATCAGCTGAGGTGGTTAAGACTGCGAGAAGGTCATGCCTTACATGATGTCAGGTTTTGAGATGTCTAGTAAATGACCAAGTCAAGATATTGAGTAAGTAGCCAGGTATATTTTCATAGATTTTGGAAGTGGTTTAACTACAGATATTAACCTAATAGTCATTAGTATGTAAATATATTTCAACACTAAGGGGTTGGATGAGATTATCAAGGGCATGAATGTAATTTCAGCAAGGACAAGGAACAGAAGTTTGTAAAAATCCAAAATTAAGAGATAGAGGAGAAATTAAGAACTAATAAAGGAAACAGAATTAGTCAATTTATATAAACTAAATAAAATAGAATGAAATAAAAGGAAAAAACAAAACAAGTAATGTCCTCTAGTCTTAATAAAGTGAATTCAAGATGATACAATTACCTGTAATAATTCTGATAAACTGAAGATTTAAAATTGACTCAAATTCAATAACATAAATTTTTAGTACATAGCATGCATTATCTTGAATCCTGTAAACACCACCATTATTTAAAACTGATTATGTACAGTAAAAAATAAAACTCAAATTAGTTAAGTCATTTCCCAGGTAAATAGTGAGTTGTAGACCATATTACATATTCATTTTACTCAGATATGGGTAATTGTATTAGTGTCATAAAAAATAAAACAATATTTGTGCATGCCACCACTATGATCCCAAGGAAGAATTTTCTGCTAAAGCATGTAGTTGTTTGCTCATGTATCATCTTCTAGTGTTTCCAACCTTCAGATTTACATATTCAGAAATTGCTTTTCTCAGTATCCTAGAATTTATTATTCTAGTGGGGATTGAAATGTTGAATGAATGCATAGGTGAATATTACAAGCCAAAGTGTTTAGATATTTTATATGGAAGTTTTTAAGTTTTACTTTACCTGGAGTTTTAGTCAGCTTTTATACTGCTGTGATCAAAAGATATGACAAGAACTACTAAGGACAAAAAGTTTATCTGGGGGCTCACGGTTTCAGAGGTCCTAGTCGATAGATGGGTGACTCCATTCCTCAGGACTCATGGTGAGGCTGAATATCATGGTGGAAGAGTATGGCAGAAGGTGGCAGCTCAGAACATGGCACCAGGAAGCAGAGAGATTTTCACTAAGAAGGACAAAATATCTATGCCAATGACATACCCCAGAGACCCACCTCCTCCAGCCACACCCTACCTGTACAGTTTTCACAATGTTAATCCCTATCAGGGGATTAAAGCATTGATTACTTTAAAGATCTCATAATGCAGTCATTTCACCACTAAACTTTCTTGCATTGTCTTATGCATGAGCTTTTAGGGGACACCAAATATCTAAACTATAACAAAATATCTGGGAAATAAAATTAAATATTTAGAATAAAACTAGTTCAGATTAGATTAACAACAAAGGTAGCAGAAATGCACTAAACAGATACTTACTTTGATCCCCGAGGAAGTCCATGATCTATAACTTGTGTCAATAAAGATTGCCTTTCATTACGAAAGGAAGCATCAAGTAGTTCCTTAGGTGGTTGTTATTATTTAAATATGAGGTGTCCCCTAAAAGGCATGTATGAGACAATGAAGGAATGTTCTGAGGTGAAATAATTAGATTATGAGAGCTGTAAACTTAGTGTGTTAATCTATTTGATGAATTAATAATTTGAATTGACTAATGAGTGGAATTGTAGGCAGGTAAGGAAGTAGGTCACTGTGAGTTCCTTGAGAATTATATTATCCCTGGCTCCTTATACCCAACTCCTTTCAGCTTCTCAGCTGCCTAGTCCTGAGCTGCTTTCCTCTGCCTTTCCCTTACTCCATTATGTTCTGCCTCACCTCAGAACCAGAGCAATGGAGTCAGCCTGTTATGGACTGAACCTCTGAAACCATGAGCCTAAATAAAATTTTCTTACTCTAAGTTGTTCTTATTTGGTATATTGGTCCCAGTAACACAAAACTGACTAATGTGGTATTCAAGAGCACGAGTTTGGGAACCAGACAATGCTGACTTAAATGTAAAACTATCTACTGATTTTAATCTGGAAAGTTTTTCACCAACCTTTCTCTGCATTTCATATGTAAAATTGATGTCTTAGTTGTACCTTGAATACAATATTACTATGGAGAGCAGAATAAATAATGCACACAGTGCATTCACATACATGATTATTTGGACTTGCTTTCTGAATCTCTCACATCCAGAAGCTTTCCATCTGTAAGTTGTTGCTAGAAAAATTCAGGCCAATTTCTCCTATCTCATTTTTTCTATAGTTTCGAGTACAGATTCTATTGTTAACATATTTTTTTTGTAAATATATCTATAAATAATGTGCTATAGTTTCAGCATACTGTGGTGTCAAAGTAAGATATTTTAACTTTAAACTTTGTAAAACAATTTGCCTATGACTCTTTTGTTTGGAATGTGGGAATTAGGCTAGGTGAATATTTTAGTTTCTTTTCCTGAAATTGTGTGCTACATGGAGAATGAATCAAGAGGCCTCATTATGTGAAAGATGGAAGATTTGGTTGGAACTAACTACCAGGGTCCTATTTATGTGTCAGCTCTATAAGCTGAGCATAGAAACTGAACTATTGAATATAATAGAAAATATTTTAAATATTATGTGAAGGAAGAAAAGATTGTGAAAATCTCTGAAGACTAATGTTAGAGATTAAAAACTGATTCAAGGAAAATTTCTGTGAAGTATTTCTGTATAATGTACAATGAGAACCCTCTCCTTTTTACCATAAAATATTTTGTATTCATATGAGAATCAGTACAGCATGCACAATTAGGAAAATCAATATATTTAAATTTAACTAAGGATTATATATTATTTTTCTCACAAAATAAAACTCTCTACTGATTTTAGTCAGCTGTCTAAAGCCCCAGGTTATTGTGTAGGTCCACTTCAAGATTCTGAGTGTGTCTCATATCATCCATATGCTTGATTAAAGATGGCAGTGCAGATCCAGATGCATTTACATGTAAAACCAGAAGTGCTTGATGGAGGCAAAGAAGGGAGGGAAGTAAGTTAACTTACCACTATTCCCCTGCCTTTTTTTTTTTTTTTTTTTTAACTATCAGACTTTTTCATAGCCTCATTGGCTCATAGTTGAACTCTCCATTTATAGGCAACTGATCCTCACAAAAGAATTTGTGTTCAAGGACATTGTTTCTGAGCTGATTCCTGGTGGGGGACTCTTAGAGTAATGATACAAGGTGTCCCTCAAAAAGTCCGGTGTTAATGCAGAAATGTTTGGAGACAAAAATGATTGGATTGTGGTATACAACCAGAGATATAAAAAATTGTGCTCTATATGTATAAGATGAATTGTAGTGCATTCTGTTGTCATATATAACAAATTAAAAAATTTAAAAACATGATTGGATTGTGAGAGTTGTAACCTGACCTCAGTTTGATTGGACTACTGTAACTATAGAAATGTGTGACATGGCTGGAGGAGATGGGTTACTGGAGACTTGACTTGGAAGGGTGTTCATCTTCCCTAATGCCCCTTATCCTTTCTTTTTCTTCTTACTGACTGCTAGGAACAAAAAAGCAGCATTCCTCCACCATTCCCTTCGGCCACAATGTCTTGTTTTATTTCTAGTCCAGGGCAATAAAATTGTCCCACTACGCATTGAACCAATAGCCAAAATAAACTTTTCTTCCTTTAAGTGGTTATTGTCACATGTGATCACAGCGATGAAAACCTTTCCAACACAGGGAATTGGTTGTTGTTGGTGGTGAGACAAGGAAGAGAAAGACATCAAGGAGAGTGAAATATCACTGTGAAAAACTAAAGCTCAATCCGACTAGGCAACTATGGGAGACTTATACCAAAGTTATCCTAACAAAACAATGAAGAAACTGGGTTATTTATTCATCACTGATTAACAACCACAGGCCCAGAACTTTTCTCTGTGGAAGTATCAGTTTTACCTGCAGTAGAGAATTAACACACTTTCAGAGATAGGAAAAATCTCAGAGAGAATCTCAGGTAGTTATAATAAGCAAACTGTATGAAAAGTATAGTAGTGCAAAGAGCATATGATACTATGCATCTGGTCCAAACTCTTATTTCTTTAAAGCTTAGGTAGAAAAGAGTGAGGGTAAATATTGAATAGGACACTGGTAAACTCATCCATAATATAAAAATGTTGTTAGTGAATCATGGGGGCAAGTACTCAGGGGATGGTTAAATATTTTAACTCTGACTTCAAATATGTGCATGGGACTAAACTAGAGCCAAAGGAAGTCTCCTACTGTATTGGAGTTACATGTACTTATATAATTCAATATTAATCCTGTAGTTTGATTTGAAAGGTATTTAAACTTGGTCTTCATATTAATATTCAGATCATTTAGTGTCATTTTACTAGAATTTTTTAGTCATGGCATATGCATTTATTGATTTGAACTGATTTAGTCACACCAAACTGTTGTTTTGTTAAATAACCTATCAGGTATTGTAGCCCAGTGATTGTGTGGCCTTACAAACAACTCCTCAAGGAGTGGTTGTGATTTACCAAATACATTTTGTAAATGATGGTAGATGAAATAGCCTGTTAAAGAAACGAGAAACCATCTCACACACTCTAAACATTGGCATTTTTGCTAATTTTTAGCACTGATATTCTTATCATTCTGGGCACTGTCTCTTATGATCCACATCTAATTATAGGCATATTTGAGAAATTCAGTTTCCTTATATGTTTAAAGTAAATTTTTAGGTTCATCGGTTTGTCTTTCTAAATGAGGTCAGATCATTAAATTGGAAGCAGATTTGTGGAGCTCATAAATTAAGATGCCTTAATTAAATTCTTATTTTTTTGATTTATATTCCATGCTATTAAACCTGTTATGGGTATGTTTTAGTGTGTGTCAGTGTACTAGCTAAGATACCAATAAATGATTTTATTGAGTGATAAAAAAAATCACTGATATTTTCTTCTAACTGTCACTTTGCTAATGGAAGAACAGATCCAGTATATTGTTCCCAAGTAATATGAATTTGTAGATCTGAAGAACAAGTGGCCATATATGATAACCTGAGTTTTTCATATAAAATAAATGCTAATGAAATCCTTGCTTTAAGCCCCATGTTGCTCATATATTATTTCTTCTCAGTACTATTACAATAGCCTCCTAGTAATCTCTTCATTTCTTTTCTTTCCATCAATTGTCCTCTGCAGTTCAGGCCAGGTGGTCATTCCAAAACAATAAACTCTTTTATTTTCTTGCTTATCTAAAGTAATATGAATTACTATCTAATATGAAAATCTTTTATAATCTATCAACAAGATTCTCCACATAATCTTATTGTTCTTTAGAACAACCCATTATATAAACACTATGGAAATCAACATGGAGAGTTCTCAAAATACTAGGCATGGAACCACCATATGACCCAGCTATACCACTCCTACGTATTTATCCTAAAGAATTAAAGTCATCATACTACAGAGATACATATATGCCCATGTTTATAGCAGCATAATTCAAAATAGCCAAACTATGGAATCAGCAGAGGTGTCCATCAAATTGATAAAGAAGATGTGCTATAAAACACAATGGTGTTTTATTCAGCCATAAATAAAAATGAAATTATTTCATGTCCAAAAAAATGAATAGAGCTATGTCAAGGGAAATAAGCCTAACTAAGAAGGTCCAAGGCTGTATGTTTTCTCTCATATGTGGAAACTAGAGAGGAAAAAGGAAAAGAAAGGGATGGGAGTGGGAATCTAATGAAAATTAAAGAAGGATTAGTATAGGAAAGGGATCAGGGGTTGGAGAAGGGGGGAAAGGGAAATATTGGGAAGTGATACTGACCAAATTATATTGCTATATTATGTGCATTTGAATATGCACAAATATGCAACAACAAATCCCATAATTATGTACACCTATAATATACCAATAAAAATTTGGAAAGTAAAAAAAAGCAGAATATCCTATCAAATTGATGTTCAAATTTAACCACATATAACAGTATCATCTTTTACTCTCCCACTAAATATCCACAAACACACATACCTTCTATACAACTCTTAAGTCATACTGTGAACATTTCTACTTCATACAGTATTCACTTACTCTCCATGGAGAAAACTGCTCTATTTCCTCTGTGATCCTGGCTCTGCAATGACATCTATTACAATGTGACTCTTTGTGGACAGGGACCATGTCACACTTGGTTTGTATGTGTCTATCCAACTGCATTGAGGCCTTAACCAAGTGCAGTTCAGTATACTTGACTTTCAGTAATGATTTCTTAATTGACTTAGAATATAATTTTTGTTTGCAAGGAGCTTCATATCTAATGGGAAAATGTATATTTATTACTTAATTGAAAACAATTTTATATGATAATATCTCAGTGTGTACTTATATTTTAATTGTATTATCCATCTGACTCTGAATTTAGTTGTTCAGGTAATGGCACCTTCAAAAAGATTTTCTCTGTGGGTCTCTTCCTATGTAAAATACTTCATGTCACATAGTTCCTTTGCTCAAATTTTACTATTTTAATTTCTCAAATACATTATTAATATTGGAATCACAATTCTTATTTTTAGTGTGCACTTCACTTATGCCCATTTCACTCTTCTGCCCTTAGTCATTTTGTCTAGTTTGTTTAGATTTGGTAATTAACTGAAAGACAACTTTACATTTAAATTACAAAATAAATGTCCAAAACAGTTCAACAACAACAACAAAAACAAAAATCAAAGGATTTTCTCTAATAGAATTTGTATTGAAATCTTTCTTTATGGCTCTCATTTTAGAAGAATCAATTTATTTTTAAAAATTTCCTTATTTCTAAAGAGGGTAAAAGTTGAATGACTTTTTCCACATTCATGGCAAAGCTCCTAACTGAATATCTAGATACTTACATTTCATTCTCAAATCAGTAATTTTTGTTGGCACAAATGATCCTCCAGCAAATCATTACTTTTTTTTTTTTTACTTGTAACTCAATTTGTTTACTTGCATTAGAGTATTCAGCAGTTAGTGCTCTTTGACTGAAGTCAGCTCTCTCATGCATAATGGGAATTTATTGAAAAGGTAATCATCAGTTTAGAGAATCAACCACAACATTAAAATATTGGGGGAAAAAAAACCAGTGAAACAAATTAATCTCCCCCAGGTGTCTGTCTGAACATTCATAAGCACTTGAGATTCTTATCAAAAAACATTATCATGGTAGGGGCTATAGCTCAGTGGCAGACAGCTTTGCCTAACATATGCAAGGCACTGGGTTCAATCCTCAGCACCACATAAAAATAAACAAATAAAGGCATTTTGTCCATTTACAACTACAAAATTTTTTAAAATTATTAAAATAAATGAGCTCTGGAAATTTTTTTCTGCCTTCACATGATTCCACTCATATGCTTAGAACTAGAAAGGTAAACAAGATTGGCTTCTCATATTTCTCATGGCCACTCTTTGTTTAAGGAAGAATAGTTTGTTTACCATCTACAGAGAATATTTTTGTACCTACAGGTAAGAGAATTGTGCCAGAAAGAAAAGTGTGTCTAAATGAAGTTAACTCTAAAGAAAATGTTTTTGTTTATTATACTTTTCTATTTTTGTCTAAAATAAAGATTGTCAAATATGTTTTTTATTCTAATGAGCCAATGTATAACACACATCAAAAATTATAATACAATTATGTAAACTGATGCAGTACTTTGAATAGTTATAAATGACTGATAGTTATTCTTTTTCATTTTTAATATTATTTTAGCAGTTCTTAGTTATATATGGCAATAGAATCCATTTTGCTAAAATCATACAAGCATATGGTATATCTCATTCTTTAGTTAGTACTGCATTCTTGTGGGTGGGCACAATGGTGAGGGTCACTTTTTTACATGTGAACATAGAAAAATTGGGTTAGAGGTATTTATCTGTCTTCCTTTTCCTACTCTTCCTTCCTTCCATTCAATCCTCTTTGTCTAATATACTGAATTACCCCCAACACTTTATTGCAGTTTATCTTACACATATCAGTATAAACATACAACCTTTGTTTTTTGGGATTGGCTTATTTCACATAGCATAATAGTCTCCAAATCTATCTATTTACTGGCAAATGTCATTAAGTCATTCTTCTTTATGGCTGAGTAACATTCTATTGCTCACATATATCACATTCTTTTTATTCTTTCATCAGTTGATGAGCTTCTAGATTGGTGTCATGGCTTAACTATTATGAATGACACTATTATAAATATCAATGTGACTCTTTCCCAATAGTGTGCTGATTTTAAATACTTTGGCTATATTCCACAAGTGGGATAACTGGGTCAAATGGTGTTTACATTCCCAGTTTGTTGAGGAATCTCCATAGTGATTTCCATAGGATTTGCACCAATTGGCAGTCCCACCAGCAATGGATAAATGTACACTTTCCTCACATCCTAACCAATATTTGTCATTACTTGCATTCTAAATAATTGCTAATATGACTGGAATAAGATGGAATTTCAGTATGATTTTAATTTGCATTCCTCCAATTGCTAGAGATGTTAAACAATTTTTCATATAGTTGTTGATAATTTTTATTTCTTGAGAAGGGTCTGTTCAATTCTTTTGGTCATTTATTGACTGGGTTCTTTGTTTTTCTGGTGTAAGCTTTTTGAGTTATTTATCTATCCTGGAAATGAACAACTTATCTGAGGTGCAGGTGGCAAAGATTTCCTCCCATTCTGTAGTCTTTCTTTCTGTTCCTGATTTTTTCTTTTGCTATGAAGAAGCTTTTTAGTTTCATGCCATCTCATTTATTGGTTTTTAATTTTATTTCTTCTGCTTTGGGAGTCTTGCTCAGAAAGTCAGTTCCTGTGCCAATATGTTGAAGTGATGGGCCTACCTTTTCTTTTATTAGGTGCAAGGTTTCTGGTCTAATGCCTAGGTCTTTGATTCACTGATTCTTTGATTTTTGTACAGGTTAAGAAATAGGGATAAACTTTCATTTTATTACATATGAATTTCCAGTTTTCCCAGCACTATTTGTTAAAGAAGCTACCTTTTCTTCATTGAGTGTTTTTGGCACTGTTGTCTAATATGAGATAAGTGTATTTATGTGGGTTAGTTTCTGTATCTTCTATTTTGTTCCATTCTTCTTCTTGCCTATTTTGGTGCCAATGCCATGCTGTTTGCGTTACTATAGCTTTATAGTATAATTTGAGGTCTGGTATTGTGATGCCTACTGCTTTGTGTTTCTTGCTAAAGATTGCTTTAGCTATTTTGGGTCTCTTATTTTTCCAAATGAGTTTCATGACATCTTTTTCTATTTTAAAAAGAACATCATCGGAATTTTTATGGGAATTGCATTAAACCTGTATAGCATTTTTTGTAGTATCACCATTTTGATAATATTAATTCTGCCTATTCAAGAACATGGGAAGTATTTCATCTTCTAAGTTCCTGCTTGAAAGAACGATCAAGGCTTGTTGTCAGAGAAAATGCCCGTTTATTGAGGAACAGCTCTGCATACTTATAGAGCCTGCGGTGGTTTGACAGTTATGACAGTTTAATGGTTGAAGGGTTTGACAGTGGGCATGGGGTGCTTTTTGATTGGTGGGTAAGGATCATGTGAGCCAGCAGGGCTATTCTGATTGGTGGGTAACGATCATGTGAGCCAGCAGGGTTCACCATTGGGTGGCTATTTATGGGGGATGGGGAAGTTAGTTTTTGGAGCCGGTGTGACTCCCAACATTTCCGCCTCTTTGTTATTAAATGAGAGTGGGCGTCCATTCATTCTGGCTGCTTCCTGCTGAGATGGGTCAGTGTGGGAGAAAGAGAGGAGGGAAGTAAGGAGCCCCCACAGGAGGGCAGAGAGGACTGGTATAACTTCAGGAACCAGATCAACGAAGGCTCCTTGCCACCACAGATCCATGATGATGTCAGTTCATTTGGCATAGGTCTTGACTGGAGTTATCATCAGTAGCCAGGAGTTGATAATTCCTGAGAAGAAGCTGGTTAAAAGCTTGATTAGAAATTTTTTACTCACCTGAGTCTGAATGAACTTTATGATAAAGGGAAGGAACAGACACAGGGAGTTTTTATAGCCCAAATCTAATGGGGTCTCTGGGTCTTCAAGCTGCCTTGTTGGCACAAGGGAGGTTGAGTGTTCAGCTTTGAACAGGGGCTTGGGCATTTGGGCTTGAAGCAAATAGGTGATAAAGAACCAGACAGAGGGTTTGAGAAGCCAGGTCATCCTGCGACTGACTTTGTTTGGCATACCCTGCAGACCAGCCTGTCCTGCACCTAACACCCTCAATTGCACTCTTCATTCCTAATCCAATCAAACTCTCTCCTACCTGGGTGTCTCTGAAACCAGCTTGCCTCTCTCTTTACCTTTCTCTGGTCCTTGGATCCCAAAATAGCACTGTTCCCAGCTTTCCCTAGTCTTGTCTCTCTTCACACCAAGAAAGCATGGGCTTTGTAATAAAGAAGGCAGCTTCTCCCATGCTCTGAAGAAAGGCGGCCAAGGGAGGACGGTGGCCCATTCTTACCAGATTTCCCTTTGAGAGCAGTCAGATCTCTCCAAGTTTTATGTGAA
The DNA here is from genome assembly GCF_048772815.1 of Callospermophilus lateralis. Classification (NCBI taxonomy): domain Eukaryota; kingdom Metazoa; phylum Chordata; class Mammalia; order Rodentia; family Sciuridae; genus Callospermophilus; species Callospermophilus lateralis. The sequence continues at coordinate 36,384,714 of NC_135314.1, forward strand.
ACACCTCAACCTTAAATACTGATACAAAACTGGGAAGGTAAACAAAATACACATGTTCCTCCTTAGGCCCAGAAGTCAACTGATAAAGTGCTCTTTTATGATAAAGGTAGTTCACACTTATTCAGGGGTCACCATGCTACGGACATCTAAGTGGTTTGTCAGAAGGACACACACAAGGGTCCCACTACCGGTCAGATTCAAGCAAGTAGGGGGTCTGTAAGAAGGAAAAGGGGGTCTGGCTGGAGGGGGCCATTATGGTCACTTGCTTTGATTCTCCAGACACAGGGTGAAGAGAGGACCCAAGAGGGTCCAGAAATGAGGGGGAGCATTAGGTATTGGGCTAAGAATGGAGACACAGGAGAGGCAGAGCTTGAGGGGATCTTGTGGGGAAGTTTGACAAAAAGTACTTAATGACAGGTGGGGATCCTTGACTCTTCTGATGAAGGTATAGGAGTGCTGGCTTAAGCCTGGAAATGTGAATCCACGGGGTAAGTTGATTATTAGACAGCTTGAATTTGGCAGCCAAAGGAGTGCACATAATCACTTGAGCAGGACCCTCCCATTTTGGTTTTAGAGGGGGCTTTTCCCTTGGTGGGCAATAGTAAGCAAGTTGGCCAGGTGTTAAAGAGGTAGGGTTTTGAGAGAAACTGGGGTCAGGAAGGAGTAGCCTTTTTTTTTTTTTTTTTTTTTTTTAAGAGAGAAAGAGAGAGAGAGAATTTTTTTAATATTTATTTTTCAGTTATCGGCAGACACAACATCTTTGTATGTGGTGCTGAGGATAGAACCCAGGCCGCACGCATGCCAGGTGAGCGCGCTACCACTTGAGCCACATACCCAGCCCAAGAAAGGAGTAGTCTTGATAGCACCAGAATTCAGAGTATAGATGGAAGAAGAGGGGCAGGGCATAGGTTTCGGAGATGGGTAGGGGTTCTGTAGGCAATCCAGGAGGAATGAAGGGATGGCCATACATGACTTTGAAAGGTGAGAGATTAGAAGGCTTCTTTGGCAAGGCCCTAATGCGCAATAAAGCCAAGGGGAGCACTTTTACCCAGTCCAGGCTTAATTCCATGGTGAGCTTGGTGAGGGTCTCTTTAAGAGACTGATTAGTCCTTTCAACCTTTCCAGAAGCCTGGGGGCGGTAAGGGCAATGGAAATGCCAAGGGAGTGATAGTGCATGAGCCAGTCCCTGTGTTATCTGCGAGGTGAATTCTGGGCCATTGTCTCATTGGATAGAAGTGGGCATCCCAAATGGGGGATTATGTGAGTCAACTACCATAGAGGCCTGCTTGTTAGAAGTGGGAAAGGCTTGTTTTTTACTCGGGGCATGTTGCTGAAATCAATCTGCCAGTCTGCAGCTGGGGTATGACTGCGGGCCTGATGAGAAGGGAAAGGTTTAGGTTTTAATGGAGTATTGGTATTGGTTCTCTGTCAGATCTGACAAGCGGAAGTGATCTGTTGTAGGAGGGTCTTATTGTGTGGGGAAAGGGTGAAAAAGGAGTGAAGGAAAGTAGTGAGACTCTGTGGACTAGAATGGAATAGAGAGTGAAGAAACTGGAAGAGTTGCTGGGGATCTTTGGGCCGATCCCCGGTGGTTATGAAAAGTATCGAAGAGGAGGTAAAGCTCTATAGGGTGGCTGATTGAGCCGCTTGATGGGCCTTGGAATTCCCCATAGTAGTAAGGGAGGAGTCAGTTTGGTGGGCCTTGCAATGGATTATTCCCAGTTGGGAAGGCAGCCTGGAGGCTTGTAGTAGGCCAGAAATAAGTGTGGAATTAATGACTGCCGTCCTTCCGGTGGTCAATAGCCCCCTTTCTTCCAAATGGCTGCATGGGAGATCAAGATATATAGGGAGAGGGTTTTTCCCCATGCTAGCTTGCATGCCCTTGTGGCAGCTATGTGTTCAGCTTGTTGTTGGTGGTATTGGGTGGACGAGGTTTTGTTTGCCTCTATGATGGGTAAGAGGGAAACAAGAGCATACCCCGCCACTTTAACCCCTTTGTGTATAAAGGAGCTACCATCTGAGAACCAGACGAGGTCCAAAGAGGGCAGAGGTCCCTCAGAAATGGTGGTAGGGCAGGGTAAAGTCATCTCTAATACCTCCAGGCATTTGTGGACGGGATCTTGTGAGGGAGAAGATGGGAGGAGGGAGGCAGGGTTTAATGTAGAGTAGGGCTGAAAATAGATGGAGGGATTTTCAAGGAATGAGATAAGGAGGGATAGAACCCTGGAAGGAGGAAGTGACTATAGCCCCTTGTGTGGAAATCCTTTAGATGGTGAGGAGATGAGAACGGTTAGTGGGGAGACAAAGGTAAGCTTGTGTGCTTCTTTCTGGAGGTCATGGGCCGCTGCTAGGGCTCTGAGGCATGGGTGCCAGCCCCTGATGGTGGGGTCAAGCTTTTTGGATAGGTAGGCCACTAGTGCAAATGTGGGGCCATATTCCTGACCAGAACGCCCAGACTTTGTCTCTGTTTTTCATGTACATAGAGGGTGAAGGGTCAGGAGAGGTCGAGGAGATGCAGGGTGGGTGCCCAGAGGAGGGCCTTTTTGTAAAGGGCTTCCCCACCTCTGAGGGTAGGGGTTCATCATGAGGCCCCTTGGCCAGATTATATAGCAGCCTGGGGAGGAGGGAGAAATTCAAAAGTAATCCAGGCCCTGAAGTACCCAGCCAAACCCAAGAAGGAGAGTCATCTTTGGTCTTTGGTGTAGGTATAGACACAATAAGCTGTTTTCTGTCTACTGCAATGGCCTTTTTCCCTTGAGAGATAGAGAACCCTAGATACATGCTATTTGGGCCTTTTGTGGAGAGGTCCAATATCCCTTTAAGGCCAAGAAATTAAGTAGGAGAACTGTGTCATCTGTTGAGTGTCCTTTGAACGGGCTAGAAGAATTGTTTGCAAGATGTGCAGAGAGCAGGATTGGATCAGAGCAAGAAGAAAGCCTGAAAGAGATCCCTTAGAATGGAGGGATCCAGGGACCCAAAAAGGGGCCATCTGCTTTGGTTGTCTAAGGGATAAGTGGGCCAGGCCTGGATGCTATATTTGATCCAAGAGGCATTTTAGGTGAGAGTAGACTGGCAGAGAGGACACAATACCCATGTAAGGAGGAGGGAAGAGGACGCAGAGAAGGAGGAAACTGATTTATTGGCAAAAGGGACGTCCCCGCTAGAGCCAAAAAATCAGGAGTGCCTAAGTGGCAGGTTCGAGCAGCAGAGATTGGTCGTCACCGAATCCTGACTGTCGAAGGTCTCATCC